>NC_137633.1:3841406-4441406 GCF_963383615.2 Lipophrys pholis | reverse complement strand
CATGAAGATCTATCCACTGATGCGTTGACGGATAAATGACAGAACATGGAGATCTGTACCTAAACACCCAGTGTACAACAACTTACAGGCATTAAACTGACATTCAGCTAGTATTTGAATTTGTTCCTGGCATATATGCACCATTTATTTCAGTAAATCACCAACAAGACGGAACATTTCAATACATTTTATCACACTTTCAACAATCCCTCTGCTTCCATATCCTCTTTTTGGACAAACATACTGGATATATGAACAAACTGAAAATATGAATCTACATGGTATAAACATGTTTTTTTTTCCTGTTTGTCACAAAAGGTAATAAATTGTGCTACATTTTGCTGTATAGGACATTTTTTCTATTGTTTCTTGGTGATTAAATTGTTAAAGCAAGTTTTAAAGGTCATGTAATGACAAAAAAAAAAATCTCCCTGCCTGAGAGAGTAGCACTAAAATCAGACCAAACTGTCCCAAGAGTGTGAATGACGCCTCATCAATTCTGAATGCAAGAAATTAGAGATGGAAAGTTGTTTTTTTTAATATATATATATATATATATATATATATATATATTAACATTGAGCACGTGCACCTCAGCTCACACCTGATCAAAAGCTCCCAAAATCTTATAAAACATCAAGAAAATACTTAATTTCCATTTTCTTATTTTCAAGTTTCATTGTTCATTTTGACTTTAAACTACTTTTTTTGGTCTAAAATAATTATTTTCACAAACCTTTGAAACCTTTTTGTCATTTCGAATGGAAGAAAATGCCAAAAGTTCATCAAATTCTTTGTGAAATTACAAAAAAAAAAAAAAACAATTGCCTCAATGATCAATTTCTAAACTTTCCAATTTGAATTTCTGACAACATTGTTCAGAAATACAAAGGAAATAATGAATGAATTAGCAGTTTTCTATTGTCTATCATGTCTATCATGCAGCTTTAATTAGTGAGTGAGGTCTTCAGTGTCCCGACGACTCAGCAGTGTGATGTTGTGAAACGCACTACATTGGATATGCGTTGAAGGAAGGTGGAAACGCGTGTGGGACGGACCGTACCTCAGAGTGCGTGACGGGTACAGAGCTGATGCCAGCATTCACGGCGTTCCAGGAGCGTGCGGTCAGCACGCAGGCGAACAGCGGGTAGAGGTCTCCGGCTCCCAGTCTGCGGCTGTACCGCTCCACGCCGGGCATGTCGCCTTTAATCAGCGCCTGCCACAGTCGACAGTAGTCCAGCCTGAAGTCCGGCTGCAGCACCTGGAGGGGAGAAGCGCCGATTCAGCAACTTTTTGCCCGCATCCGATTGCAAATCTACTGTCAATAGCGACACCGCTAAGTGTTTTCACAGACACTTTTGACTAAACTAAGAAAATAGAGAAACGCGGAGTTTAAAATCGACAGTTAGGGTTATAGTTTACAACAGAAAGTAATCAAGTGGAAACTACAATGATTAAAACGAGCTGTGCCGCATTCAACAAATATAACTTTTATAAAAATATATTGAACTTTTCACAGTGTATGCTTCTCATATTTCTGTTTCGATGAATCTAAGCTTTGAACATTATCTTTTAGACAGAGTATACAGCTCTAACCAGAGCACAGCCCAAAACTACATTGGGTAGGATAGTTTAGAATCAGTTTCGCCATCGTTGCTTGAGAGTAAGCAGCACACCTTTAGTTACATTTCAAAATACAGTATTTACATTCTTTTTGTCTGGACTGTGAGTGACTTTAAACACTATGGAGCGGGATAAAGTTTATCCCCCATTTCAGTAAAAAAAAGATTCACCGCAGAGGGGATACATCCCCATTCCCTTTCAGCAAACTGCACCCAAAGAATATTAGATAAGACTTTGATCATTTCTCTTACAGCCGATAGATTGAAAAATAAATTACAAATCGATTTTAAGTATTGGCATCTTTCTTTTTGTCTTTGATCAAATACAGACGTAGGTAGGTCCATATGTCAGCCGTTACAAAAATGTGCAAAGACGGGAATCGAGTGTAAACAACTTACATACTTAGTTTGTGTATGTATCTTACTCAGCAATGAGCGAATAACAAATCTGCTGCTGGTTTCCTCGCAATGTTTCTGCCATCATATGCAGCTTCATCCACACCAGCCACAACCATCATACGCAACGTGTAGTACCCCAGTGATAATGGGTGTGTGTGTGTGTACATTTTTTTTCTCTACCGCAAAATGACAGCTGAAATCACAAGTCATTAGGAATAAATTGGTGCCATTATGGTCCAAGGGAAGTCTGGGTGTGTACGAGTGTGTGTGTGTGTGTGTGTGTGTGTGTGTGTGTGTGTGTGTGTGTGTGTGTGTGTGTGTGTGTGTGTGTGTGCGCGCGCGAGTGTCAAAGATGATGGAGTTGCATATTTATTACTCGAATATCGTCATGAATGCAGGAACAAGCAGTAAACAAACTCACATAAGACCTCTGGATGTCTGTATCAGCCTGTGGGTGTTTGGAAGAAAGAGTGTGTTAACAATCAAAAAGCTTGTGTGTGTGTGTGTGTGTGTGTGTGTGTGTGTGTGTGTGTGTGTGTGTGTGTGTGTGTGTGTGTGTGTGTGTGTGTGTGTGTGTGTGTGTGTGTGTGTGTGTGTGTGTGTGCAGAACCCGCATGATTAAGGCTATAGTGCATTCAAACACAGAACACTGCACTCCACTAAGAACAACATCAAATGAGTTGTTTATCAAAAAGCTTTTATCCTGCTGTAGCTCTAATAAAAGTGTGTCTCCTTGTGAAAGTGTGTAACGCATATGTGTGTTTTTCATTTAGTTTCTTTTCACCCCCCATGTGCATCTTTGTGTGATTGCTGCTCTACCTATTTACTCAAGGTCTCAGCCGCCAGCATGAAAAATGGCCCACAATATTAGAACAAATGGCGTTTTCTTCATGTCCAGGCAGCGCTGGAGATTTCTCACCTGATACAGGCCGTGATCCAGCAGGATGATCTGGGTCTTCTTGCTCTGGGGACACTTGCGGACCAACACGTTGCCTGGGTGCGGGTCGCAGTGGACGAAGCCGTGGACGAAGATCATCTCGCTGTACATCTTACCCAGATTCTCTGAGATCTGTCGGAATAGAAATGGGGTGGGGTGGGTGGACAGTTTAAACAGCGAATGAGGGATGATCCACCTGTAATACTACATTCAAGAAATGACTAATACTGTGAACGATTTGTGCTAATGGTGCAAATATTGTAACATAGCCACCACATCTAATCTCATAATCGGAACTTTATCATATTGTGCTCTTTCAAATTATATCAATAAGTAGCCAAGCATATCGTGTAAATCTCCTTTTGCTGATATAATAATTAACTATCAAATAATGCTTATGTTTTTTATTATAAACCCATTTATAATTATTGTTTTTTTTAACTTAACTTGTGGATGCAAAACAAATCTCCATTGTTCCTTCTGCAACTACTATCAGCGGCCATATAGAGCTTACGGTAGCAATATTAAACAGATGTTTTGTGAATACTAGTATTTTCTATGGTTCCTAAATTCTTTAGATGTCATTTCTTTGGCGACTTGTATATAAAATCAACTTCACTCCACTCAGTACAAAAATTGTGTCTGAAAAAGTCTTTGTGGTCAAAAGACAGAAAGGCTTTTGGCGTTATGACTCATCGTGCTGGAAAATGACGATAATTCAATCTAAATTATCTCGTGCACACATCCAAACGCCGACATGGCAGAATAGGTCAAGTCACACTTAGTCATGCTCACATATTACCCTTAGCACCCTGCGTTACAAAACAGTCATGGTGATTGGTTAAAAGTTAAAAGTATCTTCGATGGCACAAAGAAGCGAATGACACCAGATGTACAGTTTGTCCGAGTCATACTGTGATCATGACATCATCACCCTAAGAGCCGCCTTCTCGCCGTGTGTCTGTGGCGAAAGCGAGATTACAGATTCACAATACTTGAAATCTCCTGAATGGATTTAAATTTCGCTTGTGGTCGTCTCACTCACCACTGTGAACTGTCTTGCCAGAGCTGAGTGGCCTTCACTCAGTGTGAGGAGCGACACTCGCTGGACGACATGAGTGTCCTAGGCTCTTCTTGGCTCGACAGTCTCCAGTTTAGCTACTCTTCCCCAGAGGACCGACAGCCGTTAGACGTTACGCTCCAGTGGCATTTTTCATCTGCACGTTTCTCGTGTTCGGGAACGAACTGGGAAGGCGAGCTTCTCTTTATTATGCAACAAAATGTGAACTAATGCACCTTAATAGTAATATATTCTGTTCTGTTTTACAAAATCTGCATTTAATCTTTCTATATTTGTCGATAGTAATCTGCATTTTATCATTTTAACTGTTGAACACTGTTAAATGTGTTGGTTTTAATTCCGGTGATGTGATATTTGCTGCGGACCTCTTGGCCACATCACCCTTGTAAAGGAGATCTTGATCTCAACGGGTTTTAACTTCCTGGTTAGATAAATAAAAGTTAAATAAATTAATAAAACAAACTCAAACTCTAGTTTATTAAGTGAGTAAACGATCTATCCATCCACCCGATTCATCACACCTCCTCTTGAACCAAAGGAAATAGTATATGGACAAGTATTACACAGGGCGTTGTCATTGTTTCCCATTGTCAGCCACATTCACATATTCATCAATGGCAGTTCAGTGTCTTGAGATGGACGATGGTACCAATAATCTGAAGATTGGAAGATGACTCATTCTACCATCTGAGCTACAGGTACCTTTTTTTTTTAAAGGTTAAGTAATTTCTGCATTTTAACCGATGGTGGCTCTTACAATCTGGCATGCCATTTTAACCAAACAAGTAAGTCATCACTGGAAGATTAGAACTAAGCCTAATCCAGTCTACCCAATTGAAAACACAACTGCTTGATGTAAAACGCCTCTTCCTGAGGTAAGTTTTAAATATGCTTAAAATAAATAAATAAATCACAATGACACCAGATTAAAATTAAATAATTGTATGAACATCTGTAAAAATCTCATACCTTTGTAATGTATTGTGTAAATAAACTGCAGTGGCGTTTGTGACCCATTCACACCCACTTTTTTTACGCATAGCGGCAGCCACAAGCATGGGCTGAAGGAAAGGAGGCGAGAGACGTGGACGTGGCCCTCCTAATTAAACTTTCGCTAAGCTTCCTATTTTTCTCTTGTGGACATGCTAATTTAATTTTCTGGATTCAGCTAGAGCATTTAAATGGCACACAAGTGATTCATGGTTAGTCAGAGTGCTTGAGCTGGTGGTTGCCCCCAGAGAGGAAAATGGGGCAGGGGATGTCACAGAAAATCCACACACGAGGTTTTTCTATATTTATGAGGACTCACACAGACACTAAGACTTCCCACACCAATATCTAGATAAACGTGACCAAATTCAACTTAGAAATCCATGAATTACAAGATGTGCAGTAAAAGTTCAAAGTTATTAAGTTCACTTGATTAAAAAAAATAAAAAATGAATGCTAAATTGATGATACATCATGAGAAGTATTGCTTTCCACTTGGTATTACATGGCCTAGGATTTGGATAAGTAGAGTAAGAACGGCCACCATAGAATTATCGTTACTCAACAAGTGCTACTGCCAAATCGGTCAGGTCAGTGAGACGCATTATCACGAATTGGCCTTTGAGAGCATGCTCATCAGTGGCATTCACGCCACCAAAACTGCTTTCTTGAAGTGTACAATAAGGGAAGCGCATATTGTGACACGAGAAACTTTGGGTTTGACATGAGATCAAATGAGCTAAATTGCCAGATGAGCTCCACTGTTCTGCTCAGGGGGGCCTGTCGTTCTTTGGACTAAGCAAAGCTGATGACCAGGAACAAAATCTGTGAATTAATTGACTGAAAGCGGACAGACATATTGACTTTTTAATACTCAAACTCTGCAGTGAGGTAAGGTTCCTGTCCTGCGATTTGTTTTTATCCCGTTTCAGATTTATTTTCATTTGTACATCAGAGACATGCACAATATTAGAATAATTATCTGTTGTCCACAGATCATGCCAACATTGAAATAGTAAATAAAATAGCAACAGAAAGCATGAAAATGCTCTTTTACAATCAACACAGTCTATGTAGTACTTTTATTAAATTTTTTTTTTAGCTGAAAGTATAGTGCACAACTGAATTACTATCGCCATGTACTCTACAATCCCTGAGCATTCAGCACAACAGGGCTAATATCCTACAAGGTGTTCGGTCGTGTGACATTGTCGACTAAAAATAAGAAAATAAATACAATCTGAATTTAAAGTGGTCCTCGCAAAGACACCCAAACCAGGTCAAAGACACACACTCACTTATTTAGCAAAAGACCAGGGAGCCAAGAAATTATCACAGAGTGGAATGGCAGGCACTAATGACCGTCAATTAGAGCTCCTTAGAATGTCATTGAAAAGAAAGACACGAGTAAGACACAAATATAGAAAATCCTCATTTTACCAGTGGACTGTGAACAGAAATGAAACGCACTGTTAATATTTATCCAATTTGGGCGACAAGTTTTTAAAAAAAAAAATGTTTTGTCCAAGTTTAAATAAAGTTAAATTGTTACAGCACATTGGGACACATTGTGGCGCTCAGAGCCCCAGAAGCTTTCGAGTTGGAGTTCTTTTTTCAGGCCAGGCCAACATGATCAGATTAAGTTCACGCGTAGAAAGACGTGGTGAGAGTTATTGCAAAAAAAGTGATCTTCATGAGCATCAGCTGAAAATGTATACAGGGACATAACGTTTTTGGAATACTGTGGCGACAAAAAAGAGAATTAAATATATAAAGAAGAAAAAAATATATAAAAAAAATTGTGATTCGTGTGTTTGCAACAAAAACCCAAATCATGTTTGGAGGAGGGAGTCGGGACTACAAGCATGAACACAAAGACTTGCCAAATTATAGATATTTTAAAAAAAAACTGAGCTCTTTTCCACAGAAATCAAGAGAATAAAACAGGATTTATTTCACTATTTGGTAAAACGAGACGCCCCCTGAACGACCGGACTATTTTATTTATTTATTTATTATTAACTGTTTCATAAGCATGTTATGGTGGCCATAGTAATCATAAGAAGAGACGACACTGAAACAGCATAATAACACACAAAAAAAAAAAGAGAGAGAAAAAACGTGTTCGCAGGAGAATTGTTGCATTACCAAGAAAGCCTTCATGTCACTACAGACACAAGCAAATGTAAGGTGCAAAGAAAATAGCATTTTCCTGGAACCACCAGTTGCGGCAGGACAAAAATTGCTGTGTTGTCATTAATTGGATGATATTTTGGAGGAAGTGGGGGGGAAAAAAAGAATCTCCCACCATCGATGAATGGTGAGAATTATGCTATGGAAAAAAGAAATATCCTTTTCCCCTCAAGGTAGGAAAAATACAATTTTTACAAGAGTTGGCCCAAATGGATGGATTATGTGAAACTGATTAGATCTGACTTTCTTTGACAATACTTGTGCTTTATTGAATTTAACCATATTTTGTTTTGTGTTGACAACCGATAGGATTTTACATGAAAAGAAAACGGACAAAGATCAGCTAGACTTTTCCCAACCATGTTTTCTTATGTTCTTTACGGCTGTACATATTGTATATGAAAAACGGTGCCTTTAAAAAAAGAAAAAAGAAAGAGAGAATTTCCGCACTGAGCATTAGTTTCAGATTAACTGTGTAGAAAAGTGTAGTAAATTGATCCTTGTCAACAGAACACTGCGAGCCGCACTCGTGACGTTTTCAAAGAACTTGGGTGTTTTGGTGGTTGGAAAGTGTTTCGGGGATATTGTTGTCGTTCTGTAGTGCAGCCGAGCACAGCAGATTGGGTCTGTGTAATAGTCTCACTCAGCGCCGCAAAATATATCTGGGCCCAGTCGGACGTCTCCCCGATGGTGCTGCATAATAGCCGATATGAATCTAAATATCTGACTCGCACCGCTTCCTTTCTTCTTTCAGGTAGGCCGGCGTGTCCCAGGTCATTTGTGATTTCCTCTACCTGGAACTCTCCGCGTCATCTGCTCTGATTTCTATTATGTCAACGTGTGACTCCTGTGAGTTTCCAGGTGATTCATTCTGTCCTCTGCACCTGAGACACATTTCATTTCAGCTGCTGTGATTTATTGTTTACGTTTTATGGCAGCAACCTTGAGGTCGCTCACAGCTATTTTATTAGTGTTTACCTAAACTAGCACTGTGGTTTCGTCTTTTACGATTTTCAATGGTATGATTTCTTGTACATTGTAAAACTAATTCTTTTTGCTGGGCTTTTAATTACAACCAGATTTACTGATTATTTGCAACAATTAGGACAAAGAAAAATGAGAAATGATGGATGATTTCAATTCAAGTCAGATTTTACTATTAGAAATATAGATTTGATGTTATGTCATGTGTTTTTACTGTCATATATCACCTATAATATACATAACTCATTGACACTGCTGGGCCGGGGAGCCACAACAAATTGTTCCCTCAGGTTTTTAACACGCTAATAAACCAAATCTTGAAAGTTAAACATGAGGGCTTGTAGAGTTACATAAATAAAAGTTAAAAATGTATTCAAAAGGGTTAAACTTCAAAACGTTTGACTCTTACATTAGACGTTTGTAGTGTGTACGTAGTAGCAGTAGTAGAAATAGTTTATATTTCTGTGTTTTGTTGCATTGTGTATCTGGTTGACCGAATAAACTAACTGTCAACTTATTTTGTCAACATTCTTACTCATAATTTGGGACCGAAGGGTTTAGGCTAAGCTTATTTTGCCGAACCCTGTACATGATACAAGCTTCCACAATTGAAGAAACAAAAGCAATTCTTTCTCAAAACTGATTACCATGTCAGTAAAGTCAATTTCAAAGCAGACTTGCATTTTCTTAGCCGTCCCTGAGAAAAACTAAATTTCCCTGTCCTGTAAGGCGACAGAGTGAAGTCCTTCCTGAACTCCATATTATTCAAAAATGGTTCGAGCTTAAACTCACCAATTTTAAATGTTTTAAGCGTATAAAATTGTTTAAAATTATGGTCCATGCTGTTCCATAAATGAATCCCTATTACATAAGCGCATCTCATTTTTTTTTTTTTTGTTCTTGCAATATTTAAAAAAAAAAAAAAAAAAAAAAAAAAAATGGCACCTCTGAGACTATCAACTCTCTATGATTGAATGACTTCTGGATATGAGGTGGAAGATTATAATTATGCGCCTTATACATGACAGCTTGTGTGTTAAGGTTTACAATATCTTGTATTTTTAAAGCCTTTAATATGACAAAAATAGGATTTGATGGAGCATAAAAGTCAGTTTCATTTATGATTCTAATGGCCTTCTTTAGAAGTAAAAAAAATTATAAAAAAATCAATGTTTTATAATTATTTGCCCATATTTGCACACTATAACTCAGATATGGAAGAATGAGGGAGTTACATAATAGAGTGATTTTCGATTTAGTACTGATCTGATTTTACGTTATCAAACCATCTTTTAAATAACTGTGAGCTCTTTTTCTATGATGCCCATGACCTTTCCTACGTAGGATCCAAAGGTGGGATGAAGTCATGGTCACTTTTTTGGACATTGTTGATGTTGGCCAGATGCATTCGGAAAGAAAGTCTTCTTCTGCTGGGAGCTTTCAGCCGGAGGCGAGCGTTTCGAAAAGATTGAGTCCGGGATGGGAGAGGTCAGCCTTAATCTTCGAGGCTGGCAGGTCCTGGAGGGGCAGCAGGATGCAGCCAATCACCCTCTCAGCAGAGCAGATGATTCGCTACAGCCT
Organism: Lipophrys pholis; assembly: GCF_963383615.2. Taxonomy (NCBI): domain Eukaryota; kingdom Metazoa; phylum Chordata; class Actinopteri; order Blenniiformes; family Blenniidae; genus Lipophrys; species Lipophrys pholis. The sequence continues at coordinate 4,431,619 of NC_137633.1, read as the reverse complement.
GCTATCGGCCCCTGGCAGTGACTGCAGTGTACCAGATGGGAATGGAGGAGGCGAGGATGGACCCGGTGATGGCAGCACCAACACCGACTTCGGCAGGTTGAACTTCGTTTATCGCCTCGGGGAAGTATTGCCTCCGTTTGGACGACTGATGGTCTGCCCTCATCTCACGACGTATGGAGCATGACTGCTCAGCGTTAGCGGAGGAAGCGCATGGGATGATGGGACGGGGTGTGGCTGCACAGCTCCCGGCATCTGGCAATTTTCTTTCTTTGGAGTGGTAGTGGAGGGCTGGTCAATTGGCTATAACTTTATTCGAGATAGCTGACGTCTGCGTTTACTTTGGTTTTTAAATCGTGCGGTTGTATGTGGCTCCAGATGTGAGATGGACTGGCGAGCTGCCCCAGTGTGAACCTGATTTTTCACCCAGTGTCCACGTCTACATCTCTCACTTTCTTTGAATTAGCACAGAAAATGCATGGATAACTGTTATAACAATGAATATATGGTTTGGATAGTGTTCCGTGGTAAACTCTTTTGTTTGGTTAGAATGCCAATTCAGGCCAAAAAAAACAGTCAAACCAAGTTGGGAGTCACCCGCAACTGTAAACCAACTTTATTGTTTGTCCCTACGGATGAGTGCGTACTCCCACTGTTAATGTTTGACAGCACCCACTAGTGGCCCAAGATGAAAACACAATGAAAACGGGATCTTAAGTCTTCAGATCCTGGATTTGGCTTCCGAGATGGTGACATTTCCCCTTTCTTGCCAGAGTTGTGTCTCATGCATGTTTGATGAACACTCCTATTCATCACTTCGGCTGTGCACACAGGTCAAGTCGTAACCTGATCTCAAAGCATTTACACAAGCACCTACTTCTGTTTTATTCATGCGAGTACAGTGACTGCCTGTCGGCTCTGACTGCTGCCATAATATATGTGACCGACGCTCAATACACTGCCCGGAGGTATTGTGCGTTGACAGATGGGGAGGGGGGGTGGGGGGGTGGTGGGGTCGATCAATAAACTATTAACTGGTAACAATTAAGACAAACAAGCTGCAGGCGGTACCTCGTTGACATTGATGCCGTGTTTCTTCATGTAGTCCCTGTCGTTGACCTGACCCCCGTCCGCAAACTCCATGGTCAGGATCCTCTTTGTGGACAGATCCCAGTGGATCATGGGAATCTGTAAATTCAGTGCAACAGATGAAGGGAGGTACAAATGACCAAACTGAAAGCCTGACCACAGAACATTTAACACGACTGTTTAAACACTCGTAAATATCTAATCAAGCATTTCATCTGAGCGCGCTAGCATAGCACAACTCAAATGGAGCATCAGAACGGGGAGAACGTTTAGGTTTCAGTGTCGTATTATGAAGAATGGCTGTTGTTTTGTGGCTTTCAGAGAGTATCCTGACTAAAACGAGCTATCTTTAAAGGCCATCCATGACCTGGCTCCTCCGTATCTAGCTGACCTCCTCCAAAATCTCCTCCCGTTCCCTCCGATCTGTCTCCTCTTTTCACCTCGCTGGCCCTCCGGCCCGTCACGAAACCATTCAGCCGCTTTGCCCACCTCCTCCGGAAAAATCTCCACCCTTTGAAACCTGAATTGGCTCATTTGTGTTCAAACCCACAGTTTGTTCTTCAGCTCTCTGTTGTTGCTCTGCTGTGAATTACTGTGCATTTTATTCCCTGGTTTTTGTGACCTTCAGTGTTCAGGAAAAGGCGCGTGCAAAAGAGATAGACTGACTTTCAGCTGATCTACTGGGGTGATTACACAGGATCATGTCGGGTTTTTTTTTTTTTTAGATTTGCTTCAGCACAACTTTACGCCATGCATTTCTCAGGAATCCACATTTGTGACCTAATGGGATTTGGATTCAAACCTGTAAACGTCTGGTTGTGCGCTTGCTTTTATAATGTCGATGATGGAATCGATGTCAGTTATTAGATGATTTTGGCCATTTTAAGTGAAATAAAACCAATATGGAAAGTTTGAATTATAAAATTGTGAAAAAAAATAAATATATAACCACAAATGGAGGGATTACTGCATAGTCTGTATCCTTAACAAATAAATATGCTGATCTAGATGGTATTGATGCGCAAACTACACAAAAAAACAGCAAATTTATTTTCAAGAAATACAATCCTTTTTATGAATACTACACTAGTGGCTGCAATTATTACATTTTAAATGGATTATTATATATTTTTTTTTTTAACTTTTTTTAACTTTAACTTTTTAAAACTCACTGCATCAATGGCAAAATATAGTTCTAATATTGGCTATGATCATTACACTATTTTCAAGTTATTACAGGTTTATTATATTTAGAATGGGCAGAAGTGTTGTATTGGCCATGGCTACATAACCGTTTGCTTCAGGGCAACAAATTAAGAGTATAAATGCCGCTTTTCTGTTTTTAGACTCTGGAAAATTAGCATGACTTTAACATGATAATGATTTTTTTTTGAAATTATAAAGACAAATATGAAGGCATTGAAAGATACTCATGTTCAATTTCCTTCAAGGTTATACCACTCACACATACACACACAGTTACACGATGGCTTACTGACCAGTCAGATGATCAGTGTGACTTATAACGTGGAAAAGGTAAACGCAGTGAAGGTGCTTTGAATCAGTGATTGTGAAGGAGGCGGACTGATAACCTGAGTCCTGCCCCTCATCTTCTCGCTTTTATAGTGGGTTTCAGAAAGTCCTCTCTATGGGACGCTGATTAGCTTTTATCCACAACTCGGAGATTACGTGCGTGTGTGCATGCGTGTGTGTGCGTGATTACATTCAGGATTATCATGCCTTCAAGATTCCCCATTATAAAACCGAGGCTTTCCCATATTTATCTTTCTTTTTAAAAATAGGTGGAAACTTGTTTTGTCCACCGAGATTCATCTATTTTTCATTGCACAACATAATAAAAAGTGACTGAGTTACGTCTGACTGCACATTAGGTCTCGTTTGTCAAGGTTACCGCTTAATGTATATCCGCAGCCATTATTATGAGGCACAATGACGGCTATTTAATCTGGTTGGTAAATTAGCTTCAATTCTGATTTTTTTTTTCTTCTGGTTTCCCCAAATTGAATATTAATATTTGCTTAAATTATGTTTTTTGTTATCAACTGTTATTCGAGGCGGATCAAGATTTCTCGGGCTAAAGGTTAAGCTTTTGAAATTTTAAAGTCAATGAGATGATAAAATAACAGCAAAACAGAGAAAAATATGTATATTATGGAACAATAATCAGTTAGTTTGAGCATAAAGATCATACTGTGAAATGTAATGTAAAAGTTTACCAGAAATGATCAGCTTAATCTTGGAGAATTTAAATATTTCTGCCATATATAGTGTTCAAAAACTTATTACCTGATATAATTCATACATTCCTGCTCAAGGTTTTAGTAAATGTATTCAAAGTCCCCTTTACACAAAATTACCTTTTATTCGGCTGAGTTTCATGTCTTTGTCAGATGCCGTCCTACACAATTAAGACATGCAGAATAAGAAGAAGCAAATGCCGGAAAGAGAAAGACAAAACAAAAGGTGGCGTCGCTCTCCGGGATTAAAAATTGAACAAAGGAGGATAGCAGGGAAAAGAAGTCTAATTTCCATTCACCGGGGCTAATAACAAAAGTTCTCAAACAGGCACATTAAGAAAAAAGGACACCAGGAAATTAAATGATAATGGACGTGAAATCCGGCTCTGTCGAGTAAAGGAAATATGATTTCCAGGTTTCCACTGACCCCGCTCTGTTAGAGTTTAGGAGGAGCTGACAGGCGCCACAATGGGAGCTCTCGCACACAGTGGAGAAGCCTGACCTCTATTAACTGTACTGAGGGAAATTTAAAAATACTCGGGCGGCGAATTGAAACAGGCTGTGTCAGATAGGAATCGGCTGTTTACAAGCAAATGTGCGTGTACGGAACCAGCGGGGGGTCAACAAACAAATCCTGTGACCTCCACTGTTGTGTTTTGCTGAAATGGGAAGCCGTGTAAAAACGTACCCCGAGGAAGGGGAAGTGGGCCAGCATGTTGGCCACCTTTTCAGCGTTGCGGCCCTCGTTGAGGAAGTCCAGCTCCAGAGGCATGTTCTTCTTCGCCTCCTCCACCAGCCACATGAAGGCAAAGTCTGGGAACAGCCAGTGGACCGCCTTCAACAATACCTTCAAATCACACAAAAGCACAATCAGTCAAACGTGTCAAAGCCCACGTGCTCTCCCGATGATATCCCGTCAGTGGCCAACACTGGATTCTGTCTTGAGAGGACATTCTGACGATAGAAAATGTGTGCTTTGACAGCACTCAATAAAAGGGATAATATGCACCTTTTCAACAATAGACCGGCCTGATTTTATCTCCTTATTTTGTATTGTGCCATTACTCTGCATGTCTACGGCCAGCTAGCAGCAAATATTAAAATTTTCAATAATGACAAAATGTGTTGGGATAAATGCATTTAAACAATGTTCAACCGGCTGAGAATCAACAATCACTTGCAAACTAAATATAAGAGCTCAAACAATAGGAGGAATTCCAGTGTTGGGACACCACAATGAACATTAATCGGTGCACTTGCAGCATATTTTACACCGATTTAACCAAATCTGTTATCAAATCAGCATCCATTAAATTGATGTAATATCTTTACTTTGCCTACGTGTTGGAATTACCAGAGATACGTGAAAAAGACTGGATGAGATGCTCGACAACGTAGTTTCCAGCTACTATCAGATATCCAATCCAGTCTAGGTGTTGCTGATTGGCTTAGCCAGAGCAGAGCAAGAACATTCATAACAATGTGTTCTGTCACCAAATGTGACCCAATGAAGTGAAAAAACACTGCAAATGCTCCTTTGCTGCTTCGTGACATGATCAAACTCCATATTTTGTAGTTTAGAAGCCTTCCGTCTTTACAAGACCTAAATCATTGAATGACTGATGGAGGAAGTGTTTTTCCAACACATTTGCACCAGTTTGTTCATACAGGTTAGTAGGAAGGGACCCTGTTAAGTTCCAAGCACCAGTCAATTCCATGTACAGATTGCATGTTCTCCCTTTGCATTTGATTGCCCACAGCCAATACGTTTGTCGCAAAGAGAAAGTGGATGGACAAATAAACAGATGAGTTTTAATCTTGAATTCTACACACCATGCTACCTTACAAGGATTACACTTTTGTGGATAAGTACAGGATGGCATGGCACGTACAGTACCCATCCATGTGTCAGTTTTAGAAAGAATAGAAGTAAACTATCTGCTCTGGAATCTCCAGAAAGAGGTAAAACCCTCCCAGCACGGATGTTGTCACCAAGCATATTCAAACAAGTGTGTGCGTTCACAGTAATTTAACATGCCTGGCTTGACGACAGAAGAACTCTAAAGGACTTGTTTTATTTTGAGACAAACAAAACCGGAAGTGCTCAATACCCTTTCTTTGACGAGCTCGATGAGCAGACTCACCTCCATCACCACTATGTCCTTGGAGCTTTGTCTCTCGACTTTGGGGTGCTGGACCTTGACGGCTACCGTCCTCCCATCATGCAGCACTGCCTTGTGGACCTGAGCTAAGGAGGCTGCGCCCTGAGGCTTCTCCTCAAAGGAGACAAATAATTCTGACAACTGCAGGAGAGAGATGGAGACGGGCAGAGAGGGAGCGGGAGCAGAGGGTAAATGAGGGATGGAGAATGACAAAAGAAGGCAGGAGGGAGAGAGGTGTGGAGTCGGGAGTGGGAGAAAAATGCCATCATCAATCTTGTTGCCTTTATTTACAAGTTATTTTTAGACGCTGTACAGTGCAGAGATGGGCACACAGTAATGCACGTAAAAGAAGAGTAACAATGCAACAATCAAAATGAAAATGAAAACAAGAACAGGATACTGTTGAGTGAAGATCGCTTTAATGCCTTGTGTTTGACAAACTGAAAGCAAAAAATACTAAGATTATTTGATTTCTCTGTTTGTCTGCATAGTAAATAAAGAAATATACAGATCCATGATTGTGCTGTAAATGTGGTTTTAAAATATAATGTGCTGTGCTACAGAAAGATTTGCTTGGACAAATCATAATGTGACCAGTGATTAAAATAAAGTTTAAAATAAGTTCATTTTCAGCTCAAATCTCATCTAAGAGCTTCCATCTTACATTGACAATGAGATCTGGTGGCGCAACACCATTGCAAAGGCCTTGTCTGGTTTTTGTTGTTGTTTTTGTTTGTAAACGTTTATGTTGCTCTAAGTTTGAGTTTGCAGTATATTAATAAAGGTACTTGGAAACTGGGAGGACATGCACGCAATGAGGACTCACTCTCTGTACATCTCTCTACTCAACTGCCCCTCATTCCCTGGTTAAACAGTAAATGAAGAAAACTGGACTGTGTACAACTATAGGTGCATTTTTCGGTGTTTCATCTGTGTTTCCTTTCTGCAGGACTCAGCAGCAGCTCCTTTCTTCCACCATGCATTCCACATGGACGAGGAATGCAATATGACTTCAATATATTCTGGCTGAAGTACCTTTTTTGGATTCGGTTATTGGTTAATGCTAATTGTATATTAACCTCTCCGTCATCATGCAATTCTAGAATTTGACACCAGCTTAATTTTTTCACAAATAGCTGAGCAGGTGAACACGTATAGAAATCTCTGAATGGTAAATAGGAACATCCAAATACCAGGAGGCCAATTAAGTGACAGCACATAGAAAATCCATGAAGCGGTTTAGTTCTTGATTAAAAGAGAAGGTGCACAGTCCATAAATGCGTGGTGGGAGTAGTATGATACAACAAAATGATACATGCTCATATAAAAAAAAATTAAAAAAAAACAACGTGTTTGAATCAAGAGCAGAAGAAGTCTTTACAGGAGGAAAAACCCATTAGAACATTCTTCAGATGGGTAGCGACCACTCAAACGCTAAAGATCCAGGAGCATGATTTTATACTAAAGAGAGCCGATTGTGTGCATGTTGGGAGCATATTATTATAAATGGAGCATGTGGAGACAGTTAAGACACCAGCCCAGTGCTTCATCTTTTCCCCGCACTCTGTCCACCCACATATCTGAAACATACTGCGGGGCATTTAGCACCCAGTGTGTCCTTTGAGCAAAGGTAGTCCCCCATTAGCGTCCACTCATCTCCGTGGAATCACAGAGCACACACGCATTAATTAGTGTGTGGGTTTGAAGGTTAAAGAGGCTTCCCAAGGGGACCCGGAGTTATTAGTCCAGACTTATTGTGTGTGTTAGGAACCTCCATGCTGCCCCGAGGCCGCCCGGCCTCATGGATACAAATCTGTTCAAGGCAAATAGCAGCGTGCAGCGCAAAGAGCACAAGCTTCAACCGAGACTCGCTTACCATATCATTAATGTACTGCACTTATTCAGTAGATTTTACGACTTGGTAGTGGACACAGATTTAAATCTATGCATGCAATTTAGCAATTCCTGCACTCTTAGTCTAAAAAAAAATATAAAAATCCCAAAAGAACTAGTGTCATACTTAACTTCAGACTAATGCTGCAAATGAGCAGATATCCATTATATTAGCACTGCTGTTCTTCAATCACTGTAATATCACTTAGCGGGCTTAGATTGGCTTAGATCCTTCATATTCATGTCTCAAACTGTACCGTGGGGGAAAATTTGCCCGCTGTTTGCGACTTGTGAAACAGGAAAAGGGGCTAATTTGAACACGTAGTTGGCCCGTCAGGTACGGGCCCGACATGATCCCCCGCAGAAGATGCCTTCGGATGATGAATTAAACAAGCGGCACAAGGTCCTGTGTGGGAACAGCTGAGTTATTCATTATGCAAATATGCTAAACGGAATGAAATTGTACTGCAGCCACCAGCGACTCTACCCGCCACGGCGCCGAGCATCCAATGGGATCTGACATGCAAAGAAGTGCTTTCATGGGTTAAGGGAACGTGTAATTTCGACGATGAGCTTGTCACTTTGAGCAGCGGCGGAAAAGCTGAGAAATCCCAGTGAAATTTAAACTGAAGCAGATTTTCCAATTTTGATTATTTTTGCATCATACTGAAAAAACAAAAAACAAAAAAAACAAAAAACAACTTGCTCTTTATTATGTTTGCAGTGTTTGTAGTTGTGGCTGGTGTGCGGCGTCTGCTTCACACCACCCAGTCACAGCTTATGTTAATCTCTGTTGTGGAGTTAATAAACATGGTAATGCATGCGCATGGGCCCCGCTCCCATTGGGAGAGCCCCCGCAGTGACATACGTTCCCTGAAATGAGTTATGGCACAAATAAAACGGTCCCCGAGGCCTCACGGTTGGATGGCAACACATCGGTGTCTGTGTCAGCGTGGCGAGGTGGCCATTTTGGCTGCTGGCGGCCGGCCACAGCCCCAGCTGGGTGAAGACACATAAATCACTGCTGCGCCGAGGAGAGGAAAGAAAAGAGATGACTCAACTGAGGAGAGGAAATCAAAGTCTCAACTCTAAACTCTCAACATGCATGTTCAGATGTCTTTATATGGGTCTCAAAGCCTTGTGCGATCAAATAGGGTGAACGAGCAATAAATACGATACTACAAAAAAAAAAAAAAAACGCTTCACTTTCACATTTTGAAATTTGCACCATGCTTTGCTTTTGAATGACAGTTCCTTTCAGTGTTTTGTAAAAAGGAAAAGAAAACTTCTATCAAGTATTAACTATTTCTTTTTTTGTCTGACTGTCGCATCAATAAAACGTTACAACTTCATGCAGCATTTAGTAACTTCCTGGAGGCTTGTCTGTAATAATAATAATAATAATAATAATAATAATAATCTGACAAAGTTCTTTGACAAAAAACAGTAAAAACAATCAGATACGCCCATCCATGACAAATTCAAAAGATCTTTAACAAAAAGCAATATATATATATATATATTAAAGATTTTATAGAAAAAGTAAGTCAGAATAAAATCTCAACAAAAGCAGATGACTTAAGAACAACATATTAAATAGGGTTCACATAACAGGGAGCAAATTAAATGACAAAATACGGTATAGGTTTAAATAAAGCAAGTTACTGATTCAGTGAGCTGAGAGTGGTGGAACACTTCATTTTCAGTCCCCTCTTCTGAACAACTGAAGGTCAAAGTGAAAATCTGAGCCCACACACAAACTCACACGAGCGTCTCTGAGCCTCAAATATGATCAGCAAAATCTTTAAGTCACTGGTTATACACACAGCGAGGCACTGAAGAAAAGCTAAAACCATTTACCTGGATATTCTGCCTCATGGAGTTGGTCTACAGCTTCATCATCATCTTCTTCCTCTTTCACTGGACATTCCTAAAATCCTTCGGCCTCCAATGATCCAAATATCCCACTTTTAGCCCTCCGTTTATCTACAGAATTCCTGTACTGAGTGCAGCTGATTTCAAGAGCAATAACCTCCGAGAGTCATTCTCGTCTGGTTTCCATCTGGAAAACAGCACATTACCAAACTCCATCAAATGTTCAAGTGATCTCATTCTTGTCAGCCTTCTAACCATTCAGACCTCATTTCTAACGTTAATACATATAATTTTTCAATAAAAGTTAATTAAACAAATCCCACTGCCATAAAATGTATATGAAATTAACGACGGTAATTATTCTCAAATCTTTCAGTAGTGGAGGATGCAGGATCCTATGATAAATGTGACAGTTTCATTTAATTCATCTATAATTCATCTTCTACAACCACTTTAATGACAAGCCAATCCGAGCCGTGTGGTTTCATTACAAAAACCAACAACAGCACCCACTAGAGGCCCTTTCACTTTAAGCATTTCATCGGTTTTCATGTATACGGACATTGTTCTATGAAACGTTGCCGTGTAAACGTGAACCGTTTCTGAAACCAAAATGTTAAGAACGTGTGTCTGAGCAGGCTGGATCAGAAAGCAATGATTCTCTGAGAGGGTAAAGGAACTACAAGCAGATTATTTCACGTTTCCCACATCCCACATTGGACGGGGAAAAATAAACCCCGAAAGGGACCTGATATTTCATGGCAGCTCAAAAAAGGCCTTATTTTTGCATCCCATGCAGGCTGTTCTCCTGGGAAGTAGAGAAAAAGTCAACTAGTGTACTAAAATCTACAGATATTTGGCCCGAACAGCTTATGTGTCGCTCGTTCATGTTAACCATTATTGTAAATGGCCGTCACTTGTCTTTTGCAGCGAGAGGAATAGGAGATGAAGACCAGAGGAGACGATTGATTGACTACCGATTGATTTTTGAAACATTTTCAAACATATCCTCAAGTAATCCAGCTAACAATTTCAATTCACCCTGGTTTTTAAAAGACTCCCGTGCCACGCTTCATTTCTTGGCCTGTCAGGCACAGGTTTGGTTACGACAACCTACTGCTGCTTCCTGAATCTCCATGGCCACAGATGTCCCGACACTCCTGCTGCCTGAACTTGACAAAACCCCCACGATGCCCTCATGCTCTCTTTCACCACCACATCTCGGAGCCGCCTAACGCCCAACCTGGAAACGGATCCCGTTTGGTAAAACAACATATTGCGCGCGTTGGCCTTTCAGCAGTTTTCTGAAGAGGGGAAGTGGCAGCCAGAGCTAAAAGCGAACCTCTCCAACTCCACGCACAGTGGGAATGCATATGTTACCACAAATGGTGCTTTAAAAGCGGCACGGCACCACACACTACTACTCCCCACTTGTGTATGAGAACATCCAACAGACGTGGGAATAGGGAGAGAGAGAGGGAGAGAGAGAGCGAGAAAGGAAAATAGGAAAAAGATCCATGTGTAGTAAAAAGGAAGTGAAGCTGAAGCTGCGCTCCCGACTCCAGAGCCGCCTGGTACTGCTCATCAGCGTCACTTCTTTTCCTGCCACTCCAAAAAAGGGGAGGAGGGCTGATTCATTCAGGCTGGCCTCTTTGTAGATGGGAGAGTTCTATTACCGCCTTTTCAGTGATAATGACGCCCCAAGCAGATACCGGAAGAAGTCGAACTGAATGAGCACCTTAATTAAAAAAAAATAAATAATAAAAATATCTGAAAAAGACAAGAGAAAGTTCTATAGCAGCTGTGAATTAGGCAAATGCAATTTGTAAAAATACATAGAGACCGACAACACCGGGCTTTTAATTTATTCTTTTCACTGACAGGAAGAGCTGTGCAGTTTAATCCAAAACATTACTTCCATTGTCGTTCAGTAGGTACAGGCGGTGGTGTAGCATAAAGTATGAATACAAAGTGTGATTGCACACTCATCATTAGTAATATTACTACTATTATGAGCACAAGTGAATCTTCCATACATAAATATCACACCACCTGCTTGCCTCCGAATCGCTGAGAGCAACTTCCTTTTTTCTCTCTCTCTCTCTCTCTCTCTCTCTCTCTCTCTCTCTCTCTCTCTCTCTCTCTCTCTCTCTCTCCTTCAGCGGGAAATCGTGTCCCATCAGATATAGGGATTGAGGAGCAGACGCTGCTGCTGGCAGACAGAACAAACAGTGGAGCATTCACCGAGCAGACCTCAAAGGCTGTGATTGCACATTCATGGTGTACACGGAAGTGAATGACATATCAGAAAATTAAAATGACACTGACGTGACACGCGGGCAGAAGTGATGCAGCAGTCTTTCATTTTTACATTTCACCACAGCCGCGCGAAAGGAAATTCATTATGCAGTCCTCACAGACAAACGGGTTCTCCATGGTGTTTTTAAATGGACTATGAAGAGAACGTGGTGATTTCATTCCCTCAGATTAGGGCCCTGTTTACCAGACAATGTTTCAAAAAAAATAAATAAAAAAAAGATGTCCGATTACACGGAAACGACAAGGAGCGCTGTGCAACAGGCCACGAGTTGGGGCAGTTCTTTGTGTTTGTAATGAAACCACCTTCGTGCCACTCTGGAGGCCGCCATTGTTATTGTCCATCTACTCGTGTTTGTGTGAAGAAGAACTATTCACTGCGACCGTGGGGCACAAGCAGCATCAAAAAGTTAACTTTTCTTCGGAAACAGTTTCCACAAAGTTGTATTTTCATTGGATCCAAGCAACAAGCAGCAGGAGCTTTGCGTTTTCACTTGTGAACGGGGCTGGAAAGTCTGCGCAGTGGTCAGAAAGGTTGACTCAAAATGGGCTGGGTTTTGGAGACGGAAATGTGTTGGCCGTGAGAGGTACGGTTTTTGCAATAGGATTTGGTGTTTCGATGGCAAATGGAGTACGCGATAGTAGAATAGGAATGTGGGTGGGCTATGTGGATGGGAACAAGCATGAGGTATGGAAAAGGTTCCATTTACAAGACAAGATTTTCAAGTGAAAGGGCAAACTCACTGAAAGCAGAACTTTTTGAAAACGACTCCCAACGTGGAACTTCTTGAAAGCCAATTGTCTCCCTGTAACTAGAGAAAATGTAGCTTTTCTAAAAATGCTGACACCGCGCATGTGCAGGAAGGATCCATTCACGTCAATGAAGACGGCGTGTAGGTTACTCTATTAAAATAAACTGCATTTCAACGATGAACTTTCACTTGAAACACCGAGTACACAGGGTCTAAGTGTGGAGTGTGCACATGGGCATGAGATTGACTGTGGGCTAGACTACTGAGTGTGGTGTTGATGGGTGTGAATCTGACTGTGGGCAATAAAACTGGGAATGAGTGGGGCCAATGAAGACGAGAATTTCTGTTGGGATTCTGCGTGGGAACGGGTGCAATTGTGGGCAATATTGATGAGAATGGGTGCAGGTTGTGGGGATGGGGATAGGTGTGATAAGTGCAATGTGCTAAGGAATAACCAGAAGCATGGCTATTTGCTTGGATTGGAATTTAGAAAATTTAAACTGTACCAACATAAACCTACTCTGGTAGATAATGCTGTCACGATAACAAACCACGTTGCAAAAAATGACCCATAATTTTCTGAGTCTAAAACAAATAATTGCTCACTAAAGTTGGCTAAAAGCATGAAGTGTGAAATCCCATCGATCGGCCTTTGACACACTGCACTATGTTATTGAGCTTGATGCTAGAAAAAAAAAAAAAAAAAAAAAGAGCTCCTGGGAATAATTTCAGTGTCTAATCCAGCAGGTCTTTTTTCACATCGTTTGTTCACAGTGACAAACAAGGCAGAGGAGGAACAAAGGCAGCACTGTATAGCACTCATCATCAATAAATGGCAAATTAGAGGCTGATTAAACTTGAATTGGGAGTTTTTCTACAGTTATAAAGCAATACAATGATGTTAACTCGTTATTAGAAATGCTTTCGAACCCAACTTTGACATTATTTTGACGGCTGTTATAAAGCTGCAGCCGAGGCCGATAAAATTTGCTTGATAACTTTTAAACTGTTCAAAAAGCTGTTGAAAATCCTGAAGCTACCTAAAGCAAACAATGAACATCAGATAATTAGAGACACAAGAAGTGAAAATCTTAGTGTCATTTTTCTGGCTCCGTATAAACGCCAGTTTAAGTGAAAACGCAGCGTTTTTTTTTGTTTCAGAAAAGTTGCACATTTACACGGCAACATTTTGAAGACGATGTCCGTTCACGTGAAAATGTCAGAAATACTGCAAACAATCTAGTTTTGACGTTGTGCTACTAGCGGGTGTTGTTTGTTTTTGTAATGAAGCCACGCACACGCACACACGCATTACAAGTGACTCAACTATAAGTTTACACGGCGACAGCTACAAGTGTAACTGCAAAACCTTCGGAGCGCCGGAAGACAACAGTTTTGCGTTTTCACTTGAAAACGCTGTTGTGTAAAGCAGAGTCCAGAGGTAAGGCACAGTTATTTATGTTTGTGAAAACGCGGAAAAAATATAACCTTAAATTTTTTTTTGATTTTTTATTTAAATTGTTAAAAAAGAAGCATTAAGTAGTATTCTGAAGGTACTTGCTGTTCTGACGGTCTGGTGGAAGAAACTGCCGCAGAGTCCAGAATAAAGCCAAAAAACCACAATACCTCATGACACTGAACGCTCCTCCATAGCCACAAACAATACACTCTGTAGTTCAGTGCCATTCCTACCGTACACAGCACGCACTGTTCTCAAGCAGGCAGAAGATGTACGGACATTTTTTCAAAAAATCTTTTATCACAAAATAATAAATTGTAGTATTTCTCTTCGCCATCAGGTGAAGTCTTGACTTTCAAGTATGCGGGACCCGGGATTTGAATCCCAGTTGAAAGTTAACTTTACCCTTCCAATTAAAACATTTTATAACAATGGTTATGATTGTATCGTTCATATTACACGGAAGAAAACAGGTGTCTGAATATCATAAGAAAATGTTATACCAGCATTTTATGACAGGCAATAACCTGTCAATAATGTTATAATTTTTGTAATAAAGAAAATAATGTAATGGGACTACATTTCTTGTAAATAAAAGCCTTATTTCTATTTTGCTTATCAAAAATAAGCATAGTGAACGCTGTTAAATTCATCCAGAGTATGCATGCGCTCTCCATTCTGGATTTAACTTTTTTATTACATCGTTGGCTTTATTGGCAAAAACGTGATTGACTTTATCACATTCCAAATTGCCAATATTATGACATTTCTGGAAGTTATTATGTTATTGGCCATTATTACCTTATTGGTTGCCATACATCCAAGTTCTTCACAGATGACTGACGATGTGATAATAACAAAAAGAAAATTGTTGTGAAATAAAAAGTAGATGTGAAATACATTCAAGATTACAAAAGTAAAATTTTTTTATAAAATGACAAAGAAAAGGGAGCGTATGTTTGAAATAAATTATAAAAAAGATAGTGTAAAAAAACATAAAATAAGAATTTTAAAGAAAACGTTACTTAATGAGTATAGAAAGTAAAAAACACGTAAAAAATTTGCGTGTTCTCTTCCTATGTTCCTCTTATATGCGTCATTAGTCAAATAAAACTAGAGAATACTTTCCTGTTCAGATGGTACAGTAAAATCTTTTTGATGGCGGTGACATTTCTGATGACGTTTAACAAGATTTAACTCTTACTGCCTCACAAATTGCTGTAGTTTTGGGTCCAATCTAAAAATGTAGGGATTGTTTGGGACTGCGTAACACTGAAGGAACAGCGTGCGCAAAGCATTTATTGATGTAATGTACGAAACAACATACAGCAAACGCCATTTCTTTTACGAACACACACACACACATACACAAAGCTGATGTGTGTGTGTGTGTGTGTGTGTGTGTGTGTGTGTGTGTGTGTGTGTGTGTGTGTGTGTGTGTGTGTGTGTGTGTGTGCGCACGCGTGTGTGTGTGTGTAGTGGAAGGAGACAACCAATGTACTGTAGCTGAGAATAACAGAATAATTGCCTTGCCTCCTGCGGCTCTAAAAGGCCCCATAACAAGTAGTTTGAGAGCAAACGCTGCACTCTGTGCTAACAGCAGCATTAACGGCTTTTTTCAGCAGCATGGCTTGGTTATGAAATGAAATAAAGACAGAATGTCAGACGTATCCACTTCGGCTTTATTTGCCCCCCTCCTTTTTTCTGTCCTGCTTCCAACAAAGTGCACATGCAGGGATGAGCGCCAGCTCTCACCTTCAGACCGTGACCAGACTTCAAATCCCCCCCCCCCCCCCCCCCCCAAAGTCTCAAAGGAGCCAAAACTTAAGTGCATCAAATTAACAGGAAATATAAAAATTATTAAATACAGATAGAACCTGAGAAATGTTTTGTCTTTTCTTCCCCATAACATTTCCATAAATGTTACCTAACCGTTGGGATTCAATTTACAATGAAAGTAGTTTGAGCGGCACATGATATGTTTACAGGTAAGAGTTTGGAATTAATGGGCTTTTAAAGTTAAACAGATTCAGGAGGTCACAGAAATCTGTGTTGTTTTTTTTTTTTTATCGTCTCTCGTGTTGTGCAAATTACTGAAAATGCACATTTAACTATAGTTAATGTAATCGAAAGTAAATGATCAGAAAAAAATGATTTTGTCCAGTAACTGGTGTTGTGTGCACATTGTGGCATTAACGTGGATTGATTGACATTATTATTTCAAAACATGAAAATACACCCAAAAAATAAAACAGCAGTCAAATCATACAAAATTAAGATTAAAAAAAAGTTTTTTAATCAATCAGCATATAAGCAGGAAGAAGAAAAAGCTCTATTTTGAAAAAAGTTATAAATGTTTATTAGTGAAAGGTAAACCTATCGATTGATAGAGCGACATAGATAGATGCATAGCCTTCTTGTATCCTTTGCATATGCAGTATAAATGAGGCTTTATGGCATTTAGTAAGTACCTGTATCAGTACTCGTACTTTAAAAATGTGGTATCAGTACATCCCTAGTAACGGCTATTTCAAAGGGGTGAAAGAATGACTGACATAAGACTCACCTCCTTCCCGAGGTCCTCTCTGATGACCTGCTGGATCTCCGCCATGCTGCTCTGAGGAGCTCGGCTGTGGAGCACCTTCAGCGTGGAGGTGTACTCCTCGGGCAGCAGGTAGTCCAGAGCGCCCAGGTGCTGGCCCACCTTGATGAAGGTGCCCCGGTTGGCACAGCACAGGTCCCGGAGGCGCTCGGCAGACCGCCGGTGTACCTGGAGGCGACGAGACGGAGCCATCGGGCTTAATAAGCAGCCACAACATCAAATGTTGACAAGTTTTGTTGAACATCCCGCCTTAAAAGGACCGACTTGCAAACATCATTTCTCGTGAACCTCATGAATCAGGTTATGATTTGAAGACCTTTTTTTTTTGACTTGCATAACTAAAAGAAAGTAAAAAATTTTTTTTTTAGAAAACACAAATATTTTGTTTGATTGTAATTCTTTGTTTCATTCAACAGTAAAAATAAATAAATAAAAATTAACAGTCTTAGCAACAAAACTTCCAATTCAACACATTTCGAATGAAAAGGCGCAGAAGAGAAGATCACTCTTATAATATCTGCCTCTCGGTTGCCTTTTAATACATTTACATCAGCCTGTTAATGTTCAGCGTTCTAAATATTTACAGAAATATTAAAATGTTGAAAATAAAAGTAGATGTTATTTATGCATAATGTTTTCTGTAATACAATCACAGTACAGAAGCTGACTGCATCTTTAGGTTCAGATTAATCTATTTAAATTCACATTTCACTTGTGAAGTCTGAAACATGCTGATCAATTTCATATTAGACAAACTCAAAGGCGATTTACATGCAACACCAGAGAAGATACGACAATTTTGTTTTTAAACCCAAAACCAAACAAGGACAATCTCCACATCTCGGTTTAACATTACAAAATGTTTTGTTTTTATTTTCGTTGCGACAAATTTATCCATTCTGGAGGTTTGTGTTTTCCTAAAGCTTCAAATGCATATATATGATTCTGATGTTTTGCTCTCTTACACTTTAAAATGAATAAACTCGAAGGATATTTATTACCCAGGATGCACCGTGGCTGTAAAAAGGTTTACAAATTTTCTTTTTTCCACCTCAAATTGAACCTCAAATGAACATTGGCAGAATGTGTCTTAACAGGAAAGGAAAAGTTAAGGACATTCTGTTTTTGTGCTGAAAACCAGTGTGTGTGTGTGTGTGTGTGTGTGTGTGTGTGTGTGTGTGTGTGTGTGTGTGTGTGTGTGTGTGTGTGTGTGTACAGTGGCGGTCCCGTCCCGTCTGTCCCATTTGAACCAGCTGGAAGTGATAATGCTTACGGAGAGCTTCTCTCCTGAGACCAGTGCAAATAAAAAGGCGTGAAATTAGCTCCCCTTAACCTCCGTCACCCCCACCACACACACACCACACACACACCCACACACAGACACACACCCGCACACACAGAGCGTGCTCCCGCAGGACCGTTTGACATGAGTGTCATCTGGGCGATGATGACAAAGCAATGACAGAAACAAGTCACCAGAGATTACCAGATGAGCCTCTCTGCTTAAAGAAGCCCCTTTAGAGGAGCCGCTCATGTTTGACCACAACAAATGAGCAAACGTTCCAGGTTTAACATATTTTAATCACGATTTGATAAAAAAAAAACCAATTCTCTTTGATTGAATTTCTGTATTGTTTCATAAAAATGTATACTACTGTACACATAACGATTGAGTGAATAAAATATTTATGCTCAGAATCCTATTTTCCAATATAGTCTGATAATAAAGGGGAATACGATTTACAAATAAAGAGAAACTACACACATTTCAACCAAGTAACTTAGTATTTATATTAGTATATAAAAGTGGTTTTCAATGATCTCAAACAATAAATTCAGAGCGATCTCTACCTTTTTTCATAATAGTATCCCCTAAATTCAAAGGGTGCCGAACACATTTTAATTCACATACAGCCCAATATCATCCTGAGTGAGCCGGATCAGTAAAAATAGTGGTATACTAACCTTTAAACTTAAGCTTAAAAGCTTTTCTTTGTTTTGGAGTAGATTATACTGTGAATGAAAAAGTCTGTTTTTGCCAAATGTTTCGCAACGAGTGTTGACAATTACTACAATCTCAGCGTGATACTTTCTGGAGCAAAATACAGTGAAATGTTCAAAAATCTTCTCCTATAAGTTGCATTTTGCACGCATGTTTTTAAAAACTCCCCCTGATAAACTGTGTTAAAAAGTGTGTTTTTTTTTTTTTTTTTTATTTGCTTAGTGGTTTGGCCGGGTTGGAGCCTCTTGCGGGCCGGTTGTGGCCTAAGCGTCTTATGTTTAACACCACTGTTCTAAGCAGACGATTTTTTAGACAGAAAAATTACATTTAAAAAATGTTAATTATTTTCAAAAAACAACAGAATTTAAAGATGTCAAAAGTCGTCATCACAACAACTGTGGCCAATATTACAGATATCAAACATTGGAAAAAAGCTGAATTCTAAAAACCATAAAAGAAATGATGTATTAACCAATTATTTTACGTCAAATTGGTTCCGGTGTGTTTCAATGTGCCGTACTTTTGATCATCAGATTTCATGCTCTATAATACTTTTTAAACAATGTCTTCTGCAACACTGCAATTTACCAACTCTCAATTCTAAATGGCTGGAGGATGTATGAAATGAAAGAAGGCAAGTGTTTCTGAAATGGATGCCAACAAAACAATATGGTGTGCACAAATCTTTAAATAGAAGTATTTGTTCCTTTTACAGTCATTGTGTCGCTGCATGTTCTGCACTATTGTCAAGTGAAAACATTTAATGAAGACAGTTCTTATGGGTTGCTCCTGATAAAAAAAAAAAAAGAAGAAAAAATATAGTTTATGTCCATTTATTTTTAATGTATTTAAACCAAACAAAAGTTGAATGTCGCCTTTCATCAGTGACACTGAAGGATATTATAAAACCAGTATTTCCTGACACCACAGGCTTGAATGATTGGTCAGTTTATCAGCTGATCAACAGAGAAGTGTTTTGAGGGAATTTACAGGGTTTTTTGTGTCCCTCCAAAATAATAGTCAGAATTTTTGAGTTTTGCTGGACTGCCGGTCAAGATAAAAAGACGACGCTTCAGACTTTTCCTCAGTAAATTTAACTTGTAAGTTAACGGGATCTATGTGTGCCGTTTGTGCTCAAGTGGAGCAAGAAGAATGTTTCAAATGTTCCACCAAGTATTGAGCACTAATCTAGAAATTTACAAAATCCATGCTGCAAAAAACAATTGGTGAATCATTTCCATTGTCTTCTGGTTGTATTTTCAAAGAAATGTTCAGTCTGTGTACATTTAAGATGTGTTGTCGTTTGGAAGCAGGTAACCATTACCACCACATGTCTGACTCCTGTTCACTAGATTCATTACTGACGTCACCGTCAATATTTTGAATTATTATAGAGCTGGTTTGTTGTGGCGTTCAGCTGTATACACATCATCATTTGTATCTTTAGGTGGACGGGGTTATATCTGACACAATATAATCAGAATCTGATTTGGAGGCGATCACGGTGAAAATCCGCCATCAGTCTGCTGACGGCCGGTTGCCTCATCATCAGATCGATCATCGCACCTCTCAGTCTTGCTCTCCTCCGGTAATCAGTATGCTTTGTCGGATTGGAGGCGGTGACATCACCATGGCGATGCTGCTCACCGACAGCCTGGGGGGGGGGGGGGGGGGGGATGGGTTGGAGCGGGCTGCTCGCCGATTGGCCGCCGCACGCCACCGCCCACCATCAGCACACATGCGCAATCCAATGGGATGGAGTGTGAGCAAATTAAAACACACGGGTTAATTTGTGGTACAACAGAGAGGCGAGGGGAGCTCAGCGCAACAATGCCTCTGGGTATCTCTGCACTCATCCTCTTCACACACTTGGCAAGGATGGGAAATAAAAGGCTTGAGGAGCCTGCTTGTGTGTCGTATGTTTGCTTCAGAGGGTCGTGTGAAACGCATGAAAAGGTGAGACAATGAGGAGGCGAGGCAGGCGGAAGATGGATGAAACAAGGGGCAGGGATTGGAAATAAAAATAGGAACTTAACCCAAACTGCACAAATGGAAAAGCTTTTAGTAAATCGTACAGCACAGAGCACACTAATATACGACATTTTCAAGTGCTCTACGCCGTGGCATTCACCCACTCACGTACAGATAATGACGACAGCCATGCAAGGTGCTCGTCTGCAACTTGAGTTCACATGTCTTGGTGAAAGAAATTGACACACTGAATTGAACCTCCAGTAATGAGATTGGACCACCTACTTCACCACCTGATATACAGCATCACAATATAAAGAAAAAAGAGGCTATTACATATATTCAAAATCTTAAGATGGATTCACATGGTCTATTGTTGTATACATTGATGAGCCATTCACTTATATCTAGGGATGTGAGGACAAGTACAAGTACTAACACTAGCACTAATAAGCGACATAAAGGCCCCTGCATACTCCCATTTAGAAGCCTTAAGAATAATTTTTCAATTCAATTCAATTTTATTTGTAAAGCGCTATATCACATCAACAGACATCTCAAAGCAACAGAACCCAACTAAACCCGTCCAAAGCAAGCAGATGTAACAAGCAACAGTGGCCAGGAAAAACTCCCTCGCAGGAAGAAAGTTCATAAGAAATCCCTCTTCAGGAAGAAACCGTGGGGCGCACCGTCTTGACCGGTTGGGGGGAGAAAGTACATGGGATAGGACAGGGAGAGAGAGGAATAGAAGAGGGAGAGAGAGAGTGGCAGACAGGCGAGATAAATACAAATACTAAGAAAAGTCTATGATGAGCGTTGGTCTGATGATGAACCAATCTCAGTCTGGAGTTTCCATCTTATCCACATAGCAACCAGCTGCCGAATTTCAGTAATAAAAGAGAAAATTTTTGTCCGAGCTGCGGAGCTGACAGCTTTGAGGTGCATCGCATACGTCCGACCCAAAAAAACAGGCTTATATGGACGTGGAGAGACGATAGTGTCAACTCAGCTTGGTGGTGGAGATGTACCATCATGAGCTGCGATGGTTACAAGTTTTGGACTGGCCAAAGTAGTTTTGCGTGTAGTGCTAGTTTGTCTGATGTTAACATAAATAATACAAACGTACCACAATAACGTCACTGATTCAATTCAAGATTGTAGGACGAAACTATCCCATTTGTTACAAAAAACTAAATTTCTGCAAATTGTGAATGGATTACCAACAAGCAATTCTGAAGCAATCAACAATGAAGCTGATAATGGGATTTGCTAAAAACAGAAAGTACCAACTGTGTATGATTGGTTTTGTAATTACAAATAAAGATAGGCCCAACAATTCAAACAACTGCTGTTTTTGGAAGGAAGCGAGCAGTCTGACAACTGTTGACTGACCTCTGGTATCAACGCTCTTATCTTCACACTGGAAATGTGCTCATTTTTAGTCAATACTGGTACACTATACTAATGTGCGTGTATAGAAGTCTCAGTAGATATGCAGTTTGAATTAATGCACTGGACTGTTAGTTGTTGGTGATTGATGATGAATTCGTCAACGCAGTTGCGCAAACGCAGAGCAAATAGATTCACTTTGAATTATGTTTTCTGGTGTCTTACTCTTGTATAAAATTTGATCAATTCAATCGCCTAAAACAAACACAATCGCTACGATTTGAACAGACATCAGGTTTGATATATGCACAATTTTTCCAAACTTTTCTTTGTCGTTTTTTTTTTTTTATACCTGTACGTGCCAGAACTGATCAGGGTTACATATTGTACTGTAGGCGGTTATAATGTTATGGCTGACCAGTGTAATGGAACGAGATGAGAGACTTAAGAAAGTCTGGAGAAGATAATGTGTAACTTTAATGAGCATCCACCGTGGTAATCAAATTATTATTTTGTAATCACAAAATCATGATGTGCTGTAATGAAATAAATGATTATAGAGGAAAGTTATGATCAACCTCAATTAAGATCATTAAGTGATCTCTTGCTGGGTATAACTGTAGCAACATTCATGACAGAGTCGGATTGTGTGTTATGATTCTTTTTTTTCCCATTTGTGGTGACAGACAACGAAGCAATAGATACGAACAAAAAAAAATAAAATAAAAAATCTGTGTTGCGACTCATCTGGGAATCATGGCACAGTATAGGTGAGGACAGAAAACTTCTCCCAAGGTAGAACTTTTCGAAAATGCTCCGACTCTGAATTGTTGTGGAAATGGGGGAAAACACAACTTCTATAAAACACTGCTACTGCGCATGGCAAAAGTAAATAGTTATTCTACACACGTGCGAGTAGATGAACAATAACAACTATGTTTGCCTCCAGAGTGCCATATTCTCCTGGGAATGTTAGTTTTATAGTCATAGTCATAGTCATCGTAATAACAATCCAACTTTGTTGTCTGTCCAAACAAATGTCTAGATAAAAACATCGTTTATGTTTATAGCATATTGTTCTCTGCTCATGTGTGTGATTTCATTTTCAAAAACAACCAACAGCACCAACAGCACCAACTACTTGGTATGTTAACTACATCATTTTAGTTTTTTCTGCTGTTTCCATACAAAACAGACACAGTTTTCAAAATACTGCTGTATAAAGTCAAAACTATTCGGAAACAAAAACACAAAAATGTTCATTTTGAAGCGTTGTCATGTTAATGGGCCTTAAAGGGTACTAAGTTGTCGGAAATTGAAAACAATCCTATATCATCGACAATGCCTCAGGACCACTTCAGAAACTGCCTTGTGTGAACCATGTCTTTAAAATGTGCATTCACTTTAATCGAGCAGTGACCTTGCAGACAGCATTAGATCCTTTAACACAATTAAGAGAACTTGGTGGGGTTCAAACTAATTCTATTCTACTGTGGAAACATGGGTTAAATTCAAGACAACATCCTAAAGCAAACAAATATATTCCATTAGCACTCTTTATAGACTTGAATGGAATCACACCACAATGTGGTCGGGTATCAGGGCTTCGCTTGGAAAAAACGACAACAATCGTTTCATTGGGATTGCATTTCTCTCTTAAAATTGTTCTCTCTCTTCAGCTCCGACTGTCTTTATGTTTGTAATTAAAGCTCTGGCCTCGGGGCCAGTTCCCCGCCGTGCAGGTCGGTGGACAGTGTTCAGATGCCAATAAGCACAGATGGCAAATTGTTTTCGAGGAATAACTCCTCCCCTCCCTTTGTGTCTCCAGTCGAGTGCAAGTGTTGCAGGATGCAGCATGAAGATGGCACACAATAGTGAAATCGATTCAGCAAAGACACACATTGTCGATTGACCAAGGTGATGATATCATTGGCAATCCCCCCCCCCCCCCCCCCCATTTTTTTTTATATTGAGATTTTCCGATATACATTTGATTTGAATGTCTCTCATTTAAATAGTTTGTAAAATTCATAATTGATACACATTATATTGTTTTAAATTCCTCACTTTCCACCACAAGTGGATTTTTTTTTTTTTTACTACATAGACAGAAATATCACTTTTATTTCACATTTATCCAACACTTAAGTAGAACTAGCAAGATAAAAAGTAGCAATCTAAATAGAAGATAAATATGCATATTTGCCAGAAATCAATCCCTCTCGCTCGGGTGACTAGAACATTAAAAAAAAAAAAGCCTGCATATTTCTGAGTCATAATTCCATCTTGGATCTTGGATGTGAAGACTATTTACAAGTCGGAAACTGATAATTGCAGTGACTCTGAGATGTCTTTAGAGTGTAATTACACCCTCTCTTCCTGGTTTTACTTCAATGCCTTTCAAAGGCTTGGTGACGACACAAGTGACATCAGAGGCACTGAAGACCTTACACAACCGTTTTCTGCACACTAAGCAGTCCACATGCAGGCCAAGCAAATTGCCCGTTGCAGTACTGGGCTGGCAGGAAATAAAATTATAATGTAAAGCAAATATGATTTATGTACAAATCAAATTCTGCATGAATTGCTGAGAGTACAATTAATGGTGCATCATCGTGGGGTCAAAGAGTCAAAGGTGTGTCTGTGCTGTGCAGCTGGACGCCACAGAGCCGCGTCCTACACCGGGAACCCAGCTGCTGTAATTGATTTCTGCTGCCACACCAGGGCTAAATGACTGGGATTAGCGGACTATGAACAAGGCCTATTTATTACTGGGATGCTCATGATTAGCTCGTTACTCAGTTCACTGAGGCTCATCAAGCCGCCTGTCACCGGGGGAGGGACGGCGCAGAGGTGGGGTGTGTGTGTGTGTGTGTGTGCGAGACTAGTGTGTGGATATGTGTGTTTGTGGTTACATTTAAGCCTGTGTAGTCAATAGGCCTTGTCTACAAGTATTATGGCAGCAAAGCCCGAGGAGTTAGTGAAGCCTTTCATGCAAGATCCCGCCAGTATTTAACACAATGATTCCAGAATGTACGGTATCTAAATAGACCGAGGCTCAGTTCGGGAACCCTCTTGCTGCTGCCGGTGTTAAAAATGTCATTCATTTCACCACAGCAGTACAACGAGGTGGGGATAAACAGGCACAGTTCGTTATCTCTTGGAGCCAAGTGTAGACGCGAAACCCTCGCTGTGCCTCTGCTTTCACTCCCGATATGAGGAGAGCAGCAAAAACCGCGAGCTCAATGGCGAACGTAAGAGGGAGGGAGGGGAAAAGAAGGGTTAAAAGAAAGGGAGACGGTGGCAGGGGGTGATTTTTCAGTAGAAGCCACAGTTAATTTCATGCTCCGCATTTTATTGTCATGCTTCAGTAATTGTGCCTCGGCGTCACATGAACGGCGAAAAGACTTTGCCACAAGCCAGTGGCTGCTCGGCAGAGCTCTGTCAGTGCATGGTATGTACATACACACACACACACACACTTCACACCACAGTGAAATCTCCACTTTACAACAACTGCTCAACATTATTCCCAATATTTTTGCCTGATTTGTGACATTTCGAGCTTCATTCAACATTGAGGGCAGAAAGTTTCAGTGTCTTTGCTCGCTTCAGATAGTAGAACATACACATGGAAATATTTCCGTTCATATTTAGAAGACAGATTGATTGATATGATTTGTTGGCCATATTCAATGAATGTATGTTACACATCTGGATCAGGCATATTAGCATCACAATGACAAAGGAGGATAATAGAATTTCAAGAAAACCTTTCTATCTAATGCGAAACACCCAATGAAGTAAAAAATGTTCAAGTTTTCATCTCATATCTTTGGTCTTTTTCTTCATAATTTCCCTAACCTGTGCCAAATAGTTATTATTTTTTGTATTTTTCACATCATAACACTTCCTTTTCTCTGCTGAGACTGTCTCAAATGGCTGATGAAGCTGTAAATGATTAAATTATTGACCAACAACAACTTGGGCTTAAGTTAGTTGCAGTGTCTTGGTGAGTTTAGTAATAATTGTGTTCTAATTCAGACCGTGCATCCATCAAAAGTTGCAATCAAGGGCCAAATGAATTGCGGCACAAATCCAAGTCCTAAATCCAGTCGACAAATATGAATTTTTAATTTCCAATGCAATAGAAAATCAAACATGTGTGACACATAAGGATCTGTCACACACAGCAACAAGACGGCTGAACAAACGCCATCCAGTTGAGGGAAAAAAACCCAAAAACAAAACACACTTTCAAATGTCTTTTTTTGATTTTCAAATTACAAGTGAACCTCAGTATAAATGATCTGAGTGAAATATCTTCTCCTCACGCAACACCGGGAGGGAAAAGCTATACTGGCTGCAGCTCAGGTTTCAATTCTTCCCCATAATACGGTAGTAAGGCAACGGTTGCTCGGCAACCGGTGTACCCCTTCACAACCCAACTGTGAGGCCCGGAAATGCCCAGCAGACGGCTGCATTGCATTAACTTTAACCTGCATATCACTTCAGAGGAACCCGTCTTCCAAAGGCTGCGCAGGCCAAACGCTTCAAAGGACACAGGCCATGATCTGTCAGTCTATTACTACCAGCTATTACATGAGATTGTCCTCATTTCAGAGAAGGTCTCAACTTGCTCTTCTCCAACAGCCCGTCAATATCCACATTTATCACCACGATGTGTGCGAGGCTGCGAGCTCGTGCACCTTACTTGGCCAGCACTAGTCAAGAGAACACGAGATTGACTGACGTACTTGACGCCATGCATAAAACAACTATAAAAGACGATTAATACCAACTATGCCATTGTATGCGAGTTACCTGCCGTCATGGGCAGATCTACCAGGGTGGCACAGCATGGCAAATGCCACATAAAAAAAAAAAAGCCTTGCCAGTCCTGTTAACAGCAACAAATTAAAGAAAAATTATGGCCAATCTGACACTTAAGTGTGTGAATCCCCGACTGCAGTGAATGCGACATGAGATAACGCCAGAGCGGCAAGTGACTGGCTGATCTGCAACATGCGATTCAATTCAGTATACATGCAATCCCTCAAAAATACCTGCCCCCCTCTCACCACCATATAAATATATTTTTCTAGATCCGCCCTAGTCTGCTGCTATAAAAGTAAAAGAAAAAATTGACAAAATTTACATAGAGACAGATAGAGTCCGTGAAAAACAAAACGGTGCTCAGGTTGCCTGTTGTTGCCGCTCCGGCCCATGGCGCCATGGTGGCCCAGTGGCTGGATTGGTGTACAGTGCCTCCGGTGGCTGCTGGACCTCCCAGCTAATTAATCGCAGTCTTCCACACGCCTGGTGGCTGCTCGCAACTCCGCAACTGAAAATGGTTTTGTGTTCATTCCCTTGTTGTTGTTGTTGTTGTTTGCCCCAACACTTGTTTTGAATATTCTCAGTCACGTCCTTCTCCTTCCTGTCCATAAATGTGTTTGCATGATTACAATCCTCCAAATGTCTAAAAAATAAATAAAAATAAAAATAAATAAAAAATTGCGTTCCATTCACTGTAATTTTGATACCACACTCCCTGTGGGATCCTACTCTCTCACTACAGGGCAACACAAACTAATCAGCGCGCACAAAGCACAAGCCGTTTGTAAAGACTTTATTTCAAGGCAATGTCGTCCTGGGAAAGTGCTGCACCTGCCACTTTTCTTCTCTTCTGGGACTGATGACTGTGCTGCTATTTTATGATGTGCTTTTTATTGCTTACTATATATTTTCACCCTTTTTTGAGTAGTTTTATAGACTTTTTTTTTAATTGTGTCTGGTTTTATAAATGCTGACTGATGTAGAACAAGGACTTCCTTTGATGTACACACAGACATTGTAGGAAAAGAAAAAAAAACCTACTTAAAAAGAGTAGTTACAGCATACAACTCAGCTATTACTGTTTGACATATAGATAAGCCAGAAGGGCTAAAGTAGCTGTTCACTATATTCAAAGACGGCTATTACTGAGTTAGGTCTTCATAACGTTTGCATTTGTTGGATCACGTCAGCTTCTTTGACAGATCTGGGTATTTTTTACATGTTCTGAAACACTGGCTGGTAGTAACTCTAGCCTCTTTCCACTTTGGTGACTCATTGAGTGACATCTATATCCAGAATCTGCTCACTGAGAGGAACCTCAAATCAGTAGAATTAACATATTTTTTCTGATGTGTACTCCTCGCCTTCTTTTTTATTTTATTTTAATAATGAAATATTAGGCGCAAGCTGACATTCAGTTTCTTGCTCAAGGGCACTTCGACATGTGGACAGAAAGTGAATCACACCCGTAAACTTTTAAGAGACAACCCGCGCTACCAACCGAGCCACAGTCGATTAGTATCACGTATACGACAGATCAGTACAGTTTACACGTGGCAGACGCCGCCGTCCAGACAAGTACTCTGTGCTTCGGAAAAACGTTTGGAAGCAGATCATTCAAAATAATAATTAACTTGTCCAGGAATGTTAAAGCTGAGGTGCTTGAGCTGTGTTGTCAATAAAGAGTATCAGGATTTCAATGCTATTTATTTGCTTCTACTACCCAAGATAAGTTGGCCTAGTTTTTATTATAAAAAGAAGAAAAACAAAAAGTGTGAATGGGGTGACTCGGTTCACCTTTCAAATTGAAAAAGCTGCCCTGAGGCTTGTTTATTCTCACATTCAGAGTAATTATGTTTAAACCAGCTTATTCTCTATCAAAACACAAACCCGTTCTGACTTCACTCCTACACCATCTACAATTTCTCTACAAAAAGATTTGCTGTGTTGCGTTTGTATTATTATTATTTTTTTTTAAATGCCTCTGCAAACCATTACAAGGATGGTCTCCTTCAGAAAAGCAGACAACCTCTAGAATAAAGCAAGAGTAAAAACAGAAATGTCATTACTGAGCCACCAATCTTTAGCATTAAAGTGGCTATGTATCAAAGTGGGTCGGATTCGGTTGTTTGTGCGCAGGATAAAGTCTGCAGACTGGTGTCAGGACTCCAGTGAGCACAGCAGTGTGCGTCGGTGTCTGCCACATCACGATCATACATGACTTGTTGATGACGCGGCAGCAAAGATTACAGAGCTGATGAGATGGGATGACTCCGTGACAAATACATTTCAGAATGATTTGTTTGGGTGTGCTTATGAAAAATGCACTGCTCGACTCCATCAATCTGTTTTTTTCTGTTTTTGGGGTTTTTTGTTTTTTGTTCTATAATGTGCGAGCTGTTGGGCAGAGGGGGCTACTCCTCGGGGACTTGGGTGATGGATTCAAAAATAAAACGTCTGCAAGAGAAATGAGCTCCGAATACAGAAAACGCGACCAGATCCACCCTCCCGCAAAAAGAGAGAGGACGCAGCCAAATGCGATGCTGACGGAGGGCTGGCTTCATCGGCTTCAGGAGTCGTCATGGCAACTATGAGGCATGTCCTTTACTTTTGAAGGTCCCCTGGAAACATCTTTTTTTTTACTTTCTCGGCTATTTGTGTATACAAGTGCAGTCAGAGTAATAAAGATATCAAAGGTTTATCTTAAGGGGTCATTTAATGCAGATTTTCATTTCATATAATCTAGAAGGTATTAGTCACGAGTTACACTTTCTTAAAGTTGCAAATTTATTTTTGTAAAAACGGATAATAAAAATGTCCCTGTTAATTGTGAATTTTTTCACTTTTTTTTGGTAATTTAATTGTGATCACAGCTGCAGTTAGATTGTTAAATGGAGGAAGATGCTCTATGATCACGATGCTACCAAAAAACAAGTGATTTATGAACAAAACAGCAAAAATTAACTAGTTTGTTATGCAGACAACATTAAACGTGATGAATGCTTGGTTGACGTCTCACAGGTATATGGGTACTTTCACCTGGAGTTTACTTAAGGAGTAACTACGTCACAATTATTGCCAGAATCAGTGGTATTTCAGTAAGACGTTATCAAATCATTAACACCAATTTTGGTCAATTTAACTTCACTAGATCGCAAACCAATAACATAAATAATGGTCAGCTATGTAATAATTGCCAATAACACACTTATACTGGACATTCTGAGTATAAAAAAGTCATTGATGTAATAAAATAATAAACCACAATGGACAGAAAATGCTGCATGGTATGTATCATCAATGAAGGAATGACAACTACGACATCCACTTCACCTATTTATGACCAGCAAACTGCACAAAACCTGCAAAAAAAAAAAAAAAAAAAAAAGCTTATGTCCAAAAAAGTTACCCTATTTATGTACTGTAATATTACTTGCAGCAGTTATAACATTTTCGTAAAGCTTTTTATTCTCCTTTAATCATGCAATACTTCATTTTTTACATTGCTGGCAGGTTATAGGCCTCATTATCAGATTATTGGTTGTTACAGCTATGTACTTTGGAACTGGTTATTGACTTTCTGCAGGACTTCTACAGAGTCTAAGGAAAAGAAAATGTTTTTGTGTACACAATCTTTGTGTGTGTATTGGTCAATAGCACAATCACTGTAATTCATGGAACCACCAATGCACATAGCCACTGATCAGTATCCAGCTGTGTACACCCCTGCTACTTCAACTGCATGAAAGTCCAGTATATAGGGGAGCCCACAGACCAATTGCTGTGCCACAAAACCTTTGACTTTTTTTATTTTTTAATGTTTTCGCTAAGAATCGAGTAAAGAGTAGGAAGAAAGATCAGATCAGTACATCACAGATTTTGATCTGATCTCTCTTCGCTTGTTTTCAATCATTTGTCCAGTTGTTTTGTGAAGGTTCAGACGGGATTTGTTCAAAACCTTTTCTCTGGCATTCTCTCAACGGTCTTCTTTTTCCTATTTTTGTGGACAGAATCGGTATTTTTGTTCAAGCAATCTACAACCCATCTACATTTCCTGGAAGGCTGCTGATTGTGTGGCTGTCCACAGACTTCCGAGGGGTGATAATCGTGCGGGCTGAGAATAACAGCTGCCCTCTGCTGCACATCGCCCTGAAAGTGGCCACTCCTTGAAACACACACTACGCTAAAATCTTGTGCTCGGAGGCGGCGTGCCAGCTGCTGTTTTGACTCCTTTGCCCTGGGTGGCACGTCGAAAACAGCAGTGACAGTAAAACAGTATTTATGTCGCCGCTGCTGCTGCTGCTGGAGATCAGCTTGTCAACGATGATCTAACTACAGCAGGCAGCTGGGAAGCAAATGTTAAACGCTCCCTCCTCTCCATATCCCTCAAGGATTTTCCCGCCTCAGACTTGTTTGGCCGATAAGCCGCTGCCACGAGCTCGTCAAGGTCAGCAGTTATCTAGCCCCACCCCGGTATTTACATAGTGTGTCCCTCACCAGAGCCCGAGCTGGAGGAGTGGCAGTGGGCACTTATCTAAGCTGAGCACCCTCTCCTTTTCCCCTGTGAGACAAGAGCTGCACTGATATTCTGAAGGATGCAGTCTGTGACGCCATCTGCTGGCTGCAAGCAGTACAGATTAAGAGTGACCACATTTGCAAAGAGTGATGTATTTTAACACAGCTTTTGGTATATTTTAATTACAGTTATTCCTGGGGAATGTAGTTACCCTTTTCACTTGATCAACTACAGTGTCATTCTTCAATCAGAGTCATGTTGCTTTTAAAAGTGTAAACCATCTTTTGATGTAGTTTACAACACTTACTGCATTGAAATGTGTAAATATTGACTTTTGATACATTTAGTATTTCTATAGATTTGAAACTAGGATTATTTGATTTGTGTAAATTCTAGTGTTAATGTCAGTCTGGCTATTAAAGTAACCTGACTGTGTCTTTTTGTCCTTCTGTTGTTGTATGTGGGCTCGCTGATAACTTGAATTTCTCTCAGGATTAATAAAGTAAAATCTAGGCAAGTTAGCGTTTAATTCATACCTGCCACACAACAACTAAGTTTAAGTATTTACATTACTGTCAAGTGTATAATTTATTAATTCATCCATCCATCCATTTTCTCCCGCTTATCAGTTTCCGGGTCGCGGGGTGGCAGTCTGAGCACTGTCACCCAGATCACATTGCACCGATTAAGAACCTTTCCTGTGGGTGGTGAGCCCATATATCAATTTATTTGTAAATTGTTATTTATATTCAAGACACTACGAAAAGTAATTCAAGGCAACTCAGGCTTCAAACCTTAACACACCTAGCCAATAAAATGCTTCAAATTAAATGAAAAAACAGTAAGATTGAGATTTTGAGACAGTAGAAATTATATTTGAATGGCCTATTTATGTCGACCCAACTGTTTGAATTGTTTAAGACTGTGACTTGTCTAAATATGCCCTAAATATATTATTCAGACAGTCCAAATAAGACACGCAAAATTTCAAGGGATTTGTTTTTTAATGCTTAAAGAGGTCATATTATACTAAATTCACTTTCTAATAGTTTTCCAAAAGTAATAAGCGTGTGTTGCTCCAACCAGCCAATCAGAAATCAAACCCTATATATAGTGTCATTGGGGGTTGAGCCAATCCCAATCAAGGTAGGCCCTCCCTTTGACTCCACCCACAGTTAGGCAGCTCTGCTCTGGCACATGGCATCACGAGAGGAAGTATTTCCTCCTCTTCCTAAAATGGGCATGTGTGGGCGGAGCCAGTCCAGCTCAAACAGACACAGCCGATTCTGAAAGCAGCTCCTATGATCCAATATTCAAATTGAGGATAATCAAGGAAAAGTTGGATAGGGAGCAATGAACTTTGAATACAGGGTTTTGTGGACCAATAAGACCACGTGAAAGTGTTGAAAAGCTGCATAAAATGACCCCTTTAATAATGAAATGAACCAAAACATTGGTTTTAACTTTCAAAACATTACAGTGAGGCCAAACCCTCCCTATAAGTAATACTACTTCTATACTGCTACATAAACAACTATGAACAATCACAATAAATGCAATAGTTTTCAGCTCCAGAATCTACAAAAGTGTGTAATTTCTGACTCTTTGATCCCACAATGAGAGCCATGGTGCTTAAACACAGATCGAGTACAGCAAAGAAAAGTGGAACTGTTCAATCCAAGTGGTCTTGTAAATCAATCATACCTCACCAGTTTTAAGTCCTTGTAACAGGTGTAGCTGTGAATATGCGCCTGACCTCTAAAGCCCTACTGCCATATGTACACTTTGAGGGTTAGTCCGTCAGCCGGGTGATGGCAGTGCAAAACGGGAATACAGAAGACCTCATTGTCACAGTTGCTGATAAGGAGAGAGATTTTTTTTCCCCCCTCCTCTGGTGAGAAGTCACTAATCACCAACAGCAAAGCCTTTGATTCCCTTCCCCTCTGCAGCTTCGTATTATTCATACACAAGCTCAGACGCGTTCCCGTAACAGGGGTAAAAGACAAGTCTTTATCTTTAACCTTGGGGTGGTGTTGAAAGAGAATTTGCATGATACTATGCAGATGCGCGGAGTGAATCAGCGTTTTGTTCTCCCTTTCATCTCGGCCGTGAAAAGCCACCTTCAAAATGGCTGCTTCCCCAAACCAGCGCCGCGCTCCCGCCTTTTTTTCTCATGCAGCTGAGGAAGCGAGGGGATCATTAGACATCAGTATCTGTTTGTCCTCGCTGTCACCGGTTCATCACCCCCCCCCCCACCCCCCCTTTTCTCTACCACTGCATCCTCCTCTTTTCACTCTCTGCCCTAAAATGGCCCTGTGGCTTGTTGTGCACGCTCATCTCCTCATGATGCTGCTTTCAGTTTGTCTCGCAACCTAATTCTCCGTCTCCTTGTGTGCCATCAAAGCCTTTCCCCCCACAATACTGAAGTTGGGCTGACGTCTATCATTCTCCAGAAGAGTGTAAATATGATAGAGAGCAGGAGAGTGGAGCCTGACTGCGAGGCAAGACCTTCACTGTAAAATTTAGATATTTATCATGGTTTTACTAAATGATATACAAGAGAAAAGAGAAAAAAAAAACAATTAACAAAACAGGGCTTTATATAGTTGCTCTCCAATTAGTAAAAAATTATTCCTACCAACATTTTAACAAAAAACAGTAATCAAAAAATAGCATTGAGT
Organism: Lipophrys pholis; assembly: GCF_963383615.2. Lineage (NCBI taxonomy): Eukaryota > Metazoa > Chordata > Actinopteri > Blenniiformes > Blenniidae > Lipophrys > Lipophrys pholis. The sequence goes on along the minus strand of NC_137633.1, from coordinate 4,397,821 downwards.
AAAAGGGAGGGTACATCCTGGTCATTTCAGTATTTACTTCTGTCAAAATACTGTAATCACATAAAAAATCCACAAATACTTTGACATCTAAAGAACCTGAGAGGTGAACATAACGAAAAAGACACAATAGGAAAGTCAAACACCGCGGTAACAAATACAAAAGTCTCAATAGGAGTGAAAATGCAAGTGTCTGTTTGCCGACTTACTGACGGCAAGTTGGGGCAAGAACGTTTGACAAGAAGTCTCCACAATGGAATTGGAATTCCCTCAAGGTTCATAGAGAATTAAATGGTCTTCCCGGAGTGGATTGAGAGGTGAATGCACAAGAAAAACTGTTTTGTACCCTGGGAATAAACTGAAATACAACAGCTATCTCCAGACAAAGCTTGCCACAGAGCAGAATAAGGACAAATATAATTAAAAAGAAGGGAGTCATATAAAATAACTTTTAATGATATATTTACTCGCCGGTAGAAACAGCCAATAATCTGGTGACAATATGATGTCAATATTAGCTCGAATTTGGTTGAGCTTTTTTTCTTTATTTTAGCTGTGCTTTTTTTTAAGAGCCATTTTTAGCCAAGAGCTAAATGTCCATTTGAAAATGACTGTATGTGTAAATAAAATGTAGGTATAATTTTGCCAAAACTTTCAGGGAGCCACTACATGTAGCTCCAGAGCTGCAGTTCCCAGACCCCTGGACTAGATGGGCCACAATGGTGTGGAAAGGAGATTTAAGTGACTTTGAATGTGGCATAGTTGTTGGCGGCAGATGTGCTTGTCTGTGTATTCGTGAAATTTACACACAAAACAGAGAATGACTTGAAATAGAGAAAATATCCAGCTCTCTGGGCCAAAGTGTCTTGGTGGTGCCAGAGGTCAGAGGAGAATGAACAGGTTGGTTCGAGATGATAGAAGGGCAACAGTAACTCAACGGACCAGTCTTCAAAAGAACCTCTCTGTCCGCATAACACAGGAATCCTTAAAGCTGATTGTCTACAGCAGCAGACACTGAGACTCATTCAAATTGGACAAATACTGGCTGACGTGATGAGTCTTGATTCGAATGTTAAAGGCCTAATCCTTCCTGCCTTGTATGAACAGACACAAGGCTTCTGCCTTTGATGTGGTAGTGGAAGAAATATTTAATATTAATTGGGCCTCGTGCGACTTCGAGAAAGAAAAAAAAACAACATGTTAGAAAGTTGTTGAACATGGCGATGAGTCACCGAAATCTCTATCCTGAGAGAGAGCGAGAGAGCGAGAGAGAGAGAGAGAGAGAACTATGACTTTAAGCTTTCATCAGTTCAAACAATGAGGCAGCTGGGAATCAATTTGCAGAAACAGACAAACATCAGCTTTTCGAGAAATGCCATTTTCAGACACTAACAGAGTAGAAAGGATATCCACTACATTGGCCTGAGTGTATGATGGGATGTTGATCTTCCTCTATGAGTTTGAGGCTCAATTACTGTTCAATTATTCTTTTCCCAACCTAAAGCCAGAATGCCTCTCATGTGATGCAACGCAGGAAGAAATGTCAGCATGTTCAATGCGGCAGACTGTTTTGAAAGGTTTGAGGGCTGAAACATGAAGGCTTGGTTTTTTTTTTTTTAATCACAACTATAATAGACACTGACAGTAAGCAGTTCTGGAAGCAGATGAAAAACTGAATAAATGTGGCCAGTATTGAGTGTCCTTATCTTGTCCTGACGTGTTCTGCACATGCTTCCAGTTTAGCGTGTTCATGCTGCATTCAGCAAACAAAACGTTGCGGGACAATTTGTCATTCGATAACTGCCATTTACACATTTAATTGCATACGTCCAAAATGTTTCAGGGCCACTGTGCATCTCAATTACGAGTATGGGGGTGAGCAAACATCAATAAAATGCATGCTGTCTGCTGTTTTGAGTTTGGAGCCGTCGTGTACTTTTCACAGCTGATTACACAAAGGCACTGAACCTGCATGGTGAGTTTATAGTGAACTGTTACAGGCAGAGATTTAAAAGAAAGAGACTTTCTGCTGCTGATGGAGACTCACTGTCCTACCTAGCAAACCAATTCTGGCATGTGTCTGGCAACACTTTTGATAAAAACTTTAGTGTTAAGAAATGAATGATGTTCTAGTTTTCCCAGTGTAAACTAAACGTTGGGAAACCCGAGGGGAATCTGATCAACGCCAGCATGAGTTACTTTCCTTTTAAACACTGACAAAGACAATCAAGAGGAGGATGAATATATCATTTCATTAAGACATACTTATATTTTTCAAATATAATATAGACCCAGGGTGTCAAACCAAGCAAATTTCAAAGAAAACTGTTTTTTTTTTTGTTTTTTTAAAACACATTTCTTAAGATTAGCAAACACAACATAACACTGTGGCCCGAGCTGAGATATCTGCTGCCTGGCAGATATTGCCAGGGTCATTTTGTATAAACATGCATGATGCAACAGTAATAGGAGAATTTTGACTTTTTATTTTTACATTTCATACCTTCACATTACAATACGGTATTTTGCATCAGAAGCTTTCATTAAATTTTACTTTATGTTGAGATTATAGTGATTTTTGCAACCGACTGTTTGGTTTTGTAGAAATATATACATATTCATCACTTCCATTCTGTGTCACAACAAAGAAAAGCTTTGGAATTTAACTTTTGAGGTTATTATGGCACTATTTTGCTGGTCTGGCCCACTCAGGAGGAAATAGGCTAAAATGTGTTGGGATGATACAGACAAAACATTTTCTCCTAAACAAACTTCACTGTAAAACCACCAGTGAAGACAGTCACATTCTGACTATAAAGCCTGATCAGATTTTGTTGTATGGTTTTATTGCCCATGTATCCTAACAGCTGTTAACAATAATATACGACCTGGGAGGCATTAGAATTCACAGCATGAGAGTTGAAGCTCTGTGAACGTCGGCTTCACCCTCCCACACTTTGAAAACTCCTCACTATGTCAGACAAAACTCTCGGGCTGATGTTCGACGCAGTGAGGAGCCTCGTCTTCAGGTTGAGAGGACTCGCCGTGGAACTCTGCCTAGCGCGGGGCACAAAAAGCAGTCCCATCTACTCCCCTCACTGTTCCACCTCTCATTTGGCAGACTTGGTGAGTGCTCCCATGCTTGTTCTGTGATACACTCTAATTGGCTGTGAATGGCCCCTCGGTTCGCTCAGGGAAGCCTTTGATGAGCCTGGAAGACTGGCTGCTTAAGTGGCTTTTGAGTGAAGCTCTTCACGAGGGGCTGAAAGCGGCTCCGTTGCTCTGCTGAGCGCTGAACACAGAGCAACGCGCTAACAGGAGGAGGAGGAGGAGGAGGAAGAAGAGGAGGAAGACATGCAGAAACAAGGGCTCATTAGACGATAGTGGTTATTTGCTTGCAGTTATAATAAGAGTACTTTAGTCTGAAGGTCTATTGGTGAACAGGACACATAAAACAGACAAATCAAAGAAAGAAAAGCTAGAAGTTAAAACCTGAAAAGGAGAACGAAACACTAGGCGATGATAGCTATGTCATGAAAGGAAAGTACTGATGAGTTTTATAATCATGAAGGGGCTGAGGGAACTGCTACGCCAAGGACGTCCTTCTCTGTCGATGACAGAAGAAATCGCACTGTAATGAAGAAAATCCCGAAACGCCTGTCCGACAGATCAGAAATACTCTTCAGGAGAAGCTGCTCACAGTCGACTTTGTGGATAGAGAGGCAGGTTCAACATCCGAACCAACCGAAAGGAAAGACGAGATGAACTTGAATCAGTGATGACAACAGCTGAAGGTGTTGAGAAATGATGAAAAGAGTTTGACTGAAGGCATAACAACTAGTTGTGACAAGTACTTTTGCTGTCATTGACGACTCATGATGGCAGAAGTAAAATCAGTACAACTTCAAGAAATAAGTGTCGTCACTGCCGGCAGAAGAAGTGACAGCAAGACTTCTTGAAATCCAAACCATGGCAGATTCCCAGGAGGATATGGACGTGACACTCTGCAGGCCGCCATTCTTGTTATTGTCCAGCTGCTCGTACATGTGCAGAAGAGCGATTTACAGCTTTTTTGTAATCAAAATAAGTGCAGCTTTGTGGCGTACGTATATAATGGATTCATGGCATGAAATTATCACTCAATGCTGCATTACACCAATGACCCCCCCCCCCCCCGCCAAGTTGTGTTTTTGTACATGTACCCACATGTGACAATACAAACTACAATTTGTAAAAAAAAAAAATTTTTAAAAAGTTAAGATTCCCAAGTACAAATCTCAGAATGAGAACAGATAAAATATGACATTTATTAAAAAAAAAAAACATGTGATCCAATGTGACTGATAATAATTACAGAGTTCGAATACTTTCTGAATCATCTGGAAAAACTTTTAAACTAATTCTATAGTCATCGCAGTGATGACAGTATCTTTAGAAGAACAGTGTTTAACATGAATCACCTTCTTCCAACATTCGAAAGAGTGGAGAAAGTCATCGGCGGAGCTCTCAACGATCGGTAATAACTGTCAGTCGTGGTCTAAATAGGCGAATAACACAAATGTACATGATTTGAGCTGTATTTCCCTTCCTCTTCTGTGGGTGAAAGAAGCCAACTGCAGGTGGAGATAGGTGGCATAAAGACACTAAAGCAGCGTGGAGCCACAGCTCTGTCGCTGCACTTCTATGACTTCATAATAATTAGGAGGTAAGCCTCCACTCTGTATTAAATCAGCACCATGCATTAATTCTAATCAGCATGTGTAGCCAGGCTTGACCAGGAGGGCCCGAGGGGCTGTACAAACTCTGGGCCTGTGTGTGTGTGTGTATGTGTGTGTGTGTGTGTGTGGTGTGCACGCGTACGTCCAGCCATGCTGAACCATGCTCTTCAAGGTTCACTGCGGGTCTCTTGCCGCGGCGTCGCTCCCGGTGCACTTTTTGTTGGGGCAGGTGGTCTCTGACCTTTCCTGCAGCGGGCCTCCTGAGTGAACCTGACTGAGCCGTGGCCTTTCATCGCACACCTTCACAAATTACTCGGCGCGCATCGGCTGACATTTACTGTTCTGAGCTCCCGACGGCGGGATTTCCCCCAACAAATACGACACTGTTCGCAGATTTAAGCGTGAATTAAAGCGGATTCGGACAGAAATGCGGTACACGGGCCACATGGCTTTGCAAAAAAAGACTCAGTACAAGTGAACATTGCGCTCGCCACTTCAACTCTATTGGACAAGCAATGCAGGCTGAGTAGACTTTATCAACCAAGTCTGTGCTCTCAATATCACTTTCATTATCTCTCTCTGGGTTCGTGAAACACACAGGAAAAACAAAGGAGAAAAAACTGTTTGAATATTTCCTTCTGTGTCAGTGTATCAGGAGAGAGAGTGACAATATAATTAGTCGGAGCAGGGCGAGCAAGAGTGGAGAGAGACATTTGCAAAAAAGAAAAGCAAGATAGAAAATGATGTACTTTGTCAGGTACTTGTGACTTTGAGGGGGAATAATTTGCTTCGAATGATAAACCGATATTGAGTGAAACAATGGCAGTGCATCTGCGTGTTAGTATATGTAGCAGCACAAGTTGATAATCTCGAAGCTTCGGCTTAACAAGGCCAGCGTGGCAAATATCAGCCTGGGAGAAGACGCGTTGAAGGGCAACTGGGGAGCTTGAAACAACCCAAAAGTCGCGGTAAAAATAATCTGCAAAGTGGTCGGGGAGGATGTGCACCACAAGTGTTTGAGGAGCAATGATTAGGAGATAATGACTTTTGGAACCTTACATTGATAAAACCAACAGATATACTCACCAGTTCTTAGACTTGCCCGTGTTTATTTCAAAAATACAATGACAAAAATAACTCATCCAACAAGGTCAATTAGGCGGCCATATTGGATGAGGCATGATGAAACTTTTTGGTCAAATTTTGATTTGAAAATTAAAATTTTTCCCTCAGAAAAAAAACTCTGGTGCCTACAGACCTAAAGGTTATTTTAACCTGTTTTATACTGCCCAAGTCGGAGATTGTTAGTGAATACGGTACCTACAATTTTTTTTTTTCCCATTGAGTTGACTGGTAAAAGCAAATGTTTTTCAAACAGCCGTCAAATAAGACTAAATTTACCAATATATATATATATAAAAAAAAAGATAAATGAGCACGCAAAAAAAAAGATAGCTCAAACAAGCATTGTTTAAATGCAAATTGTTTTCTGAGAACCTATCGCTGTGGCGCAGAAATCAAAGCCAACAAAGTAATTCTGTATTTAATCCCATGTTTTCCGAGAGCAGCTTTGTTTAACTCTTTCCTGATTGCACTTTCTGCCAGACAAGAGTTGAATTCACAAGGTGGTCATTTATGATAAATCACAACATGACTTGCAGATTCACATTACGGCAAATAAAAATAATTTCTTACAGTGAACCAGCCGGGAACAACTGCAGGATTTATTTTTTTCTCATCTAATCTGATCTATGGCCAGATTCTGGACAGCTCCAACCATCACCATGGTAACCATCTCATCCCCATGTTACTCGGTGCGAATATAGTAATCCCAGTGATAATCTACCTTGGATTTGGTGTCCATGTACTCTTCGGTGCCATACTCCACGTTTTTTAAAGACGTCAGGTAGTCGTAGCTGATGACCGCCGTCTGCAGAAGAATAAAAGGAACATGTCGTCAGAAAAAACAGAAAGAGACCACTGCCACTAGGTGGCTAAAAGCCATTTTATTTTGATTTCCCCAACACAAATGGACTTAAATGTACAGTGTGCTTCGCTGACAGATCTTTCCCTCAACATATTCATTTCCCTCATGTGCTTCGGAGCAAATATCTCCCTGAAACATTTCTGGAGCCGACGACGAAACAAGAGAATTGAAGAACCAGAATAGTCGAATGGTGCAAGAGGGAAAATTATTTGTGATACAGACGGCAAACTCAAATGAGAGGTAGACACCCTGTTTAGACAATCCGCTAGAAATGGTAGCAGCTATGCATGCAAGCAGCAGACACTTTGAGAAAAGTTTAAAACTGCAGCGAGCTTGTCAAAGCACTAGTTGATGTGTTTTGGTACGGCAACCACACACAACGAGAACGGATGACAGGTATATATGGTACCGCAGCAAATGTCGCCAAACGCAGCCAGCTTGCTGTTTTCAGTTGAAAATGTTAAGTGAATAGAACGAGGCATCATGAAGGCACTAATGTCTTCTTGATGAATCTGCCTGAAGGTGCTTGTCTGCTCTTTTATTTCTCCTTTTCTTCAGAATTCGACACGATTCAAAAAGTATCTTCAGTTATACATAGTAATGACTTCACACGGTTTCCATTATTTCAACAAAAATGTGGCATTTACGTTATTTTCATACAAATTTTACCGGGCACTTTGATTGTGGTAAGATTTAAAAGACATTTGTTTATATAGAATGTTTAATATTTGATTGTGAGTGGCTGAAGATAATCCACACGCATACTTGAGCCCAAATAGTAATATTTTTACACAACTAATTGATTAAACCAAGTTTGTCTTGACTGTGAATATGCAATATGTTGGCCCAAATGTCATTTTCTTTTCCCTCGTCATGCAATGATTCAGTTTGTTTCCTATAAATTAATAATAAAGAAAAATGTGTTGCATTCATTTGACTTGCTAAATGGGAAAACATTGATCAAAAACATTCATCAACATCATTTCATTCCTTACAGTTTTCACTGTGACCAGCGATTTGTGTCACCGGTGGGGCTATTAACGGGATTAAATCTAAATAACATCAGAGGAGGTCAGATCTACAAAGATCTACTCACCGTGTTAATCTTACATCCAGTAAAGCTACTTTACTCTCATGTCATCAGATTATCGTCCTAAAGACCAACAACGAGATAACAGCTCACTTCAAATCGAGTGAAAACAAGCACCGCCTTGCATTCTGGACACTGGTGAGGAGCCGGGCGGCGACTCACCGTGGCGGCGGCTCGGCCGAAGCGAACGACGCTCAGGTCGTTGATGTCCAGCTGCCGGTTGTGGAGGTAGAACCCAGAGGAGGCGAACACCGCTGTGGCCACGGTGGAGACTTTAAGGAGCCGACCAGCCATGAGGGCACTGCAGGAGGGAGACCAGGGTGCAGGTTACGCCCAGGACAGGTCAGCAGTCCATCACAGAGCAAGCAAAGAGGCAAGGAACGCAATTCTATGGACTGTGGGTGGAAGCCGGAAGAAATACTGGGAGAACACGCAGACTTCTATCCATTAAGATTCCTAGTTGTCAAACGGAGGCTGAACAGATCCCAACCTGATCAAATTCATATGCCAGTATTCATTCACCGACATGACGTCACCTGCTGGCAACAGGAAAGATCACACTTTACACTTTTGTGTGCTATTATTAGCCGCTTAACGGCATCAACTTAACTTAAATGTGGTGACGCATGTCGGAAGGTGCCGATGCCTTGCCCTGAAAATTGTGAGTTTTTGTCAAAGGTGTCCGTGGCGTCTCGCTGAACTTTGACGCTTTGCCACTATTTTTCGATACGCGATACGCCTGCAACACACCATCGCACCACATCCCAACGGCTACAAAGAACTACGTTTCTACGTTTGGATAAAACAGGCCATGCTGAAAAAAAGTCAAAAGGCACGGCTGTGGCAACCCCCTGCATTTTGAAGGCCTTCGGCATCTGTCGAAGCGGATCCATTGTTAGAACTGGACAAAATGGCGGTACTGTGACATGTTGGAGAGAGACTGAAATAAAAAAAATAAACTATGATCTGACCGCACAAACATGAGGAGCAACTTGTATTTCCCTTTAAATTAGGGCTGCATGATATCAGGTGAAAATGAACATACGTAACCTGCTGGTCGTAATGTAATAACATCCTAATTTGTGAAGAACATCAATACTCACACACGACCCTGGAGTTCGCAGGGTTACCCGGGCCCTTTCTTTTGCTTGTTTCGTCATCATGCAGCCTTGTTTTATATCAAGCAGTCCTTAGCCTCTTTTTTTTAATGCAAACCTACCAATTTGTTTACCTGAATCATACCCCTGTACAGTGACACAGCCTTTTTCGCCCATGCAATGCTCTCCCACTAAAAGAATTTGATACGGGAGACTTTTCCAAACTCGACAAAAGTTTTGTCCCGAAGACTCCTCGACCTCACGTCAGTCTTTGACGCCCCAAGTTTCCGAAAGGGCAACGCTTGCTGAATAGCATTGTGATAAGCAGACATCAGAGCCAAGGAAAGCGCAAGCTCTGCAGAAACAATTCATTCATTTGAATTAGACGAGACATCTGAAGACACGAAGGGAAGCGTATGCCCTGGATGTGGACTGGAGGACGCTGACCTTAGAATACACCGAATTCACATTCAAAGAATTAACGGCTTCTTTTCGTGCACCAGGGACCTACCTTCTCCTCTTAGATGTCAGCTTTTAGAATTTGTGTCCTATAATAAATCTCAGATATATGCACAGAAAAGTAGAATGACCTCAACTTCCTCGGTGGAAACTAATTCACTTGGTAATTCGACTTATCAAAATGACATGATCACTGCAGTTACAACCAGTATTACAAGACTGGCGCTTTGTGACATCGTGACTGATCCTGCTGGAAGTAGTCGTCAGAGGATGGTAGCTTGTACTCATGCAGAAATGGGTGGCACAGTTGGTACTAAGGAGTACTAAGCCAAATATGCCACAAAGATCTCCCTGCTATTTAAATTACTCAAACTGTCAACACAATGAAGGTATGGATCCATGCTGTCATGTTCTCGGAATAAAATTCAGACCTGATTATCTGAATGTGGTAGCAGAAATCAAAATGTGTCCTCTGCATATAGAGGTGATCTTCTGTATAAATTGGTCAGAACAAGGGACTATCAATATTTGCATTGAGGTACCAGCACTCAGATTACTCCACTTTGATTTCTTACATTGGTTGTTTTCTCTTTCTCCAATCACTCCTTGTAGACACTACAAACATGTGCAAAAGAACCAGAAGATAATTAAACACTCTTCAACCATGTTCCGTCTAAATTCACTTGAATCACCTTAATTCCCCCAATTTAATGCTCGGTTTGAAACCGACACCATCACCACGAGCCTAAATGCTTTGCTGTGATTGGCTGAGAAGACAGTTGCTTTCAATTGGTGAACATGATGATGTGGATTATTACATTACAAACAACCAGAGTCTCACGCGGCTCCTGAAACAGGCTCTCGTGACCAAGGAACGAGGAAGAAGACAGCAAAAGGTGCTTGAAACACGTTTGGCGTCAGGTTATCTCACATTAAATCCCATTTGTAGAGGAGGACACTAAGTTACAGGGTAAGTCTGTGACCTGAACACCACACGTGTACCTGTGTGTTACACAATGACCGGGCAGCGTTTTGTAACCCGCGTGTTTTAACCGGAAGACGACCGTCAAAGAGTCACCCTACACGTAAAAAGATTTAAAGGGAAGAGTTTAAAGCGCTGGTGTCCTTACCAGGCTCTGCACCGCACACACCTCAGCCGTCTGCCTTCCACGCACACTCACCGGTTGTGTTTTGGTTTTGACCTCTTCAAGAATCCACGCCGTGCGAGCAAAGCATTCTGGGTATTGTATTTCTCCGTGGGATGAGCCTGAAAACGAGCGCTTGATATCGAGTTAAACATGTAGCGTCAAGTAAATATACTGCATTTACGTTGTTTTTAAATACGTTTCGCGTGTGTGTGTGTTGTCGTGCAGTAAACGCACACGATGACGGTCGCGCGTTATATTGGGTATTAAAACTACACTTCCGGGTAAAGGTTGTGACGTTTGACACTTACGTCAGAGCTTTACGTCAAAAACCACGCAAGAATTTTCTAAAAGGAAAAAAAAAAGGTGGACCTGTCACAAAACTAATTAATTATTGAGCAAATTATTGTGTGGGATTCAAATTTCTTGTAGTTGTAGGAATGAGCTAAAAGTGAAGAAGAACAGGTGTTTCACATCAAGTCTACATCAAGGTCATTTCATTTCACAGGCGCCATGCAGCTCAACTTTCGGCCCGTCAGTGATATTATCGTAAATTAACATTTGAATGGTAATGATTCCAAACGTTCCCCATTTATTTTAGTGCAAATAAAGCACAAGTGCATCCTCAAAGTGTCTGCCCAACCATCCATCTTCTAATAACACTGTGTCCTGTTCATGATTGTGGGCCAAACATTTTTCTTTTTCAAATTTTTCACCATTTACAAGGTCATCAGACTAGAGTAGACAAAACCTTACACAACCTGCAATGTCAAAGTAAACTGTTCCTGGTCAAAGAGGAGAGCGTTCAGCATGTTTTGAGGCCTCTAGGCCTCTAACAAGAGAGTAGAAGAATAATATTATTGAACATTAAAGCATTTCTGGGCCATATCGTGTAAAGTATTCTCTGCTGAATGAAGAATTAAATACACTTAAAAATTTGATTTGAGGTTTTTTTTTATCAATGAGAAAAAAATGTGTCACATGCATTAAAAGTTGTAAAATGAAAGAAAATGGACAGCTGGGAGCCATCTCACAGTAACTAGAACGCTAATGCAAAATGTGTGACATCATCACTGATTATAGGCAACCCATATAAAAATCTAAATATTTTAAAGAGTACAAGGCAAAATAAAGTTGTATTTCTTTTTTTTTTTTTATGTTACTGCCAATAAAAAGTCTCAAATGTGTGTACAATTGGTGAATCAATCAGAAAAATTCATGTAAATTATTCATATTTTCCCAGGACATGCGAGCCTCATCCAGTAAAGACACAATTCTTCTGTTGATTTTAAAAAATTACACCCATCAGTGTGAGTATGTGACAGACTTCTAAAATATACTTTCATCCATAGTCAGTTGGGATCAGTTCCAGCCTCCCAAGATGAATGACTGTCATGGTTAAACGTGACCCGAAAGACTCATTATAACACAATGATAGTGAAGAAAAGAGGGAGAGAGACCAGCTGTAAGGGACAAAAGTTTATTGTAACCCTACAAAAGACACAGGGTGAGAAAGAAAAATACAAAACAAAATAAAATTATAGAAATGAAAAGGAAAAAAAAAAAAAAAAAATCTCATTCTTGTACAAGTCTCAGGACTATCCATCATACACGGACCACAGTTTAATTATTCATATTTTTAATATAACATTTTGTCATAATGCTGTGTGTACATACAAAATATAGCAAACTAAATAAGGCAAATAAATAGAGGTACAATTTACAGGAAAATGGAACATTCCTCACTGGTTTCATCTTTTTTTTTTTTTTTCCATCTCAAACATAAAGAATGGTGTACAAAATGCATTTTTTTTTCCAACTGTACATCATTCGGTGGAGGATATTTATCTTTTTTTTTTTTTCCATTTTTTTTTTTTCTTTCCCAACCATAATAATACTGACGTCCTTACAACCACACAACCTCTGATGCGACTTCACTCAGGTGCTACGAGTTGTGGTGTAACAGGCGCGTTCCATTTCACGAGCAATTTTCTGTTAAAGGAGGGAGGAGAAGAAGAAGAAGAAGAAAAAAAAAAAGTATAACCACGTCACACTGTGTGCACCCATGTTTAGGCATGCAGGTCGACGCCAAGTGCATGGAACGACAAAAACATGGTGGTGACAGGAATATAAAAAAAAAAAAAAAAACTGTTTTCTTTCTTCCTTTCTTTTGTTTAAACGCAGCTTGGAGTGTCACCTCTTCAATTGCCACTTCTGCCATTCAAAAGACTGACTATTAATGCGTTTCCAGCGGCCCAGCCGGAGTCCCAAACCTCACTTACTCTCCACTCTCTTTACACACCATGTTTGCTTTATTTATTCATATATATATATGGTGTGTGTGTGTATGTGTCTGTGTGTGTGTATATATATATATTTTGTAGCACCACACTTTTGTTGCACCCCTGTCATTCCGGGAGGGACCCGAGCCCTCGAAAATGGCGTTGCAAATGGAAATGTCCCATCGTGTATATATATATATATGTATATGTATATACATATATATATATATATATATAAAAAAGTGCATTGAACAAGCTACTAATGTCCTTTTTTTTCTTCCGATTTCCACCTTTACACTCCAAAATCAGCCAGTCAATGGCCAAAATAACACAACCAAACATGGGGACGAGACAAACACGTGTTAATACTGTTGCAATGCTTCCTTCCCGCCCTCCCAGTAAAATCATCTGCACTGCAACGCAGGCTACAGTTAGGAATCCCTGCAGGGAGTGCCACACAAAGGATCTGGTAAAGTCTGAGCAGAGGTTGGAATGAAGAGTCACTTGAATAAACATGAGACGCTGTTTGTTTTTTTGTTTTTTGAGAATAAGCAATCGGGCATCGTTTCGTTTGGGAGCATCTGTGCCGCCTCAGGAATAAAAACATTCTCAGAAATTAAAGCTGCGGGGGGAAAATGGGAGGACAAATCTCAGTGATGGGCGTTCTGGCGGAGAACCAGTTGTGTTGTAAAAAATGGATTCAAAGTGCAGTACGCGATCTGAAGCCACCAGATGGCGCCATTAGTCTATTAAAACAGTCCACTTCAACAGCCGCCACTGAACCTTCTGGTTTTTGGAAAGCTCCACGCACTACAGCACAGTAACCGGGATGGTGCGCGTGTGGAAACAGGATCTGAGGCACTTAAAGGTGAACATTTGCAAGCTGACTGAGAAATTGGCAGAACGAGGGACAAACTGGGATCGTCTTTGTATTGTAGATTCATAATTGGTCATTTCAAGTTCCCAAAAAATAAACACTCAACTTGACCGAAAAATGTAACTGGAACTTAATGCTAGTAAAGAACTGAGACAACTGTGTGATTACTTTCTGGATAAAAGCTTGAGCAGAGAGAACCAATGGCTTTTTGAGCAAATCTTGTTAAACCCTTGTTTGACCCTCAAAGAATGGGCTTACGCAAGAGATTACGGCCCTGAAAGTGACCGATCTTCCTGCTACGATCCTGCACACATTACTCCCAGTCCTGTACTGTACTGTGCTGTAGTGGACGGAATGACTGAAATGACTTAAGTCTATGATACCCACAGTATTTCTATGTTTGTGTTCTTACCAGACTGGAAAGATTTCCCCTCATTATTAGCTCGTTCTGCGTTGGACTCATTCACTGTGGCAAATAACTGTATGACATTCAATCTTAACTATAGTACTGGCCACTTCATGATGCAGCCAATGGTTCAACTTATATAAATACATTTCATTAATACAGGCTTCAGTATGTGTTTTTTTGTTTGTTTGTTTGTTTTCTCAGAGGCTGTATATCAATATAGACAGTGATTCCCTCAGAAAAACGAATGTAAAGCTCCCTCTAGTGGCAGGTTGCAGTTTAGTACGAAATCACAAGTTTTCTGTGCGGGCAGATGAGCTGTTAATGTATGAGTGAGACCTTCATGCCAGTCAGCACTGTGCGGATCTTTTTTGCACACATGATTACAGCAGTAGAATCCAGGCTCTCGTTTATAAATCCTACTATGGCAGTGCCGTTGATATGCCCAGGTTTGATTGGTACTCCTCGCTTTCAATAGTCGCGTTCAGACCTGACACTTAATGAATAGATTGAGGCAAAAGAAAGGGTGCAAGTCAATCAGCTGCACACCTGAGGGAGCCAAGGGGAATACATAACCTCAGATTTACTTTATCGCAGCACCACTTGAATGCAGAATCCTGGACTTAATGAAGCGTGTTGATGACTTCATAGAGTTTTTGGAACATTGTACCATGAAACGATCACAAATTAACATGAAAACTGACATTGTATTAATTCATTATATATCGCGTTATAATATAACTTAATAAAACGTGATGCCATGTCATGATTATACAGTTAAACTTTGCTATATTTCTCTTAACCGCGCTATAATTTAAAACATCACCATGTTTGCAAGTATACTAAGCCATTATGTGATGAGGTAAAAAAAAAAAGAACTGTTTGTGTGACGCCACATAACGTGAAAATGTAAATGTCTTATGAGAGGATACTGTTATATTAACTTCTGTTCTGCTGTTGTGGCAGCTTCTATAAGAAGAGAGAGACGTGCCGTCTGTATTCATAAAGAGCCTCTGGTGAATTGTGAAGAGTTGTGTTCTTAAGCATCATTAAAACAATTTTTTTAAAAATCCAAACCTCATCACGGAAGCCTTTTCCACACTTTCCAAGTGACGCATCGTATCTGCTATGCGATGAGCCCGAAACCTAATTAGGAGTCAAGGAATTTATTTAATCCGTTTATACAAACGAGGCCCGTCCTCCAGGTAATATGGCTGAGTAGTTACTAATGCAGTCTGATATGGCTCGTACAGAGTGGCAGCAGAGCAGGGAGGGCTTTGTAAACTAACCGCAGATTGTGCCTTTCACTTTTATTTATGGCCGTTTTCTCTTTATTCTCTTTGTTATTAAACCCCCCCCAAAAAAAAAAAAACCCAGAGAGGACTCTGTAGTTGGCTTGTTGACTTTTAAGTGTTTTTTTTGTTTTTTTTCCTTCTTGTTTTTAGAAAAGCTACAGTGCAAACGAGACATACGGGTGTGAAAAGGGCGAGCATCTTTTTTTCTGTTTTCTTTTTTTTTTTTTTACACAAAGCGCAAAGATGTATAGAAATTCACTTCAACAGCAACGTGAACTTGCAACACCAACAAAAGGATGCATTGTGTGTACAAAATCCCAAAAATGCCAAAACATAAAAAAAACCTCTACATCTTTGCAATTAGCTTGTCTGCATCTAAATATAAATATATATCAATGCCTAATTGCAGTAAGTCGTTTTTTTTTTTTTTGTTGTTGTTGTATTAATACATTTACATGTGTTTTCTCTTTGCTTTGGCACTGGTTGATGCCAGAACGATGCTGAAACACACTCCAGGGCGTAGGTGAGCCATAGTCATCGCTTTTTGTCGGGTGGATGGAGCCGAGAAGTCGTGTTTTTTTTTTTGTTTTGTTTTTTTTCCCCTGCAGGTCGGGGATGTACGACTTCCCTGGGAATGCTGCGGGAGACGGAACAGGAGACAATTGGGATGAATTGTCCTCTTTAGAAGCTAAAATCCCACGTTGTGAATCCTTCGTCGCTCTTTCAAGGAGCTACAAATCATTTCCGGGGTTCACCGGCTTTGCGCCGAATCTTGGCAGTGAATGAAGTTCTTGAACATTCTGCGGCGGGGGAAACCTCGTTTTTTTGTTTTTTGTTTCTTCTTGTTTGGACTGTGGAGGTTCTATTGCTGAAGTCTGACAAAAAAAAAAAAAAGAAAAACGATCTTTCCAATCCGTTCGGTTGGCCTCACGTCTATGTACAATGTGACCGTGCAATCTCGACATCCTTCGCGTTTTCGAGCCAACGTTGCAACCCCCCCCCCCCCCCCCCCCCCCCCCACACTCCCCCCACCTGCAACCAGGAGCTTACAGCGGAGCACCAAAGGGGAAACTAGAAAGGGAAACAGTGGGGTGATGGACAGTGGGAACCTGGAGCACAGTGTGAGGAAGGATATAGTCGATAAACGTTGGATAATGTGTCACAGTGGTCCGTCCATCCATCCGTCTGCGCCCGTCCGTCCGTCCGTCCGTCCGTCCACCCACCCTTCGCCTTGTGCAAAGTCCAGGATGAAGGACTTGGAAATCTCTTTACGAGACCACCCAGAGGAAAGCGTTGCATCGTTCACTCGTCCAGTCCAGCCGTTATTTACATACTTTCCAAAGTGAGCCATCGCTGATCTACCAACCTCAGCACAAGGTGTTCTCTACGCCGCGGCGGAATATCAGGCGTCTGTTTTTACGTTGTCCTTTTGTTTGTTTTTTTCTCCTCGCGTTTTCCCCGCCTCCGACTTAGTAATTGACCTTGGTGACGGCCCGCTCCCTGCCGCCGCCCTCCACCAGCTGGTTGACGGAGCGCTTCCGGCCCCGCTTGAACTTGTTCAGGTCCTTGTCGAAGACCTCTCCGGAGCGCAGCGCCGAGACCAGGTCGTCGAACTCCCCGCTGACCTCGTCCGAGGCGCCGCTCTTCTTGGCCCGCCGTTCCCGCTCCCTCTGCTCTTTCAGCTGCGGGGGGGGGAAGAGGACCCGGGTTATCGCAGAGAAAAAATTTCCTCCGAGTCGTTTCTCACGGTTACTCTCGTTGTTCCACTCACCATCGCTTCCATCCGTGCCCGCCTCTCCTCCTCGTCTTTGCGCCGCTGCATGTTCTCCAGGTCTTGCCGCGCTTCGCCGAACGACTGCAGGAAGGTGTCGAAGATCCCGAAGAACTCGTCGGGCTGCATCCTGCCTTCGTCCTCCCCAAAGTGCTTCAGAGATTTCGTAAACTGTGAAACAAAAAGTTTTAGTCATCCACAAACGGGGTACATTATCTCCAATAATATAAAGTTTTAAAACCTAAAGAAGCGGGGAAAAAAAAAAACCCACAATACTAGCAGAAGAGACACTTTCACAGTGGAAAGACAAAAACTAGGATGCATAAACACTTTGCGGTATCATTTTACTGACGGACGCATTTTGGCTGCATGACAATCACACAAACAAAAACAACTCAACCCTCAGGAGGAAAAACAACCACAGAGATTGATTACACAACCCCTCCATGTTTATTCGGACCCCTGGGGACCGCAATATTTATATTCGGAAAAATATAATCTGTGATGTAATGTGGTATGTTGGCTATGTGTGAGGAGGAAGATGAGCTGGATGGACCAGAGGAAGGACTTTTTTTATCCAGAACGCTGCTGTTCAGGTCCAGAGATTAAATATAAGGCCACATTGATCTGAGTGACACCTAACAATAATGCAACGATGCATCTTTTCTGTACCAGTGCAGTATGCAATATTGATGTATTATCTGTTTTGTCCATTCGAAGCACAAATTACATACTTGTTACATCAATTTAGTAAATATTTAAATCACTGCAGGACATCATAAAGACACGTTTGAGATTTCTGAACAGTTTTTTCCCACACTTACTTCATGCTTCCTGCAAAAATCTTACATATTTGAAATCTAAGTGCTTTTGGACCTTAAACTAAACCAAATATTATTCTAGTCATGTCACCAAATGTTTATTATAACTCTCCAATATTCTCTCATCTGCTTGTGAAAGCCCACATCAAGCATATATTTTCCCTGGCTTCTCTAGTATTTGTTTTGTTTTAGTTAGTGATTCATCGAAATATTCAAATTATGGTAATTTACTCCATCAGTCATCTGATTGTATAAAAGAAAAACTATCGTATCCTCGGTCTACAATATGGAGAAAAAGAAAAAAAAAATCACCTTCACATTTCAAATGCAACAAAAATCTTATTTTTTGGCAGCTGAATTATTATGATCAAATCTGTGTAAACTGTACAAATTAAATCTTCAGTATGGATCTCTGAGGTTCATCGTGTCCATGTGTAATGATATAGTGATGTTCCATCGGGTCTGGATGTTTTATTACCTGAGCTTTGGCCCCCCGAGTTCTTATTGTGCATCACGTAGGATGAAGGAACACGTGAGTCTGCATATGCATGTTTTCTCAAATTCATCTACCGCCATGCATGATTAATGTTCAAGAAAACTGCAGGAGAAAACACCCACACAACACGCACACACACACACACACACACACGAAAAGGAGGTAGAGAGTGACTGCACGACTTGGACACCGTATGTCCACCCGGCTCTGCTCAAGCTGTTCAGAGCTCCATGCCAGCGCGGAGCCTACGGCCAAACCCACTCCGCATTCCTACACACTCAGCTCCGTGCTGCAAGTGTACAGCAGGACGCACAGACACCGGCCCTGCCAGCGTCCTCAGACCTAATATTACACATCATATTCCACAGATTGGTCGGGGACGGGTTGTCTCCAGGGACCTGAGGGGTTTGCTAAAACAGATCAGACATGAGAGCAGATTTGGGGTTTTGATGAATACGGCAAAGATGGTGACATTTGTAGGGATTAAATCTTCCTCTGACATAACTGTCAATCCTGCGATGATAAGTTAACATGAGTATTAACCAAGAGGGCACCGACTATCGAGCATAAAATGAAATGGGAAAACCAGAAGAAGAAAAAACAGCAGGAAAAGAAAGACTAGAATTTTGAAAACAGCCTTAAAAATAATGTCAAAAATGCTCAAAACGAAGTGTGAAACCGTTAAAAGCAGGTACAAAAACACCTGAAAATGAAACGTTTACCATCCTGAATTGTCATTGAAACTGCATAAATGCAACATAACACACAGTTTTTATGCATGCATTATAATTATATACAAAACTTTAAGCTGTGTTAGCCTCATTTCGAAACATGTTTTGCGTCACAAAAATGACCTTTTTTGGGCATAACAGTTGCAGACTCCTGCACTAGGGCCTCCTCATTTTGTAATATTTAATAATAATAATACAATCTAATTTCTTATTCACCATATCACTGTAAATAAACTTCCTAAATTTGGGAGTTGTGCAAGTTTTAAATCCTGCCCATGTTGCAGAATCAACCAATTTATTGTTTTTTTTACTGCTGACTGGCAAATGCAGGCAATTCCCACCTTGGAGGTGCTGCTAAATGGGGCAGAGAATCAATACTGAGTCAGAAAATGTAGATTTGTTGCAGTAGTTTAGTAGTAACAAATATACTGATAAAACGTACTGATAAATAGCAGGACTAAAACAATGAGTTCAATTTGGATTTGCCGATCAGAAATACAGTCTGAATAGATAAAAATAGCATGAAGAAAGCACACACTTAAAAAAAAAAAAAAATCACTGATATAAATAGCCTTGCGTTGCTCGAGTTAGATGGCTGGTAGCTCTAATGTATTCGAGCCTCGACTATATTCCATTGTGGAATACTATAACTGTTTGATAGGGACCTTTTCACCAAAGCTAGTATATTGTACTTGGTGATTAAAAAAAAACCAAAACTCAATCAGTGCTTTGCTATTTTCTGAGGACTTCAAACTGGCCTTTCATTGTGGTGTTGGTCACCATCATCCCTCTCTCTCTCGCTCTCTCTCTCTCTCTCTCTCTCCTGTAATTATGTGTCTGGTCAAATCTGTTTCCGCTCATCCCCTCTGGTCTGTGCTAAATGAGTAAACACACACACACACACACACACACACACACACACACGCACACGCACACGCACACGCACACGCACACCTGTTTTCTGTCAGTGCCTGGTTATCTCTGATTGCCTGCCTGTTTCTGACAGAATATTTAATGCACCGTCGATTCTTCTGACAGAGTTGAAGCTAAACCTTCCAACTTCACAAGATTGTGAGGTCTGATCATTGGTTTTGATTGGACCACTGGCCTGCTTAAAGAAATGTGTCCCAGTCTACTTCAGACTTGACTTGAGCCGTTTCCTCGTCCTGCCGCCTCATGGGCTCACTGATGTTCAATCTGAACAAGCTGCAATTTCTTCTCATGGTCAAACTCAAACGGCCTTTTGGAAAAGTCTTTGAGGAGCTTTTGGTGTTTAACCTGTATGGAAAGTCGGTCAGAGGTACCTGGTTGTTTGCTAGTTTGTGTTGTCTTTCTCATTCCGGGTTGATTGTGTTTACTTTTTGTGTATATTCATTTCTGTGTTCATTTTCTACTTTGATGACAACTCCCTGACAGTAACGGCATCAAAAACACAAATGGATTCCTCAGCATGCACACAGTGAGTGCAACAATTCTGGCCTTTTTTTTTTCCCAGTTTGAAAAGCAGCTGTTTTGTTCTTTGATATAAAAGCAAATCCTGTCTTGTCAGTGTGTGGGTGGGTGCTGTTAAATATAAGCCCATCCAATCTCTGTGGATCAAGGAAAAAAAAACAACTCCCTTCCCTCCTCTGAAAAACCTCTGTCCCAATAACCCCGCTGACCTTGGGACAGCGCTAATCCTTTGTAATGTATGTGGTAGTGTCTTATCAAGTGTGTATGTGTGTGTGTGCGCAGGCATGTGCACACACATATTGTTGCCATGGAGATATACGGGCCCCAGCAGACTGCCTGCTCTGTTCAATCATCCTCCGCCCTCCTAAAGACGAAACATGTCCTTCCATAGTTGCATTCGGCTGGAAACCTGCCGGAGAGTCAGAGAGCCTCGACAGGCAGTGAGTCAATGTGTCAGACGCTGCACTTAACAACCACACACACACACTCAGCTCCGTGTGTGTGTGTGTGTGTGTGTAATGAGTCTGGGCCAGTGAACACAGGTTCTTTTGTTTTACAGGAGTAACTTCTGCTCTGTTCCTCCCATCCTCTTCCTTCAACATCACAGCCTTCGCTCCTTTTTTTTTTTCTTCTTAAACTGACCTCCCCCTTAGACAAATAATTAGGAAAAGGGGAGGCTCTGCTGCCTGCTTCCTTTGACTCCATTTCTTATTCTGCTGACCTTTCAGAGCAGAAAAGCGGTAACTGGTGGCACCCGTCTTCATTCTTTGTGACCGCTGACTAAATTTTCCTCAAAAAAAAACATGAAATTATCAGCGATAGAAGGTAATTTCAACCACATTTGAAACAGAGAGCAATTAATTATAATCACTGATTTAGTGAATGCAGTTTATCTATTCAGTCAATTCTTTTCATTCAATAAATTACCCTTATTGACATGATTCTTGCCGACTCGCGACAATCAAATTTGTCCATTTCTACTTTAGATCATTGAAGCAATTTGGGTCAGCATTCAGCATTAATGTGTGATATTTCTCATTTGAGCCCTGTATTGTAACGGTTGTATTGTCGTTGTTGTATTCGTGTTGAAGAAAAACATGGAGGCGTTAACTAAAACCTGCAATATGATAAATAATCCCATGCAATTGACTTTCGTGACAAGATTCCCCTCTGAGAGGATGAATCCACTTTGCATCAAAAGAGCATTCCAACTATCTAACTTCACACTAATAGGAAAGTTCGCCAACTGCTGGATGATCAGCCTCCCAACACCACAGTAGAAATGTTTTAATCTTAAACAGCTGAATCCCTGTCTTTATATCTTCAGTTTTAGATGGCTTTGTGTTTCTCAGAATGTTTTGCCAAAAAGACACGCCTAAAAATCTAACTTCTTCAAACAATTCCCCTCTGATTCCAGTAATTTCACTTTCAGTTTACAAAATTACCTCTGAAAACAAAACATATTGTTCACTTCAAAATCCAGAATTTGTAGTCAAAAACAGCCAAAGGCCTCTGAAGTATTTATTGTCTATCTATAAGAGGTAAAAAAGCCAGCATTGTACATGTGATATCTGCACTAACGTTACAGCATGTAGGACTTAAAAGCTTCCTATGCATTAGCATCAGGATGCTAAACGTGCAACAGGACACTCTGGGTCTGCAAATTAAATAACTTGCTCCCATAAATCTTTTCCGCGCTGCTTTACTCTGGGATTCCCGCAGTCCCACAGATATCGTCAGCTTACATGCTTCCGACCATACATCAAGAGGCGAGCCAGCAGGGTTCAAAAGGTCGCGGTGGTAAAACTTAAGAGAAAAAAAATGAAACACAAAGAGGACTGCAGGGGGAATTCGGGATAATCTTTCAACGCTGGGCTTCCCCTGCCCTGCCTAATACATCCCACTTCTGGACGGAGAGGGATGCGAGAATGTTTTATGGTTTCTCTCTTTAGTATTCTGTAATTCTCGTCTCGTCCTTCCCCCTCCTCAGTCTCCGTCACATGAACGCTTGGCAGCGGGGACGATTCGTCGAGAACGCATTAAAGCCACCCACGTGGACAAGTGAGCGTACAGTCGCATATATGTTGCTGAGGAGTTAAAGGTTGGTGGGGGGGGGGGGTTACCTTGTCCCTGGCTTCACTCAGCTGGTCCTCCAGTTCAGAGAAGCTGAAGCCAGCCACGGTGATGAAGTCTCCAATCACGGCCACAAACTTATCCCCACGTTCTCTCGTCCTGCTCTGCTGGTAGTGCAGCTCCTGGAGGAGGATGAGGAAGAGGAAGGGGGGGTGTAAAAACAGGCCTTTTTCAGACTAAAGCGTGGTCAGCGTGTCACATTCAGTGCGGATTTGCACTTAAGCACTTGTTCTGGAGCAAAACGTGACCGGGCGCCGCTCCATGTCACAGAGCGTGGAGCATGAGCAAGCGTTTAAATGCTTCGCCCGGCTCGCCGCGACCCCGCGCCTGCTCGGAAACGTAATTACAGACGGGAGAAGAACCGACGCCAGCGCGTGACAACTCACCGCCTCCAGAGCCTTCAGGCCACTTTTGATATTGTGCACTTCTTTTTCCAGCTCGGACAAACTAAAGAAAGAGAAAGAGAGCGAGAGAGCGAGAGAGCGAGAGAGAGAGAGAGAGAGAGAGATAAATTTACTTTATGAGGATGTACGTTCGTGCAAGTTTTAGGATTATAGGATTTTTCATTGTGTTTTACTTAAATTCTGAAATAAAGTTGTTATCGATCAGTTATTAATCTTTATGTGCAAAACAGTGGAACAGCCGGTAACATTTACATTTATAATATGAATAAAGATAAAACTTTTTCATTCTGTGGTTCTTTGTGACGCTTTATTCATAAAGCCAAATGTTGGCTGTCTTAGTTTGTTTCTACTTTTTAAATAAAGTATTTTAATATCATTATTATTTAGAGCAATCAGGCGAAAAATCATTAGATTGCTTGTACACTAATATGCAGTGTCCCATCCAAACAAACAAAGAGTTTTATTTCTATGACATTATGTATGTTCCTTAATTCAGTAATGTGGACCAATATTTTGCATGTTTACCGTTTTCATTTAGGTATAAACACAAATATTTACAGTAAGTGCCTGTGTGTATACTGTTATTGTCTCCTTTGTTTTTTGGTTTACAACAACACATAAAAAAATAAGAAATGAAATAATAATAATAATTAATAATAACGTATACATTGCAACCTGAAATTGTGCATGCATATGTTTTCTCATGCTCTGAAAAGCACAAAGTGACAGTTTCCTGTTTGAATGGTACATAATGTATAGATATTGACTGATCAAGTGTCCTTCCTGCTCAATATGTTCCACTGAGTTATGTAAGTGTCTTTGACCCAAACATAGCTGCTGTAGCTGCAGTTAAGCCTGGGAAACCTGCTCTTCTCCCTCCACACAGTGGTTCGGTCTGCACTCACTTGACTTTGGCTGCCTCCGGCACGCTGCCGAGGTCCTGCTGGATGTGCAGCGCGTCGGGGTAGTTCTTCTCGAAGATCATGATCAAGTAGTGCAACATGGTGATGTTCCTGTAAAAATCACGACAAGACACAGGACGTTAACCACTTCAGGCCATGGGAACTTTCTTTTTAAAATGCATATGAATACGCAATGATTCGGCCTTTACATGTGCCTGCTAAATATTTTATTCATATTGTTTTGGTTGTGCACTTTTAAGTTTATTCCTCAACAACAACACAGTTGTCATACAGTATTCTGAATAAAAATGAGGCTTAAAACATGAAATTTGAGTTCAAAACTTTAGAAAATGTCTTTTTAAGGCCACTTTTCTTTGTATTTAGTATTTTCTTCAACTTGTTTCTACGTTAGAAGTATTGGAATATCACTTGAAGCCCACACATGTAGGATATCAGAAAACATGACGTGCATCGGTGCGACATATCCGCAGTCCCCTCCTGTGGCCCACCTGTCTATGCTGGACTTGGTGTCGGCGATCTTGTTGAGGCTGGACACCTTGAATCCGAAGGCGTTGCCTCTCTGGCCTTTGTTCATGAAGTTTCCGAAGGCCAGCACCACCTCCAGGACCTGAGTCAGACGCTTGCTCCGCACCACCTCTTTAGAGGCGTTCAGAATGGCTGAAAACAGAGACGGAGCAGAGGATGCAGCTGCAGAGATCATATAAAGTGGGTGACTGATGTGCGAGTGCATGCACTTTCCACCTTTTTTTTTTCTTATTTAAATTTATTACATAACGATCTGGCCTCTCGCTATCCCCTTCCATTCTGTTTCCGAACTCAGACGCTGTCGATTCACATGAGATGAAACCTCAGCCGTCCAAAGGCATCTCATCCTTTCCTTTGAATATTTTATTTCACATCCTTCAACGATGGGCGATCAATATTCCCCCACAACAACCGGGCAGCTATTTGAGGAAAGCCATCAAGTGTTTCCATCCATCCATAATAACCCGGCAGGGGGAGGGGGAATATTCCAAACAGGGGCCCCCCCTCCGTCTCGTTTCCCTCCTGAGAACAGCCTCGTCTGGCAGCGTGCAGGTGGTTCCTCCTCTCCTCCCCTCTCCTCTCCCCTCCCCGAAGGAAAACCTCAGCGTGAATGTGAAAATCATTACGTGAATCCATGGTGTTATTGTTACTTTCTGCAGCGATGCAGCATGGGAGTCGTTCTTCTGGCTGCTCGCTGCACTGTCTCTCTGAGAAGTGCTCTCATTGAACGCGCTGGGTGGTCCGGGGGGGGGGGGGGGGGGATACAGTATGATCCAGAGTATATGACGAGGTAACATGAATAATAAAAGGGGGGAACTTCATCGCCAGCATGAAGGAGCGGTGCGGTTTTGGGAGTGTTGTGACGGAGCGATTGTGAAGGTTTGATTCGAGACTCGGGAGGATTACGCTTCCACGTCACGAATCAGGAGACAACATTTTGGACGGCGACGTGCTCATCCGAGCAAAGAGAAGCATTCAGGGCCAGAGGAGAAACATCTTTCAGTCCGCTCTGGCGCAAACCGATGCTGTGACGGCTCAGTCGTGACACACCCAGCGAGGAAGACTTTGAAGTGAAGCCGACACGCTCCCAGCTTTTCCAAAACAGCCTCCCCCGGTAACCCGATGCGCTCGGAAAAGCTGATGGTCGCACAAAACAAAGATGCGTTTGTGAACACGCGGCCGGGTTGAAGTGAATTAAGCCGACGACATTTTGAGCGCGTGACGTGGGGAAGAACGCTGCGGAGCGTAGCTGCAATACGAAAGCGGTTATGACCTCGGCCAAATTTAATCTTCCGCTCCATTTGTGTGTGAAAACCAGTCCAAAGCGCGCCACTTTGGGACAGGCTGGATCACATAAGCCGGGATAATATCTACTCATACGTGTGGCTTTGAAGGAGGAGCCGCTGCTGCTGTTGTGCAATTGTTATTATTGTCAACAAATTCCATGAAAAACCAAAAACCAGCCCTTCTTTTCGCCACCCTGCCTGCAGCCCCATGACATTTATCTCTCTAAGAAGAACCAAGTCTGCTGTGTGTGTGTGTGTGTGTGTGTGTGTGTGTGTGTGTGTGTGTGT
Organism: Lipophrys pholis; assembly: GCF_963383615.2. Lineage (NCBI taxonomy): Eukaryota > Metazoa > Chordata > Actinopteri > Blenniiformes > Blenniidae > Lipophrys > Lipophrys pholis. The sequence continues at coordinate 4,371,638 of NC_137633.1, read as the reverse complement.
GTGTGTGTGTGTGTGTGTGTGTGTGTGTGTGTGTGTGTGTGTGTGTGTGTGTGTGTGTGTGTGTGTGTGTGTGTGTGTGTGTGTGTGTGTACATGTTCAGGAAAAACTGGAACGTGGTCTAAAATCTAAATGCAACATGCAAAGATGGATGAATCATTTAAACCTTTTCGCTGAATAAAACAGTGCAAAGAAAATACAAGAGACGAGCACTATGGGAAGTCGATATAGTTTTAAAAGTCAAATATTTTGCCATTATGGGCAAGTCTTACTTATTTTTTGAATGGTTTTATAATACTACTGGAATCATTTCAGCTGGACTGTGTCACTATGGAGCAATGATGGTGGAATAAAATCCTCAGAATTCACTTAGTTTTTTTTCCTCACTATTTCCACTACAGAACAGTCTGTTTTTAATGTTTTGTCTCAGCACTTGTAATTTGACATCAGTCTCATGCTGATGTCACCACGAAGGTGACAGGAAGCTTCTGTAACAACACTGAGACACACAGCAAAATCTTTCATTTATGAGAAATTTGATCCGTCTGTTTCTGAACACAGGCAGTGATTCTCCCAATTTTTTAATGATGTCCTGTGTGAGTGCTTGTAATTTGGCCCCAGCCTCATTCTGTGGAGTCACATCCTAAACAGATGTAAGGACAGCCTGAATATAGCTGGTTCAAACTGAACATTCACATGAACATGACAGATGCACATTTAAGACGTTGCATACAGTCCACATGAATACCTGCGAATATTGTTAAAGAATATTTCAACACGTATTATTTACTTAAGTCTGTGATAACCTTCAGTTAGTCTCTAAAAATACAATAAATGCTATTTATAAAAATATAAATAATAAAATATTGGTAGAAATGTAAGAAAGGAAGTCTCGGAATAGGTTAAAATATAAAAAATTATGTGCCATTTAATTGTAATTAACTCAAAACAATTTGTTTGAAACAAACAAGGAAACACAGGAAGCGACCATATATGGCAACTTGCTCTATAAAGGGTTAATGGCATCTAACACAACAAGTCTTCTCTAATGAGGACGATCATCTCAGTGACCACTGAGGAGCAGTCCCTATGGATTCAATTATCTCTTAAATGTTGGAAAACTGACTTTGTAAACAAGTGCACTTTTTCCGTGTCTCCGTCGCCGACGTGCTCGTCCTTACCTTCAACTTTGGGCTTGGTTTCAGCTAATCGCTCGGCAAACTTCTTCTTGAAGAACAGAGCCTGCAGCCTATGCTGGTAGTGGTCGATTCTGAAGAGGACGAAAAAAGAAAAGGAGATAGATTTGTCTTCTGGTGAGAAGAAGTGACCAAACGTTTCATCTGCCCTTCATCTTCCAACGAGTTCTCATTAACTTGGACTGACGACAAATGGGTTTGTTTAACTCAGCCCAAAGAAGGAACATTAAATCATCAGAGTAAAGCAACTAACTCGATCCCAGATGTATTCCTCTGGCCTGAAGGAGATGCAGTGAAAGGGAAAGAAAGTAGACGGGCTAATAGTTCACCAAAGGAAATGAAAAGGCCTAATTATCTTACACAAACAGTGCAAAATTTGAAAAAGGATGGGAAATAAAGAAAATTAAAAAAAAAAAAATGAGGCACTGATTTGAAAATGTCTCCACTGGCTGATGTGATTGCAGTCCTAGAAGAGCAATCTCCACTCCTGTCTCCTTCAAACTGATGAATCACTGTGGAGTACGAGGCTTGTTCTTGATGTGGCTTTCTCCACGCCGCTTCAAAAAAAACATTTCGTCTGTTTCGGTCGACTGGCTGATCATCCAATTTTAATCAAAATGTGCATGTATTACCTCTGTTTGTGAGACATATTTATCATACAGCTTCAAAGCAAAAGGAAAAAGAAAATAAGAAGATCTGAGGGGAAAAACGGTGTCCAAAAAACTATTTTGTGCAAAAAAAATGGTCAAACTAAAACCAGTTGCAGGGTCTGTAGCAAGCTTTTATATTTACTATGGAGCCATACAGACTTTAATGATGCCAATTTATGATTGGAGAAACACGAGGGAGTGTCGACTCTGTTCACCTGCTCATTTCGAAGAGGAAGCGGTCGGCCCGGGCCATCCTCTCCAGCTCGTGCTTGTGCTCCTCCAACAGGTCGATGTCACTCTTCTCTGGTACAAACTTCAGCAGCTGCAAAGACGACGACGACCCCGGACGTTAAAGGTTTCGCGTCACAGAAAAGCAGATCTTTGTGCAACGCGGACACATTGCACCGTTCAACCCGAGGGGAAATGGAGGAAGCACATTTCTCTTCTGAAGACGAGCCGTTTGGAGTTCGGTGGCTCTGCGGTCATTACTGCACAAACTTTTCCAACAGAACTAACACAGCAGTTTTGTTCATATTCAAGTCAGTCTCTTCCATGTGTTTTCTAGCACTTGTGATTTGACACCAGCATCATATTGCCTGCTGATGCTGAGCTGATGAATAATGAAAAAATACAAGATCAGCTCATCCAACATCGCACACACACACACACACACACACACACACACACACACACACACACACACACACACACACACACACTACCTGCTCCAACATATCTTTGGCCAGCTCCTCCCTCTCGTCCATCTCCAGGATGGCCCGCTTGATTTCTTCATTGCTCATTTTCAACCTGCGAGGGGAAAAGAGAACGGTGAGATCACATTGCGAGCGCGGCCATCTGCTTGCATCCCGTCCCTGTTACGTGGTTAGGATCAATAATGTGAATTCAAGGCCTTATTGACCAACTGCTGACCCCGTTCGGGACACGCGTACCCTCGGGGACACTTCCTATTGACGTGCCGCCGTTCTGTCAGGCAAACATAAAGGACTCAGGAAGCCTGTGTATTGACGTGAATGGGGGAGGGGGGGTAATTCACATTCATAATCAGAGAGGGGGTCGGGACCCCTGCTGTCAGGAGACACACACAAATGGAAACTACATTGTTGAGTGGATCTTAAAGCGTGACAATGGATTGTGGTGGAGATGCAGCGAGACGTACGGCGGAAACAATCCGACATCTTTTCGAGCATGAACAGTATTTCATGTCAGTGATTCTCAAGTGGCGGCCCACGGCCCAAACACAGGTCATTTTTTTGTTTTTTTAGGGTTGTTTTTTTTTGCACTGATAGAAATAAATGTTGTGTCATATATTCGCTCTAGAGGCCTTGTAATGCGAGTTGACAGTCACCGTTTAACACCGTAGAACAGAATCAAGACTTCCATTGAAACACAGTGACCAGAGAGCAAAATCACATTTCAACCTCCAGCATCAGAGTAGAGATGGAATTTTTTACGTCAGATTTGTGCATGTACACACGGCTAAAGTTAACAAAAGGGAAGAGGTTTAGCTTTTATTTACTTGAGAAAAACTTTTGGTTTATCGTTAAACTCATTTTTTGTTAACATATTGTAATATTCTGTTGGACTATCTCGGGTTCATGGCAGCTTTATTTCATAATAATTATCATGTGAATGATGTCAGTGCAAAAGTGAAATTCAATTAAACGAAACATGCAAAACTAGAAGTGAAACAAAACCTCAAACAAAACAAGCTCGACATACTCACATACTGCTTTCTTGTTAAAATCGAAACAAACTGAATATTTTTTCACGTCTATAATTTATACTTTTTCTTCTCGTTGCCAACTTTCCCCAAAAACGTGTTAATTTCAGGGAATATTAAAATACAAACTCAATTTCTTTTTTGTCCATTAAAATCAGAATGACATTTTTTTTTTTTTTTAAAAAGACAGACCCTAAACATTTCATCATTTTTAACTCTTTGAAGTCAGTGAACATCGTCACTCTGCTTCTTGTCTAAATTTATAAAGCAGCCGATTCAATCTTGTTCCCTCACTGCTGCTCAAACACAGATATTTCTTCACACTGGCAGATGTCCTAATGTGTCCATTAAAAACTCATCTGTGGCGTGTGAGATGTCGGAGGCGCTCGCCAACCCCAAGTAAAGAGCTCTGACCTCTGACCTCACAGCAGAGGTGATTCCTGCCGGATAATAACGCGCCGTCATGAGTTTGAATTTAGTCCAGACGTCTTACTTGGAGAGCAGGATGACGCAGTTCTGCGCACGTCTGCCGTCAATGACCGACAGTTCCTTGACCTTCCGCGTGCTGACGTAGATGTCGTCCATGGAGCCCGTCTCTTTCTGCACACAGAGAAACAAAACGATTAGGAGTCAGGTCCGGGGCGGAGCTTAGAGCAGGGGCGGGGCCACCAAACCTGGAATGACTGAGGAGTCTTGGAAAATGCAATTTGGATAAAATTTGTTCCCCTATAAGACTCAAACACTTTTAATTTGACAAAGCACCAAGGAATAAAAGTGTTTGTTCGGTGAAACTGCATAAAACGCTTGCAGCTAAAAAAGATTCTTTCTCTAAATGCATTATGGGTAAAATAGTGGACGATGACTTAAAATAATTGAAAATATTCACAATGAAGTATTGAAGCTACTTTGTGAGCTCATAAAGATTTGTTGGTTAGGTTTAAAAAAAAAAAAAAAAAAAAGCATTCTGGGTAAAATACCTGACACCTTTCATTCTGTATGTGACTCAAACAGTAATAAAATGTATAAAACACTTTTTGCCTTTTCCGTGCTAATTAAGTGGTAAAAGTCTTTCTTTAAGCCCCAATTGGCCAAAACCGGTCAAGTTCCCTCACAACTATTAAGAGTCATGCATTGATTGGCAGCGATCTGAAGTCAAACTGAGTAAAAACATACGACACGAAAAACTGTGGAAAAATGTCACAGGAGCTAATCCACAGCAGCTTGTGGGAGAGCAGCTTCTCTCTTTATGAGCCACCGCTGCAAATACAACGCAGACAGACCACAAACCTCCAGGAACAGGAAACACGGCTGAGAAACTCCATTCAAGACAGCCTGATATTTTTGCACGCTTCACACCCGCGGCAGCATTAAAATGCAAAAACGGGGGGAAAGAATAAATGTTTGAGAGAAGTGGTCGAGGCCCGCTCTGGATGATGTGTGTGAAGCAGATGCTGCTTATAAAGAAAGTGTCGTTTTTCCGAGTGGGTTAACGGGACAACTCCCATTGGCGGGAAGCGGCCGAGGCTCAGCCAGCGAGGGCTCGTTCCCTCGGTGCAACACAAAGCCAGCCCCTTTACCCTCCGACAGCCACTGAATATTCTGTACATGCTAAAAAAAAGAAAAAAGTCATGGTTTCATGGTGAAGATTAATGCGGTGTTTAGAAATGTTTGACTAATTCACGACGCTTTCAATTGAAAACGGAAATGGCTCAGACTCCGTCTCCATGGAAACGAGGGTAAAAAAAACTAAATTTTCCAAAAACGGTCCGACTCAGTCTCCATGGAAATGGGGAAAATAAAACTTTTTGAAAACTCTTGAATCCTTCTCCATAGCAACGGGGGGGGGGGGGGGGGGGGGGGGGAAACAAATTTTTTTGAAAACGCTCCAACTTAGAGCGTTTTCAAAAAGTTGTGTTTTTCCCTGTTTTCTTGGAGACTGACTGCATCGATGGAAAGATGGGAGTAAAAAAAATAAAAACTTGCCGAAAACGACCCGACTCCGCCTACATAACAACGGGGAAAACATAACACTTTGAACATGCTGTCAACTCAAAAATTTTCTGAAAATAAAACACAAAAGTTTTTACTTGAAAGCTGTGTAAACGGGACCTTAGTTTGGAGGAAAAATAAAAAAAAACCTGAAACAGCGTACCACGAAAACACAATCATCCGAGTTCAGTTGAAACGTATTAAAAGTTCAGCTGTTGGCAAATCTAACTTCATATGGGATCAACAGCACCAAAGACATAATAATGGAATCCCTCGGTTCTACTCTGAACGGTGGAGTCTGAGTGCTGCAGTGCAGAGGAGGAGACGACAGAGCTTTCTTTAACTCACCTGTTTGAAGGATTGGTTAGTGAGCAGGTCCTGCGCAGGCAGTCGGAGAGTGCAGAGAGAGACACAAAAAAAATTGAAAACACATGCAAAGATTAGCATTTCAAGCAGAAAATAAAAGTGGTGGCTAGAGCAAAGAACTACAACTATGCACACTACAAGCCGAAGCTGAGAAGCCCTCAGTGAGAAAAACAATAATCATCAACTGTCTTTGGGGGGGTCTATGAAATCTATACAAAAGGTGAACAAAAAAAAACAACATTTAAACTCTCTTCTAGCTTGGTTTGTGTTTCTCATGTATTCTTTTGATTGCATCTACATCTGTCTTGACATGGAAAAATAAAACCATGAAAAATGACTGTGGTAACTAATCCTACGGAGGGCGAATGTAAGCAAAAGAAAGACCAGCGACAGGCTTACAAAAAAAAAAAAAAAAAAAGCAATTATGCCCCATGTGTAAACACAGAATTGACCGGTTTGGATTTAATCTGGCCAAAAACGAGACGGGGCTGTCAAAGCCAGGGGCCGGCTCACGTCTTTGCGTGGCCGTATCCGCCGAGGATCTGCGTTCGACCGCTGCGCCGCGCCAATAAAAACCTGCCCCGTATAAATAAACACTCACGGTAGATCACTGTCGGCAACAACCTAACGTGACCCATTTCTCTTTAATAAAAGTTTGCGAGGAGACGTTGAGCTCGGAGCTGTCAGAAAGCTTTTAAACAAGGCTGTAAAACACATTATAAAGAAACCCAACAGGAGCGATGCATTAAAATGGATTATATATTGCTTTTCAGCGGAGCCCGACTGAATACTAATAAAGGCATTCCACCTAAATCCATTTAAAAACTGTGAATTGAATTTAATGTTATCCCATGACAACTGAAGTGCAATTAAGTTTGTGGGACGGAGGGAAGTAATTGCTACGTGCTGCATGGTGATACCACAAACACACACAAGCTTCCATTATCCCATTAAGTTTGTCTTCGGTTCAGTCTTTTAGCATGCTAGCTTCGGTAAAAGCCCTTTACTGTATCGTCGAAGGTTTTCCGCCATAAAGATTCTAGTGCCCCTAGATCTTTAGCGCTCGTGTCACATCACACACACACACATTCACCAATACACTCAAGATTCAGGCCCACGATTCTACACGTACGCGAGCCAAAACAAACACACGTGCACTCGGTCGTGGGCGCTCAAGTGTATCTCCAGTCGCTTGACAAAAAAAAAGAAATAAAAAATCCGAACCTGCTGTCTCTGATAGGCCGAGAACATCTTCTCGATATCCTTGAGGTCCAGAATCTTGAAGGCTCGCAGGTCGTCGATCTCGTTCCAGATGGTTCCGTTGATCATGTGCTGAAACCAAATCAAGAGGCACGCCAGTGATCAACATCGAAACGCCGATTGTCGGTGGAAGGTACCACCGTGGCCGCGTCTCCAAACTTAAAACTGGAATCAGCTGGGAACAGATGTTTTGAGTTTGTCTTTTCCGATGGAGCTCGACTGAAAGAACCCCCCCCCCCCCGGGGTCTATTTTAACCACCCAAGTGCAACAAAGTGCAGAGCGGCGGGAAGACCTCGGGCGCACTTGCTATTTCAGTTCATGGAAGTTCAGTAAGTGCAAGAGCAGGCTGAACCTGAATGCACAGCGGCTATAAAAAGTCTTCACCTCCTTGGATCTTTTTCACTTTTATTGCACTTATAAATCATTAATGAGGCAGTTTTGGCTTCTGTGATGAGATATCTACAAAAAAAAAAAAAAAAGCTTTACTGGTAGAGTAGATTGATTAGATCACAGGGATTGGGAAAGAACAGTTTTGTTCACGTAAAGCCACATATTTTTATTTGAGCAAAAGTCTGGGCTTGTGCTTAAAACAGCATAATGGAGCCCAAACTGAAGGATTCAGTCATTGTCTAAGTGAGAATAAAATCCCTACATAGTTGTTTTATCAGGAAATAAAAGGGGAAAAAAGCAAAAACCACAAGAAAGAGTAAGAAGAAATAACTGCTTTAAAAACTGAAACTGCTAAAAACATTTTTTTTTTAAAAAAGTAGTTAAAAACCAAAATAGTTAAAAAGGTAAATAAAAACCTGAATAAAACAGCAAAAAAATTTGGGGGGAAATGCCCGAAACAGAGGGAGCATAAACAGTGCACATTGCTAAAAATGTTCATACAGATAAAAGATCTAAAACGTCGAGAAAAAAAAGTGAAAAGGAAATGGAGCAGAAATGGTTGAAACTGATCAAATCCTTGTTTAATGGTCAAAGATCTTTGATTTGTTTTCATCACTCTAATTAATGTAATTCTACTGATGACCTTTATAGTTTCAAAGGTTCTAACATTCTCACCTCCTGTCGAATATGTTTGGCTGTAACCTGCACTTCCACTCACCTCTCCCAGTTTGGCCCAGTTGAAGGACTTCAGAGGGTGCGAGGGCTGCGGGATGGACTTGGAGCGCATGCTGCCCATCGAGTTGAACGAGGATGGGATGGGAGGGGGCGGGGCTCCGAACATGGGAGGGGCCCCAGGTGGGGGAGGCGGTGCCCCAGGCGGCGGAGGCGGTGGCGGAGGGGGCGGGCAGCTGAAGGGGAGAGGGGGCGGGGGCGGGGGGAAGCCGCCCGTCATCGGCGGTGGAGGCGGAGCCGCCGGGCCGCCGGGCGGGGGAGGGGGAGGCGGGAAGGACACGGTTCCCCCCTGCTGAAAAACGAGGAGATAAAAGGTTAGCAGGTTTACGTTTGACTCCACTAGACGATCTTTTCATTACTCAAAGTGCCCCGAAAAATCCATATGTAGTTCTCACTACAGGATTTATGTAGCTGCCCCTTTAAGAACCCCCACCCATAAAGTCAACTATTGAATGATTGCTTCCCAGCAGTTTTCCCTCAACATCTCATGTGCTTGTAATTTGACACCAGGCTCATATTGCTGTGCTTATCCTATTATACTGACCAAATACGAAGATAAGAAGTTAAGTTTGATTTAGGGGAGAAGAATAAAGTCAATAACTGCAATGAGTAATTTTGGTGCCGACAAAGGCAAACTCTTCTACCATTCCTTTGTTTATAATCCCAACACTGCCCCCCATGGTTACTCCTGGTACTGCTCCATTGGTCTGTAGATGTAAGCTTCCACGAGATAGAAATGAAATTAGGACAAAATGAACGCCGAGTACAGTTGAAGCCCGATTTCCATCCAAGTCCCCATTAACACAACGGTTTTCAAGTGAGAACAGTAAAATTTTGTTGCGTTTTGATGTTTGTTTACACGACGATGGTGCTCGGAGCCACCGGAAAATGCTACTTTTTGACTCGCGATTGTTAATGTCTGATAGCGTATTTTTCTCTATGGTCGTGTGTGTGTGTGTGTGTGTGTGTGTGTGTGTGTGTGTGTGTGTGTGGTTTCACTACAAAAACAAACAAAAGCACCCACTAGTGGTCCAACATGAAAACTACATCGTGTTTCTGCTGTTTCCGTGTAAACGGACATCTTCAGAAATTAAGAGCTTTGTCCTTTCTCTCGGTCATAGACGGCTGTACTAACACACTAAGAAAACTGACAAAATTAACAATATTGGTGACATTTTCCTGGATGGTTCATCTTGATGATTTCTTTTTTCTTTTTTTAGTAAACTGCACAATATATCTAAGATTAATTTCCCAGTCCTATGATGACTAACATGTGAAAAAGCAGCACTGCTCACAGCTATGTCAGTGATGCGTGTGGACAGGTCCAACACTTGTTCCCTGGCCGAGCGCAGCTCCACGCCCTCGCGCTGCAGCTTGTCCTTCATCTTGTTCAGAGTCTTCATCATGTCCTCCTTCTCCTGGGTCTTGGTATCACACTCCCGCTCTTTCCTCTCCAGCTTGGCAAGCAGCTCTCCGTGATCTGCGCCAAGGAGGGGAGATTGAATTTATCAACCCCGGAGAGCCAATCGGTGTGATCGTCCGAGGACAAACAAGCCTTACCTTTTCTAAACTTCTCTGCCTGGTCGCGCCACTGTTTCACCTCGTTTTCATTGACCAACCTGTGAAGAATAAATCACACATGAACAAACAAAAACAGGCAAACCGAGCAAAGCCTAGAAGGGAATTGCATCTGGGGGTTAATTGCAGTCGAATCAAGTCGACTCATTACCAGCACCGAGGGTTGATACAGTTTTTTTTACAGCATTAGTACAATAAAAACTTCAAGCTGAAATCAGTTCCACATTAAGGGGTTAATGAGGGTGTTCAAATGTAAAGATGTTGTCATGTACTGTAGTTGGGGAAGGTGGTGTAACACGTCACAAGTGATCTGCTTGGCAGTAAATCTGTTATGGTTAAAGAAAGAACTCAATAAGTAATGATGAGAATGTATGGGTTTTTACTATGAGATTCGAAGCGCTTTACATTGCATCATTCATGTCAATGCAAAGTCTCATTCGAATCTGGACTCATCATGGTAAAGATGAAACATCACATCGTTCCTTTTAAAAGGATGCTTGTGACCTGTTACACCACTAAGGGAGAGAAAAAAGCTCCGTCAGTAAAAACATAAGAGGCACAAATAAAAAGATATTATTGTTTTGGGGGTTTTTTTTCTTTAAATATTATTCAGGTGAAGAAATCTTTGAAAATGAAACCTTGAGCTTCGGTGGTAGCTTTGACTAAGGGCGAGAGAATAGGGGGGAAAACATTCAGTGTTTGCAGGAAATACATGAAAACATCAATTTACAACATTAGGGCAGTAATAGATTGTTTTGTGAACAGAACCTGGTGAACATTATAAACTCAGTACTTATAAGCGACAGAACCAGATCGCAAAAATCCCCCCCCCCCCAAAAAAAATTACTTATATTGTTGGGCAGTCAAAAAATTTCCTCTGTAATGCTGCGTGAAAATTACATTTGCGTGAAAGTGTTAATTTAGGGGCCCGGCACACGTGTGAGCAGTCAGAGCCGCCATCACTGTGACTTTGTCTGCCAGTTGTTTTAACGTGCCCTTCGCCTATTAACACAACAGCGCGTCCGAGCCGTTCGTTTTCAATCGTTAGCCGCCGGGCACGCCGCCAAGACGGTGAGGAGAGCCCAGTTTATATAACGCCTTTTCTTTTTTTCCCCTCCAGGTGCAATTTACTTTAAAGAGAGTTTATGGAAAACTCAACAAGACTACGTTGTAAAGTTTCGACCGCTGTGATGGATCGTCAATGGGTTGTAATGAACGTCTCGGTTGGGTACTGGAAAGAATTACATTCCCGGGCACGCTGATTGCAGAAACAATGGCGGACAAATGAAGGAACGGAGCAGGAGTGAGCGCGGGGCCAAGGTTTACCACGCTACATGCTTTATGGCGCTTTCATCACTCCAGCTAAACACATTCATCACTGATGGTAGGTTTGAAAGTTGAGCAGACTGGAGGAGGAGAAGAAATGTAGGGAACTCGAGTCAAATGGTGGAAGGAGCACGACCCGAATGTGTTCAAACGCATCTTTTAACACTCCTAACACACAGCCTGCAGACTTTGGCTTCTGAGCCCAGATTAGTTTGAAAATCCTGACCATGAAAACCCGCAAATGTCAGCGATCACTTAAAAGCGGGGTCTCTACGAGTGACAGTTTAGGCTGCGGCCATGACAGCATATACAAAAACCTCTTCTTCTAAGCCCCAGTGCTCGTTTTTCACTCATAAACTGATTACTCCTCCCGACTGCCTGCTCCGCCAAGCCAAGCGCCCGCTTGGCCGCACCTAAACATGGCTGACTGGACCGACCGCCCCCCCCCCTTAACACGATTAGAGAGATTTCCTTTTGATCACTGGCTTCCGCTTTCATGCCGATTCGCATTCACAGCGAGGCTTCCTTCGAACGGACCCCCCGCTGCTACCGTCACATCACCTCAGCTTCCTGTGCAATCGCATTCCCCCCGTTCCCGACCAGAGGACCGCAGCATCAACGTGAAAACAAAAAGGAAGCTCGTTCGGGGCGGCAGCTGAACTGTACACACCTGTGCATGCCGGGTTTTCGTCTTTCGCCTCCGTTAAAGGCTTCAAAACAAACAACTCATGAATCTCATATCGGCCTTTGATCGGAGCTGGAAGTGATGCGTTAACAACACGATTCTTCCAGAATAGAGCGAAATGTTGAAAATATTGAAAGCTGGGGAGTTTCTTAAAGTTTCATTCTGCACTTTACAATTATTTATTTTATTAAAAATGGGTTTTCATGTCAGTTATGTAACTGTAGATAAGTGCTCATGAACAGGACAGTCTTTAAAAGTGCAATGACATAGTACGTTATGTATCGGCATCAGTGAACTTGGAATGAAACCTGTGCTTGATTGTATTTGTAAGCATCTTAAAGAAACAAGGCCACACAAGATCGAGGTGTGCCAAAGCGCTGCAAGTGGTAATTGTGCATACGAGTCCTGATACGCATGCACAAATCTGAACGCGCGTGGAAAAGTGAGTAAATGCAGCCTTAATTGTAAAAAAAACAAAAAACACATGCATTGATAAACGTGTGCAAAAATATTTCTACATGGGGCTGCATGCACATTTGCAAAAGTGTGAACTGCTCAACAAATGCATTCACTCGTCTATAAATGTGCACACAGACGTGCAAATTTGTGTTTATGGATGTTTACATATAACTGTGTACGTAAAACATGCAGTACCCCCCATCGCCCCAGATACACATATCAGAAATATATCCGAAAAACGTCGCTTACATGCGGATGATGCTCTTCACGCTGAAGTTGTCCAGAGGGGCGATGTCGGGGTCGTCCCCTTTGTCGTCCTGTAGGACTATCTGCTGGAGGATCCTGTCTAAGAGCTGCCAGTGCTGCAGGTTGCCGCCTCCACGCTTATCTGGTCACAGGTTAGGCAGAAACGTTAGCGAATGGCTTAAGTGTTCCTCCTGTCATGCAGATTTCATTCATTTCGATTGACGTGGTGAAGTTTAGTTTGCTCACAGGGCATTTGCAGGCAGTGTTGGAGGATGGAGATGAGGTGCGGGTAGGAATCTGTATGGCTCAGTTTCTTCTTGAGCAGCTCGAACATTGCACCGGCACTCTTTGTATCTATATGGACCTGTTTGGGGGAAGAAAAAATAAATAAATCACTCTGCATCACCTTAACTATTAAAGATCTATTCTGTTTGCACTTTGACGAGGCATCATAGTCTCACACATTCGTATAAGAACGACATATAGCACAGCACTCACCAGATCAAATCGCTTCGCCAGCTCAGAGTCGTCCTCATTCCGCACCATTTCAAAGAAATCCAAATGTCTAAACAGAGAGAAATGATGAAGCTTGAGTGTTATTTCTAACATCTGTAATAATTCCCTATGAGGAGAAGTCGCATTCATTTCATGTCCTCAGGCTCAAAAGGTGGTTGAAGCCAATTGTCGTTCATTATGCTCCATATATGCAACTTGAACAGACGCCTGTTTAAACAGCTGAGATCTGATTTGCACAACCCCCAAATAAAGCAGCACAAGGATGTTATATACTTACTAATCAAAAAGAGCTGTATGTGATCTTTTTGATGACTAAATATAAACTATCCAGTGTATTTCCAGTGCATTTTTACAACATGATTTACAGTGAAAATCTGGTTAAATTCAAATATGTTTCCATCAAACGTGCAAATAATAAAGATCAATTCTTGTATTTAGGATTTTAATTTACATGGGGGGAAAAAATGAGCATATTGTCAATATATAGCATCGAACGCTTACCTGTCCAGAGTGGCGTTTTCGTGTTCCCGGAGTTTGTCGATGACCGGCTGAATGCCCAACATCAGGAACTCGTACCTTAAGTGGAGGCGAAACTCCAGGTTGTCCTGCATGAGGTGAAAAGACGAATCAGGATGTAATAATGGAGAATTAGATACCTCAAAAAACCGGACACCCAGTATATATGTGTGTGGTTTCACATCAAACAACATTTTAAGGGTTATAATGTCGCTATTTTACTGGTTCTGCACACTCTAGATGAAATTATGCTGAATGTGGCCTTTGAACTAAAATCTGTTTGATACTCTTGGTTGAGCATCTCCACTGGATGTTATTTAAAAAAAAAAAAAATTTCATTTTTCTATTGGTTCACAATTGTGCTTAAACATATAAGATGTAGTATGATACCGGTATCCCCTTTCACATAAAAATAAAATGGTACTATTAATCATCACATTAGCCCAAATGTCACATGCTGGGCGATCACTCAAGCACTGAAACTTTTTTTTTTTTTTTTTTAAGCACAGTTTTGTTTACAGTGTCTCAGAATGATGTGCTGACCTCTCCCGCTCCGGCATTGAGCACTGCGTTGATGAAAGACATGATGGCGGTCTTGAGGTTGACTTCATCTCTGTAGCGGCCCGTACTTCTGTCCAGCTCATTCAGCAGCGTCTGGATATTCGGGACAAACGGGAAGGTTTAGGCAGCACTTCTGCGAGAGTCCTAAACTACAACATAGCACTTCATTCGTCAGGCAGCGATCGTTTGTCAACGGTGAGTTGTTTTTAACACAGTGTTCTTCTCATGCCCCCCGCCCCCACCCCACCCCCCGGCTCCTTCGTCGCCTCTCAAACTGACCCCTGACATACTCCAGCAACTTAATCATAACTCAAACCAACATTAAAAAGCCCCTCCGAATCACTCAGCTCCCGTGGTGTTCACCGAGCCCGAGGTGGCGTGATTTACCACAAACCACCCCCCCAGACCCCCCCCACCGGGGTGGACGTGTGAGATGTGGCCTGTTGACTCAGTCCTGCTAGTCGCTAAAACACCACAAATACCGTGACCTCCATTACTCTCCATGTCCTCACCTGCCTTTAATACAACCGGTGTGTTGACCTAACCCGAGGCCAACCGTCTGAGCTTCTCCAGCGCGAGTCTCCAACTTATCAAAATGACCACAGCTTGATTTATCTAAGTATTACTCTGAAATATTATGCCTGCGCCTTTCCTTAATCTCTGTCTGGCCCCACGTCTCGAGCAAAAGCTCTTTCAATATATGTGCCCGTATGTTCTGCCTGATGTAATCCACAGTTGAAGGAGCTTTCTCTGTGCGTCCTGTACCTGGAAGCGAGTCCTCTCAGCAGCGTATTTCTGGTAGTGCGCCATGGCCTGCAGCACCTTCTTGTGTCCGTCGGGTACCAGACACACGGCGCCGAGGATCTCCAGCACGGCCACCTTGGTCTTGACGTTCTCCGTCCGCAGGCTCTGCGAGATGGTGTTGATGCTCTGCGGGTGGGCGAGGACGTGCGCCCGGCCCTGCGAGTTGTTCATCAGGGCCTTGATGCAGCCGATGACGGAGGTGTGGACACGGCTCTCCGACGTCTCGTAGTCCATGCTGCGCAGGAAGTTGAGGAGGCAGGTGAGGCCGTCCAGCTCGATGAAGCGCGTGACGAATCTGGAGGAGGTCGAGACGGAGAAAGTACAGATTCAGGGGAAAAAAAAAATAGAACTTGTTCTAACAGGGTATTCCTCCAACAGCAATGACTGATGGTATGGTGGGTCCATCCATCTTTTTTCTTGTTCAGTCCTTAAGGCTTCTTCCAGCTCATCCTGTAGGACCCTGAGTCCAGGTGTCGGCAACCTGTGACTCTTTAGTTCCTCTATTTGGCTCTGTAAAGCTTTCTGAACATTTTATGTAAAACAATTTTCATCCTAATACTATCTTTTTATTGTATTTGCATACCTGGATTATTTTCAAAAAGACTCTCGTGGCTTTAGTGGTTAAAAAATGGTTAAAAAGCCAAACTGAATAAAGTGTTAGGAGTATAGGCAAAAAAAGAAAAGAAAAATAAAGCCAAATGTATGTGTTGTCAACAATGGAGCAACAAAAGGTCGGACAGTGAGAAAAATGGCTGAAATGGCTTCGATAGACACTTAATGAATCGGATAAAATAGGGTGAAGTGGTTAAAAATTGCTGAAGATTCAAACAAAAGCTAAAATTTTTAATTTTAATTTTAGTCATGAAACATCATGAATATATGTTTAGCAATACAAAAACAACTTTAGTAGAAGTACTGGTCTGTCAACCAACTAAAGACGGATACAAACCATACTGTGTTGCATGAATTGGTTTATAGTAGTTATTACTTAATACATTTTATCATTACGCTGTATTTCCTGATTTTATCACCGCTTCTAAGCAAGGTCATGACACCGGACACAACAACAACAAGCCAGCGTTGTCCAAATTGGACCTGCATGGATTACGTTGTGCTCGACTCCATTAAAAAGAAAATCAATTCGTTATGAGACAAAAATAGCCTTCCTCATCATTAAACATTAAAATTTCACACCCGCACTTCAGCCGGCGTCCTGCTGTCGGCCCTCATCAGCGGAATGCCTCAACATGCATGAGGCCATTAAAGAAGACCTGACCGACAGGCCGGACATGTAAACACGGAGAGATGAGCACAGTGTGGGCTCCGTCGTAAACGACCTTCCCACTCACTGAGATTCCTGAAAGGCCTCATGAATTATTTCAAAACAAACAAGGGCTTGTGAGAAGGCGAGTGAGAGGACATAAGGACAGAGGAAGAGGGGGATGGAGCCGGCGAAAGACGAGAAATGGGGAACGTTTGACAGAATGGGCCGAGAGCCGAGATTTACTGTCGCTTGTCGTGACAGATTGTTTTGACACCCTCAGAAAGTATGCGGTCCAAGTTCCATCCACCGCCCACTGCCGCCGGCCTCAAAAAAACATGGAAAAAGCACCAATGCAAAAAAAAATGTAAAATCGCCTAATGACTATCCCATACAGTGAAGCCAGGGATCCCCACACAACATCAATCCAAGGTGTCCACCTGTGTACTCACATACTGGCACGTCTGAACTAGACTGGTGGATCTCTCAGGGTCACACAATACAATCATCTGATCTGCAGCAGCGCCTGGATGCATGCATGCATGCATGCTGGATGTGTAAATTACAGAGAGCTCGCACCAAAAAAAAAAATCTATCGGCAGAACAATGCGCTTATTGTCTGGGCTGCGGTTAAATCCAACACGTTAGACGCGACTTGATTCAGATGTAACGCAGACACTGAGGTTTGAGCGAGGCAGAAGCCGGTCCAACTGTTTGAGTTACACGTTTTACATCACTGACAAGACTTTGGCCGACAGAGGAGACAAGCGAAGCCCGTCTGTGAATTTAAAGGGGGCCACCTCAGAGAAAGAGCGTTTCACCGTGGAGGGGAAATTAAGCCGAACATCCTGGTGATTAATGTATGGAAAGCAGAGGGCGACAGATGTTGTTCTTGGAGTCCGGGTTCAAACGGGTGGACGGGTTTCAAGGCTTTGCCTCACTATTCCGTTTTCCAGAAACACGACGACACCCTGCGCACCATAACCAGATGTACGTGCATGCACTTACACACAAAAAAAACCGCTGCTATAGGCACGTTTTATAATCAGTATTCTATGAGATCTAGTGAAGTAAGCGTGCTTGTGTTTTCCACTTGGAAGTGGAAAAGAAACTTTCCACGCAGGAAGTCACATTCAACATGGCGTCATCTGTGCAGCTATATGAAAAACTGTATTACTCTACAAGGTGTTCGGTAATAAATCCACCTTGAAGCTGGTTAAGTGTCAATCAGATGCATCGAAAAATATCCAAATACTAGAAAGCAAATTTTTCCTTTCCTAGAATTCAAACAAAACCCAGAATACACTCTAAATATTTTATTTCATAAGATCATATAGTATTTGTTCCATTTTTAAGCAGACATTGTTATTATTATATATATTAACATAATTGAGATTGAGAAATTACTAAATCTGTTTAGTTTCTGTCATTATGTTCAGAATTAACTGAATTTATTGACTTGTGTCAATGATGTAAATAATGTTTTCCATGTGTCGATTTCAACATATAGGAAATTAGTATTTTCCAGCTTTTCTGGTTCCCAGCTGCATGAAGACTCTCCATTGTCACCTAAGACGAATATAAATGGTTTTACCTGAAGCTTATCGTTTCTTTAAAGCCCCCCCCGCCACACAATTTTTTTTTTCCTCCTCCACTGAGCTTTTGAATCAATCGATCCCATCTCCTCTGACGTCAGAGTCTGATCTCGTCTTCTCCCATCCGCTGACATTCTCGCTCAGACGACTGGCGAGCAGCTCTTCTTTCTTTTCTTTTTCTTTTTCATCTTGGAACAAACGCCGCATAGTTTGAAAACCCGCTGGGGTTCGAGGTAGCGAGAACTGCTGCATATGATATGAGCACAGGCTGAGCTGCCCAACAATACTGTGGTGGAGCCAACAACACACACACACACACCTCAAGTGCACACACACACACACCGTGATCTTCTGATAGATTAAAGAAATTAGTGAGGATATTTAGGAGCCATTTTTGCCACTTTATCCGACGATTTTGTTTCCTTCCTTCCTTCCTTAAATCCTAGTCAATATCATATAATTGTCATTGATTTCGAATGTTTAAAACGTCTGAACTCGAGTCAGGCAGTATTCTAAACCAGGAGGCCAGTGTGGAAAACTAATCCAGATGCTCAAATTTAAACACTGCTCCAACCAACCAAAATGGATTTTTCAAGGTTTTTCAGCTGCGCAGGCAAAACAATTGTGCCTTTGTGAACTGCGGATGACCCCCGTGCGGTGGCAGGCAGTCGGTCGAGAGTTCGCTCTGGCCTCAAAGCTTAACCACACACACGTTAACAAAAGCCAAACGCTTTCACACACACACACACACACACACACACACACACACACACACACACACACACACACACACACACACACACACACACACACACACACACACACACACACACACACACACACACACACACACACACACACACACACACACACACACACACACACACACACACACACACACACACACACACACACACACACACACACACACACACACACACACACACACACACACACACACACACACATGAACTCAAGTGATCATGTGCTTCACTGCTTCTTCTTGCCCCCTTCATCGGATCACCACGCTGGCACACACACACTTATTATCTCCTTCAAAACACCTACATCCAGGCTCAGGGACACACACAGTCACACACACACACACACACACACACACACTGACACACACAGATCTATAAAAGGAGTCGAATGTGAAGGAGAACAGGAAGTTCGTCAGAGGCGCCGATTAAAGCAAGTTGACGGAGGTGTCTGCAGGACTTGGATGAGAAGCCATGCGATATGGACACTGCGCTCGCTCGTATAAATCTGACCTGATGTGAGGCCCACTGCGGTAAAATGAGCGCTGGACCTAAAACCAACACATGTACAGACTCAAGAGTATATATAGATTGCATTAAAAACCTCTGGCCAAAGTGCACATCTGTGTGTAGGGTGTATGGAGCACATCGTGGTGTGGATGAAGTTTACAAGCAAACCTTCAGGGAGCGATCCAAGTATATCTATGTATGTCACCGAAGCCAAAGTGGGTCATGTGGGCATGACGGCCTCCATGACCTGCCTGGTTCTATGCGTTACCAGAATATTACATTGACTTATCTTCATTTGTTATCATGACTTCACTAACATCTTTTTCCTCTAATGGGGAAAATCATCACTATCAAACAACATTACCTTTTCGCAAAACTTCAACAAACAGCCCTAACCTCAAAACATGTCTTCACCTGAAACAATGTGATGATGCACCTCAATAAAATTTGTTTCCAGATAAGATGACATGTTCCCAAAATGTGAGTGTGTGAGTGGATTTACCCCCACAGGTGAGTGATAAATATTAACACACACACGCACACAAAGGAGTCAGTCTCAATTAAAGACCAAGAAAATCTAAAGAGTATTGACCCATTGTTTTTATTATGTCGATGCCAGGTTCTTCCGTATAAAATGTGTAGATCACAGAACGCAAAAACTCATGGAGACTGAGTGGAAATGTTTTTCATAAAGTCGCATTTCCAACCGTTTCCATAGAGACGGAGTTGAAGTGTTGTGTTTTCAGTGGCTCCGAGCACCGTCACCCAAAGGCAACACCCACGTTTTCTGTTCTTACTTAAATACGCTGGCGTTTAGACGGCGCCTTAGATACTCAGGACTGGAACGGCGTCTCGCCCAAACACGGCCTCAAGTACCTACGGTAAAGCTTTGCTCCCCCGTCCTCTCCGTGGTCGTCCATAACGGAAATGATTCAAAAGTCTCAAAAACACGTATGGAAACGTGGCTGCAGCGAGGAGATGACTCAGGACGTCAGCAACCCTTAAGCGAGTACTCGAACTGCATAGTTAGAATACCACTGAGCGAGTGTAAATATTCCCATGTTTTGGGAATTGCACCAGACTGCAGATGTCACTTGACGACACGGTTGGTGTTTGCCCGTCGGCCTCTCGCATCCACACTCGAGTTGAGGTTGGGTTTTACGCGGGTAAACACCGCCCGACGGTTCAAGCTCCATCTTGACAGCTGGTAAACAAAGCAATAACTGCTGGCAGACCCAAATGAGATAAGCACACAAACAAATACTCTCAGTCTTAGTTTTTTTTACGACGCTTTTAGAATTAAATCCCTTTATACTGGAAATGCAACATCTGGACAGGGGAAATTTAGTTTAATGATTAGAACTATTAGGAACACTTTCTGGTAAATTGCAGATTAGATACAGCGTCCTTCACAGTAAGATGATGCCTGCCAGCTGTCGCCTCTCGATTGCAGCGACTGTGCGATGCAGCTCACTTCCTGTTTTTTCCTTCCAAACCCAGTTTTGTCATAATCCTGTCAACTTCATCTCACTATTTCCCTTTTTTTTTTTTTTTTTTTTTAAAAAGGACAAAAGCAGCTACAATCTTTTGCAAAAGGTAAAATCGCTGATTTTCTCAGAGCTGAACAAGCACATTAAAAGTATTTACTGGTTTTACATTTTCCCCTGCAGCAATATCAAATGTTCACGTCACGTCTGTGTGTCAGTGGGTGTTTGAGTCCAGTGGGCCAGTTTTGGCATGCGGGCCTCATGTTTGACACCAGTGGTGTAAAACGTAGTCAGCGATCAGAGTGACAGAAAAATAAAACTGTCATTGAAATGATGGCCTCTGCTGCAGTTACTGGCAAATACATGCTGAACGTCATCGAATCTCCTGCTATGCTTTGATTGCTGGACCTGGAAGATAAAAGGGGTCACAGCCTGAAAGCTCACACTGCCTTCTAATCTAGAGACAAAAATAATACTTTCTCATGAACGAGTCAGATCGATCAGAGGTGTCAAGCACATTTTAGTTTGGGGACCAGTAAACTAGAGTTTTGTTTTTGTTGTGGTAAAGAGTATCTGTGCTAAAAAATGTCATTATTTTCACAAAACCAAACAATCACTAAAGAAAATGACTATAATCTCAATATTTTAATGAAACCTTTTGGTGCAAAATATGATACAAAAAAACTCATAAGCCTGCCATGGACAGAACCATGGAGGTGGCATCCATCCACAGTTAGGGTTAGCTCTGCTCGCCCAGATTAGACGACACTGTTTCCTTCAGTTAAACCAGTTTTCTAAGCTTGTATAATCAACCTATGATGTAATTTTTCATTAAAACCCATGAATTGGTCGAAGAGACAAGACTGAAGCGTATCAACGTGCCAGTGATGTGAAGTGATCCCTCTCACAATATGGCCCTTTTGTGTGCCCTGCCTGGCACCATGCATGCCCCGTCATGTGTTCCGAGTCCTGTGGCCCTGTGCAGCGGGCAGAAGCCGACAAGAGCACCTCTTTACCCGCAGACAAGCAGCTGCCTCTCTAAAATACCAGAGGGGCAGAAGGACAGAGGGGGCAGTCTGCTTCAAACCGACATACAAAGGCGAGTCTGAATCAAAGCTGAATACTAACAGATGATCTGGAAGACGAGTTAAAACGACATACAAAGACGCAAGATGATATATAAAATTGTTTGAGGCGCTTGGATTTCTCACAGACATGTAACGACAAAGGTGTGGGCGCTGCCTTTTCTCTGCCAATACATCACAAAGGCGGCCATTAGTGGGACATTAACAATGCCAAGTGTTTCCCTAAACACCCATAATACTACGGGTACACACCTGCTGCCCACGTCACTGTAACAGTACTGAGAAACATCTGTGAGTTAATGCACAATAACTCACTCGCTGAGCTGTGTGGCTGCAGGTGCAAATCCTGAATAGAGCCTATTGAATCATCACAGCCACAATAAACACACGTGATACAAGAAGAAAGGGGATAGTAAGTGTTGGTTAGTATTTTTTTACCCCCACTGTGAATATGCATGGAGGCATAAAGTTGCTTTCACCCTTTAAAAAACAATCTCATGTTTAGCACTCAACAGTCTAGCATCACTTTGTTACTTTACTGATGTCAAAGTGCCCTTGAGAGCATTATTGTCAAAATAAATATAGGAATTATTTTGGAATTTGGGAGTGTTGAGGGGTTCAGTATGTGACTCAGAGTGCTGAGATTCTCATACCGGAGGAGTTCATGGCTGAAGACAGCCATGAACTCCTAAAATGAATAGATGATAAATCATTATCACTCAACAGAGCATGAAACTGTAACTCCTTCCCTGTGTCTGCCAACAAACACAACATATCCGGGGGGGGGTGTTCTTTTTTCCAAGCAACACTTGTGATATTACACACTCTCTTAACCGACTCCAAACACATCTTCCATCTTCTATACCGGTTCGTGCAATTTAAATCCCTGCACACAACCACACACACTCTTTGATTTCCCCCCCAATACAGTCAAATGTAAAGCAACAATTTGCCTAAGGCAGTACGGTATCCAAAGGAAATCCATGCATGAGCAGGGAGAACATGCAAACTCCACATAGAAAGTCCCACAGGTGCAGAATCAACCAAATGATAGTCTTCCTATGTGGCAAAATAACACAAGATTAACCCGCATTTTTTTTTTTTATATTTCGTTACAAGCTGTTGCTTATGATCAATATATGACTCAGCATTTTTAACAAACATGCTTATTTATTTATTTATTTACATGTATAGGACATATGGCCTCATACGTGCACTCTTAGCCGAGGAACACACTCGCACAACCCAGACGTGACCCAGACATCAAAGCTGCCAGGCGTTTAGTCACCCTGCACATCATAGCCGTCCTTGAGAAAACCTCGACACCCCCGCTTTGGGCCAGACCACTGCTTCATACAGCTGGCACGGGCTGCTGACGGGTGACAGGGAGGCGCGTTGTATTAGTTCAACGTCGTTTCTTTGTGGTGACGAGTGAGGAAGAACAGCTGCTGATAGGGCAGCGAGAGCAAACATTTAAAAATATCTTACTCCTTGTATTTCTGTTGGAATTGATTCAATGTGATTTTTTATTTATTTATTTTTTTGCAGTGACAAAAAGACAGACTAAAAGTAGATTTTGTTTTGCACGTTGCATCAGCAGCACCCAGACTGGGTCTGGCGTCATCTCAGCACGTCAAAACTGATGACATGCGTTGGTCCATCTCAACCGAGAGCAGCAGAGGAAGAAGAAGGTCAGACGGGAAGATTCACTCACCTCATTGGCTGAGTCCTAAGGGCGGTCTTCAGATCCTCCACCACCTTGTTCCTCATTTCCATTTCCTCCTCATCGAAGGCAAACAACGTCTGCATCTGCAGGTACAGTGAGAAATATAGACTGTAGTGGTGTGTGATACTGGAAAATTTGGTGTCGATCCTACATCGTTGTCTTGTAAATACAACAATTCATTTCCACTTGAAACATGTAAATGGGGCCTGATTTTGATCTTGATTTTGATTTAAAATTCAAAATAAGTGACTTTTCTATCAATTATGGGCCTTGTAGACGAGTAACAGATCATTGTGAGAGCTGGTGAAAGATGCCACAAATCCTCACTTGTGATATGGGGTAATGGGTTTCATTTTTATGGCACATTTTCATTATTTTGTGGGTCTCAAAGTGCTTTAAACAGTCACATTTACACACATACACACTTCACTGGTGGCTGACAGGCTTGTTGTTCGACCTGTCGAGCTTATCATTGTTTCGACTCGGGCAACACATGAAGAATATCAATCTTAATTAGGCAGCAGCGCACTTCGCCCTCGCCACACGTAAGGGCGTTTATCCACGTCACTTTGAGCAGCTCAAATAATCAACAGTCCGATTAACAGGCGAACGTTTTCAGGCACCAAGAATCAAACAAGTTGGAAACTGACCCTCTTCCGATGTCCTCGTCTGTTTGAAGTTGTAACACATGGCAAAATGAATCACGCAGACAATTAGCTCTAATCAAGCCAACAACAAATACTGCAAACCGACCTGCGGTGGTGTTAACACATATCTGCTTCAGTTTCAGGCTTGCGTCAGCAACATGAAAGAGCTGCTGTGCTCCCATTAGTCAAAGCCACAGGGCTCCTGTTCAGCCTTTGAAGGCTTCTTCCATGGCAGCTCTCTGCCAAGTGTTAAGGTTCAATGAAGCCATAGCGGTGTTTATTAATTTGCAAAAAAAGAAAAAAAAAGACGTTGAGAGATTGTGAATCTCCTTCGCAGTCCCCGAACCGGGTCACCAGGGTCAGGTTGAGTGTAAATATTGAAAAGCATGACCTCATGGCTTGCGGACTGACAGGACTTATGCTACCGCTACAAGTGAAGCCTGACTCCATGTTTCACTACTCAGCAACAGCCTCGGCCCGTCCGGTGTGTGTTTAATCTAGAAACAATACAGTCAAAACATCCATCTTGTCGATTTAGCCCAAAGCCCAGATGGTTCAGGGAACCGCGTGCCAAGAAGTAAAGGTCCTGGCTCCTGTTGCTCTCAATGGATATGTTCATCGTCAATGGGAAGTTGGACACAACAAGTGTTGGAGAGAGTGACTGATTTGGTCGTGCTGCGAGCCAGTTCATTGTGTCAATGAGTCTAGCCAAATGGCTCCTTCCTTACATCTGCTCTTTGTAAGCTCGGTCGTACCTGCGGCCAACATGCACATGAGGATACGATTATAGTCCGTTGGTAACGCGGCCAACAGTGTTTCCCTGTGTCTTTATTATGGGAAGTGCCCCCCACCCCCACCACCCCGAAAGCAGCCATGCCTTCAAGCTAGTCATCGGTACATTGTTAACCCGGTGATGAGTGCTGCTCATCGAAATCCTAATTTGGACCATGTGGATCCCTGAAGTGAAAAAGAATTACTTCGACACAAATCAAGACAAACAACTTCATCTTCTTTTCTTTTTTTTTTTTCTTAACATTGTCAAGTCACATTAAGGCAACAGACGAGAGCTAACGCAAAACAAGGTCGCTACCATGGTTCTACCTAATGTGACACTCGGCAATAAGACTTTTACGCTGTTAGCACATAGTTGGAAAGTTTACCGTCACGTACTGCTGAAGGTGTGGAAAAACCTCTAAATGGATGGATTTAAAAGGAGCAGGGATTAGCATTTGCTCTGTTTAGCAAAGCATTAACACAGAACAGACTTCAGAACATAAGCTTCTTCTGTGTTTGAATGAAAGAAACGCGGTGTTGTAGGTTTAATTCAAAAGTCAAAGCACTTCTTTTTTTTTTTTTCTCCCCAGGAGTCGACTTTTACTGCTGCTGTTTGAGAAACGTTACCGTATATGTTGATCAAGGAAGTGCCTAAATTGACTTCAATGTTTAGGTTTTGTACTTAAATACTGGAGTCGGTGGTCGATGTTCAAAACTAAAGACTGATGTAAAGTAGCATGTGGACTGTAAACAGAATAGACAATGTGGCTACCATGCCAGGCCACGAGTTGGCGCTATTGGTTGTTTTTGTAATTTAACTACACACACATGCACTTGAAGAACAACACATATTAACAAATGACCAAGTTGGGTTGTTTTTACGGTGACTGTCAACTATAAAACTACCAAGTTCCAGGAGAATATGGACTGGGAGTCATGACACTCTGGAGGCCGCCATTGTTGTTATCGTCCATCAAGTCTCACATGTACAAAATAACGAATTTAAAATAACCATGGTGTGCTTGCACACTAACAGCATTTCCGCAAATTTGCATTTTCCCCCAATTTACACGAAGATGGAATCAGTTCAAAAAGTTCCACTCTGGGACCAGTTTTCACCAAAAGTTGTATTTTCAGTGGCTCTGAGCACCGCTGTCATGTAAACAAGGCCCAAGTTATAAGACTATGTTCCTGAAGCCTTTTGTGTTGCCGTACTCCAACCACACACACCACATGTCTGCTTTATGTGCAAACACATGAACAGTAGAACGTGAAGCAAACCTATCAATCCTCGTCTTTCTGCTCCACTTACAAACCTCTTTATCCGATAACTGGTTATGAATGATGGATGCTCTTGTGACACGTGGCAGTCTAAAGAAAACTCCTGCCGGAGTCACAAGGGCGTCTGAATTATCGCTCTCGTATCCGACGAGCAACCTCGAGGCTCCAATGAGACTCGTTTCTTTTTTTCTTATGAATGAACATCAAGATGCTGCTTTGTACAGTAATCTTCGGGCGGCAAGGCAAGGCAAAAAAAAAAAAAAAAAAAAAAATGAGATCATCCAATAACTCAGCTACTGTGGAAGGGGGCTGTCCCTGGTGAGCCCGCCTGGGAGCCAAGACGTGAAGTCATGGACAGAGCAAAGCAACCCCAAACTTTTAAAGTGCTCTCTTGTGAAGATGCTGTCTGGAGCAAATAGGAGCCGGATAGCGAAGGGAAAAAGAAGTTGGCCTGAGCAGTGGTGGAAAACGTGGCCTAAAGGAGAGCTTGAACAAGAGACTAGTTGTGTAACAAAGAGGCTGCAAAAATTGGATTAGAGGGTCTTAAAATCTTAGTCTGCACCGAGGCCAGTCGTGTAATATAACTTCACTTCCTTCCTTTGTAAATGCATTTGCTAAAGACTATTTATCCTCTTTGTGTTTGTGGAACTATCCACTACTTTCCAATGAAAAATCTGTTTAAGAACTAATTTGTTTCTTTTCTCTTTTTGTGCCATCACATCTTAATTTGACAAATAGAATCTATGCATTGGACTGTGGAAACATAATGCTTGTAGGTATAGGATACCAACTCCTTAAGATATTCAGATAAACTAATTCTGGGCCTCTCTCACTTCACACAGTTTTGAATCACCGGAGTGTAACAGTCATGGCCGCTTCACTTTATAAGCAACAAGGTGCATGTTTGACAGAAATGGCATATTTTCCATGTGTGACAGACTCAAGTATAAAAGAAAAAGCTGCCTGAAAGAGCAGGTTGTAATTGGTAAATGAACAGCATGTGGAGTTTTATTTACGGCCTTTTGGTCTTACGTTTTGGGTTTCTTTTGAATTTTAAGGCCATGGAGTTCAAACAAAGAACTTAACATGAGTGACTAGTTCAAAAGTGATAACTTATGGAACCATTTCTGTTATTTAGACGGTTCATCCTCCTTAAAGCCTGTTTATGTCAGACATGAAGGAAAACGGGCCTTTAAAGTTTTCTAGTTTTGCACATTAACGTTACACTTAGAAAATAAGGAGTTCTGTTCATGATCCACTCACACTAAAATCAACACATACGGTTGTTTTCAGCACAGGGATGGCCGTTTTTTTTTTTTAAACGTTTAAGACACAAATGACTTGCAAAAGGTCCGGTGTGTTTTGCAGAAGATATTGAAACATAACTCTGACAGCTTGTCTGACACTTAATAGCAGAGAGGCACCGCTTACAGTCCAAGCAGAGTCTGAATATTTGGCAACTCACAAATCAGCACTCCTCACTATACTAAAAGAGTGTGTGTGTCCATGTGTGTGTGCTGTCTGAGCCTTTAGGAGACTGACAGTAAAATTGTTTCTCCAGACTTCAACACTGAGCTCAGGTACCAGTGTTGCAGTGCTCAGCAGCGGCTCCTTCTACTTTCCCCGACGACTGGAGCCTGGTAAACAAAAACAGCTGTAAAGAATAACAACTTCCAACCTTGGTTGTTGCTATATTCATATCTGCCAGCAAAACAAACAGAGTGCCAATAAACAGATATTAGACAAGGGGGGGTTCTATGTTCTTGGTGATCTGCAGTCCTAAAACACTTGTAAATGTATTAGATGTTGGACCGGGTGGCGAGTAAAGGAAGAAGATCAACAACAACAAATCAACTGAGAGGAATGCTCGACTGTAACTGTGGGATTACTTCACTACTCTATAAAGTTGTGTGTTTTATGATCTCTAAACATTCAGGAGCCAACTCGCCGTCAGCACATAGACTCGATGGGGGGGGGGGGGTCAGAGGTCAGCAGCCCAAACTGACCAGCGGCTGAGTGTGTGTCAGACATTACAACGCCGCGGAGCAGCAGGCACGTCTGAAATGACACCGGGATCGCGGCACAAGAGAGGTCCTCCACGGTGCCCCGCTGTTTTCATTGGCAGCCACGCCGACTCAAAATAATGAATAATGTCATTCTGGCTTCGCTCCGTGTCTCAGGCAGTCATTCCCACTGACTCGGCCGCTGAGTATCTAAACGGGCTGTTTGTCATCGCAGCGTGTGTGAACGCCGGGGTCACGACGAAGGAATGCGATCGTGTGAATACAACAAGCAGCCAGCGGGGAGACGATAAAAAAATCCAGCCAACAGAGGGAGAGATGTCTGGGAAGGAATGACTGAGTGAACGGTCATCCTCCTAGGAAGCTCCGGTCAGACGCTCCGGGCGAGCTCAGTTATAGCCTGCATGTTTTTACAGTTAGGACTAAGGTTGCCGGTTGAGCGCCTCGGCCAACCGGCAGAGCTGCAATTTACGTTTTCTTTGTCCTTCCAGACTCATCTGTGGTGAAGACACTTGTGGTGAAGGCACAATATGTAACTTTCTTAAAATAGAAATGTTCTAAAATAACACGAATGGACAGAAAAGATATTATGTCATCTCATACTGTGCTCTGGCTACACATGCTTAAATTTTGCAACCTCACCAAACTATCTCCATCCTGTCTAATAGCACCGATTTCAGTTTTTGTCAGTGATGACCAAGACTGAGGAGTTTCCAAATGTATGTATCTTTGAGTGTTTCTCTATTGTTCCAGTCCACTATCTCAGATTCCCCAACCAGTACATGGATGCACCAGAAGGATGCATTAAAAATGTTATAGATGTTATAGAGTAACAGTTTATCAGAATGTGATTGCAACTTTCTCACAAAAAGCAAATACACTAAATAGAGATGTAACTTTATTCATGTAGTTAAATAACTTCAGTTATACTTGGGAAATCCATTGATTAGTTTTAGCAAATGTTAAAATCTGGACTGAGTCGAAAGGAAGTACGATGTCCCCTAACAGACATCGTACTAACAGAAACTCACCACCACGAGTTAATACACAGACGTCGACACATTTGTTCAGGAGATGTGCATCTACGTTGTCATTACATTGGCTGTCCGCTTACATGACGCCACTGAAAACACTACTTTTTGAAAAGGGCTCCCAAGGTGGTCCCACTCTGTCTCTACGGAAACAAGGAAAACTCTATTCTTTAAAAAATGCTCTGAGTCCGTGCAGATGGGGATAATGCAGCTTCTGCTACTGCACATGTGCACTACCATCGGAGTAAATCATAATCCTGCAGGTCAACAATAACAACAACGGCGGCCTCCTGACCGGCATGACTCCAAGGTCATATTCTCCTGGGACTTAAGAATAGAGTTGAATATATGATGAGTAAAATGTAATGTCTAGTTCAATATCGTATATCAATTCATCCATGAGTCCGTATAAGCAAGGATGACTTTTATTAATAAAGTGTTACAGGGAATGTATTGTTAAAAACATTACAGCAACCAACATTTAATCAGTTAACCTCCAATACAGAGTCACTCTATTTAGGCTTGATTCAGATATTGTTTGGAGGTATCCTTGTAAAACGCCCAAAAGGTCAATCTGAAAACACAATATGTCGGCGACAGAGTTTTCCTCCACATTCATTCAGACCTTTAAAGAAGGCGGCGGAGACCTGCACGGACACAGAAGTAGAAAATGAGTTGGACTTACAGCTGCCATGGAGTTGATGCGGTCGATGTAGTAGTCGGGCCAGCTGGTGGCCAGCTTGTTGGGGTCCTCTTGCTCCTGCACATGGACACAAATAGATGGCGTCAAACCTACAGAAACACTTAAAAAAATGTTCCAGTTCAGCTGCGATGATTTACAGGTCCACAAACAAAGCGTGATGAAATAAAATTTGTTTTTCTATTTTTTTTTTTTTCCCCTCTCTCCTAACACACAGAGAAAAGTTTGCATCACATTCAACAGGATGCAAACATTCAGCCTGTGTTTATTCGCTGAGCGTCGGCCAGTTGGCTTCACTGTCCGGAGCAACACGCCGAGTCATGACAGCTACCACTGAGCTCTTCAAGAAGTCCGATACAGACACGGAGCGTAATCAGACTTAATGGGCATTTATCCTCAGTTTATTTATTCGGTCCGATGTTATGTTCGTGTGTGCCGTCTTCTTGATTTGCAAAGATTCATTTGGTTTGGTTCTGAGCTCACCAATCAGTATCGAGTGACACGTCTATTGTGCAAACGTCACTTTCTGTTGATGTTTGCAGCGAGGGGTTGATGGGAGCAGTCATTATCTCTCGTATCGGTCCCGTCTCTGGGGTAAGACGCTGGCATCCTCCGATTCAACGAAATGGAATTGGATATGTTGAATGTTAACATGAGGGGACAGTTCGAAACTGTGGACGCCCCCTAGTGGCTACAGTGATTATGACAGTATGGACGGAGAAAAACAAGTGAGCAATATTATAATATTTTTTGGTACTGACGAAGGTTTCCCAGTCAAACCGTATATATCTAGATACTCACATTGCTTAAGATTGAATTAAACTGATCCAAACATGAGATTTTTGAATGAAACCATCATATGTGACCTTCCTTCATTCATGAGTCATTTAACTCTTGAAACCTGGTGTGAAATATAAAAATGCAAACATTGGTTCAACTTGAAATGATATTGATGAGCTTGCAAAACGTTGGCATGGCAAAAATAATGATGACGAAACACTTCATTCAATCATTGATACATTTTGACCAAGCTCAATTCTAACACAAAATGTGATCGTAAACAAACTGATGGCTTGGAAAAATGAACCAAAGAAGCTAAAACCTTTTTTATTTTGCGCATTTTTTGCGTTTCAGCTTGAGCACTGCTTCGGGGTTAAAGACAAAATCACGCTGTTCATTGCGTCCACCGAGCAATCTCACACACTTTGCACCAGATTCACCACCCAAGCATTACCTCAGCTCCACACCTCAGCCTCCACGCCGAAACTAAAGCCTGAATCGATGGGGCAGCCCAGTCCATTGGAATTGGGTCACAACATTTCAAACTGTTCACTCAAGGCTTTTCTTCCATCCCGGCACAAACAAGAGAGATTGAGAGCGTGCCCCGAGGAGGGAAGTGTGCTGCACGATAGTTTTCAAATAACCCTGCCTGTGATCAATTTGTCCCGGCCAATCCAGGGGAAGCGTGATGCCACAAGTAAGCATGGCCCAGAGGAATACAAAGCATGTTCCTGGGCACATCTGGTCTTGTTTAGCGTGGGTTTAGAGCGCTTGTGGTACATTATTGTTGTTCTTGTTACCGTGTGTGTTTGCCAGCCAGAGTTGGAAAGTTCGACTATTCAACAACAATCCAAAATTCAATAGATTGAAACCTGTTTGTAAGAATCTATAAGCACAACTTAAACTTCAGCATATGTGAAAAATTAAAGATCTGATGTGAAATGTCAGTCTGAACTGTAAAAAACAAGTTTTTTTTGGGGGTTTTTTCCTATAAATGTGGTGAGACAGCAAGGGAAAGGGTTCCAAAAGTCTTTGCTTTGCTCTTCCAATGTCATTTATTGAGTGCTAATGCCAAATTATAGACAAGAGACATTGCAGAGGTTCAGATTTCTTGAACATAAAGACACTAAAACCAATAAAAACAGCACAAAACTGCAGGGAACATACGGCATGACTTAGTGGAAAGAATTCTATGCAAGACCATAATGATTCTGGAAATTTAAAACAGTTCATGACATATATACGGTATTTATTTTGTTTACATGACTTTATTGGTACGTCTCTACTTCTACAATGAGAGAATCCAGTCAAGATAAATACTGAAATGTGTCAGAAACTGGGACTACGGTGCAATCACTTCTGGTTGGGATCTGTTGAAGGAACTACAAAATATATAGAAAGGAGAGTGAAGGGAGGAGGAAAAAGAAGTGCTATATTTAGAGCTTCAAATCTTAGATTAACCTGGTGAAAGTGTAAACAGACCACAGTTGTGTGATTATTTTTGGATGAATTTGCATTATTGCAATATTTTACGTGTACTTCAAGGTGAATTAGTTTCTTTCATTCTTTTGGTGATTCTGGTCTTAAATGTAAAAAAAACAAGGTTGCCTGACCCACAATAATTCTTGTATAGCATTCAGTAAGGATGCCAAATTAGTGTAAACAACTTGCATTCGAAGAGTATTTCTTAATGGGCCGGTAGTTTTTTTGCACACGGACTGTGCAAAAAGAATATAAAAGTGTTTTCTGTTAGGTTTTTCCAATAAATGGAAGCATGTCATTATTATATATTGCACATTATACAACTACATTTCGGGCATCCATGCTGAGGCAAGAGCTCATCAATGGTTTCCGAGTTCATTCGTGTTTAATATTCAAAGCCACAAAATCCCTCATTATTGGAAATGCTGCTATTTGCGTGTTGATTCCCCATAGATAAAAGCTTACATTTCTTTTGTTTATTAAACTGCATGAAGTCCTCACTAGGACCAGTATGACGTAACATAAAATCTTATTTGATTGCCTCCAAATGTGGATATCAAAAGACATTGCAAAGCAGCTAATTTATGATTCATACACGGATGCTTGTGCAGCGACACGACAGCCTGTTCACACTGGGTTTAAGGTTGGTGGATGTAGATTTCAGTCCCCCATAATGGCTATTTCTTCTCAAACCCTCTTTGCCAACATGCCAGTCCGAGCCAAGGAGCTAAAGTTAAAAAAAAAAAAAAAAAAAAAAAAAGCAAAAACAATGAAGCTCACTGTGCAGCTCCGCCTGTATTTTCAAGCTGTCCGTCCTCCCCACTCTGTTGCTGACACGCTCGGTGCGCGATGCCAGACAGATCCCGACGCTAAGATTAACAACTTAACTGGCCCTCTCTGACCCCTCCAGACTCACTCGGCCGCCGACACGCCCTCTTGAAACATGCCCAGTCCAAACGCAGCGTTTATTTTGGCAGTTTTCACGAGCTGGAGTAAAGTACTGTAATTTTCCTTCGTGTTTCGGGACACACGAACAACACAGGGTTTGTTTTGGGAGTCCTGGTCAAATCACCGCACACACACACACACACACACACACACACACACAAAAACACACTTGCTGGATTACTGCCGCTTTTTAATGGCCTTTCTCAGAGATGAAGCGATGGTGAGTTGGTTTGTGAGTGCTGCTGGCTCCATCAAACCATTCCGTGAGGTAATCACGATTGATGGCTGGTATTAATGCGCCGTGATAAGAAGCCAGACTCTGTAATGTGCAGATGAAAAACGTAAGTCCGCTGTCAGCACTTTGCTCAAGGACTGTATTTGTCTCGATGAGCATGCACTTTGTATTCAAGTGCCTATTACATTCCATATATGACCATTAAGTGTTTTCTCTTCTGCTGAGGCGTTCCAGTCGCGTGTTCGGCTACAGCAATTTAAAGGCCCGACCCTGTCATTCTGTTGCGGCAATTACACGCTTACAACGCACTTACACTCACACATTCCTTATGTCTGGTGACATTAAGTGTGATTTACAATCCCGAGGTTTTAGAGACAGGAATCCCCAACTGTGTATCAGGTATATGTATCCGTAAGGTGTTCCTCATGTTACCGACATCTGTTGAGGAATATATTGTTTCTCCAAAGACGCAAATACTCGACTTGAGGCCAGCGTTTAAGACCGTGTGTTTGGCAGGTTATTGTGTTTGCAGAGGCACCTGTTGAAAGAGTCGGTTGAAATTACATATTCGGGTTCTGCTGTTGTCGTGTAACAAGCCGTCTCAGAGACTCCAGTCTCACCGGCTACGATAATAAAGCTCACGGTTGACAGAGAATCCTGCACACATGCGTCTCTCCAGTCAAAGCCTTCAGGAACAACAGGGGGTAGAATTCCAAATATTCGACTGGCCACAGTGGAAGCCAAAGCACTTTGAAGTGTCATGGGAAGTTTCGACTGCGAGCTTGAATCCGAACAGGAGCCTGGGAGGAAGGTGGAAAGAAATAACAGCACGCGCCAAGCCGCCGTGCCGATCCCTCCGTCTGATAGCATCAAGCTGTGCGTGGAAATGACTGAACTGCGCACATTTTAGGATGTTCCACACAACAAAGATCAGACGGCAGAACTCTTTCTTTTTCCCGGCGCAGTGACTCACTGGAGTGTAACTACTCTGAGCCAGAATCTATACATCGGGCCGTGAGAGAATCGCCGACATGTTTCCACGGGGACTCCAGTTTCTCCGGCGATGGGGTTTGCTTGTCAGGCGTCTCACACTCTGTTCCCATGTGCTCAGAGAGGCCCGGGGGGACCCTGGCTGTCATGTGGGGACTCTTGTAAGCAGCAAGCAGTGGAACCACATTTAGAGATTAAGATTACTTCATAAGAATCTCTATAAGCAAAAAGAGGCATCATTGAAAGAAAATCCAGCTTCAAATGGAAAATATTTAAGTTAACCTATTCCTGAAATCAAATGTTTCTCCGTTAGAGGTCAAACGAAACCAAGAGGAAAACTGGTAACCAGTTCATGTGGAAGTGTTTGCTTTCTCCGATTATTGAAATATATTTAGGTTTTACCCTATTGATTGCTGGCTAACAGGTTACTGTTGTAGATCAGGGGTGTCAAGCATCGGTTTATCAGAAGGGTCACAAACAGCTCAATATCATCTTGAGTGGGCCAGACTTGTAAAATATTGTTATAATAACCTTAACAAAGAAAAACGTTTGTTTATATTTTATTACACAGAGTATAGATGATGAAAATGTCTATATCTACCAAACAATTATAGGCAGAAATTAGAATAATCTCAATATAAGGTCAATTTGAATGAAAACTTGTGAAATGTCCCAAAAAAAAAAAAAACTTCCCCTAAAGCTGTTGCATTATGTATGTTTTTACAAACTCGTACATTTGTTAAAGAAATGTACGTTTTCCTTGAAACTTGCTTGGTGGTTTGGCCCTCTGGATTGGAGCCTCTTGCAGGCCAGCTTTCTTAACGATTGACACCCTTGATATAGAGTAATAGAAAATGACTGATTGAACCCTACATTTTGCTCATATGGTTCATTTTATTTTCTCGAACTCACACTTTTTTTTATCTTGTGTTTGTAATCTAGACCTAAGCAGGTTTATCAGCCCGATTCATTTTGCCAGCCTTAACAATGGACCACAAGATGTAAACCGACCTGAAATGGGATATTTCAATGACATTCATTAAGTGAAAAGAGATTGATGAGTGCAACATCAGTACTGCGTGTGGAGCCATGTTGAATCTTGAGCCCCGTTTCCACAGTGCCCCTTGGTGCCGGTACGGGTCAGGTTGGAACTGGTTGTTGTGCGTTTCCACTGACTCAGAACCGTTACCAACCGGTACCATTGGTAACCATTTCTCGCTACCCCTGCACTTGGGGTACCAGGCACAATGTGCCAGATATGAGGGGGAGGAGCTTCAACGCTGCCGTCTGCTCATTGGTCCGTGACAACCGCTGTTCTCCCAGCAAGCAGCCATTTCCAATCAGTTCTTCTGCAGCAATCAGGAAACTTTTTTGAAAATGTCCTCCCGTTATGGCGTCACATCCTGCATGATTACGCAACCGTTCATAACCCCGCCTACATTTCAAACCGTTCCCCGTGTAATGGAAACGCGGCACTGATACAGGTCTGGTTACGGATAGTCAACCCCCACCTGACCGGCACCGGTACCAAGGGGCACTGTGGAAACGGGGCTAAACACTCAACTTCAGTTGGAAGCAGACTTGAAAGTCAGTCCTTAAGAGTTCTCTCTTTTCTTCTTCTTTGTTTATTTTTTTGGGCCAAAATTAACCTCATGATGAGCACAAGTCAAATTGAGAAACCAATATGTGTTACTTCTCAAAGTAATCTACAGGATATGTAATAAAGTGAGATAAAAGGTATATAAGACTATGTTGATCTTTGGCTGAGAAGATCATAGGAAGTTTTGATCAAATCAAATTAATGGAGGCGTCATGTCCACAGTCACTGGGAACTTGGTTGTTGAACTTTAGCTACTATGATCTAATCAGTGCACCAAATTTGAAGAAATTCAGCCAGACGATAATGTCTTAATAAGAAACTTAAACTTGCATCTTTCTTTTCTTTTTTTTTTATAGCCATTGCCACTGGTTGGGGTAAATCACCTTAGAATGACCAAAAGCATGGATCAAGCCTTTCTCACATTGACGCCTATTTAGCACAGCAGTGAAATCAGCACATCGGCCAACAAGTTCCAACAATAGCTCTTTGTTGCAGCTTGATGCAGAGATGCATTAGTCGTCATTTTAGTCAATATTTTCTCCATATTCTCCGCTCCAGCTGTCACCACAATATGTTCCCGTCTGTGGAATGAGGGGTGGGGGTGGGGGGGTTGTCCAACATTCCACAAAGCCAATCTGTCCATGGGGAATATTTATCTACGAAAGCCAGGATATAGAGTCTCACCTAGAGAGGCAGGAAATGGACAGGATATTGAATTCTGGACGATTACGCAACACTTGTTATCTCTTTCAGGTAGCTGACTTTAAAAGTATGTTTTCACACATACTTGAGCAGGAATCCTCACCAGGGGTCACGTCGAGAAGAGAAGATCAAACACGTGTGGCTAATAAGCGAGCGCATGCTGTAAACTGCAGTTACATCACGGCGAGGAGTGGGATTCTCAGAACGGCATGGTTTCTGGGGATAACATGCGTCTGAATGATTTTGGTAAAAGTAAATACTGAATCAATATGCGTTTTGCCACTGATGGCATATAATAGGATCAAAACACTGTGTGTGACTAATGGGATTCGGGAGACCATGTCTGGCTCAACACTCAACGATTATTAGGAGCTATTACATGTTACATCGTGTTCCCTACCTGGGGGCGGCTGGCTGCAAGTCAGGGTTGCAAAAAACAAGCAAGCACACACAAATATACACACATACACACTCTCAATCACAGGCAGGAATGTGAAAAGTTACATATTTACACATGCCATGTCCATGTCACTCACTGCTGTAACGTCACGCTGCCTATACTGTTCTTACCCCCCCGGCTGTGGCTGACCGGGCGGCTGAGATCAGAAGTCGAGATAGAGTCGGGTTATGTAAAGCCTCACGGGCTCAGCAAGATGTTCTTGTTTGTCATGATACCCAGAGATCAAATTCATACTGATTCCCTTACGTCACTGCCGTCTGGCAACACGGTCAATAGTCTAATAAAAACAACAGCGAAAGCTATTCGAAACCTAAATCACTGAACTATCAAGTCGTGCCACTGAATCGATGCAAGGTTATTATTGCCAACTTATTGCGTTGGCACAACATTAATGTTGGCCTCAGTCATGCTCGGAGGAAAAGGCAGTTTACGACTACCAAAGCTGAAGACCCAGATGTTTTCTTAGAACTTTGGGGAAACCACAGTGGCACTTAAATGAGCGTGGATGTTGTGCTTCCTACTTCAGAGTGTTGGTATGTTTTTGAATTGGGAGAACGCCACAAAGACATAACCAACATTTATGACCTGTATACATACGTATACATATATAATGAAAAGCAACACCGTACAGCTCATAAATAGGTTTGTGGTGTTGGCTTGTGTCGAATGTATTTTATATGGCCATCTCTTGAAGCAAGAGCTGGTGTCAGATTAAAACCATTGCGTGCTATTTAGTGGCATAAATCAAGGAAAGGCAGCCGATGTACTCTCCTATTATACTTGCTATAACTATTAATGAAGCTGGTGTGAAATTACAGCCACTTGATTCTTTGTTGTGGAAGTTCTGGTCAATCGAGAAATAGCATTTACATGTCCAAATGCTTCACACACAGCAACTAGCAAGGAACGATGCAGGTGTCAAATTACAACCACCAGACACTGTATCAGCAGGCTTTCGGGTAGAATGCCATCCAAACAAGCAAAATTCAGCTTCTGACGGGGTTTTTTTTGTTTGTTTTTTTTCCCCCTATCTGCTCCACAGTAATCAAGATAACGATGCTGATGTCTAATTGCAATTTAGTTGATGCCGTTTAGCATTCTCAAAGATGGGCCAATCAAAGAAAAGCAAAAACAAAATGCTTCTGACAAAGGCTGAATCTAAGATGCTGCTCCAGTGGCTTTCTGGATTCTTGCAGCGAAAACGGGCAATTTGAATGACGTGGGAGTTTTAGTAGCACGAGAAGTTGCTGAAATCTTTTCTCCCTCGGTTTGGGCGACGAGCCCAAACTGAAGAGGGCAACGGTTAAGTAGTTTGCAGCGCACGCACTGACCGGCTTGTTCTGCAGGTGAACAAAGTTAGTCTGTCCCCGGCCGCGCTCTCAGCGGCTTTCTCCAACTGTTATCTAACCACAACAACTGGAGCCGTCGCCCAGCCGGGGCAGAACAAGGGGACCAGTGTCCGTCTGTGACGGGGAACGGCCGAGGAAAGTTCTGCCGTCCTCTGCTTTCCGTTCACATCACTGTCATGCAGCAGTTCTCAGCACCACTGTGTGGCAGGCGTGCGTCTCAATAATCCGTAGTTTCCTTCATATTTTCATGTTTGCGTGTGCGTAGGAGCACGCGAGGGCCTTCCTGTCTGCATATCCAAGCACACACATGCAGGTTATTATCTGATATTGCACTCTGGTTGTTGTTATTGGTTTTTTTAGGGGGGGGTTTCTTCCTTATTCTCCATTACGCCGCCTCCATCCATGAATGAGGGGTTTGTTTGGATTTTCCTCCGGCTTTCCGCTGTTCGCCTTTTCCCTGGGTTTGCTCTCCATTTCCTGGCCCGGATGCACAACTCATTTTTTATTTTCTTTTTTAATCTTAGAGTCACAGAGGAAATGTTTTCTGACTGGGGGAGATTGAGAAGGAACAACAAACTAATATATGTTACCTCTGAACCCAGTTTACGTTCGCACTGCAAACAATTTCAGCCCCAAAATGTTAGTAATTTGAGTAATAATGAAGTTTTATCTTCAGATGCAAATCAAATACACCTTTTGCCTACAGCCCGATCTCGTTGGTTACAGTCTATTCAGAGGTTATCATAACATATAAGGAGGCAGATTGTATCTTCTCTGTGTGTTATTTTTACCCGTATTCCATTTCACTGTGAGGCATTGTGGTGCTCCAGCTTCCATCCTCGCCTTGACATCCCTCTAAACACCACCGCTCGCACTTTTCCTCGTAACTCAACACGAGGACAAACTTTGGTGCATGCAGGTGCACTCAAACACACACATGCACACAGTCAAGCGTGCACACACAAGTGGTGTCTCTACTCCCTTTAAAAAAAAAAAAAAAAAGGTTGTCAGAGAGCATCACGTCAGCTAAACCGAGCCTGCGTGCCTCAGAAAGCGGCGGCGGGGGGTTGGAAGTGTAGCGGTCTGATCTTCATCGCACTTCCAACACACAACCCTCAGCCAAAAAAACAAACCAGCAAAGAGACACGGGGGAGGGTTTATGACTATTTATTCAATTTGTTATTGAACGGGACAGAAAGCAGGGAGGCCGGAGGAGGGGGGGGGGTTATCAGACCACAAAGTGAGACCAGAGTTGTTGTGGAGAGACACGCCTAGGGGTGCGAGGCGAACGAGGGATGTTTTGGCGAGGCGATTGGGGTGAAAGAGAGGGCTACCCCGGGGTGTTATGGCGGCTGTCCTGAGGGGAAGCTGTGCAGGAGTCACCACCCCGGTGGTGTGTCAGTCCACAGGTTTGCATACGGAGAAGAAACACTCCCCGGCGTGAAACGTGCACGTGTTTACGACGACGCAGCAACGAGACGCTGACTGTGCGGCCGAGCTATTCAAAACGGGAAGAGGCTGCCTTCAATAACATTCTCTGCTGACAGTTAAAGCCCCAAACTGTGGCTTCGGGCAGGCAGTCAACCGGGGGCCGTGCCAGAGATCGGAGCCGATGTAGCATGAAGTGCAACGGAGGCCAACTCACCTTCTTCTTGCTGCAATAGATCTGCCATTTCTTCTCGTCTGGCAGAGCGAACATGGCCTCCCTGTTTTTATCTGTCAGGTCCAATTCATCCTGAAACAACAAGAGTTATATTACACATGTGAACTGTATTAATTTTCACAGAACACCAACTGAACATTTGCGTTGGATTACGAATCGTTTCAGTCAAAAACGTTAAAAAACAAAAACAAAAAAAAACCATGGGAACTTGGTGTGCCCAGCTGCAGCTGCCTTCTCCTATTTGTGAAAGAACTTCATACAGCAAAGTGTTTTTTATGTCACAAAAAAACGAAAAAAATTGGGCAGTTCACATTTTTTGGAATAAATGTTGATCTCTTTGAGCATCTCCCTTTTATAAGTAGTCACTTTAATCAGAAATGGCAATTTTCAGAGTACTGACAATTGAAATTAAGTACTTCCCAGCAATTATTCACAGTATTAGTTACTTTTTTCACATGCAGCTGAAACATGTCAGCAAGGTAAAAAACGTTTCCTGCATTTACCTGTCGTTAAAAAAAAAAAAAGGATTTAGAACGACAAAATGAACACAATTGAACCGTCAATACTCTGTCTATATTCTCCTGGGACTTGGTAGTTTTATAGCTGAGAGCCAGATGGAATAACAATCCACCTTCATCGCCTGTCCTTATCAATGTCGGTGAACTCCCATTGCTCATGTTCATAGTGTATTGTTCATGTGTGTGTATGTGGTTTCATTACAAAAACAACAGCAACAACTTGCCGTGTAAACGTGCAAGTTTTCTGTAATGAAAACACAAAAACGATGTGTTATTACTCTAAACGTTGTCGCATAAAGGGATGCTAAGTGTCACGTTGGGATAAAAACCCCACAAATGCACAGGAAGAAGGTGCAAACTAACAGATTCATTTCAATGGCAGATTTGTATTTTGTAGACAACAAAGCTGTTGTTTTCGGACGATGAAGGGAATACTCAAAATGCCATGAGTGGGCTCCTGTATGGTCTCCAAAGAGCAAAACAAACATGAAAAGGTCAGTTTAGTCATGACATCATGATTTATTTAACTGACACAGGGTTTGACTATAAAGTGACAATGAACAATATTAAATCTGAATCAGCCAGAAAATAGTTATTAAGAGAACCCATAACAGTTTATATACAGCAACCAGAGTCAGTAAGTACTGACTGACCCGACTACAATCAAGTCTGGCTGTTTTTTTTATCCCACCCTAGCAGCGGCCACAGACCTTCTTAAGAAGTCGAGCTTACACAGTGACATTGAATTGTCCAAACTTGTCTGCCTGAGAACTGTCTCCACCGACCACGGAGGAGTGTTTTAATATTCACCCCGCTGCTCCGCTCAATTCTTCAGCTTAGCGCACAGAGCCTCCTGCACCTTTTGAAATGCATATGAGTCTCGGAAATGAGCCTCTGTGTGCCAAGGACGAAAAGCAAAGGCCTGGAAAAGATGGGACGGGTAAACCAGGGTTGAAGTAAGGCAATCAGATATATGGAAGAGAACAGACAGGAAGAAAGAGTGATGCACTGAAAGAGAAAGAGTGAAGTGCTAGGGTTACAGTCCCCGAGGCTGTGGGCTTCTGGAAAAGGACTGGGAAAAAAAAAAACACACATGATGGGAGGCTATAGTACCAGGGCTTTGTGCTCAAGCTAAAACTAATCTCATCATAATGGTTTTGCTACCATGACGTCAGCCTGCCGGGCCCCCCAAAGTGAAGATGGCCACCAGTGACAGAGGTGGGGCCCCTCAAAGCCAGCCAGTAACATTCACGGGGGTCTGTTTTCATCCCCTCGGCTGGACGGGGTGGACCGAGGCAGCCCACATTCCAAGTGTTTGACACTGTGAGGAATGACATCATCTCTCACCCGGTCTTTTCACTGGGATCACCAGCAGAAGCATTATTGTGGGTTTTTTGGGGTTTTTTTGAGAGACGAAGGAAAAAATGTGAAGGTTGTGAGTTTCAAGGGGGTCTGATGAAGAGCCACAAAAGAAGGTCGAAGACACGTTTCATCTCAAGAGCAACTCACACCTACCAAAAGCTGGTGCTGCCAGAAACGTGTACAATCTACCTCCTCACAGTGTCTTCTTCATTTTTACCACATTGAGGTTTCCAGTTCCCTCTAAATGTCCTTGAATGTAAAAGCAAATCTTGCAGGCCAGTTCGTCTCTGGCACTTCGCCTGGTCGCTGGGTCAAAGGCCTGCTGTCCCAAAGCTGCAGCTCTTCGGAGGAGCTAATACTGGCAGTAAAGTAAAATAATCTGTAAGAATGAGACCCCTGGATTTAAACCAGATGGGAGCAGAGCTCAGCAACCAATCTCTATGCTACTTACCATCTCCCTCCTGCTACCCACACTGGTCTCTACATTTAGGGTCTTGTATGGAGTGGAATGATGATGATTTAAAAAAATTCTTTTGAAAGGATCCACACTTCAGAAATTCATTGTTTATCATATTATTGCATTTTAATGCAGTTTGAGTATTTTCCTTATCTGGATCATTGTGATTTGATTCGTCTCCATCAAGCATGAAGCACTCACATTCAAGGTTACTCGTCTCAAAAGAGTATGGATGGTTAAAAGCAACATCAAGCATCTGTAATTTGGCCCCTGCCTCATAATCGTGTCTGCTGCACTTGTACAGATCACATGTATTCAATGTACAAACTCACGATCGATGGCCAAAATAGCCAACATTGTAAAAACGGTGAGAAAAACACAAAAGCTGCTCTTTAAACGGTCCAGTTTGGAAATTGTTCACAGATTATGTAAGGATGTGTGAAGGGAGGAAAGTCAAAGTTGAGTATGGGAGCAAGAGGCGGAAAACAGGAAAGGAGCACCGGGGTGGACTCCTGGCTAATGCATCTTGTGAATTCCAAATGTGGAATATTACATTTAGCTGTTGTCAGGTCCAGTAAAAGCAGCAAGGAAAGTGCAAAAAAAATTAAATAAAAGACAGAGTCGGAGATGAGAGCATCTGGTGGATGGAAGAATGTTCATGTCGTACCAGCCAGAGGACTTTCCAGTTATGCAATATTCCCTTTTTTCCCCCCTTACATCTTCATCTTTTCCCACACACCAAAAACGTTCTCCAATACCACATCGACATCACATGGCCGCCGCTCACGACCGCGGCAACACCCGGGGAAACACGCGGCACCTCTCTGGCTCTTCCAGAACCAAAACCCAGCCACTTTCCACTTTGCTGCGCAACACCTCCCCTTGATGTGATCCCACTTTCCGCACAGCAGCACGTTTCAACCGGGAATTTCGCATAAACCAAAGCTAATATTGTTACACCTGCTGCCCGAGGAAGGAAAAATACATACCTGAGGCCTCCCCAGCCCCTCGTTCATATTTCATCCGGATCGACTGATTGAATAACTTTCAATTTTTTAATTTTGTTTTTTATAAGAGCGTCACACTCACGAGCTCTGGCTGTCATGTTTTGCAGCAGACTGACTGACCTGTTCTGTCGCACAGGGTGAAAGAGCGTCGAGAGAGTGCAAAAAGCTTTTATTTGAGAAAGTTATGACTCAATTTCAATGATCATTTTGCGGTAGACTTTTCCGTTTTCACATGTTTCCATGGTGGTTTGCTCCAGGCAGTAAGAACAAAACCAGAATTAAGAAAAAACACAAAGAAAGGCTTGTCTTATGTACTGTATATGGTGCACGTTACCAAGCCTTTCATTATTAACAGTTAAGGCTAATAAAGCCCCTTCAAATGTAATTTTTCCCCACTATATTGATATTTTTTTCTGTAGTTCTCATTACTATTACTCTAACATTTAAAAAAAAATAATTCTAAAACGTTCTTAAAGGCCAAGGCAGTGAAAACTGTGCTGGCGTCTGTCTCGTCCCAGTACTCAGAGCTCATTCCCACAATCAAAAGACACGTTTGCAGAGTTACTGTAAAAACGCTGGAGGAGACGGATAATTGAATGAAGGAGCGGATGGATGGAAACCAGGATGGAATGGAATTGTGGATCAATCAAGAAACTGAATGTGCACAGTTGAGCTCAACATACGCCTGTACTGTGTATGTAGGATTCATCCATTTAGATCCAGGTCAGATCACGATAAGGCCTCTTTCAGTGTCCTCACAAACACTGTGACCTCAAAATTCAAAACTTAATTGATTAGGTTTTATTGGAGCAGAGCTAGACGTAGACTCAACGATCCCTTTCGGGAGAAATTCTTCAAAGTGAGAATGGCTTTTGAAGTTAGAGCTTTTTTTTTTTTTAATGCATAAAGTGCTGCAATCCAGCCAAAGATTATGATGAACGTTCCTATTTACCACCAATCGTGGCTTATGTGGCCACATAAATCCATTCCTGTGATATAACAGGAGTCATATGACACCAACACGCCGGCAAGGGACTTTAAATATTTATCTCCACCATATGGAAAGAGTGCAGAGGAGGGCAATGGGATGAGTCCTGATGAAAAAGGGGACTGAAGTCCCAGCGGCGTGGGAAAACA
This sequence comes from Lipophrys pholis, assembly GCF_963383615.2. NCBI lineage: Eukaryota > Metazoa > Chordata > Actinopteri > Blenniiformes > Blenniidae > Lipophrys > Lipophrys pholis. The sequence goes on along the minus strand of NC_137633.1, from coordinate 4,327,056 downwards.
TTAAAATCCTGCAGCTGTTTACATTACGCATCGTCTCCAAGAGATGATTATTGAATCGCATGGAGACACACGAGTGGAGGTGGAGAGCAGAGATCTGAGACAAACGAGGCCCGTGCCTGTCGGAAGATGGAAGACGGAGCAAAGTAAGCTCACGGGAAGTGAACCATACGGGAAGAATGTGGGTTCAGCAAGTGAGTATGTGTGAGTATTTGTGACATAGGAGTGGAAGTCGGAGTGTCTTTCTGGCAACTCGTCGACTAAGTGTGAGGTCCCACCTGAATGGGAAATGCGGCATCCAAGAATGGCATCCTCTCCCATATACGTAGGTCTACGATTCGACATTTCCAGAGCGAATGTGACCGCCTTTACCTCATGAGATTCAAAGTCATTGAATTACTAATAGTTCGTTTGAGGAGCCTCAATGTTTTTATGTCTTACACCAATGACTGCCAATACTTCTTTTGATTTCGCCGACCTCTCGTTGACGGTGGATTCCATCTCGCCGAAGGTTTCTCAGCTGGATTATGGTCAGGAGCAATCGCTGTTTTTTCTTTTCCCCACCAACAATTTGGTGTTAATGGATATGTGCTTTGGCTCATTGTGCTTCTGAAAGACAAGACCTCAAACCTGGCTCACTGCCACATTTTCTCTCTGTAAAATGTCCATGATGTACCCTGCCACTTGCCCAGAGGCGGCTTGGTTGGGCTCCAATCTCTCCTCACACTGGTCTTAAGATTTCACCATTATTTTTAATAAATCTAATGACTCCGGTACCAGAGGCAGTAAAGCAGCCCCACAACATGAATGTTAATGGAATGAAGAAAAAAAAATGCAAACTCTTGCACTGCAGTCCCAATGGTGTAGTTTGATTCATCTATAGTGCACGACCCCAGAAAGAATTCAGATTATCTATAGCAGCAAAATATTGTCTTACTTTGTTGTCAAACATTGAAAACTCTTTGATTTCGTGTTAAAGCACCACTAATGAGTGTCACCTTACACACTGTGTGTTTTAACAGCATTTTAGAAGCTTTTCAGTCAATTCTGCTCTTTAGTTTTAATGAGAAATGTCCTTATATGAAACCGTTTTGTTTTATTCCGAAAGATAAGAGTACTCATTCACTTTGGTGTGACAAGCGGCGCATGCGTTTGCTTGCAGCAGTCTCTCAGAATGACAGGAAGTCAGAGGAAAGACAGGCAAGATGGCAGGAAGTCATAGGAGGCCTCCAGGGGACCCATAGGAAGCTGTAGCTGCCATTATTGGCCCAAACAAAAGTCAATGAATGAGGTGTGTGTGTGTGTGTGTGTGTGTGTGTGTGTGTGTGTGTGTGTGTGTGTGTGTGTGTGTGTGTGTGTGTGTGTGTGTGTGTGTGTGTGTGTGTGTGTGTGTGTGTGTGTGTGTGTGTGTGACATTGTCGTCCCCATAAATTAGGACATCACTCTGGTTAATAAGTCTACATGGGAGTTGAGGCTTTAGGGGTATAGTACTCAGTTGTCAAGGTAAAGATTAGGGCATCTATGGAAAGTCACCACAAAGAGAGCGCAGTAAGTCTAAGTTTGCCTTTCACAGTCTCAGAAGAATTCCTGAAGTTTTCCCTCTTTGAGGAAAAAGACCAGCTCTGAGTCATTCACCACAACCAAGAAAGGGTCAAAGACTTTAATCTCGAGATATGATGAGAACCAGTATGGTGCCATTGCTTCGTCTTTGCAAACCACAACGTAGTTGCTCCGATTAGCAGCATTAAGATGAGTCACTGCATCCACCGTTTGATGACTCAGTCAGCTCTTACTAATCTCCAGCCTCTCCCCTAGTCCAAAACGAGGTCACTTTCACCATACGGCTGATTCAGGACAGCAAGGACTGGCTTTCCGGCAAAGGTCGGAAGGCAGTGAATAGTGGACCGGCAGTTAGAAAACTGTGAGGAGAGGAAGACGAGGAAAAAGGGATGCATCCCAGGGCGTTCACTGGGAAGGAAACTCACTCCCAACGACCCAGAGGGAGGAGAATATTTCCACCCGTCTCGTTATGCAACGCATTTTTGACTTGCGTCCGGCCTCGACAGTCACACTGGAGGGAACATTAAGGGAGGATTTATGATTTAACGAGTCCTTTTTTTTTTTCTTTTTTTTTTCCGGGAAATACCAGTCGAGGCTTCAAATGAGGAAGGCTAATTTTACCATTGCTGCGTCAAGAGCAACATTTTTATGCCACTAAAAACCAGTGATTGGGACTCGTGCGGAGTGGACAACGTGAAAGGCAGCCGTGCCCACAGGCAGTGACAGACAATGGACAGCTGGACCACGATCCGGTGCGGCTGGATTAAAAATGTCCCAAATTGCGAGCCTAAGAAAGGAGGACTGAGGCAGGCACACAGAGCAGAGAGCACACGCTAATCTGATTCTAGTTTGCTGGTAGTGTATTTGCCAGATGTTGACCTGGTGAAATTAAATCAGCTGCACCCAATTGGCACATGTACAGAACATGGCATCCCAACTGAAGGACTTTTTTATTTTCGTGGTACTTTGTTGACTAAAGAGAGGTACTGCGTTCTTTAACAACGGCCCTCTTTACATAATTGCACTTAAGTTTTGACGACCCAGATTGGATCGCTATTACGAGAGACTCTCGACTATAAAACTAAAGTCCAAGGAGAATATGGACTGGCAGGCATTACACTCTGGAGGCAAACATTGTTACTGTCCATCTACTTGAAAATGTCAGTTTCACCCTATGAGCCATTTTCAAAAAGCTGTGTAAACAGACACCCAAAACGTAATGAAGTTTTCCATCTTCACTTAAAAACGGGGCCCGAGACCAAAGGGTTTTTATGTTTCCTGTTTTGTGAAATATTGCAAGATTGACACAGCAGCTATTTACAACCTTGCACATGGAGAGATGCCATGCAGATGCCGAACTTGGCAGTCCTCATTTCTACATAACCAAGGTCTACATGGAGGGGGAATCAGTGGTGCGATGAATCTCGGTTTGATCCAACGTGTCAACATATCGTGAGCATATGTTGACCTTTTCATCATAAACACTCGTCGTTATGTTGTGAAGCTTGTCGACGCTGACCTGCGCCGTTCCCAAACATCCAGACACTTTGTGGAAACAAACGCTTCAGTTCGGTTTACTAAACTGTCAAAACCGAGAACTGCACCCTCCTACATGAATACTGAGAAAATGATTGTAAAAGCTGTTTTATGTTTGATGATTGAATATTTTGAGTGAAGAATTGTAGAGCTAAACAAAAGGTAAAGTTGCCATTTGTTCTTGGTACACCTCTGCAGCTCCGATGCTCCCGGATCTTTTTGCAGGGATTTGTTGAGTTCGTTCTCTGGCACCGAGAGTTCCTCATAAGAAAGACCCGACATGACCTCAAAGCAGGTTTATTCTTCAGACTTTGGGACAGCCGGACGTTTACACGAGGGAACAAAATGCTTTTGAAGCAGTTTCATCCTGTTAACTACAGACTGGGGGACACATGTCTCTTCTACTTTACTGCTAATCCCTTGCACCTGTATTTTTCATGAAATTTGCAAGTTTGATTCTGGGGAAGGCAAGACGGATGATTAGACTTAAGACAGCATCATCAGGTGGAAAAACAACCATGTAGGTCGACTGTGCAAGCTACAAAAACAACTCGAACATAGATGCGACTTCCAACATACAAAAATAACGTTTATGGATGTCGCAAATTAGCCAAAAAAGATTGTATTCGGATGAGGTTGTGGTGGCTGAATTGGATATAAACAACTCTTTCATCCAAGAAGAGTTGGGTTTCCAGTCCAGTGATGAGACAGAAGCCGCAGATGTAATTGTTTTAAGCTGAATCTGGATTTTTTTTTTTTTTGTCAACCACACCGAGTATTTCTGGTGCCTGAGTCTTACTGTCAACTGAATGCGACAAACACGATCATACTGGTAACTGTAAGTTGAACAGTCCAATGCAACGACAGACATGTTCTGGTAGCGAATGCAAAACGCGACCTGATGTACGGTCCTCTGAGTTCGGTTGAAATTCTACCAAGGGAGCTGCAGCTAAGCATTCTCCTGCCTCACTGTTTTTCAGTCAGCTGAATATTTTTTATTTCAATTTTTTTTTTACTTTCCCTCACAGTTCAAGATGAGTCTGCACTGTGCAGTCAGACACAGCGGAAGACCCTATTATGGCTGTGAAGACACATGGAGGTGGTTTACGCCTTCATTTGGCCCAGATCCGTCGCTCCCAACTCCAGAATATCCACCGACTCGCTTTCTCCTTCTCAGCAAAGGCTTTCACAACAAAAATCTCTGCCTCCCGTTGCCACAGTAACACGCAATGTTATGTTATTCTCTTTTTGTCTAGATCCCCCCCCACAATAGCACAGCTCTTTGCTCTTCTACATCAACACTCTGCTTGAGTTACAAGCATCGAGTCCAGGCTCTGCGACTCCTTGAGGTCTGATTGTGGAGACTTTTTTGGACGACGGGTGAAATCTGTGTCAGCATGTTGGCGGCGGAGTTCAATAAAACAGATGTGAAGAACTTGGATACCGCAATCCATCGTTAGGTAGAATCATTTTGTCCAACAAAAGCAGACATGGATCAAACTTGCATAGTTTGATTTATCATCTATCTGGAACATCTATGTTTTTTTTCTTCCCCCCCTTTAAATGCTTTCTATAAAGAAATGTTCTCCACTTGAAGAATAGTAGAGACGAACCAGAGCACCAAACAAGCGCAAAGTCTTAAGCATTTTCTGGTTATTACAACACTGGATAATGTCTGTAGTGGAATTACAAATAAAATATCATGGAAGTGTGAAATGCTCAACAGGAAAAGTACAATATCAAAGCTGTTATAGGAAAATTGAAATATATCGAACATTCAGGATTTTAACACTAAACCTAAGAAACTAAGCATTTTAGGGGGAATAAAAACAAACAAACCAAACTAATATTGCCATATTATTCTGAGTGACGGTTATATGGTACAATTTGTCTGCACAGATCCACGTCACCCATGAGTTAGATCGCTTGTTAACTTGCTGTCCAATAGAATGGGAGCACCGCCTGGCTCGCTTCCCGTCTTTCTGACTTTTTTCAGTTGGAGAAATGGCAGATGGCAGCTTACAATACCACCAACGACTTGCTGAAGAAGAAAGAACTTTCCTTCCTACACAATGTCCGAGTAGTCCAACTCTTGGATGTTTGATATTTGATGTAAAAATAAATTTTTTAAAAAGCCAATGCTCATATGTGATGACGATGTTCTGGACTAAAATTAGATTAGACATATAATATGTTGCTTTAATCAAAGTTTTGCGATAAAACAGATCTTCACAAATGCAATTGGCACTTGTGATTTGGTTCGTTTTGTTCCTTGGACTACAATATAAATTAGAAAAAATTACACGTGTCTTAAATTGCTTTTGATGCGAGGACAAGGTATTGGCGTCCACTCTTCAACTGCCAAGACAGTTTACGCTGCTTTAAAGAAAACACGTGAGAACCCATTTACAATCAAATGGTCACACTGCCACCAGGTTATAAACTCATCAGACCAGTTCTTAACCTCAAACTTGATTAAAACCAAAAAGGGATTGTTTTGGTTTTTTTTCATTATAATTCTGCAACCCACTATTATCTTAATTTTCCAAGTCGTCACTTTCATTCACGTTTTAGAAATCCACCTTAAATATGCTTATTCTATTTCATAACATGCAAGAAAAAGTGAGAGAAGAAAGGCTAATCCTAAATACTGTTTATCTATTAGATATTTAACCCCCAAATAGGTTGTGGGTCATTTCGTCCTCTAAATCCTGACGAGTAATGTTATTTGGAGCGCTCCCATATAAAAGTCATGTTTTTTTATTTTACCCACAGCAATACTGATCTCCAGTTGTTTCCTTGTTTGTGGGCTATGTGAAGCATCAAGTGTGCTATACAGTAACCAGACTTCTTATCCAGCTCTAAGGGCACAAAGTTCTTCGAAATGCTGATTGACGCAATCAAGGTCTTGATTGCCGGCAATTGTAACCTTAAATTTTCTCCAATCAAGCCAGTGAATATGGTGCAGCTACTAAGAGTTAATTGCTTGGGTATCAGCAGTGATTACAAAAGGAGCCTGAACGTCACGTTAAAGGGTTGTTTTGGGTCAGGGAGCTGGGAACATGGAAGAATCACTACTGGGAAAACATCTGCATTGATAACGGTGAAAGATTTCCCATCATGAATGGGATTTTATTTAATCTCCAGGATCGAATGTGACAGCGGTGTGATATATATACACTGCAGGCGGTGGAGTCTCAACAGTGCCAGGAGCAGTCGTGAAGCCAGACAGCAAAGAAACAGACTGGGAACTGAGCAAAACAAAGAAACAGAAACAAGGGCTGATTCCTCCAGCGATTCGCATGGCAGCTGAAACCCACAGCAAACTCATCCACTCTTGACAGCTGTGCCCTGATCCCTCTCCACACCACGGGCACATGTCAGCACAGCAATCCCATTCTGGCACCGGTATAGACCGGCAACCTCTGCCAACGGAGTGCGATCTGTGCACGGAAGCGAGGGACTGGCAAACACTGCAAAAGATGAGCTCCTGAATTTATAAACGGGAGAGATTGATGGAAGGGACTTTGGGCACGGACAAACCCAGCAAGGCAGACGCCTTCCACAAACCTCAACCCTTGAAAAAGCCTGGATTTCATCCTGTTTGTTCAGGGGAAAATAACCGACGCGCAAAGTAAAGGAAAGCTGGAATCAGTCTCATTTAAAAGTGTGTTTATACGCAGATTACACCAGCTACTTTCTCTGTATGTGCTCAACATCCTGAAAATTATTATTGTGCTAATTTTCCCAATGGACCGTCAAAGTTGATGCACTGGAACTGCGAACTGGCAATTATCCCACACGGGACCCGTCCTCTAAGACTGAGTCACGCATTGCGCGTCGCATGAAAGCGCATGGTTATTTTTTGCAGGATAAATAATAAAAAGCCAGGATTATTATTTTGACTACCACTGCTCCAATACTGTGACAGAGGAATGTGAAGTCCATCATTATTTCCTCATTCAAATTTCTACATTTATGAAGAGTCGAATTGATCCGAGCAGAGATCCAGCTGAATCTTCTGGACAACCATCTAGTTTGCTTCCTATCCTACATTTTCCTGATCTACAAACACTCCACCGAGTATTATTATGTCCAAGTCGGGAAATAGACCTGGTTTGTTCCGTGTTGTAATACCAATTTATGCCACAAGGTGGTGTAGTGAGACATTAAACTGTTGCCGAAAAGATTACGGAGCATGATTTTTGCCATTTCTCTGCTCATTTGCTGATATATCATCATCTGGCACCATTATTGGCAGTGAGTGGAAAATTGGGGAAAAATATCTAACTACAAATTTTGTGACAGAAATTGCTTCTTTTTTTTTTCCAACCCATCAGATTATTATTTTTAGTTTTTTTTTGTTTTTATATAGCTTTGTTATAAATACGGTTTAGCGCCACTCTCCGTGAGGCGTTTACTAAACTCTGTAAAAATGTCACTATTCTTGTGTGCCGTGGGAAGCTGAGCATTTATAAAGTCATTAATAAAGTAAACACCAACCAGAGGGATTCCCTGTGGGATTCCAAAAAGAGTCAAGAGGATACAAGAACAGGAAAAATCCTGGGGTTCAGGGGATTGCCTTTTTTCCACAAATCTTTGGATGAAATTATGATCAAAAGTAAGTTTTAGTATAAACAAGACGATTTAAAAGGATAAATTATGCCGTATAAGTAGTATCGAATCAGTTGCAGATCACATGACATTTTACAAAACTTCTAATTAAATGCATTTAAGTAACAAAAGAAGCATTTAGCTATTTTTTTTTTTTTTTGTATTGTGGACTTGGATTTAAACACATGGACTTTTACTCACCACCAGTTCGGAAAAGCGTGCGTGCAGCTCCTCCGCAGGCGGCATGGGGGCACTGAACTCCAGGAGCTGCAGCGGCACACTGTCCTTCAGGTTGATCTCCGGGGGCTCGCTGCTGCCGAAGCAGCACAGGAAGCCCAGGCCCGGCCGCGTCCTCTTCCTGGGGGGCATGCTGGCCCGTGGCGACGCAGGTGGCAACGGCGAGGAAGGTGAGAGGAGGAGGAGGAGGAGGAGGGGGCCGAGGGGCAGGGAGGGGGAGTGGAGAGGAGGATGAGGCTGCTATCTACGGGGCATGATCTGGAATAAAAAAAAGAGAAGAAAGAGTATTTATAGACACAGGCGGTCAAAGACAGCCGATTCTCGGTTACATTAAATCCATTCAGACAAGCGTGCTTGATGCTATAATGCACATTTTCACGTGCGATCAATAATTCATTCCATTCACATTTAAATAGATCCCACGACTCAGCTGGGAGTGAGTTCACAGCGGTCTCCACTGTGCTACACCATCCACACTTTGCTTGGGATGGATATAGGATGTGTGTGCATAAAGGCAAACAAATCAAAAAACTGACTGAAACCTCAAGAAACTGCATCAACAAAAACAATGAGTCAAACCTGTTCTGGTTTCTGATGATTTTATTGCTTCCGATCTTCAAAAGGAGCATGTGGCACGCAGAGTGTCAATGTAATAGATCGTCTTTTCGTATTTTCCAATCTAAGCCTTTTTCTGAATCCGTTTCCTGTTTGTAAATTCTGTGCTTTTAACTGGAAACATGTTTATTAATAAACAGCCCACTTGTGCAACAAATGACCGGAAGACATTTCAGCAGCTCAATAAAAAGCGTTTTCAACTGTGATGAAGAACATGAATGAAAAGCAGACACAACAGTTGCTCCACTGACTCAGCTCTAAATTTAGCTTAGTGTTGAATTCCTCAGTTTTTATGGAGACTTAAGCCACAACCCGACACAGACTCGAAACAGATCATGTGCCTCTCTCTCCTTTTAATGAGGAAAAACTACAACTTCACTGTGACCAGAGTAAAAAAGAACGTGACTTAAACTCAGGGGGGGTTTTTGACCCGTTTCCTAACTCAGGTTTGAGCAATGTGGGGTTTTGCTGGGAGGAAGGGAGGACATGCCCGTCCATCGAATGACAATTTCTGCCTTTCTGCTTATTATGACGGAAATACGAATAAAATTGAAACGTGATTAAAGCCACTTCACCAACATCCATCTTCGATAAGGCCTAATTCAATTCAAAGTTGTGATTTGCAGCATGGGACAGGATAAACGCTGGACTATCACACAGAGAGAATATCACACATACTCGCATTAAGACCTTAATTTCAATAGATGGACGAAAAAAAAACCAATGTTTTCCTCCAGAGCGTCATGACTCACAGTCCATATTCTTCTAGGACTTGGTAGTTTTATCGTTGCGAGTCACCTGGAATAGCAATCCAGCTTTGTTGTCCGTCCATACGAATGTCCGTGTACTCGCCATTGTTAATGTTTATAGTGTATTGTTCTCTGTGCGGATGTGTGAGCACTCACTAACGGACCAACATGAAACAAACAAGAACTGCAAAAACGATGCATTTACATACACGATCATATATAGAGTGAAAACGGGGAGTCAGCCACAAATGCCTATAGAAAACCCACGCACGCACAGGGAGAGCATGCAAACCCCACTCAGGAGCTCTCAGCCTGCACTCAAATCCACTCTTCATGAGGCGAGACCACTTTATTAATCCCCTTGGGGAAGTTTTTTCTCTGCATTTAACCCATCCTACTCATAGTTTAAACAACTATATACAGGTAAGGTCGTCTGTTTTTGCCAAATTGAATTCAAATTACTCGAGAAATCCAGCAGAAGAGTTTTCACTTTTCTTTTTTTTAGCTCTGCGCCGTAATGAAAACCTACAGAAAGCAACAAAACACCAGATTTCATTCACATTTTAGTAAATTCCCCAACACTGTAACACAACTTTTAGAAATGCATGTTTACACGTATATCAGGTTAAATGCAGGCATCTTACTTTTTTGTAACCTAAAACCTACTCTTGGAAAAAAGAAAAAGAAAAATTAGATTCTCACTTTCTTGCGAGAGAGCACGTAAGCAGGAAGGAGCCGCCATTGCATCTCGGTCTTGACATCGGTTGTTCTTGTGCCCAGATAAAGAAACCTCTTGTTACTGAGCTACAATGGTGAATGCAAAATGTGTGTGTGTGTGTGTGTGTGTGTGTGTTGCTTGTGCCTCAGCAATGCCGTCCCTCGCTGTGTGTAAGACAGTAGTGAATGGCGCCCACCACAACACGAGCCCAAACGGGGACGAGACGTCCTGAAGGATTTCCTCAGTGATATGAATAGAGCATGGGTGGTCTACATTCTATGAATAATATACTCTTTATACTATATTGTATTCAGTCACATGCTTTAATTCGAGCATACACTCACAACAGTTGCTAGTTCTCTTTTTTTATACGACAGTTAACAGCGTTTGTGAATGAATGGATGAATGGTTATGCAATACCCCCGGACATGCAAATTCAGCCAAAATGTTTGACCGAGAAATCAATTTGAGAGCTATTCATGTGAAATACAATAAAATAAATATATAAATTTCACAGCTTCCAAAAGGAAGTGAGAACCAGGGCCAGACTTGGTCCTTACTGATATTTGTACATAACCTAACAAGCATCGAGGAACGGCCCCGTGTGTTTAATACGGCAGTGAAACTTTATGATTTCGGTTTCCACATGAAGCCACAATCTGCTACATGGAGGAGGACAGGTTGAATCTGCGCCATCACCCTCGCTCGCGCACACGGGTTCAGTGGAGGAGTTCTCGCTGCGCGGGCTAAAATTAGCCGCATGGTAAATTCTTTATGAACGCGTCGAGCCCTCGACAGGAGCTTAAAGGAGGGGAGGAAAAAAATGGAAAACACCACTTCTCCATTTTGCCCTTTCGTCTTTTTGCTCATCGGCGTTTTCCGCCTCCTTGAATTCGCCATGCACGTGCAACGGCAACCAATGCACTGCAGGCGATTACAAAGTTTTTCATTGGTTTGCCAAGCATGTGTAACCATCGATGAGCTTCTCACATACAAATGTAGGTCCTTGTTTCATTGTCGTTGCATCATCGCCCCGAGTCCCAATTATAGCAAGCGTGGCATCTTGTGTATGTGCGAGAACCATTTGATACTGCATAGACGTGTGTTTTGATAGCTGGGGTGACAATCCCTGGATGCCCCCTTCTACAACTAGGCCAGTGAGGGGGGCGGCGAGGGAGGGGGGGTAATTTGTATCTCCCATTCCATGACCATGAAGTTTTCTGTCTTCACAACGTTAAAAGTATATTTTTGCTTCCAAGGACACTGATGATTACTAATAGCATCTTCAGGAAGATCTGGCAATCGATCAGGCTGATTAGAGTCTGACACAAAGCCTGGATTTCAGCTTTGGCTCGATAAAGGAATGTATTGTGTGTTGGAAATACATAGAAAAGGCCTGATTGGACTTAATAAACTGCATGAGTGAATCAGAGCATGTGAGGATTGTTTGAGGACAGATTTAATCGTTATATATTGACTGGATTTGCAGCAATGCATTGCCAAGTTGGCACATACTGCCAACTTTTTCCGATATGGCTGTGTTGAAAGGTTCTACAACATTCAGATGATTTCACCATAGCTCACAATCTGTTTTTTTTTAAAAATGTTACTAGCATGTACTGCACTCCAGTTCTCCAGGTCAGTCCCTATTGTTTCGTTGCACAAGTGAGGCTTTGTATACGCTAGAAAATCGTGAAAAGGTTTCGTTGGATGACTTTTCAGGAAATGCCCAAAGCCGTCAAGTTTAACGATCGTTTAAAAAAATTAAAAAATAAAACGGCAAACAGAGACACAAGTCCAGTCCACTGGGGTTGGATTCTGAATGGACCACACAAGTTCAAAATGCAAGACCTTATCAAAACCGTAGCAAATACTTGTCAACTGAAAATGGTGCCTTGCCAACTACAGAACAATGTTCCCAATCTTGTTGTATTATATATTGTGCATTAATGAAGTGCCAGATATGGTGCTTGCAATGATTTTTTTTATCTTTTCCTATTTATTCCATGTGGTGTCATGGCAGCAGTCTAGAGAATAACGCCTTGTCATCTCTGTCCCTTCAGTTTCATCTAGCTCTTCTGTGGGGGATTCAAACCTATCCAAAACCAATTTAACAATATAATCCCTCAAGCAAGTCCCGGGCTGACCTCTGGGCCTCCTCCCAGGATGAAAATATGCAGAGTAAATGCTAAATTAACTTAATATTTCTTGCTGCCAAGAAAAAGCAGCGCAAGTAAGAAAAACAGACGGAAAAAAATAGAAAAAGTCTCGAAACCTTCCTAAATGAGTTAGTACTCACATTCAATACGTTAAACACCTCACTCGATCTTTGAACATTTTTACCATTAGTTATCCGCTTCTGAGCTCAACACTGCCCCCATGGCTACCAGCGGTACTGCAACATTGGTCTGTATCAGTGAGCTACCAGGACATGGACGAAATGAACGCACAGTATGGACACATGGCTTTAGGTGCATTTGAGAATCAGAATCTTCCAAACTGGCAAATATGTATTAGATGGGCAAACTCCATTCATCATTACTGCTTCATGACTTCCGATTTGGCAAAAGCAAAATGCTGTAAAAAGCTGCCTGTTATTACACTGCACAGACAGTGAGCACATCCGCATGGATGCACTACACAGATGAGAATTCGGTCGGTAGTAAAACCGAGCTGCACTCTTTAACGGTGGGATGACAGAATTTTAAAAAGCCCACTTCAGGAAGGTAAATCACGGCATTTCCCCTCCAACATACATTTACACTTGAAGAGCCTCTGCGCTTTGCTCTATTAACATCTTTTCATCATTTTTATTGCTGTGAGATATGAGTGTGAGCTGCTAGCCAAATCTTTATGGTGTTGAGTTAGTTATTGTTGCAGTGGACAGCTGGTGGAGCCTAATGGAAAAGAGGCCTCTCCGCAGGGGTTTTAAAGCCATTCAGCAAAATACATGACCTGAGCCTCCTGTCCAGTGTCTCTGTGTGTCTGTTAGTTTCTATCTGCGCTCTCCCACTGAGCCCCACGTGCGGCCGCTCCTCACTCAACACCACTTCTGCTGGCCTGCTTCCAGGCTCTGCCCGGGGTAAGTAGGCCAAGGAATCCAAACACACACACACTTATTATATACACAGTCGAACCCTGCATGGTGGAGAATACAAGGAAGCAAAGGCTGGATTATGTACGTGACCTTTATGCATCTCGGTGTGGATGAGTCACCACAAACAATCCAAATTGACCATGTCCGCTGCCATATGTGACCCGAGAGTCTTTCTTATGCCCCGGCTTTTCACTTCTTCACTCTCTCCTCCCTCTCCTGTCATCTTCCATTATCCCCGACTCTCAGCTTGAATGGGATGACATTTCCCTTCACCCCCACCCCCGGCCCGCTGACAGTAACATCTGTCATTTTTTTCTGCCCACTTCTCACTATCTGCTCCTTCCATCTTTAATCCCAATCTTTCCACTGCTCCGTCCCCCTCAATGCGTCCCCTGCTCTGAGAGGAGTTTTATAAATGAAGGGGATGTGTGACGCCAGAGTCTGGACAAAGCGAGCCTGGTTCAACAGGGGACAGATTTCATTTTGTGTTTTTCTTTCGGGATTCTAAACATCCCCAGGCTACGTCCACATGCTGGCTGTGGCCACCAAAATAATTATATCAGGCTAACAAAGATTAAATATTTGTGACTATATATGATGAAACTTTCACTTTCTTACCTGAATTAAGGCACTACATCTTTAAAAATAAAAATAAACAAAAGGCATTGAAGCAATATCCACAAGCATAAAAATTAGTAGCGGATTACTTACACCCTGACATTTTTGATTGTTTTAGGACTCACTGGCTATTCGGCTGGGTTAGATTAGGCCAAATTTAAAAAACGAATTGTCTCCCAGCTTAAACAAGTAGATTTGTAGCATCTCTTTACGTATGTTAAGTTTCAGGCCTATTCAAAATAAACTCCTGCTGCTGCTTTGTGCTCCATTTCCTGTAATAATTGTTTGACATTAAAGCTCTTAGAAGCCATTTCTTGCTTGAGACTGGTAAATCTATTTGTTCTTGTTAATATATAAATACAGATAATGATGATGAAAATGTGTAAATGAGACAACATTAAGTACCCTGTTAACACAAAGTTCCCTTTTCCATGGCTGCGTGCATCGTTGACGTGTAAACTGACACACAGAATGCAACAGAAGTTTTCCATTTTCACTTCAAAACGTTGCTGTTTTGTCACGACCTAAATGTAAACAAAGTAAAGTAACTACTTCAAATCTTTACTCAACAACATGGCAGTAAAGCCCGTCTCCATTGAAAAACTATCAAATCTACAAAACTCCCAAAGAAAAACATTATTGGTCTCATGTTTGCAGCCTTCTCAGATTAGGTTTGCTCTTGATTTACAGTAAAAACTTTGATCGTATTTCTCGCGTCTGTGTCAGATGCCATACATTCGGCACACACACACACACACACACACACACACACACACACACACACACACACACACACACACACACACACACACACACACACACACACACACACACACACACACACACACACACACACACACACACACACACACACACACACACACACACACACACACACACACACACACACACACACACACACACACACACACACACACACACACACACACACACACACACACACACACACACACACACACACACACACACCTCATCCTGGGAAACAGACGGCTGCATGAAAAGAGAAGCTATCACAGAGAGCCACAGCCTGCACGGCCTCCATAGGCTACTGCTAATTAAAACCATCTGGAAGAGGCGCACAGAGATTAGTCACTGCTAACTGGCTCGTCCTGACGTGAGTGAAGTTCTGCACTCCTTCGCTTGTGGAAATTGGGGAAGAAAGGCAAAACTCTGCCGCTTCACCGAACGACGCGGTGGGCTTGGGCGTGCACGACACGTACGGTTGCGTGATCGCATGTCTGGAAATTCTCAAGGTTTCCGACGCAAGTGCAAACGCTGTTTGCATTAGTTTGCATACGTGGAGAGCGAATATCCCGCTCAGTGAGTTTGAAGGGTTTGGAGAGGAGCTGAACCGCGAGAGAGACGAGAAGGAGAGGGAGCAGGGAGACGGGGATAAAGGGAGATACTGCTGCCACTTCTCATTCAGCCCGCTGCCTCATCGCCTCATCCCTTGCGCCGGGAAGTAGGTCAGTGGAGGAGGAGGAGGAGGAGGAGGAGGGACTGGCAGCGAGGAGAGACGAGCTGCTGCTGGTACTGTTCAACTGTGTGCATGCTAGAAACGCTGTACATCTATACAGAGATCAGTTTTTCACACATCTGTGCAAGCCTGATTTCAATCCCCCCCCCACCGCGAAAACTATTTCAACAGATGGCTTCTTAAAACTAAATCTGATAGAAATCCATCCTTCAGTTTGCTCCTGCACCTCCTCCTCTGCCTTCATCCTTATTCCTTTCCTTTACAGCATAACAGCACACCTGTCACCTTCCCTCGAGAGGCACAGGAAAGGTTGAAAAGATCACGAATCCTTGAAGTCACAGCCGACAGAATGGAGCTGGAGGAAGGCTAGATGCAACAATAAAAGTGGTGGAGACAAACAACGAGTATAATGGGCGAGAAGAAGGGAAGAAGAAAAAAACAAGAGTCTGAGGAGATTTTAAAGAGGCACTGAATAAAAGATCAGAAGCACAATTTCTGCGCACACATTGTTTCTGGGTGCCACAAATGAGGACCATTCCTTCGGGGTGCTGGATCGTAGAGGAGGAGGAGGAGGAAGAGGAGGAGGAGGATGGCACATGGCGGAATTACGTAAGTACCCAGCATCGAAGATAGAGGAGTGGTGCCACGTTGGCACAGGCAGGAACAAGATGCCTGATCCAGGAGGTTGAATCAACCAACTGCCATCACTTTGGGCAAAGGTTGGAATTTAATGAGAATTCAGCTTCATTCAATGTCGTCACACTTAATAATGCAGAACTGTGACTGTGTTTTAATTATAGCTCGCCGAACGTTGCTGGAAGGTAGAACACATTACTGGCTTCTCCTGTGCTGTAACACCGAGTGCATGGTTGGAGTGGTGTACAAGATACACAACATACATGGAAGAAAACACATTTTTAGGAGGATTTCAAGCATCAAATTATAGCAAATGCTTTTGAAATATACAGAATTAAAACAAAGAAAATCATTATGTAACATCTATCTTTAAGCAAGCCTGTTGGAAAAGTATAAACTGACCAAAACTTCACATATTTCATGATTTATAGCTTAAGAATATGTCTGTTGGAGATTAGAGGTATGTCTAATAGAATTATATCGCATTCAGAGGTTTGTTAAACTCCTGATTTGTCTACAGCTGCTAGTTGCATGGATACTGTGATTGAATATAATCTCTCTCTTGAGAAACACTTGCTATTTGATCATGTTTGAAAAAGAAAAGCATTGATCTGTTGCACCAAGTGGGAGTCAGGGGCGATCGAGCACAAGTGGCGTCGATTTCACAACTATCTATTCATGTCTTCTGGGATTTGCCATGAACGCATCAGTTAGTTTGGAAGAAATGGAACAAAAATATTATGAATTGCTGAATGAAGGGTTAATTTTCACATTTCAGAAATTAAAAAAAACTAAACGTTTAATAGCAAATCACAATATCTGAATGAGTGCATTTCAGAGTGCAATCACAGTTAAATGAGACATATCATTACGAGCACCCATCTAAAACCTTTTATCTACTGAAACAGCCCTAAAATAATTAGATTTATGGCAACTCATTGAAATAAGAACATTCGATAACCACACAATTTGTGTGAGTTAATCATGATTTATATCACTTTTTAAAGTCTTTCATTCCTAATTTGCAGATCATGGAAACAGTTCGATATCACGATTCCAATGAAATTGTGATATTTTATGCACAACTAGTGCTTAATACAGTATTGTTGTTATGCGTTTGGAAAAAATATTCACAAAAGTGCAATCGAGTGTTTGTCAATCTACCTGGACGTCTCTGATTTACCACTCTTTAGTCTTATTTGCATGTTTACTTGAGATGTGGAACTGAAGCGTGCACTCAATAATTTGACATGAATTAGTTATTTACTCCAGCCCCTGGACACGCTGGAGCAGTGCCACTCTTTGGTTGTTGTTGCCCCAGACATGCCCTCTCCTAAATGCCCTGCAATCCTTTTCTACTGTCTGCCTGTCGGCCCGATGACTAATGGATCTACCCCCCCTCAAACACACACACACACACACACACACACACACACACACACACACACACACACACACACACACACACACACACACACACACACACACACACACACACACACACACACACACACACACACACACACACACACACACACACACACACACACACACACACACACACACACACACACACACACACACACACACACACACACACACACACACACACACACACACACACACACACACACACACACACACACACACACACACACACACACACACACCTCCCCCCACCTGAACTCCAAACCCACTGGATGTGAGCCAAATCACCTGGGACACTGGAAAGTCACTCTCCCATGGACCCGGTCGGATATGTGGCCCACCCACGGTCATGCTTCTGGCTCGGGGAGGCCATGTACTCATGCATCTTACCCCGTTAGCGTCAGGGGCCACACTGTAGAGCTAATCAATTACCTTCCAGCAACATACACCACAACAAAGACGCACAAATGCACAAAACTGCCTGCCCTTTCTCATGGCGAGAGATTAAAATCATGTTATTCATGCATAGCTTCCTCAATTACACGGGTTCATCAGCCTGGGTGGTCAGATTTACGGACACAAATAATGACATCTGACTGATCCAAGTCAACTGGCATGACAAATAGACAAGACCTACCCATCATTTAAATAATGTAAACATAACGGATGTGACGGACATTAGGGACACAAAACAGGCAAGTCCACCACACGCTGTTGCATGCATTCCTAGGGTATGACATCACCCATCCAGTCCCTGTGTGGGTCTCCGTGGGCAGCTAAGAGTTGCAGCCTTCAATGACAAATGAGCAGAACTGACAGTTGAGGAGCTGCCATTATTTCATGGTACATTTGCATGCGCTGCATTCCTGCGCTCGTTCTGAAAAGCACACATTCTGCTGGGGATTTCACGTCGGCGGGCCAGCGCTTTCATGGGAGTCTGTACACCGAGGGGGCTTCTCATGTGGACCTTGGACAAAGAGCCAGATGATTTGGTTTGGACTGCTTTGCTGGGGAAGGCCAGCGCAGGGAGGGGCGGTTCTCTCGGAATCGAGCACCGCAGTTCATGTTCATCTGCTTTTCAAGGGAACAGTTATTTTTAGGTATGACAGCAGAGTCTGCCTGCAAAGTATTCCTGGCCTATTTGATGGGCATGGTAAACAAATTATATACAAGGTCTTGATTATACCAGAGCACACGCTTACCAGATTCTGTTAAAAACAAATTTAAATCATCATCCAAAACTGACTAAAACTAAACAAGAGGACTTGTGCAACTTCAAATCTTAAGTCAGTGTTGCTCTGAAGCAAAACATCTCCGCTGTCTGACAGAAGATGACATGAAACAGAACAATTCATCTTGACTTGTAGTGGAGTGAGTACCAGAGACATTCCTGCTAATTTTGGACTCATTTATACGTTTTGGATGCTGTGTAGCTTCTGCGGTTGTAGAAATATCACCACAATGACACCCCTGAGTGCATTTAACCCAGAACACAGCATTGTCGGGAAAGTTATTAAAGTCCTGTAATATGATAGTTTACTTTTCTCCCAAGACGAGGTAGGCTGCACCAAGAAGTGTGAATCCAGAGTAATGGCAGTGAGCTCAATGCAACACCAGCAGAACCATCAAACACACTGACAGAATGCAATGGAGGTGAAACAAAATGGAAAATGTTTATAGGATTCTAAAAAAAGAAGGCAAGTATAAAGAGTTGTGTTAGCAGAAACCATCTTGCACATTGAATCATCTCGTTATTGCGACATTGCATCATCATTATAGTTGCGTGCCAACGCATGACGCAGCCGGCATCACCAAATTTCCAAAATTCAGTGAGGGTTGATATTGTGTAGTGAGAAATGTTGTACCAACCTTTATGAAATTACAGTACAAAGAGTAAAACTCATGGTTCTGTCCATCCTCCATGAGAAACCTACTCTTGATTTTTTTTAACTCCAACTCCTGTTACCCATTCAGTCCAACCCTTATTCCTCTGCTTAGGTTTTCCTTCAATCAGTTCCCCCGTCAACCCTGCAATCAGATCGCGGAAGCAGCCAGGGTGACACAGCTGAAATCCTATTCATCTGTTGGACTGGAAGCTGGGCCCTCAAAGCAGCGTCTCTGGGAGACAGTCTGGGACAAGACGGCGTGAGTCGGTCACAAAAACATGCAGCGGGAAACCTCGGCGTGAAATGATACTATTGATATGACAATGGCCTCAAAGCACAACGGGTGACTCACGTTTCTTGTCATCTGCTGTAAGAACCAAGCATTGACAACAGCAACGGAACAATGTGAAGGAGGAGAGCTTCAGCCAGTTCAATTGGGCCATTATTCTGTATAGAGTTAAGACTTTTTGCGTTACACAAGGCCGGAAAGCCAAAGTACCTCCTCTTTAACTGCTCACAACAATTATTATTCATTACTTTAATAGCTGGCGGTTAATAGTGTCTGTTAATTATTTCCAGATATTCTCAAAGGAAAACTCAATCACTTTAAGACAGAGACATTTTTCTTTTGTTTAGGATAACATGGGTAACACACACATCAACTTTGCCCTTTAGATGAATGGCGATGGCTGCTGAATACTTTGCATAGCTCTGCTCGTGTAATTACTCCATCACTGGCACTTAGCCGCTAACTACAAGCTATTCTATAGAAAATGTTCCAACTCTCCATGATATCAATATAGTGTCCAAAATTAAATTCCCGGCTCCACACCACCCCTACATTACTTTTGTATCACAACATAAACTGTTAAATGGGACCTGATGGGAAATTCAAATTTTCGGAAAGATGGCATAACAAAGTTGGCTTCGGGGTGGTGTCATGGCTCTGTACCAGCTACAGCATCAGCGAACCATGATGCTGGTGTCAAATTACAAGTACTGAAAGTTGAACAAACATAATGGGTTAGGGTTAGCATCTTAAAGACACAAAAGCTCAAACAGCCCTTTTTCAGGCAGCATGAATGCAAGGTGCTGCCTCAAGGGCTTGTATAAGTGAAAGAGGAAGTTTGAACGGCAAGGTATAAAATAACTTACTCAAAAGAAGTTGTAAAATATGAAGAAAACACAAGAAGTCAACATAGCGGGTTTCTTTTCGACTGGCAGCTCTTTTACAGCCAGGAATTCTCAGAGGTCTTATTGGCTTATAGCCTCACTGAAAACAAACATAAGCACAGTTGGTTTTAACAAGGCCATGAGGCACAGTAACCCACCTCAACCATTAAGAGGAAATGCCTCAACTAAACCACTGGAAAAAAAAAAAAAGGGGGGGGGGGGGGGATTTTTTTTCCCCGAACCTCCAGGGATGTAATTAATAGCTTTTTCATTTAGTGTGATGATTCATTAAAAAAAAAAAAAAAAGCCATTTCCTGATGTAAGGAAAATTCCTAATGGCGGAGACCCCCTATTGCCTACCCGTAGGTTGTAACAACTGTGATTTTGAGATCGAGTGAAATAAATGCAGGACTGCGCCGTAGCCCCAGTCAGGCTTTGAGCAACCAACCAGGCCACAGTTACAGTTTGAAGCAAATTGTTATAAACGTGCTAAACCCCTTCATAGAAGCCACGAACCGCAGACACGAGTTGCGTGAACAAAGCTGAAATTTGACCGAGCACAGATGCAGACAATTGAGTGCAGTCAAACAGCCATAACAGGGTCAGAGATCGGTTCATAACCCTAGTATCTGTACTCAGAAGGTCATCCAAATGGTGCGTAGCAAAAGTCAGTCAGCCAGTGTGTGCAAAGGATTCTCACAATACAGATGTTAATGTTGGCTCAGGGTGGAGGTCATATCAAGTGTGTGTGTGGGGGACGGGACAAACATCACAGACGCTGTTGACCCAATTCTGCTTTGGCCAACAGGCACATCTCTGCTCATCACACAGACCGGATCACTGGGATAACGAAACTATTAATATTAGGAATGAGAAGAAAGTCAGCCACGCCACATTCCAGGGGTCCCAGCATTCCCACATATTAACAGGGCTCGGAATGAAATCCAATACTTGGCATCCTTTTTTTTCCCCCCCTCGAACCCCAGAGCACTATCCTGTCGTGTCAAATCGCTTTCTCATTTTTATCTGGGAGGAACGCGCCAGAGTCACGAGCTCCCCGTCTAACTAAAGACGTGTTATTATATGCGGGCGAAAAAACTGGCACGGGTACAACCTTGGAGTTGGTTACCATGACTCTTAGGAGAGGAGAGAAGGATGCTGGTCTTTCTCGAGACACCATGTTCTCGAAGCACGTCTGGCAGCTGAGCATCGTCTATCAACACGGTGCGCTAGTTTGATTTACACAGATACTTCAGGAAATCCACCGATTCTGCGTGTGTTTTGGTTTCATTTTCAAAAGTAGCTCTTCTCCCCAGACTTTAGACTACCCACCGATTACTTTCCACTCATGCTGATGGGAACCCTCAATGGTTAGCTCAGCAGTTCTCGAGAAGTACCTTTGTCAACTTGCCATTGTTTAACCTCATTCTCTCTCTCTCTCTCTCTCTCTCTCTCTCTGTGTTTTTGCACTACAGTCCATAGCTACTAATCATGGCTGGGTGAGAGGTCAGCAGCTGCAGCATAGAGGACAGTGGGCTTCTGGGTAATGCCTGGAATGCTCTTCTGGGACAGTAATAGCCAAGGCCCGCTGAAGTGACTAGCATTTTTTAAAATAGCCCGCAGTAATGTAGCGCTGTATTGAACCACTGTAAAAGAGGAGACATGCTTACACATCATAAGCCTCAGAAAGTGTGTCACTGGCACAAATACAATAGTGCCATTTGACACGCAGTCACTGTGGGGACTTCCAGTGAAGAAGAGAAAGAAACGGCTAACTCTCTATTAAATTCTGGGGTTTTTTCTCTTTTTTTTCCTCTGATGCTTTAACGAGTCCAGTGTTAATACAACATAAAGATTATCCCATCCCGAACATCAGATAGTTGAACTTAAGGAGCTTTACGGAATTCATCGCTTTTCCGCTCTGTCCCCATCCTAATGAGCGGGCCATCGAGTTGCCAGTCAGCAGCGGGGGCTGAAGCCATATTAAAGGTCGTCCGACACTTACCAACACTGCCTCGCTCTCTCTCCTGTAATCCTGAGAGAGCAGTTCATGCATCTGTAATGGTCGATAAAATATGAAAAGCTCTGAAAGTGCTGACGGCGGCGGAGGGCATATGCCACGCACAAGTCCCCAACTTTGGTTAATGCCCTCCCAGCATGCTGAATCTTTTAGTGATGTCACTCGGCTCGCCCGCTGGCGCACGTGAGCACAGGAGGATTTCCAGCAGACTGAAAAGTAAGCTTTTAATGTGGTGGAAATGGATACTACCTTGTTCACAAAGCACAAAGACATCAAAGAAAACACACATGGCCTTTTGACTGCAGAAAGGAGTTTTGCCTCTGGTTTATCAACCTTTAAATGAAGGCTATTCAAAAGAAATGAACCGCCTGAATGTTGAAAGGATAATGCTTGTTTCGCATGTTTTCAGAACGTTATCATCTCCAGTGTCTGCGATCTAAAAGTACAGCCTCGAGTTAAACCTTCTCAAAATGTAGAATGCATTTGAAATCTTTTCCTTTCAAATCCAACAGTGATGAATTTGTTAATTCTTTGACCGAGGGCTGGAATCCCTGCAGCCCTAATTTGAAAACAACAGGTGAATAAAGTGAATGGAAAGATTAGGCATATCCCACAAATTATAACATCACAGCAGCCACACTAGGAAGTCTTATTATCAAGCTTGGTATGTCATTCTGGGGGTTCAATCTCTCATCTGACTCTGCCCATAAGTCAAAGTGTTTTTGAGCAAGACATTGAACCCAAAGAAGGTCGAATGCCCTGAATGACAGCAGTCATATTGGTGTGTGAATGTGTATGGGTCAATGCAAAGTCCTTTAGGACTGCTGAAACCGGCTATAATAGTAAGATCCATTTGCCATTTCAAGACCCAATTGCATGCAGGATGAATAATTGATAAATATCTTCAGAAAATACAACTGGCTACAACACAAGTTTGTTTTGGGGTTTTTTCAATGTCAAAAAGCATTTGTAACTTAACGGACACTACTTTATTTTTTGATTTGGTATTCCAACAGTTACCAAATCCTAATCAAATGATAAGGGCAAACCATCAGCAGGCACACAGGCGGAAATTGTGAGGGTCAATGGAAGAACTTCCATCATGCTTGAAACGAAAAGGGAGGATTTACGCCTTCAGCGACCACCCCTGACCCCCAAAAAGGCAAAGCTGGCAAAGGGAGAAGGAGGCTTTACAGTTCCTTCTCGTGAGGAGGCTGGGTGCTTATGTTGGTCTGAGGTACTGAGGAGTATTGTCTTCCGTTGAGAGAAATGTAAAAGCCTCCAGTTCCATACTGGGTTGGCCGGGGAGGACGTACGGAATGCTCGGCTGCCAGGGCAGTTCTTTGCACTAAAGGGCGGACCGTGTATGATTGATGCCCGTGGGTGATCAGCTCTCGTCTGGAACCTGAAATAGGCCACTAACCATTACACACGACACTGCCTCCATCCTCCCTCAATCTTTGAAACACCCGGCAATTCTTTGAACTCTGTGGGGTTTATTTTTGCTGCAGTAGTAGACCTCATGCTAAGAATTGACAATCACAAATATTGCACCCAAGACCACCACCAGTATTCCAACAATTTCCTCCACTATAGCACAGTAACACCCAGGGGGGGTTACAGAAAGACATGCTGTCAGCACCTCTGAAGAAAGACTCAAACATGAAAACTGTGCACATTTCACAACCCAACTTGCGCTGCCATTTATGACCTATAAAGCCTCTGTAGCAGCAGAGACGTACTGTAAAAAGAAAAAGAAAAAAAAAACTGCCCTTCCCTTCAATCACAACATCACAAACCGTGGAAACTTTATCCCAGAGGAAAAGGAGTCATTTATATCCACAAGTTCGCTTTTCTTAGCTTCACTTTGAACTGACTATTGTGACAAAAGTGGTTCGCTGCAGTGATGAGGAGCATTATTGAAACTTCAACATCTATAGTCTGTCGCATGCAGCCTCCTACTGGGAGACCAGTACTACGGTGTCAAGATTACTAGCAATGACTCTGGGTTCATTACAAGTATCAAGATCCAAGTATCTCTTACTTACCTACTTCAGGTGGGCTTCACTATTAGATGAACTGCCCGTGTTTCCACTTAGCAATGGGGGGGGGGGGGGTGGAGATAACCAGATCCTCTCCACAAAACAACGTTACAAGAAAAACTCAAAGCAATCCTGCATCCTCTGGTTTTAGATGAGTCTTAGTGCCTTTTGGATTGTCCTGTTCTTGACAGATTTCCATGCCTTTGCCGAGTCTGACTGAAGCTGCAGCGTTTCGTCTGCTTCCCTCTCTCTGAGCTTGTGAGCTGAGCTCCGGATTTCAGCTGACTGCGCTGTTGACATTGTCCTCACTCTCTCCCTCTCACTCTCTCTCCCCCACCCTTCCTCACTTGCGTTCTCTCTCTCTCTCTCTCTCTCTTACTTCAGATCATTCGTCTCCCCTCCCTTTCCTCCTCCCCTTCTGGATTCCAGCCCCAGCATCTGACAGCATCCATGTGGATGTCAGCACCATGGTGATGGATTTACCGGGAATATAAATGCATGCATGTACAGTGCGTGTGTGTGTCAGTTCTGTGAGGTTAAGATGAAAAGGAAATGACCCTTGGCAGCTTGTACTTCCCACCCCTACCGACAATTCTGACTCCACCCTGAAAAAAAAAGAAAAAAAGATTGTAGACAGACCAATATTACAGACCAAACGCCCAAAGGAAACCCCTTTTCCTGGTGTGTTGCCTCATTGATAGATAAAACATTTCACAACTCACACACACCAACCGAGAAAATTATTAGAAAGCCCTCCTTGTGACACACATACACTCAGGAAAAAGGATTTTCCTGACACCCAATCAGTGCTGATCGGGCGGAGAAGGTGAGACGGGACGCTCGATGATGCAAAGGTTTGTCAGCCTGGTCAAGTTCAGATGGTTAGCTCAGCCAAAAGCAATGTGCGGCTGGAATGGGGGCGGGGTGGCGCACAGCAGGGGGTCAGCAAGGGGGTCGTGCCAGAGATGGTTCTGTGAAGTGGAGTTCAAGTATTCCACTGTGATAATGTGAGATGTCTCCTGGGGCAAACTTCAGCGTCACAGACTCGTGACGCCCAATCGCACAGGTCAGCACAAGAACACTCTCTCAGTCAGGGACCATGAAAACCCCATCAACAAAATCACCTGATTAATACTTCAGACCAGAACTTGGAAAACTAGAGAGACATGGCATGTTGATCAGAGTGAAAGTTTATCTATAATATTGACTTGAGGTCTGCAATATTAGCAAGTATACAGTGTCAACATAAACAAGATTTGGGCAAGATCTTTGTTGCAGTATAGTGAGATGTTCACCAGTCACTGACTCCCTCTTGTGTTTGATTGTTTCTTTCTCAGCCCTCAAGAAAATAACAAGGCTTGAAATACACCTAATGAATGGAACCAATTGAGAAAAAAGTATGTTTTGTGCAAAATAAGAATTGAAAAATGTCACCAACCTGGGGTGTATAAAAAAAATTTAAAAAATCACGTTCGCAATGCAAATATAATATCTACCACCCACTCTTTAAGACCCTTTGGCATTTACACTTAAATTGGAAACAGTGGCGCGCTACTGAAAAGAGACAAATACAATCGTTTGTCATTTTTCTCTTGGGACAGAAGACAGATGACACAAAGCCACTGGCGGTAATGCCTGAGTGCATTCCTCACAGACCCCCGGGGATGCATCCATTAACCCTGCTTTTAGGCAGCCAGCTCATCTCCATGAAGTCCACTTACCCTCCTGCCTATTTCTCCTTCTATCCCTCCACAGCGTCACTGTGAGGTTTTGCATACCAGCTCCGGAGGGTCGCGGCTTCATACAAAAACGCAAGGGAGGAAACTCTGAGGAAGCCCTGAGGACTAGGCGAAGCCCAGGCACTTCAGCTCCTCCTGTATCATCCATCACATCCTGGTAATTGAGGCAAATGGAGTGGGCTCGGCATCCTTGTGCTACACATCACGCCCTCTTAAAAAGGGGGTGGGGGGGAGGATCCAACGCACTCATGAGTCCAGGTGTTTTGGTTTCACTTGTTCCACAAAATAAGCTGTTAAGACGCCGATCTGCAAGTCCACGCTGTCGCTCAATGTGCCGAGGGGATGACCACAGATTGTGGCTTCAACCGACCTGGTTTCAGTGAACTTCTCCCTCAAGTAATTCTGTCCATACAAGTAAGGTTGGCATTTCCCCAGGGGACATGAATGGAAAACGTTGTGACTGATCGGCCATCCCGCAGAGCAAATCGGGAGAGAGGCAGGATGCTTTTTCCTCTCTGGGGATCATTACGCCGTGAAATGACACGTGGCTCGACACAACCTGCCAGCCGCTTGTCAGTCAGACTAGCTGAAGCTGCACTCATACTTGTGGTGTGTCTGTCTGGTCTGGACTAAAGAGGATGGTTGAAACTTACAGACAGAAAAGATAGCCTTTTGCTTTTCTTTCACACTCAGTTAATATATGTAAACAGATGACGGATTTTGACGGTTTGATTATGTATATTTTGGAAGAGAACTTCCTCAAATTCTACAACAATCTGGTGCTTTGAGCCAAATGTAATTGTGCATTTTTTTTTTCCATCTCACAATTTCCGATTGAATGAACAAAGGTGCCAGAAGTGCAGCCGGTATCTTTCCATTACATACATCAACAGAGATTAGCTGCATCGAGCTGGAGGTTCAAACTAATGTCATTTCCTGTATTTGGTCAGCTCAGACGTCTTTGGTCTGAGTTATGTACACTTCCTTAAAACCAGGTCAAAAATGTTTTGAAACAGGAAAAAAGCTCTGCTCCTCAAGGATTCTCAATCCATCCGTTAAAGTGTTGGATGGAACTATTAAAACGTCCACAAATTGAGTGGCTAATTGTAACCAGGATGCGTTTAAATCCAATAGATGCTGCCAAATGTCAGAACCTTTGAGAGGAATTTAATCAGTCCTCTTTTTGTAGGTTGTGTTCACGTCAAAAGGTTTAAAAAAAAAAAAACAGATAAAATGTTAATGTCATAGATCATAAAGACTTAATATTTAAACGTTGTGCCCGCAGACCACTATAATAACAGGTTTTTGTTATTCCAGTGAACACATCCTGCCCCCACGGAGGAAGTGGATAAACGCCTCTACAGAGCATTACAAAATAAAATTAAAAAAAAATCTCCTCTATGCTGCAAAAATAATCACCAACTGGCAAACAAGTGCTAAACTTAGTGAGAGGGAGCAGGAAAATGAGAAACTGGAACTTGGTGTTGGGTTGGACGGAAGGTGAATGGAATATTGGACCAGAGTACGCGAGCCACACAAGGTGGTCTCCATTAGGCTAATAAAGCACACTCTCTCCCCGTCAGAAACGGTGCGAACCTGATAACAGGCGAAAAACAGCTTAAGGAGAGCGAGAGAGGTCGTCAAGTAGTGCTTAAAACTGCAGATATTGGCGTCTGCAGGAGTCTTTCCAGTGGGCAGTCGCTGAAGGGAAGTGGCGAGAGCGCGCCGCCGAGCCAGCAAGCTGCCAGAGCTAACATGGCAAAAACGGTCATGTTTTACGACGTGTTGTTCCTTAATGCATTATTTAGGGTTTCATCAGACCAGGCAGCTCTGAGTTTGAGTTTGTTTTGTTTGAGCCAGGAATTCCTTGTGACAGCACTTTGCAAACAAACGTTTCTTTCACGCCCGCACGGAGATAAATTGCCACTGAGAAAAAAAACACGGCCGCAGCACAAAGCCTGAACTCTTGACAGCATAAATACGCGGGCACATTTTTATACATGGCCTAATTGTATGTTAGCTATAAATCACAGGAGCGGGTAATGCTATGCTATCCATCTTCCAAAAGCCTCTGCATAAAAGTGGCCTAATCACAGCTAAGCAGTGAGTAATATATCTAATTGTAGTTTGCAATGTTCTTACAGTGACACTCTTTCCTGCTCCTATTATTTACACCCATCCTGTGTAAACTATTACTTTCTCCTTCGAGGGAAAGCATGAAGCATAACTCCTTCTTCTCTCCAAGTTTTCACTGCATGGCATTCCATCAGCTTTTACCAACTTCGGCTGAGAGTAAACAAGTCTTCCAGCAGGATTACCAGTCATTTGTAGCCTGTGTTACACCGGACTTCTGAATGGCGCTTTTGTCCGAGCAGCAGACTGGACAGGGTTGAAGGTCGACCAAGCGCCCGCTCCCACAGTACCTCCAATGTCTGCCTGGAAACGTGCCAGCTAAATGCTGTCATGTTTAGACAATGGTGTGGCTTTCCGCTGCCTGACTCATGGCAGCTTCATCAAGTCAACCAATGATGTAATACCTCCGTCGTTAGGGCAGGAAGGCTATTATTACAAGACTCTGGGTAATCGAATCAGTTATTAATCACTTCTGTATTACCCATATTTGCCCATAAAAAAAAAAAGTAAATGACAGTAAGAATCTTTGACAAAAAAGTAGTAAATAGTTCTTCTGCACATGTACGAGTAGATTCTCCTGGAACTTAGTAGTTTTACAGTTGAGTCACCATAATAACAATCCAACTCGGTCAGATGAAGACTCGCTGTACAAAAACACGCAAGAAATACAAATTTAGCAATATTGACTTACCAAATTCAGTATTATTTTCATGAACTGCTTTGGGATCACTTGTTGATGCACAGAAGCAAAGTGAATCCAGAATGCCAAACTTGCTTATTATAACAATGTATTATATAAACTGTTATTTTCATTAAGAGCATTTATCTCTATAGTTTTCGGGGTTCACCCAGTGTTTGCTTGTCATCCAAGTGTATCAACACCAAGAGGATGCCTTGGCATGGATTCCTGTCTTACTCAGTGGCAAGCAGCCAAAGAAGATAAAGGAAGACGTACAGTATGTTTTGCTTTGAGTGCAGTGTATTAAGAAATTACACAAGCACACATTCTGTTTAGAAAATAAAATCACCCCCATGTTCAAAAGGTGATCCTGCTTAGTTTTGGCCAAAGTGCAAATACTAGAAATATGAGATGCAAAGTACAGAGAGCCCACATGAAAACCATATGCTCCTCATAAGGTCTCACTTTTAGTTTCTTTTTCGGCTACAAGGAAACCAGGTGTTTTTAACAATAAAATGAAGAATAGAGACGGACAAGCACTACTGATGGCAAAAGAAAAAAAAGACTGATGATGCTAAAATGAAAAAAAAAAAAGGCCTTTGCTCTTTTTCCAGATGCTCTCGTTCAAAAGCAAGGTTTATATATTCCAGTTGCCATTATATTGGCAACCTGGGGACATCTCTCCACAGTGCGCCAGCTTCAGCTGCGCGACTGACATCACAATTTATCACATTTTCTTACGGAGCCGTAAAAAAAGGCAAAACCTTTCTCGTGGACGTTTCAGAGGGGAGTTCCTTTCTCGCTGACCACGGACTGAACCCATGACTAAGTCTTCCACCTGAGCTTTTCCAGGTGCGCTAGCGTCCCTTCTTAGAATCCATTCAGAACCGTGTAAATCAAAACGCACTGGCGGGTTCACGTAATGCCGGAGAATGTGTGGGAAGTGCGGTGAAACGTTGGTTCCAATTCTAAACGTCACGCTTGCAGAAGGTGTCCCTGCTCTATACACCACAAACACACACAAGATCTCCATAAAAACATCTGGAAGTCATCTGTTCCGCTGACAGAGACCCCCTGTGAACAGGTGCGTGTCTGCATCCATGGCCCCGTGTGCCCTTTTCCTTCACCTTTGACCCCTTGTTAAGGTGGAGGACTCTTTGAACCCTGGATCACTGTGAGACACAGCCGGCGCTGTCTGGACTTCCAAGGTCACATTACCTCGGGATCAGGGCGCCAGCGATGAAGGGATGTTTTCGAATTGTGGGTTGCAAGTTTCAAGCAAAAAATAAATAAAATGACTTTGGTTGTTGTTGTTTTTCTCCCATTAATATCCAGTATAACCAAGAATGATGTTTTTTTTTTTTTTTTTTTTTCTTTAAATCGGTGTTGATCCACTAATGCATCGGGAGCATAACCCATATGTATGTGTTTTCTGTTTTAAACTGGAAATTGTTCCTAAAGTCACTACTTTTTTTTAACCCTCGGATGAGTTTCAACACTAGAATGAAGTAGGACTGAGTAGTAAATAAACACTTTATTAGATGATATGTAATATCTTTGGTTTAGGTTTTGTTCTTTCAAATAACTGCTCTTTCTCTTCTCCCTGATTTGCACAAAAAGTAAGTGGCTTGACCTTTTGACATTCAGTTTTCCAAACGTCAAACACCCCCGAAACCAAATTATTAGCAGTTATGTCACTATTGGGATATGTATTTTGCGTACGTTTCTAAAACGATAACTAAAATGTGCACTATATGTTCCAACCCTGCGATTGAACCTGTTCTTAAAGCTGCTGTATAAATAAGCTTAAAGCAGAGATCACAAAGTGCTTCACAGTAATCCGACAATTACGAGATAAATGTTCATTTCTCTAATGCTGTTGGACTATTTTCACATTTCCTCTTTTTTCCTTGCGAAATTGTGTCAAAAGTCTTGATGACTCATCCTATACTCAAGGGCATTTTTTTTTTAATTGGTGTTGATCCACTAATGCATTTCTATGTATCTCATAGAAATGCATTTGCAGATACACCAACATCAGATGATGACACGAGCAGCTACCGAAAATCATATTATAGAGTCGAACTTCATTTAACAGGTTCTTCAGAGTACTTATGAATATTTTCACTGCTCAGGAGTAAAGTTTGTTATATTTTATGTCTATTAATACCATTTAAAACTACTGTTCCATGTTGTTGCTATTTCAGTCAGATTTCACTCGACAAAGATGACTGATGTAAGTGAAGTCTTAGTCTCCACACACTTGGATAATTGACAGCGTTCAAGCTCGTAATTTAGCGTGAAAGGGGAAAGAAAACAAGCCCAACACAGTTGTAATAACTTTTAATTTGATAATCTGACAGCAAAAGCCAACTGAAACCTTTAAAGTCATTATATAAACTTAAAGTTGCATCTTCTTGTGACAAGCAAACGAAAGTGGATTGTCTATAAATAGTATCTAAAAATCCTTTTCGCACTAAACTGACCATAAAGGGCCAAACAAACCCGGTTTACTTTGTAAAGCAGCTGAGAATAAACCTTTTATTTCTCACTGCCTTTCATTCTCTGGGTCAAAAAAATGTTTGGAATGATGATAGAAGCTGGGTGTTGCACTATGCTGCAGTGAAACTATCTTATGAGCTCTCCGGGGATGCCAGAATAAAAACAAACACTTCCTGTTTATCTCTGCAGTAGGTTAGAACAGCCTGTTCTGAGCCACTGTTCATACCAGCACACACGTCTTAATATTTTGGATAAAACAACAATCGTGTCTATAATTCAGACACAATTTATGTCGGAAAAACCTAAAATCGCCAAAATGACCACTCCTGCAGTCGCAGTAAATGGCTTGATGAGATTGACAGGATGAGCCATGAACCATATCAACGTCCACGGGCCAAGTACCCGCCGACCTCCTGACCCGACGGCATCGCTCAAACACACGTGCCTCATGTTCCCCGCAAACAACTCAGCGAGTTCGTCTGTCCAGCTGCCTCTTATATGGTGGGAAGGGTCAGACATGTTGTTACACTGATTTATTATCCCCTTTAAGTACGAAGCCCCCCTCGCGACATCCTGTTCTGCAGCTGAGAAGGGACTCCCAAAAAGTTATTCCACAGTGCGCGGTCACATGATCGCACCGCTGTTCGCTGGGTCAACACATCCTTCAGGCAGGAGGGGGCAAAGAAGCGAGACAAAAGGATCCTCGAGAGGCATAGTTTGAGGACTGGGCTGGAGCGACCCTGGTGCTTTAAGCTGATAAGCGCCACTGAGCCCCGTCCTGCAGGAAGCTATCAAGCATGTAAGTACACAAACCAAGTGAGAGGGGATTACACCCCAGTTAAAATAATAAAGAATCCCAATCTTAATTTGTAATTCCCATTAAAGTCACAGCAAAGAATAAGAGATAACTCACTCTGTAGAATAATCTGCCCGTCCTGCACATCTGCTACCGCGCTGCGCTGCCCAACTACGTAAACGGCAAGCAGACAGAGTGTTAAAAGGCTAGTGTGCAAGCTGGATCTTATTAGAAGCAGTTTGGTTTTATTTCTTGGCTGGACTGCAATAGCAGGCCCGGCCAGTAAAGCGTTTACCATTGGATATCTTAAATATCTCATGGCTGACTGATGAAGCCATAAAATTGGTCAGTTAATCACTCCATGACTGTGGGCTATATCAGAAGTCCGTCACACGTCATCCGTAACCTTCCCCTCTCCATGTCAAAATGAAAGATTCATTTCAAATTGAAAGCCATCGAGTGTATTTTTTACCGATTCCAACCCCTGCTAAGTTTTGATTTAGTTTCTTTCATTCAGTCGAAACCCCCCCAAAAAAAATGTTGAATGGAGAAAGAAATATGAACACAGTACACATTCCAGCCATTCATAAAGCGACCAAGAAATGCACATTACTAGTTCCAATAAATATTTGAAGTTGACAGCAGAGACACATGTCAAAGTAGTTGGGACAGGAAAGCAATGACACTAAATTCCATCAAGCTAATAGTTTAATCAGCAACAGGTTTTGTAACATAAGGAGCAATTCAATGTGTCACAGGAGCAAAGCAAGGACCCGCCAAAACATTTACAGAATTGGAGATGTACCAAAATGTTTATTTGCAGTTGGGGTTAGCCCTAAAAGGTGCACTCATCTTTACTTGAACATTCTATTCAGTCGCCTGTGTGCAGTGTAAACCACAACCAACACCAGGTGCAGTAAATCACTGATCCTTTAAGTTGAATGTAAACTGAAATGTCAACAGGCCGCGAGCTTTGACAAGCTGTGCAGGTGTGTAAGCGAGAAAGCAAACATACACATCCTCTCATCGGCGTGTGCACAAAGAGAGACCATGTCAATACACTTGCCGTCACCCCACGCTGTGCGGAGGCGGGTTGGGGGGACGTCGGCAGAGGTGAAGGGGAGTGTTGCTGAGGGCGTCCATTGTGTGTCGATTAGCCCGCACGAGGGGTAAATGATGGTGTTGATTAAAGCCAGCTGAGCCCGGGGGCAAGCTCCCGTAGCGGCGGACGTACGACCAAGCACCACGTGCCCCTGAAATCCATCTGGCTTCTGAGGGACAACACACCGACAGTCCAGACCAGCAAGCCTCCCTGGTTTTTTGGTTGTTTTTTTTTTTTTATCCTGCTGCTAAAAGCATACACGAACACACACCCAAACACCCACAATGCTTATGAAATTGCGCAAACAACTCTCCCTTGTGAGCAGGCAGACACGGCGAGGCAACGCTCATCCGCTGTAATCTGACCACTCTGCTATGAAAAAACACGAGTTTGTACTGCTGGAGTGATCAGGACTTTCCATTCATTAATTCATTCCTTTTTAGCTCAAATTAATCCTTCCTGCTATGTTATAAACCGAGACTAAAAAAAGTGCAGTCCTTACATTCATGTGAATAGAGTTAACCAGACAGTAGTTTGAATGGAACCGACACAAGACAATCACCTGCTAGCTTAATTTGCTACCATTAGGCCATATTTTTACTGTTTACCCTATAATCATTGCACAAAAAGAAAACCTCTGTGGCATGAATACCATCTTCTGAGTATTGCAAATACAGTTTGGCCTTTAATAATTGACTCCGCTACTGCAATTAAGAGTGTGTATATTGTCTCTTTGGCACTTAAAGCTACAACAATTGCCCCGGAATGACAGCCTGCACCATTTGAAGTCTTGGCGTGGCAACTTTAAAAATCTTGACAGGTTTGATCCGGCTCAAGCGAATTCTGGTACACTTGCAGAGTCAGTGCCGTCCACATCTGGAAGTGGAAATGCTGTGATCAACATGCACTGGTGGACACCAAATGAGCAGATGAGATCTTCTAGAAAAGCATTCTTTAGTATGATCTGCTGATGTATAGAAGACAAATGGGTGATTGGATCATTGAATAAGGCAAAACTCTAGTTAGTACTGCTGCCATGCAAACGACACAAACAATGCCAAGAAAGTTTTTTATTTTTATGCGTGCACTGACACACACACACATTATTCTAATTTCTCAAGATGCCAGCACTTTTGACCTGGACCTTTTTTTCATGCTGTGGGAGGACTTCTATATATACACACAGCACTTCAATACACCAGCACATACAACCTTAAGGACACGCATGCTGATTTAATAGTTACCAGTCATGCGAACAAATTAGTTTGACCTCCACTAAAGTCAATCAGCGGCGTATGCTACCTCCAGCCAAGTGTGACATTCGCATCACTCAAGTCAAGACCGTAGGAATCACCAGTCACCGTGCACTGTATATATTAAATGTAGAGCAGATGTTTCCGTACTCGAGAAACGAGTAGTGTTGCAGAAATATGAGCGCAGGTTACAAGCGAGGGAAAACTGTCACACAATGAGCGGTTGTCCCGTTCGACGGCCTCCGCAGGATGGAAACATACTTCAAAAAAAAAAAAAACCTTGACCCTGTAGTACAAATCTGGGTTAATCACATCTGCACTGGCGGCATACAATCAACACACATTGTTCCGATTACATGCTATTTAAGTTAAACGGTCAGGTTGGGCCTCGAATTGTTGTCCCGTTGAAGCAAAAATGTGGGTCAGAAATTTTTTTTCTCCCACCGCCTTTCCTTTCCCTACATCTTAGTTTCCTTCATAGAACAATGAGTCTGACTTTTCTTTTTTTTTCTTTTTCTAAGACGACAGCAGAATTGCAAGAGCAGGCAATATTATGTTCACAATGGTCACCATGAGCCGGTGATATAAAACAGAACTCAGTGACCTTCTGAAACACTGGCCTACACAGGCAGCTCAATAATTATGAGCATTGATCGTCAAGAAGACGGCGCGAGGAATGGTGGGGATGATCGATTTAACAGCGGCGTCCTGCTCCTCACCTGTCAACAGTCCACTGTTTGAGTGGCACTGTTCCACGCAGCGCTGAAATAGCTTACTCAGCTTTGGCCCGGCGTTCCGAGTTTTACCGGAAACAATGGTGCAAAAATACGGAAACCAAGCTGCAGCCGGTTTCTGCACCAGTACTCAAAATGTAGTACGGTAAAAGTACTGATCCAGCATTAGATTTGAAAAAAATGTGGGTTTTTCATCCTCATCAAAACAAAAAAGGGACGAGAAGTCTGGGAACAGCACTGCACAGCACTGGCCAGTGGCCAGAGGCATCAGACAGATTTATGATCACAATCTGTTTTAATACTTTGTCAATGTTCTGTGCGAGTTTGTGTGCAAATATGCACGACACACAAAAGAACCACAGCGGGGTTTCTTCCCTCTATTCAGTAAGGCGGGCCGAGCATACCTCTGATCAGCGGCTACCTTTCCTCTTCCTCTTGCACGGAATGTTAGGAAAGCAAGCTGATGACTGGCAGTGTGTGTGTATGTATTGTGTGCGTTATTCATGTGGGCATGATGTATTCAGACAGAGTTTCCCTAGAAAAGTTGTTGGGCGAGACAATGAGGTCTGATGAGGGTTAAACGAGCTTGACTGAGATGAATGATGTGGGATTGACTGGTGAAGTTACCCCGATGGTCATCTACACGTGACATGACTTACTGATAAAGCCATTGCATTGGTCAAACAAATATCATCAGGAGTGAATATCAAAAATCCAGTCTACCAAAAGCCACAACTTCCTTTATCCATATCAAAACGAAAGCCCCGGCTTAAAATTAAAAGCCACAGGATGTTTCATACATTACGCACGCGTATGACTAAGTCTTGTTCCGACAGTAATAAATGCTGTTATTTGCCAAGGTATGCCTATCGAAAAGTGAAATGAAAAGTGGAAAGTCTCTCCCAGGAGATGGCCAGAAACAGGTCTTAGACTCAGTTTAACCCAGCAGTGTTTTCAAGAGAAAATGGTAAAAGTTTGTCGCGCTTTGGGTGCCAGACTGAGGATTGAGGCGTCAGCTTAGTTGAGGTGGGACTACTGCTATTCAGAAAAGGATTGTTGCATTTTTTACCTTATATTGCGTGACCACCTCTCGCCATCTTTCCCTATATTTCTCTTTTGGCGACATACAAAGCAGATGGGAAGAATGAAGCCTCAACCTCCTGCTTCCTACTGAGGACCGCAAGTCCTCCATCTGAGGGAGTTGAGAGATAAAGAATGCAGAAGATTTCCTGCCTCGCGGCGCCGCGTTCCCTCAACATCGTCCATTTATGTACTGCAGCCGGTCACCACGGCAACCTGGCGACAAGAGCGGTACCGATCCAAGGGAAGGGATAGAGTCGAGGCATATTGAGAAACAGTCCTGGAGCAAACGCCAGAAACCAGCCATCGACAAATAAGAAAAAAAAACTTCAGGAGCTATAAAAATTTGGACATGATTTTCGGGTGGTTAAACGCTTTATACCAGGCGGTCCCAAAGACAGAAAACCACCTCATACAAATCTTTCACTTCTTTCCCATGGACTGATTAAATTAGAGTCATCATTCCAGCAACATTTCATCAAAATTCTCAGAAAATTAAAATCCAGCACAGCCAAAATCTCACTCACTCTGGCTTTTGGAATCCACAGTCGCAGTACAACACAACTGTATGTAATCTGATGTCTGTGCCACTGCAACGGCCCCAATCACTCTTGCAACTTAATTGTGCTTTTAACGCAGCGGGGAAGGGGGATGTCTGCAGGAACGTGTGCAAGGCAGCGTTCATGTCTGCACCTAATACCTTTAATCCACCTCCTGCTGCTCGCATCAGTTAATAGTAGATGTGGTCAACGACATGGTTACAGTCCGGGAGCATCACTGACACTGTGATGACCCCCCCACCACCACCAACTATCCACATCCATCCTCCCCCATTCTCCCCCGATGATCTCGATCTTTCAGGCTCCTCACGCTATACAGCACAGCTAATCCCTGTGGCTCCGGGACAATGTGGCAGTGTGCGTGTGTGTGTGTGTTTGGATGGGGGGGGGGGGGGGGGGGGGGGGGGGGGGGGCTAAATAAAGTTGGGGGATGAATCTTGATCACAGAGGACAACTGGACATTATGAAGCCATTTTCTGGAGGGATGAGGGCATTATACTGGATGTGATGTTGCACGGAAAAGGGCAGACCAGCTCAGCCGTTTGGAGAGAACGAGAAAACATATCAGCCTCCAGTAGCTTCAATGCAAGCCAATTCCTGCATGCACTGTGAGCCTCAGCAAATCAAATGGTTTGGCACACAGAACTCTAGCTTATCTCTCCATCAATCCAATGCTGAAAGGGCGGACCTTTCAACACACATGTGCTCGTGGAGCTTTTAGCATTCTGGGTCTGGATTTGTCACACAGAAAACACCTTTGTCTGAAAACTGTCTTTAAAAAAAAAAACTTTTAAAGGCACACGTGCAGATGGCAGTGCCGGTGTTGTACAGTTTTGCTCAAGGAACGACAGGCAATGACAAATTATTTGATTGCAAATTATTAAAACGCCTTGAAAACAGTTCAATTTCGGTACGGCCATATTTGTGCAATACAATGATGAGTTGCAGGAGCTTCCATTTTGGTTTATTGGTCAGGAGTGTCTACAAGCATCAGTTTTCCTTTTCCTTCCTGATGTGTATAACAAAAATGACAATCAGTTGGAAATCAGTGGAGCTTTGGTTTTCAAAATTTGACAGCGTACAAATTGCATGTCAAGCATTGAAATCAGTGATATTTTGGTTTTCCCAGAGGTACTAACACTAACCTGTATCTTGATTCATTTTTAGGCTTACCTAGAGATGAGCATTACAAATGATATCACGCAATAAATACTACCATCTGTTGCATTGATCATGTGTGGCTGCTTCTGTGTCAGAACAAAAACTTTAATGAGGAAAAATAGACATTTTAAACTGACAATGGACAATAGTGCATTTCACTGGTGTGTTACTGGAAAGTGTTGGGTATTATGAACCATTTCTAGAAAAAAGCTGTGAAAACACAAGTAACACAATGTTTACAATAACTACTGAAGATATGAAGCAAGTTGAAGCTGGTCAGTTCAAAGGCCTCTGATGATTTTCTTCTCATTACTTACAGTGTGCAAGTTCAATCAAACAGAACTCGATAAATATGACAGACTCTTCAGTTCCGGTTGAGAAGTTTTGCTGATCAGTCCTTTTCGCCAACACCCACATCGACGGAGCAATTCAATGACACTCCCTTTTGATCACTAAACATTTCTATTCACTATTCAGCGCCCTCTAAAGGGGCCCGCCTCCCACTTTGACCACCTCTGCTATTAAAGGGATCAATCGCTTCATGCAAAGACTGTAAAGAAGTTGCATCACAAAGTTTGGTTCAGTCAATGACCGTGCTTTGAATGAAAGGTGGCTGGGCCTGGCTTCATTTTTCTTCCCCCCCCCCCCAACCCGTGCAATCTCACAAGTGCAAAACTAGTTGATCTCAACACATAAATAAATATAAACAAACCCGTATGAATACAGGGCACACAGATACAGACACTTCCCAAAAATAACCTCCTCTCCCTGGTTACTGGGGTCATTCGAGTTTCTCCTACTGGCTCCTGTCATTTGTTTACCCCCACACTTCCTGAATGCTGATGGCAGATACTCTTTTCAGTTTATACAAGTGGAGGGAGAAGAAAAACAGCCCACTGCTCTGAGAGGTTGCTGCACGATGCAAAAGAGGAAAAGGAGGGTGGCGAGGGGAAGGAGGGTAGTATCTTAGCAACTATGGGAATGGCACAAAGGGAGGGGGGGGGGGGGGGTCACATGATGTCCACATGTGATATTTACCACAGGGGAGTGATGAAGTGTATATCAGAGGAGGATGACATCTGTTTTAACAAACTTCCTCTGTGTTTCCTCCACTAAACTATTAAAAAGAATCCAGAATCTAAAGGGGCGTCTGTGTTTTTCATCAGTATTGATCAGGGGAGTTCAGATGAGGAGGTACACATGTAGCACACATGGGAAACACTAAAAAAATAAATTAAAATCAGGTCAAAAGGGGTTAGTGTTACAGGTGAGTGTAAGGATAACAGATGTAGAGGGAACCGGCGATCGCCTGGTAGACCTTTCAGATGATGGAGAACACCCACAGAACCCTCAATCTGGAGAAAAGACACAGTTTATAACGCTGCACAAATAAACGGCCTCCGCTTTTCAACGGTTCATTTGAAGTGCACCGCCAGTGCGAAACCTGTTGGAGATCAATCTGCTCTCCGGAGAGATAAAAGCTAAAAGGACTCATTTCAACAAGCCTCTCCAGAGACAGGACTCCATTCATTCCGCCTCTCAATGCTTTAGTTGTTGCCAACCACGCGGTCTGTCACTTGGCAAAAGGGGACTTTTTTTTTTTTTTTTTTTTTTTTTTTTTAAAGAACTTGCTGGGAATGAAGGATCCATGGCTCAGGTCCACCATTTGGTCTGTCCTCTGGGTCACTCAATAGCAAAGGGACGGAATAGTTTGAACACATCCTTGAACACATCTGCTCATCCATCTCGAAGCTCCAACACAATGCGACGGCAGTTAGTTCAGATGACGCATTAAGGCCTGAGAGAAAGTCTGCAGAGCCTAGTAAAAGTGCCTGTCACAATTTACCGTTGTACTTAAGGGCTTTGAAGTGCACTATAAAGTCATTACACGATTCAGAAGAGATGCATGGGGAAAAACATAGAGGCCATATTTTGGAATCCAAAGTTCTGTATTCAAGAATTATGGTGGAGTTGTGATCCTATAATATGTTTTATTGTTCAGTGATGGACTTTTTTTTGTGAGATCTGTGTATGAAGCAAATTTTCCCTCCTAGGGTCAAACTATTTATGGTTGTTGAGAGTCCAAGCTTTGCAGGTGAGGATAAGAAAAAGATAGTATGATGGTTGGAAGGGGAACAACAAGAAGAATCCACATCTTAAATCTTAGTAGAATACTCCAGCCGTGGAGCACTTCAATAAAACACATTTTATCACATATATAAAGTAGTTATATTTGTTGAAACGGGATTGAAGATTTGGGACAGAAAGCATTGCTAGTTTACAGTGTATTTTTTGTGAGTAAGTATAAAGTGTCACATGCAAAGCCAATGAGAAATGTCATGTCTGGGAGCCGAGAACAAAATCATGAATTTCAGGGGAATCCCAGGAAACGGCTCCAGTATCCATAAGGTGAAAGTGAAAGCAAATCACTGCAAATGGCAGACGAATGCAATGCGAGAAAAAGTCATTCAAAATGTAAACATACAAAACCACCAACTTGGTTTAATGATGCCATTTCCTCAGTCAAATGACTTATAGGATACGTGAACCAGACTCATTACCAAAACTGCAAACTCTAAGCTATAAACTTTACATATCTCAGGTTCAATGTCCAACACTGGTGCCAGAACACATTCTGCATTGGTCGCCAAAGTAAACCCGACACAGCCTGGCTCATTTTTAGACTCTGTGTCACATCAAGATTCACGTTTTGATCCCCGCATTCAAATCTGAAGAGATTTATTGGTGGAGTGTGTAATTTTTTTTTCGCTGGACTTCTTTATTGCTGGGGCAAAAGTCCTGAAGGATCTCCCCAACTTAAACAAACTGTGTGACGAGTCGTCCCCTTTCTATAAATGTCCAGGCTCTACAGCACACAAACAGCCAAGATGAGCAGTTTGGGACTGAAAGACAGGGTGAAAGGAATTGTGTTGCCACCAGGGGTTGCTGAGATAAGAAGGGCCCCGGAGCTGTGGTGGGGCTCTGCAGCTACAAGCATGGACGACCCCAAGGGAAAATCCGGTGCAGAGAGCGGGGAAGTCTCACGGACATTGGAGAAATTTTCCCACAATCAAACACAAACAGATCTGCACGGGGCAGAGAAATGCACCCTTGTCCACTGAAGTGACTGGGGGAGGGATGCAGTGAGGGAAGGAGGAGAATCTTTTATAGTTAGAATAACATAACTCAAAGAAATACTTATATACCCATATCTATTGGAAAGTGGCCCCTTAAAAAAGTGATGCACTCTGCAGACAAGAACAGCTTCGTAAACGGATAGATTTAGAGCCCTCAAAGTATGTAACCTGTAAGTAACCTCGGGTTTTAGAAACCTAGAGGGCTGCTATTGACCAAACTCACACAGTTCATTGGTAAATGACCTCATTAAGGTAATCTGTTTTCAGCACAATCCACCCCTACAAATACCATCTGTTAAGCATTAAATGGGGTGCCAGGCCCACTGAGGACACCTGGAGTGCTGTGTTGAACATTTTTATGACAATTCCAGGAGAACTGGGGATACAGAAGGGCAGAAATGCAAAAACTGACCAATCCATTGAGCCAACACAAGAACAGATACATCATTGTAAAGGCGATTTGCAAGCAGAGGTTAAAACTTCAGACTGAAAAAAAACCTATGCTGATCAGCTTGTCAAGATAGTGTTATCTTAAGAATACACTAACAAGTAAACATCTTTTTTTTCGAGAGGTGCACAGAAAGAGTTGGGCACGGTCAGAGATTAATTGTCATCTATAAACACATTCAACAATGTATGGAGTCTGTTCTCAAGAAAAACACAAGTTTGACCCGAGATAAATTCAGATATTATTACAGATTTCTTTTTTCTCATTACTTAAAGCACTTTTGACAGTTTGAAATGAGAACTTCTTGCTCAGATCGTTGGATGGATGTTAAATGGACGAGACTTGAATACGTTGAGGATTTACTTTTAGGACATTTTAATTATAAACTCACATGGAGATGGACAGCCACTGTCATGAGGTCCTCTTGTCACTCCAGCTCTATATGTTAACCCTAACTGTGGATCAATGTTGTCCTAGATGCTATTTTCTGAACAAACCAGCTTTTGGAAACAACAAATAGAATTGGCCAAAGGCATTGTGTTGTGTGGCACCACACAAAGCCAGAGACCGTATTGCTATGCCAGCTCATGCTTTTGGTTCTGTTTCCATCTCCGGTGCTCAACTCCACCCCCCAATTTCCCCTCAAGCAAACTGCATAAAAAGGTGCTGAAAGACTTTAACCAAAGCCAAACGTTGCCACTTTTTTGGCTGTGTGATGGATGTCTTCCTACAGAAAATCTGACTATTCCATCTTAAGAAAATGTGCCATGCATCCATCCTGTCTTCAGACTTCCTTTTATAGAAGTAGCTGGATATCGTGGCCATTATAAATAAGAGGCTGGAATGCAGAAGGGGAAAAAATAAACATCTATGCTGCTCTCTTATCTACACCCAGCTGTGCAATTTAGAGACCAGTCATCAGAGATGATGTCACACTGGCATTGCATTACTGTTAAAATAGTGTCTGGAGACCTTGTGCTCGTATTCATTCAATCATGAAAAAAAAGAGTTATTAGGTTCAAACATCCCCAACTAAAACTGTTCCACAAAGAAACGACTGCAATAAATGCCAAAGGTCCCACGCTGATGGTAACGAACCACACCAACAAGTGTGCGCGATGATTATTCGATGAGGCCAGAAATATGAATTCAAACTTCGTAGAGACATCTCCAGGTGCTGCTTTACAATAGAATTCTCGAGGCAATGTAAATCTGAGATGCGGAGGTGAGTGGAAACCTGCAGCCAAGAGAGTATGGTGGGCCTGACGCACTGGAGGTTTGATAAATGATTCCATATGTGCTCCAGATCCCAAGTGAAAGAACTGCTTTGTGCTCAGCGAGGTAGCACGCGTGCAAGTCCCAAGTGGACTCCCCTCCCCTCTTTTTCCTTCCATCTACTGACAAAACCTATCTGGCCCTTCTTCGGTAGCTCAAGGTAATATTAGCCAAGAATCAGGGGCAGGAGCAACGGGGTTCGGATGCCCGAGCCTCAACCCGCCTTCCTGCAGCCTATTTTGA
The DNA here is from genome assembly GCF_963383615.2 of Lipophrys pholis. Lineage (NCBI taxonomy): Eukaryota > Metazoa > Chordata > Actinopteri > Blenniiformes > Blenniidae > Lipophrys > Lipophrys pholis. Next base: position 4,283,790 of record NC_137633.1, on the reverse strand, counting down.
CGGGAGCTAATTGCCTGTGACTACATGGAGACAGTGGACCGAAACAACCACTGCATTGAGTTAGATGTCTGAGGGGTTGACGTAGGGTACAGGGTAAAGGGGACTGAAGGTAGGACCAAGTAGGGGAGAACCGTTTGGGGGAGGGACTTGTCAGGAAGGGAAGAAATATTAGGATATTCTCAACCCCCATTGCCCTAAGTGCTAAATCATTCCCACTCATGGGGAAATAATCCTTCAAGACATTAAAGAGGCAATCTTTTGTGAGCACCTGCTCCCTCTGCGTTTAGCCCTGAAATGATTAAAGAACGGATCATCATATGGGCATGCAAAATGCTACCTTTGTTGTGGCCACAAGCTCTTTTCAGTTGGTGAAAGCAACTGAAATTACATTTAATTTCTACCAGTGGTAGAAACATGCAACTCGAATCGAGTAGTCACGGCAGCACATCACTGTTTCCAATAACACTAAGGCAGTGACGAAGCACAAACGGCACACCAACGATGACACAGTGTGAAGAACTTCACAGGGAAAACTTGAGGTGCCTTTTCTATAATCCACGAGTGAGATTTTAATTAGCAGCAAGACTGTGCAGCTTCTATTTTATTCATTTGGAGCATGTGGGTGTACGTGTTGAGGCCGACAGAAAATCAGACTGTAGAGACAGATTGAGGAGGATGAAAGAGGAGAGCGCGGAAGAATGACAGAAGTTGAAAGAATATGGTCACTGTTTGGTTTTTAATAGATCCAACACCACAAAGAGGTTTCATCCTTTAAAGAAGAGGTATGATACATGGACTCAAGTTTTTACTCTCCCAAGCAATTAGGGCAAATTGATTCATGATTTCCCTCCACAAGACAAAAACAGAAGACTAAATGACCAGGATGTGCATCAAAATCACATCAGAGGACTCTTAGTGTTGGGTAATGCAATGATCTACTGCTGCGAGTCTGTGGCACAGCAGTAGTGTTCCTGTTATGCTGCAGTTGCTCTCAATACAGGTACTTCTTCACAGCAGAGAACAGGCTTGCTACTGTATAGGAGAAACAGATGAGGCCTTGTTGCAATTACCCATCAGCGTTTTCTGCACACCAAGCCTCTGCGGCCAGAACCAGGTTTAAGATCAAAGTTTTACCAAAGCTAAAATAATCACTTAATCAGTCCTTCATTCATAGAGAGTATGTACGAAGATGAATAATACGTTTGGCACGCCATTGCTATCAATAGATGTAAACATCAACGCAGTTCCAAATTCTAACACATAATTAGATATTGATTTGTATGCTATTAGTGTGTCCACATGAAGCCAACATTTTAACAACCGAATGCATATACTGGGAATTAAAGAGTTCAGCATTTCATATTGAATAGTTTAGTTTGATAACCGGACCTTATGCATCAGGTTGGTACATAGATTAGACCCATTGGGTCTTATCATTTTCACTGAGGGCAACTCGCAGAGCACCAAACAAAGGTTACTCACTAGAGGTGCAAGTTAAAAATCAATCACCGGCTGCAGTTTGCTCACAGTCCACAGTTACGTCAACCCCGGATTAGACCAATTCTAAAAAAAACCTGCCTTTTAGAGAAATGGAACTCTCCCTACATGTGAATGAAAATGTATTCATGGTCTCCAATATCCACTACCAGAAACTATAAAGCACTGAATAAGAGCAGTTTAAAATTTTAATTTGTACTCATAAATGAAGGGAGTGGTAAAGTGGTGGGAAAAGAAAAGAGGCTCAACTGATAATTGAGAGAAGAGGAAGGATAGGGAGAATAGGAAAGGAGTGGGGTGGGCGGGGGGGTGGGGGGGTGCAACAGACGCAACACTGTGTCTGGTATAGGATTATACCCTTACAGCTAATTACTCCCAGACTCCTCAGCACTGTGCCAGAAACTCCTGCACAGATACAGTAAGCCGGCACGCTGCCTGCCCAGCCGCCACACAAAGAGAATGTGGGCCACAGCAGAGGCTGGCGTGAGGCCTCGTCCGCGCACTGTGGCCGCTCAGTGAGGAGGAAGAAGAGTTGCCAGCTGCTCGCAACTTTGAGGAGACAAGTTTTATTGGGCGAGACTGGGACGAAGCCATCGACTTGGAATGCTTGTTCATGAGCTGTGAGGGTGCAAGTGCAAACGGGGGGGGGGGGGGGGGGGATACATTATTTGGTGATCAATGCTTTTTGCACACTGGTTTAATAAAAATCACAATTGGACCACATACAGTGTTACCCAGAAGGCTCCCGACAAATAATTCAATAAATCACTGAAATGAACTGCAGGGTTGTCACAGTCGTATATTAAACTAGTGGAATATATGACACAAGAGGGGCTGTTTGCTATAAAAAGAATAATAATAATAATAACTATGCTGTACTCAAGGTACGTCCTGCAGCAGCTCTTCACGATCGCCTGGTGTGTAGACACCAGATGGAGTACTTGCAGTTGCTCCTACTTCACTAAATTCTAAATCTGCTGCTGACACGACACACGCCAATTGGTGCGTGCTCCATTATGACTGGTCATTTACCATCGAGCCACCAGGCTAACTCTTGGTCTTTCCAACGGCGTTTCCACAGCTTGATTACCTTCCTCATCAATACTAACCTTTTTAAATGCACAACGGGTCATTGATGCTCCTTTTGTGCAATGAATGGTGACAATAAGTGAACACAGCCTATTTTCAGTCCAGAATACAGATTTTGTTAGTTATTTGCCAACATCTACCATTTCTGAGTTTAATGCTCAGTCCTGCTCATGTTTGTTTCCACTTATATCAGCATGCACAAGACAAGAATGACCCACAGCACAATCTTACGACATTATTTGGTATTAACATTTATCACGTGTTATTTTCAGTCAGGTTGGCTCAAGAAACCATAATTGAGATGAAGTAATATGCAAGATGGATGGGAACTGGACGGAAGTTTAGGGTGTAGTTTATTGGATAAACCTGCAGGACAATCCGCAGGCAATGAAATTGCTTTACAACTTTTTTATTGAATTTTTAAAACACATGAACGTATGATGACTGTACCTTAAAAACAAGTCATTGAAGAGGCATCAATGTTGACGCTCACAGATGATGCAGAAATCCAACAAGCCCGCCCAGGAATGAATACATGACTCCAGCATGGCTCAGGTCTTGCCCTATCCTGCCTGCCACACCAGACTCTCACCTTACAACCCCAACGGGCATAGCAATTGCCAACCAAAACATCTGGCTCTGTTGAAAGTCAGTAAACCCTCTGCCTCAGCTGCCAGTCAAGAACAATGGTCCTGTCTGTCCCGCTCCTGGTCACACCACCTCCTGGTGTTAAGATTCAGCTTATAAAACAAAAAAAAAAAACCTGTGTGTGACCACTCCTAAACCTGGTGAAGGGGGGGAACACATGCAAGCCACTCTGAGCTTCCACTCATCCTTCCGCCCACGTCAACAAACACGTATGACCAAAATTTCTCCAACCTCTGCTCAGTCAGCAGTGGAACATCCAGAAGCTGAACACCTCAGCCCAGTGGCCGTGTTACTTTTGGATGTCGCGCTGTTTTTCTTCCCCTCCCTCCCCTTGTAAAAACACACAGGTAGCTGAACAAGGATTATGCGTTGCAGTCAAAACAGTGGACCTAAAAATACCCCGGACAAATCGTTACAACAGCTGCTCTCGTCTGACTCGGGAGCAAACAAACATTCCTGTTTGATATGTAAAATTTTACATGCTTCAAGCCGAGCCTGTGGAAAAGCTTAGCGTGTATTAAAAGCTCAGTGGATTGCGGCTCTGTTTAGAGGCATACAGCTGCCCATAGAACACGGCTTTTCAATAAATCCACCCATCACGGACAAAACACCAGTTTGTGGGACCGATGGTCAGCCTATTGATGCCCGTAAAGTACCTGCAATGCACATCGTTCAAAATTCCTTCCAGCAGCCTTACATGGATAAATCCTGCAAGCCACTTACTTACCCAATGACTCAGCCTGATTAAAACATTATTTCTTTCTTATAATCCATACAATCCCTTTCACTCATAACAGTCGTTTTTCATGATTTCTCCACCCCTTCCCTCTTATTTCTCTGAACCAGGGCCAACCAGCTGAGGATCACTGTGGCTTTACTTGATGCTCACTGAGCAGCACAGTCCTGATCCGGCAGAAGGAATGTGGCAATAATGCAAAGAACTCCTTCGGCAAGAGCTGCGAGGGTGAGGAGGAGGGGATCATTTTGTACTTAGCATGGTGCTGAGCTTGTAAAGCCTCAACCACTGGCCAAGAGGACTCGCCGTCGCATCACTGCCAGATGTTCACTCAGATTAAGCAGCTCTCGATGCCTTCCCCATCCTATAAACCGACGAGCAGTGTGGGCTTTAAGAGGTACGGAGGCCCTCAAGAGTCCAAGCTTTAACGTCAGTGCTCTTTATTAAAAGCAGACTTCTGTTTATTCATAATCACGTGAGGCTGAAATCTCTCAATCAAATTCATTTCTGATGTTTGGACAGCTGAGTTGTAAAGACACACCTGTTTATGTTGGAAAGAAGAAATAATGTTCGACATGCTGATGCCTGGGTGGAAAATAGAAAGTGGACAAGTTGTGGGAGCCAAATATAGCTCAGGAGAATAAGACATGGCTGCAGACTGCAAGAAGTATCTATCATAATAAGTAATGCATGAACGAGTCTCCTGCAGACACGTGGAGGTCTTCAAACTCAAGGTTAAAATAATTGTGCAAAATCCTAATAATTTCCTAAAAGACCCCCCAAAAAATAGAGCATTACTGGAAAAGCATGCGTGAATAGGATTTCCAATCATTTCTGATCACTTCATGTTTTGTCCATCTCTTTGCAGCGTACAGCAAAGGCATGACACAGCAGCTGAGGGGGCGCAACGCCCTCTATGGGTGGCCACGTTCATTACCGCCTGTCCGTTTAGCCCAGTGAACGCGCCAGCCTCGTCATATCGAGGTCAAATAGCGTCATTTGGACGTGTCTGTGCAGATTAGCACTAAGACACACACACGCGCACACACATATTGGCACTAATTAACCCCCCAAAAAATATTAATATTAGGAGAAAATGGTCCCATGTGCAGGTGAAGGAAGGTGGAGGCAGGGTGCCATGCGCAACACTGCATATAAATTAACTGCATGTGCATCTAATGGCGGCTATAAATCAGTTGAATTGTTGAGTCATTTTACGCGTCAAAATTCATACACCATTAAGCTTCCTATCAGATTCTGGATCTCAACTGACATGTTGAGCAGAACAACTCCAGCCAAGGCAACGCAAAGCACGCGTCCGCGCTGACCCTCAGGAACATCAGATCATATCAAAACGCAGTGTAATCCGACGCACTCAACGATCGCGTCCGTGTCCTCCATCAAACCGGGCCCGTGGCACCGTCCGAGGACTGATCCATCACAAGGTACGACCCCGCGGTCCGCAGAGGCTCTGACAACCTACCTGCCAGATCCGCGCCGGGGAAGCAGTCACAGCTCGGTGGTAATAATAATCCCTTGAGGCTGTCACCAAGCGAACCGTGTCCGGGTTGTCGGTTCCGCCGCAGGTCTGGACCGAGCAGAGAGAGAGACAGAGAAACAGAGCCGATGCCCCGGGTGGTGAGTGAGTGCGCACCGCGGCGGCTCTTCATTCAGCTGAGTGGCTCAGTGGTGGAGAGAGAGAAGCGAGCGGCTGACAAGTCGGTCAAAACAGCAGCGCCACCACGCCTCCCTTCTTAAAGCCGCCGCACTTCGTCTGCCATTCCCCGACGATCAATGTCTGCAGAGGAGGTGTCAAGGGTCCAATTCACTGCAGTGCAAATGTTAATTTCTGTGTTTCTCTTCTGATAATTAGTCTTAATTGGAAGGATTTACGCACAGGCTGTTTTTACGCGTCTGTGCGTAAATCATCACTAAATGTACTTATTGCATGGCAGCAGTATGGAAATTTGAAGAATTTCTATTCTATTCTATTCTAGCAGCACAGACCTTTGTTGGCTGTTCTCGCTCCTCCCAAAAACACATTTACACCCTGCTGCTCCCAGTGGCACAAAACATGATCAAGGACAACTCACGCCTTGGGATGACCTGTTGATCACCTGGGAGCCACTAAAGGTCTATCCATCCACCCACCCATTCATATTTTAAGTTATTTAAACTAAATGTTATGAATACACAAGAATATACGATGATATGGTGTTTTTCTTTGAAATCATCAAACATAAGAAAAAGCAAAAAACAGACACACACACAAAACATGTCATATTACAGATTCCATGTTTGTCAGTAAAATGGGCTCCATTAAAGTTTCCCAATCTTAAAGTAAGAGCCTTTCCCCAGCTGCTAAGCATTTAATCCTCTGAAATATGAAGAAACTGTATGACCGGCAGTGTTTTGATCTCCTTGCAGCCTGTAATCCCTCATTAATTGCAAATTCTGGGCAGCCACTTTGACCTGCGCTCAAACGTGGACATCAATACTGATTTCATGTGTTTGAGAGTGAAAACACACCCCGCTGTGACATTATGGGAAAAGAGACTGTGAGATAATTCTGCGGCTGCAAAAATTTTTTTTTTGCAAAACGAGGCTCAGTGAATTGGGTGCCCTGACTGATCTGTAGCTTTTGGTCCCTGTGACTCAAAGGATCATTCCCAATGTGACGAGTGTTTGACTCAGTGTAGGAAAGAGCTTAGTGACTGACGTCTCTCTGGAAGATGTGTTCAGGTCAGGAGTCTCACTTTCAACCTTTTCAGCTGGTGGCAGGGACTAAATCTGGTTGTTTTCATTAGTTTTAGAGGTGACATACCATTATTGTTATTTGTCTATTCAGTGTCCTGCCATGAGAAGTACAGCAGAGTCTGCAGAAACATATTTTTATCATTCTGAAGAAGGAGACTATAATCCGAGCTGTGATGTATTAAAGTTGTATCATGGAAATATGGGGCCTAATAATTTCAAAGCCATTCTGAGCTCAAACTACAATGAGAGTTTCTGGTTGTGAGAAGAAGTTCTAGGAACCAAACAGATAGTATATGCTGACTGTAGAAAAGACATTACAGAAATGTTGTTTGTTTACATGACATTTCTTTGAATTTCGGTTGCCCGTTTACACGACAACGGTGCCACAAGTTTTTGAAAATGGCTTTGCACTTTTTTTAAAACACTTCTTGAAGACGTTTCTAAAACGACCCTACTGCCCACGCGCACCACAGTCGGAGTAACTAGTTCTTCTGCACATGTGTGAGTAGATGGACAATAACAAACAATGGCGGCCTCCAGTGCATCCCACTCTCCCGGGAGTTTTTAGAGTTGCAAGTCTCCATAACAACATTGCACTTCTAAGTTTGTCCATAGGAATGTCCGTGTCCTCGCTATTGTTAAAGTTCATAGTGTATTATTCTTTGCCGCATGTGTCTGTTGTTTCATTACAAAAACTACCAACAGCCCCAACTTGTGGCCTGGCATGCTAACGACATTGTTTTCAGCATTTCTGCCATTTGGTGTTAACAGACATCCTTTTCAAAATATTGCTGCGTAAATACAAAATCTAAACCAAAATGTGTTTTTACTTGAAATGTTGTTGGGAAAACGGGGCCCAAGTTATGTTCAAAGTAGCCCTTTGAATTGAGGTAATTGCCCACAAGGACAAACACAGATAAGTGGTATATAATATAGCAGTAAGAACATATTTGAAAGGGAAGAAGTGGACAGCCCAGGAAAGAGAAAGGTCCCCAGCCCACCAGCAGGCTGGAATCCCTCTTGTTGCGTGAGACCAATGACTTGAATTTGTGTAGGGAGGATAAATATTTCTCATGCTGTTGAGCTGTAAGTGTCAAACGGCTGCCATTGACTCATATTGTGTCAGGGAGCGCTTGAATTTGGAAACATGGTATCACAACAAAGCTCATTCCCACTCTGTTGAGCATTCATTTAATACCTTTATGTCATTGGACCAAACAGCTTCAAAAAGACTTATATATTCACCATTGTCATACAAATTACTGGGAAATTATGAGTCAATAGATAATGTGCTTCTCTATTGGTTCAATATTTAACCTCCCCCCCCTGTCTTGTAAGAAGTGGAGTGGAACTGTCTAAGAGTTCAATGGCTCAACCTGTCAAAGTCAGCTTGACATTATCCAGTGGAAGTGAGCAGTTCAGCTCCCGGGTGAAAAAACAAGTGGCAGCAGTGGTGCAGCTTGTATATCATAGGGGACTGAGAGTTGTCTGACATAATGACACCTTGTGAGTCATTTCAACCTTATAGCTAAATCCCCAAAGTGAGTAGATTCAGTAACATAGAGAAACACACATAACAGACAACAAGTTTAAATTCCGATTAAATCAAATCTGATTTATCATCACTCTGCTGTTGTTTAAGTCACAAATCCATGACGGAACTGACCCAGCTTTGTATGGTGACCGGCGCCCTTCATGACGCCACCAAAAACGCAAGTAATTGTCCTGTAAACCCAGTGGCTGAGTCTATCTGCCCACAGCTCCAGGTTTACTGGCTGCAGGTTTTTAACGCCAGCAGTGAACAGATCCATGCAATCATTACTGAGGTGAATTTTGACGAGCTTATAAGTCTGGAAGATGTTGGGACCGCTGGACGTGCAAGTGAAAGGGGCCTCTTTTCTGTGGCAGCCTGAGCGTTTGGGCAGACAAATCAAGCCCAAGTCGGGTCATTCGAATAATACAAAACCACTTTTCAAGGCCCGGTGCAAAAAAAAAAAAAAAATTCCCAAACCGACAGATTCAGTTACAGGAGGATTCTCCATATGTCTGTCAAACACGAGCCAGGTTGTTTGTAGACAATCTTGATTTGGGGAAAAAAGGCCCAGTCGACACTTCAAGATCTCTGGGGTGTCTGGAAGAACAGGAGTGGCGTTCACTAAATTCTCACATGTTCATTTTTTAGGTGCACCCACCGACTTACACACACAGGCAGTTCTGCAAAGCGAAACCTCCAGAGGTGCACACATGATCTGTGCAGATGAGTGTGCTGCACATGTGCTGCACATATCCCTAAATCAACCAATAATCTTACTTGGAATATTCTTCCATAGGTGGGAAGGGTGAATGAACTTTGCTTTCGGCTGCATTATGTAGAGGCCCCCGTGACTCAGGAACGCTTGTCACATTTACCTCCAGGCATAAAATGCCATGGTGCCCTTCAACTCGACCACTCGCCTCAAATTGCCTGAGCCATAAGCCAGCTGAATAAATGACCGAAACGTTTTGTGCAAGTGCTGCAAATTACTCCAGTGCGTCAGTCCACTCAGTTGAGTGAGTGACGACGGAAAATGAAAGGGAGCTGGTACGAGGATAATGACTTGATTCAATCCCAGTGACAAATTACTTTCTAAATCTGAGCATTTCTTGGTTTGTGTGTCCACAGTAAAGTTGGAGTTTGTGTCTATTTTCCAAGAAGGTTTTTGCTTTTTTAGATTCAGCTGGAAGAAAACTGACATTTTGGAGACGACAACCACGGCACCACAAAATGAAACGTGTTGAATTGTTACATGTACGGCGTAGAAGTCATGACATATAAGAGAATTATACAGCCTTATGTTGCAGAAATAGGTTTTCTTATGTGAATTATTTCTTGATTCTTAAAAAATTTTTTTAGGAAAAACATAAAGAAGAATCCAAGTCACACCAGACAAAAACAATTTTGTTTACAAGGCGTAAACCCAAACGTCGGTCGGAGTTTGTGAAATTTATCCTGAGCACATTAGCGGCCGACTTCTCTGGCCAAACAAACTTGACGACCACAGTTTCCCTTGAAAGTGAAATTCCGCCTAAAACACGCCGATATATAGTTAAACACTGAGAACAGGCAGCCTCGAATAGCTGAGAGCTGTGGTGCCTTTCTGTTTCTGTTTCTCCTCACCTGACGTGACTCCGTTGTGCTATTTAACAAAACACAGAGGCCCTCTTCTCCATTCAGCTCCATGCTCTGCTGACATCACACACACACACACACACACACACACACACACACACACACACACACACACACACACACACACACACACACACACACACACACACACACACACACACACACACACACACACACACACACTGGGAACCTTGACTTACCTTCACCTAAACCATGTGTACTTATCGCTCAATTCTTACCTTAATTGCACCCACAGTCCAACTTTACATCATCCATTCATCCAACTATCTTTAATACAGCATTTCTCCGAGCTCTCCTTGAGCAGACGTGAAATACAAGGCAGACACACTCTCTTAAAGCTTCCCTACCAGACTTTGAAATTAACTTTCAGGCTGCATACAAGGTCACTGCTAAGCGTTTTCAAGCTGTTCCCTTAAACATCAAAAAGTGACGTCAAACAAACCAAAGTCACACACACAAGAAGTCCGAGTTCACAAGAGTACATTACTTGTGGCGTTTTACACATTTACTGCAATTGATTATCGAAGCCCTCATACATACTCACAGCAAATGCATCAATCTTCAACAGAAGCCTTGTTCCTGCCCCCAGTTAGAATCCACCGAAGGGCTTTGAAGTATTTCACAAACCATATATGAAGGGTTTGCCAGTACGTTAGTCAAACTGATCAAAGAACGTTCCTGGATTTCAGGAGAGGGCCAGAGTACTTGAGGAAAACATACAAACTTCCCTTCACTTCTTGTCCAAGCCAGCTGTCAGTTACCACTGCATCAAAGCACCTCCTGCACCTCCTGCACCTCCTGGACCTCCTGGACCTAATGGACCCCACCAGACTTCCTCCTTTTCTTTCTTGTCACCAATACCAAAAGGGCACCTTGTGTGCACCAAGGAGATTCTCACTTTCATGACAACACAAGAGCATACAATGTCTGAGAATGAGCCCAGACTCGTAGTTTTTTTCTTTTGTCTTTCAACTTTTCATCCTTTGGTTGCATTCTCTTTTTGTACTGCACGAAATCTGACAATCAATAAGATAAGATTCCTTTTCGGCCGTGTGTGATATGTTGCCCTTCATTTCCCAGCTGTCATCAAAGTCTCCTCACATTTGTCTTTCCCTTTGTCTGCTGTGGCGCTATTATCTCCTCGTGGCTGTAATGATACCGTGCGCATTTGTGTGTGCATGTATGTGTGTGACTTTAAAAGCAATACAAAGGCATCACAAGAGCAGCAGTGTTGGCACAAAATCGATTCGCTGCTACAGAAAGGACATTAGCATGTGGCTGTTCGGAAAACAAAAGAGAGTAAAGCAGCGTCCTCACCCACAGGATCTCATCTCTACACTGTGGTCTAACTGATGGTGACACATGGCCGGGAATCTATACTCAAAATCCTTTCTGCAGTGGAAATATCTCTAACTAATTGTTCCCATCCCGACTGGTCCAGCAGACATTAAGAGTTACAGTGAACCATAATGTCTGGGAGATTTTATTCCATTATATAAATAAAGGTTCGATAGTACAAAGAAGGGATGTATATTTTAAAGCACATTAGCTTCATGGTAAAACATTTAAGAGCACTTTGTGGGCACTATCTTACAACATGAACTTTTTTTGGAAAACAGAAATCTTTTGGCTGCCGTGACGCGAGCCCCGATCGGCTCCTCTTCTGGTGTCGCACATCGCGGGGTCGTCCAGGGGTAACAGTGACATAACGCGGCTTATTGTGTGAGGAATGGCATGCAGCAACAGTAGCCCGGTGTGCGGTCCTGAATGGGACTTCAAAGGCAAGTTGGATTCAGCACCGAAAGGCATTTCATTGTAACCGTACTACGCAGCGGGCAAGAGGAATTTGGATCCTCGAATCTTCCACGGCAGCATGGAATTCCACGGATCCACAGGGGCTCTGGTGTTAAATTCCCACTCAGCTCGTTAGGAAGCATTCCTACTATTCTTACATAACAATATGTGTGTGTGTGTGTGTATGTGTGTGTGCAGGCATCACCTGCTCTGGGTTTGTTCCTGGGAAGTGAAATCGGACTGAGAACTACTGGCTCGCACCATTTCTCATTTGCAAAAAAAAAAAAAAAAAGGTGTGAATGTGAATTTATAGCATAACTTCTGACAATCTTTCTAGAACCTCTCAATACATTTAGCGCCTACATTTCTCACTTCAACTCAATCTATTCCTCCTAATGCTCTTTGAACCCAACCCTTCAATTGTTAACCGTTTACTTTCCCTCCGTTCCTGTATTTCCTATGCTTCTCTTCTCGAAGTCTTCAAAAGGTCACGAGGAAAATACCACTTCTCGAGAAAATTACTGATCTTTCTCCATCGTTCCCCCCAGTCCTTTGCACGTTTGCCTCTCCTGTGTGCTCGACAGATGAGAAATCAAGATGTGGACTCTCTCAAACCCAAGTTTGTTCTATTTATACGGTGAAGTTCGAGCGGTTCGCTCTGCGTTTGGAGCTCCTGGGCCTCGGAAGGAGGGATAAAATCCACCCAGTTTTGTTTTTTTTCCCAGCTGCTTAACACCAGCAGGCCAAGAGGACCGCCATAGCCCTGGTGCCTGCCCACCACTCAGGCTCCTGACTGCACGCTGCGAGGATGGAGAGATGGAAGGAATAGACGGTAAACATTTACAAGCGTATACTGCAAGAGGTGTTTGGGAAAAACTGTGGCACAAAACGACCAATCGCACCTTTTCCATGGGCAAAAAGACAAAGTGTACTTTTATGTAAGTTAGATCACACCAGCATAAAGGGACTGCTGCTGGATCTTCAAGGGAAACGAGGCCTGAATCCAGTGCGGAGGCAAAGATCAATGCGTACCTTCAAGTAAGAAACCAGGGTCATTTCGAAGAAGGTGGCAGCACCAGAGGGGGTAAAGGATTTTCATGTTGGTGGAGCATGGGGTTGATAAATGGAACAAATACAACTCTCAAGTCCAGGATATTGAGAGTTGAATCATCTGTGGAGATAAAAGTCAACTTGGATTTTCCAACTTGGACAAAGAACTGCAAGAGTTTACATATAGTAGAGGATGGGATGGGTCTACTGAAAACATTAAGCTCAAGTTTGCAGCTAAATTATATATTTATAAACTCATGTCAGTTTGATGCAATTTTCTTCGATTGATTCCGACCACAACATTGTCTTCCGACAGACCTGAACATATCACAGCGGAGACTTTCCAATATCAAGAAGCAACAATTACCATACAAGCAAGCTGGGAAAACTTTTTAACTGAAAGAAACCTCACGGAGAACCGGTAGATCGTCACCTGTCCAGTATTGGAATCATCGCCAAGTAATTCAATTCAATTCAATTCGTTAACGAGAAACTACTTCCTAAAGTTGACTAAGTAGGTGTTTTCCCTCAACAACCTGTGACAACAAGATGTGATCATTGTTCCCTGTCAACACAAGGTTCAGTACTTCCATCACTGTGAGAGCATTCACCGTTTTATCATTGCAGAATTTGATAAAAGTCGATAAAAAGTAAATAATTGCTTGTATGATATTCCCATTGAATTTCCGATCATTGGATCCAAACAGACCTTCATAGTGTCTTGTGTGTATGTTGCCAACAAATTAATGTTAATGCTTGAGGGTACTTGCTGAGAAAGCAGGTAGTGTGTGTATATCCACAGTGAGCAAACAACCAAACTCATGTCTGCGTTTACTCATTTGCATGTTTGGATGAAAAGCAGCAGTTTACATGAGCATAAACTGAGTAACCTCTTTCCCAATTGCTCGTCTGCAGTCAATGAAAATTCTTGACATTTGGTCCATTATGCAACAATGGCCTCAAAATTCCACCCCCCTGTTTAAAAAAAAATGCCAAGCATGAAAGCTGCTATAAAAGGAAAAGGTATGCGCCTCATTTTCCAGGCAAATGGATCAGCTGTACATGCCGGGTAATCGCTTAAGTACTTTGATAAATCTTTATGTAGCTGTTATCTGGAGGCCATCAAAGAAGTCTGTTCCCAGATAATCCTTATAGGCTTCGGTAGAATCTGCAAAGCAAAGACTAAAACTCACATCACAAAGTGAATGAGATCATAATAAGGCAGGTGGGCAGAATAGATCATAATTCCTGTTTCAGATCCTTGAAAAGGAAAAGACTTTTTTCCAAATATTTTTGACATTCAGACTCAAACTTTCCCAAACAAATAATTCACGAGTGTTTACATCTCATTACCTGCAAATTCTTCCTCATTCTGACATAAAAAAAACCCAAAACAAACAGTCATGCTGAAATTCCCAAGGAAACACTAAATGTCACCCTCTCCGTGACTTTTCCTTCATCCCGCACATCCACCCATTTTGTCTTGGAGGTCCATATACAGTATTTGAGGAATGCAGACTGAAGTCTGATATGCCTGGGCCGAGCAAGCACAACAGAGGGCAGAAGCCTCAGAGAATAACACACGACTAAAGCCCTAAAGAATTCCCTTGGACGGAGTGTCTGACCAGAAAAGGGTGCATTGGAAGAGGGAAGGCAAAAGAGGCGCTCAGAGTTTCCCCAGAATAGCACCGAGTCCGCTGCTGGTGACTGCTTGCGGTAGACAATTAGCAGTTTGAGGTTTTTTTTGTTGCTGTTTTTGGAAGTAGCTTAAATCAAAATACAATTTTATATTTATATTGCACCATGCACCATTGCCAAGCGCTTTTCTAAATATACATAACATGCATCTTTTTTCGTGTTTGGACTAATAATAGCAGAAATAATTCTAAATGAGGTGAAATGTTGAAAAGGAATATAAAATGCTGAGGAACTGGGTGCGTGTAACTGTATCATCAACCAATATGCACATTATCTGTGATCAAAAAGCAGCCTTAATTAAACCCAGCTACTGTGTGCATGTCACGGCTTTATTTCAGCTGTTCTTCATGTTGTCATTAGTCTTCAAAGCTCCAGCATTCACATCACAGAGCATCGTCCTTCAATTAACTGATGCAACCTGAGCTGAACAGAACGAACGACTCAGAATTAGAGCAATGTGATACAGCAGCATAAGTGTTACTTTTCAAAGTAAATAGTAATTTTTTATTTGCAGTAACTGGTAAAATAATTCCGCCCTGAGTGTACAACCCTTTCTGTCAGCGTTCGAAAGGCAGTTACACAAAAAAAAAAACAGCTGACACAAGTGTTGCACTCTCTGCCCTCATTATGATGTTGTTCCATGCATTTCACAACCTTTTACGTGTGTCTTATTGGGATGTTTGTGTGGGGAAGGTGCTGAAGAAAAGAAAACAGAGCTGGAAAAAAAACCAAACATAATTTTGTTCTATTTTTACCACTCATTTCCGTTTTTTGAGAAACCAGTGAGAGTCGACTCGTCAAGCAGTGGTGTTTCGCATGCTGCTGTGGGGATATAGAAGCATATTGAAACTTTTAAGACTGGTGGTGATGTGCTAAAAGCAGGACACACACACACACACACACACACACACACACACACACACACACACACACACACACACACACACACACACACACACACACACACACACACACACACACACACACACACACACAGCAGGGTAGTGTTACATGTGTAGGACATTGCAGAAGCTGACCTGCATCACCACAGCAATTCCTCATTTGCCTGCAAATACGCTGTACATAAAAAGTCAACCTTTTCCCATGCAGCCTGGCTCAATATAGCTGTGCAAATGTGGCGCGGACAGATGTTACTGAATCCACATCAAGTGTATTCGATTTAGTGAGGACTCAGCTATTTCTTCGTTTTCGTGGTGTTTGGTGGGTTTCTGAAGAAACACGAACCTTCAGAGGGTTCAAAAAGATGACTTTTCCACTTATATAATGCCTATCTACGCGTGCGGATCCATACTTCATGTGTATGAGCAAGGTACCAAGGTGGCGATGCTCGTCTAATTGTTCCATCAGTTAAAAAGCAGCATTGTGGCTTTTACCACAAAGCAGCCTCTGTGGACACTGTCAGACAGAACTAGGGCAACACACACACACACACACACACACACACACACACACACACACACACACACACACACACACACACACACACACACACACACACACACACACACACACACGTACACACACCATCATTCTATGGAATCTATCCAACCTCAACCACAAAAACCACTGAGAGGCAGCTACTTAACGGAAGCATCAACCTCTCCTATGCTCTGTAATAATGGCCAGAACAAATCCAAACCAGTCCGTCAAGAGGATGCCACCATGCGTTCATCAGCGATTGATTAGCTGGGAGCCACATGTGGAGGCTGTAGCATTTACCACATCACGAATATTGCTCATACAGACAGCAGCTACTTATATAAATGGACATTAGCATGATACAGCCGCAGAAATTGGGAAAAAATAAAATGAAATTGTTGTTGTTGTGTTCGGTTGTCGCATTAGTTTTGACGCTATAAGCGAGCAGCAGCCACTGTCAATGTGTGATACATATTTCATAAAATTAAAAAAATGGATGTAAAGAAAACAAATAAACAACATTTCAATCGAGGAAAATGTACCGTTGATCAATTTTCAATTATTAGTGTAAGTGTGCCTTATGCTGTTGTGTAATTCCGGCCAAAAAATGAGTGTGAGTTGTAGTTTTGGACCAAAGAATGACCCTCCGACAAAGTTTAAGTTGGTTTGACTTCGGGCTTGGGGGTCATTTTGTGTGGAGTTTGCATGTTCTCAATGTGTGTCCCAAGTTCCTCACACAATGGATGTATGTATGTATGTATGTATGTATGTATGTATGTATGTATGTATGTATGTATGTATGTATGTATGTATGTATGTATGTATGTATGTATGTATGTATGTATGTATGTATGTATGGATGGATGGATGGATGGATGGATGGATGGATGGATGGATGGATGGATGGCTTGAAGATTCTGTTTTGAAAATGCATGATAAGCTTTACCTCGCTACGACGAACTCTGGAGACCAAAGACTTTTATGTTCATTTAAAACAAAAACTTTACCAGCAGAGGCTCCATAAATGCTGACATTCATTTGTGCATGAGGTGGGTTAGTTTGCACGGCATGTAAAATGTGTAAATTTTCAGGAAGCTTTTCAGACTTCTTGTATTTTTTAGACACGATCTCCATTACTTCACCTTTCTCCTTGTCCCTCTGGTTCGTAGGACGCCCTCCAGACATCCAGAGATATGCTTTTTGGGAAAATGTGACTGTGTTTCTGTTTGTGTTTCTGAGCTGTGTCTGAGCTGACTGCCAACCTGTCTTGGATGTACTCAACTTTTTTTTTTTGTTGCAGGAAACAACATCACAAACCGATCCCGAATGATTCTGTTGGACTATTTCCAGCACTGCCTTTGTAACCAGTTTACTAAGCCAAAATCTAAATGGCATGACGATGAGAAACTGCTTGGAGAGATCAGCTCAGTGTTGCACTCCCAGCCCGGCTGGTATCCTCCGACAGCGAGCACGCCTTTTTGATTGACTGCCAGGACAGCGTTCAGAGACAAATGTGTTGTTGTGCTGGCAGGAACGACTGAAAAAACTGGTTTTCTCATTTGCTTGCCTTTTGCCTTTTAGGCACTACGAGTTTCGAAATGTGCTCGGCCTCAACCTTTATCTGTATCAAAACAACAAGTCTTTACTGTACCTCACTCTTTTCAGAGTTGATGAAGCATGCGTTTGAGTGTATTCGTGTGAACACACGCTTACACATGTCAACGTGTCTAATCATCATCCGGGGCAATGACACCGTTGTGACACTTGGTACAGACTTTTTACAGTCACCTGATCTTCCTGTGAACTGGATACAGAAAGTGAAAGAAAATATGAAAGCAGAAAAACACTGTCGGGTGTGATCACTTGAAAAGTCTGGCATCCACTTTTATGGTTTTAAAGACTTTCTGTGCATCAGACTCTTAAAGTCGCTGCTCCTTTGGGGTGAAACCGCAGCTATGTCAGCTCAAGCTAAAGGCAACACATGGGCAAAAAACAGGACATTAAAAGAAAGCAGAGTTCACAGCTCCCTAACAAGCTCAGTCCAGCCTTTAGTTGGTGTTTATTGTGAGCACTTTATTTTTTTTGTGTGTCAAGGAAACAGATCGAACTGCACAGTATAATTGTTATGTTGAAAAAAAAAAAAAAAAGGATGTCGGTGAGATTGAAGGGATTGTGTTTTGTATGCAGAGGCTGGCATCCTGGCATCATGTGATATCATCTAAATATTTGTGACAGATATCTGTTGATATGGGTGTCACTGACTTCATGGGAAAAAAAAAAGCCTTCTTCATCTTCACCAGTGAAATGGAAGTAGGCCAACAGGATTTCCACAAAGAGCCTCTGTTTGTGATGATGTGTCATAACCATAAATCCAAGATGACAGTCACATAGTTTCAGTAGCTATGCGAGAAGACAAAAACAAAAACATAATACTGTCAGTAAAGTTACTTCCGAGATGAAACTCCACCAAAACTAGGAGCATAAGTAATGTAATGTAAGGCAACGTAAGGTAAAATGAGGTACTATAGTAACACAAGGTGACGTAATGCAAGGTGGCGTAATACAACATAGCGTAATACAACATATCGTAACACAATGTAGCGTAACACAACGTAGCGTAACACAACGTAGCGTAACACAACGTAGCGTAACACAACGTAGCGTAACACAACGTAGCGTAACACAAAAGGTCTGTCATGGAACACCTGTAAATCTGGATGGAGCATTGAGTATGAATAAATTGATGGAAGCGGAAAGTCGTTCCCTTTCCCGACTCAATATTTTGAACATTTTGTGCACCCTCTGCTGACTTCCCGTTGACTAGCCTTTTAAACTCATTCATTCATCTGTGCATTTATACATTTGTTTGATAGCTGCTCTTTCACAAACACTAGCTCTAGAATTCTATCACAGAGACAGCTATGCTCCCGTATATTGGCCCTCCTCTGAAATAGCAAACATGGCGTGTGATCAACCGCACGCTGAAACCCAAATGCCTTCTTAACGCCTTTTGCGCGTCCACATGTATAATCACACACTTACTCGCACAGGACTCCAAACAAGAAACCGCACCAGAAGCATGTTCTGTGGCATGGAGGAATGCACCGGAACAAACGTGTCACATTCTCCAGGCTGCCACCGTGAAACCAGGCAGTCACGTCTGGCATGCAGCTCAGTGGTGGGTTTCCTGGTAAGACTATATTTAAATCGGGGGGGAATCCAAGGTTAAGGTGAAAACGCAAAAACGGAGTGACACACTCAGAATGAAATTGGAGATAGGGTCAAAGTCACCCAACCCATCCAGCCCCCTCCCCATTACCCTTGAAAACACAAGACATATGGTGCTTTGTCAAATCAGCTGATATGTGTGTTTGTGTTAATCAGATGTGGACAGAACGTTGTATGATGAAGAGATACTGGATACGTTGTTGACATTTGGTTGTTACCTTTTTGTTTACCAACTGAGCTAGCCGGGGGCTCCTTTTAATTCACATTTTAAAATTTTTCTACATTGTGTTGCAGGTATATGTGACGAAAATGTCTATATTTGTGCAAATCCAAACAATTACTGCTGAAAATGTCTACATTCGTAACATGAATCCATTTTTAATACTTGCCTTCTGTTGCAAAATACAGTGAAATGTCAAAAGAAAGAATATTCAAACACATCCATCCATCCATCCATCCATCCATCCATCCATCCATCTTCTATCCCGCTTATCCAGTTCAGCTTTAATATAAAAGTAGTACATAATCTCCCATATCTGCTCAAAAATGTTTTAAAACTGTGTTGTTTTGTTTGCCCCCTGTGATCCCTGGTTTAAACCAAAGGAGGTCCCAGATCCCAGTATGGGGACCACTGCCTTTCTTTTCTTTCTTTTTCTAAATTTGTAAATCAAAGACTGCTGTAGGTGCACCTATTTGCAGTATGAGTTTAGAGCCTGGAGCTTAATGTGTGAGGAGTGCCGTACAGAGCTGAATGCACCTCTGTCAGTGAGCCCATTGCATGACTCACTGAACTTGAGCTGACCTTCCTTGAACATACGGAGCACCTTCACAAGCATCCGAAAAACAGAATAGCTTTTAATCCTTCTTTCTTTGTCACCTGTTCTATGTTTGATTTGTTCACATCCCCATTCCAAATCCACGGATCAGTTGAAATGTTACTCAGAGGAGTGATTCATCTTCACAGCTCTAGACGATCTTTGCAGGACGGCCGTCGCCTAGCAACTGCCCTCACTCGCACTGCCAGCAACAACAGTAACCGCCAAGCTAACCGTCCATCCTCAAGGCAAAACTAACCAAACTAAACTTTTTCTTTTTTACCACTACGAGGAAATGGTTAAGCACAAGATACAGATATTTGGCCGGATTAGACCCACGAAGGGAACTGGAGCGGTAAGTGAGAGTCACGTAGCAGGAGGAAGTGGCTGTATTTGTTTGTTTGTTTGTTTGTTTGTCTGTTTTATCGCCATGTTGACACGGTAATGCTAACTTTTTCCAGCTCTTGGCTGCATGGAAACGCAATTTTCACCCCCAAAAATCCTTTACTGCGCCGGGTGTTTTAGGGAAAGCAGTGGTGGTAATCACTGAGAATGGCTCCCTTCCATCACCAATAATACATAATTGCTGCCGACATGACTGTGCAATAGAGTAACATTTCCCTGGAACAGGAACAGGCAGTGTAATCTTAATGTTATTACACTTTCATCTTGATTTGACTTGTTAAAAGAGCTGTGGAAAAGGTTTGTGTGGCTGGTACGACTTCCTACAGCCATTTAATATTGCATTTATAATTAAAACATATGCATCACTAACAGTACTGTATTAATACTTGAGTTTTTATTAAGTGTACCATTTAATCTGTGGGCGATCTCATTGACATGCCCCCATTCCTCCCAGTTTAGACAGTGAGGATTCTAAATTTATTTTCCCAGATGACAGGCCACACAGTGAAGCAGTGGTTAGCGCTCTCGCCTCACAGTGAGAAGGTCATGGGTTTAAATACCGGCCGGAGCCTTTCTATGTGAAGAATAAAGCACTATAGAAGACAAATGGATGGATTACAGATACTAACTACAGATGCCACAGAATTTCATATAAAGCACTTCATATAAAGAACTCATCACACAGTAATGTCCAATCCTGCTTAAGTGGTGCCACCTCTTCAATACACCTTGATCTGTCACAAGGAACCTTAGTAGAAAAACTGATAACAAGCAGTCATTTCAATCAGTGTTGACACACAACAGTATCTTAAACAGGACTCTGGCCAACCAGGACCATGAATCGACTCATGTTACAACATGAGATTATATCCGCACGTGCAACCACAAGGAACTCGAAACATTTTGTAAAAATTTTACATTTTAACAACATTTTTTAAGGTTTCTGAGTCTTTCATGTCGTATCCTCATATCACATCTGAACTAAGCAATACATGAAGGTACCAGGCTGTTATGGCTCTACATCAGGGATGTCAAACTCATTTTCATCAAGGACTGCGTCATGATATTTGTTTTTAAAGGGCTATTTGTAACTTTGAAGTTAAATAAAATTGAACAATATAGAGGTAAATAAATGTCTCTGCAATAAACCTTTTTAATTCTTTGTGTAAAACATGTTTCTCTATTATTAAGATTGACAAACTTGAATAAATCTCTTGATTTTGTGCCACATGACTCAGATCACAAAAGAGAAGCCATGTGAACACATTCTATTGTGACTGTAATCTGCTATATAATTGTGGGATAATTAAATATTTTGTGGGCTAAATTATAGCACACCTCACTCAGATGTGTTCTCAGATACAAATTTTAACAAGAACACATTTTTGAATAACGTCTTTCATTTGATTTTCTTTATTCGATGGACACAGAATTAGCATGTATTTCAATAAATGCAGTTTACTGTTACTTCAGAACTTGGATTTTAGGTTCTCTGGGGCCACATACAATGACATGGGGGTCACCTGTGCTCTTACATGGGTAATTCACATGCTGTCTGTTGAGGAATGGTTGTCAGTTGTGATTAATCACACTTCTGCTTAAGTGTTTTCCAAGTTGTCATGTTGACAATAGTCAAAGGCAGAATACAGTGTTTGGTTGGTGATTTTGGTCATCGGGATCGCCTACGGCCACCACAACCCTCACTTGTATTAAATGAGTAGATGGATGAGTCAGTATCTTCAGTTGTCGAGATTGAAAGGCTGTCTCCTTTAATCTACTACTTCTACTACTCTGTAAACAACATCCCAGTTATCTGGATGAAAAATGAAGATTTTTGCACTGTTTGTGTCAGATCTTGTCAACAATATCTACCATATCAGTGTGTTGAGTCCACATGGGAGTCCTCACCTGCTGTCAGATGAAGGCACTCTTGATTGGAGACACCTGGAAAATTCAAAAGTGTATATTCCCACCAGAAACCCAGTTGAAGGTAATTGCGCAATTTTCCTGAATTAGCAGGACGCTTATTTTGATTCTTCCATAAAATGCTCTGTGCTTCTGTTTTATTCTCTCAGGTAATTGCCTGAGCACAGCAGCTGACATTAAACTAATCGCATTATTTGAGGGATTTCTGGATCACTTTAGCTGAAAATGAAATGAGTGCTGCCATGTCCCTATGGGTTTTTTTTTTTTTCCAAGGTAAGCGTCGGCCCACGTTAGAAAGCAGCAGTGATTAGGAGGCGATGCTGCAGGCGGAGTGACAGTCAAAAAACAATCCAATCATTTAGGCCTTATCTTTTATTCCCAAAAACCCCAGAGGACTTGTAATTGCATCAGTGTCCATTGGAAACATATGCCAGAGCATATGCTGGAGCTGAACAACAGAGGAGTGGGGGGATGTTTAGGCTGACCCGGCCGACCTCACTTCGCTCTGAGAGCTCCGTCTGTGTTGGTTTAGCGTTGGAACTTGATTTGCACCAGTGATTTCGCAGCTCTTTACTTGGTGGTGTTCATTGATTCTGATCAGCTGCTCTGTCTCTTCAGTACAACCCGATACGGTAGCTTGCATCATGAGAGGCTACCACCTGATAAGCTGTCATTGTGAAGGATGCCTTTCAAAACGAGCAATGGAGGTCCATGCGCGTCGTGTCCTGTGCTGATTCACATTAGTCTGATTCTCCTGTTGTCTCCGGCCCACTCAGGTCTACTCTGTCAACAATGACGAAGAGACGAGCGCCGCTCTGGAGTTCGTGGTGCCGAAGGACCTGGCTGATGGCTTTGTCAACAACAAGAGGGAAATCTACAAGTTCAGGTGCCCTGTAAAAAACATTTAGTTATTTCAACTCAACTAATCCTCTCTTTCTAGTGTATGTAGAAAAATTCCATGTACGGATTTTTGGACTAATGTTGCACTTTCTTCAATTTCAGCACAACAGTTAAAAAAAACCCAACTGGTATAGATAAAGCTTTATATTTACACTTTCAAATCCACTTCTCTGTTGCATACTTCAATTAAAAAACATGAATGATCAGTGGTTAAGTTGTGACCACGGACATGTGAAGTGAATCTTGTTTTGGGGTCATTTCACAGAAGGTAGAATTTAAAACAGACAAGATGTTTAAATAATGTATTAAAAAAATAGAAATACGAAAACTGCAAAGCATAAGGATTAAACAATATATCTAACTATATAATAGTTAGAGGAAAGGCTTTAATCTCTTTTCAATAATGCAGCTCTATATAAGGAATAAAAAACAGTAAACCAGCTTCTTTCACATAAATGCCTTTATGTTTTTTCTTATTTATTTAGTTGGAATTTGTTTTATTGAGAAACGTCCACAAGCACACAAACACAGAATTATTAAAGCCATCATTAGTTGAAACATCAACGATTAGCTGTCAGAAGCTTTAGCACTTTTTGAGATTGTGATTATTCTGAACAAGGAGGAACAAACAGAAGTTTCTGATGGACTTGAGGGAAGAAAAAAAAAACAGGAAAGAAACCTCTGAGCCAAGAGAATGAACCCTGTGGGTATTTGATCGTTGAATGAGAGTCGATAGACAGGAAACAGATCCAGCTTGGTCTCATTAATAAGACTGTACTTCTAGTTTTCAGTGCAGGTAAACAGGAAGGGTCGATCCCATCTGGGCATGCAACACACAAACAAAGGATTTTAAGATTCGTCCAACAATCACAACGATTGAGAAGATGCATGCAGGTTTACTCATCAGAACTTGTGATGCAGAAGGAAATTCCTTCGTTTCTAAACTGCGTAGCTGCAGATGTTACCTAGATGTAATCCTAGGTTTAACATGGAAAGCATCATAGCAGTGAAATGAAGCGGCCTCGTCTGATGAATCATGTTCTCTGACACATCATGTGTTGACTTGACCTCCGAATTGCCCGGCTTGTGGGAGGTGTTTGACAAACAACTGGGAACCATGAAGACTCCCCCTTCACAACTTCCAGTCCGTAAAGGGTCAGTCGCTGACATCCTGGTGAAAGATACCACGGCACCACTCCAGAGGGTTTTCAGAGCCTGCAACTCGGGAGGTCAGAGCTTGCAGGCGGTGGCACCAACGTACTCACAATTGGTCATAAAATTATGGTTGACCTGTGTATACACGTTTATTTAGTTAGTTTCATCATTCGACTTGCTGTTCCAACCTCCAAGACAACACGGCATTCAAAAAGGAGTTGGTGGCTATTTCCATATTCCTTCCCCTTCTCTCTTGTTTATTTTATATCAGACCTTCTGAGAATTCCCTTCAGTTTGAATGTTCTGTTCCCCACTGTTCTCTGATCAATAAATCTCTTTGAGTCGGGATTGTAACAAGCAGGAACTGCTTTCACTAAGTTTTTTTAGAATATAAAAATGCAGATTGCACGTAGCCATCAGCAAGAATCTCCTTTAAATCGGGCCAAATGGAAGCTCGTCTTGTTTCTCTGTACTCACTTTGTCTTTATTCAATCATATAGCATGTTTTGGAGCAAATAAGTCACTAAAGAAGTTCCATTAGATCACGTTTCACAGCGGCAAGTGGCCTGAAATCTCTGTTCTGAATGAACTCGGATGATTCACATGTAATTTCTAATTTATGCTTGCTTTCCTAATAGCTTAGTAAGATGTTCTCTCTCCTGAGAATAATCCCTGATCTTTTTTGTCCTGTATTAACAGGAAAATCTTGTTTATGGAAATTTAACTTTTATGACTAATGATCCCTGTAATCCAATTTTTTGCTTGTGAGTCGTTCAAAAAAAAAAAGAAGGTAAAATGGAATAACACAACAGACAGAATTTAAGCTCTGATGTAATAACTTTTCCCATGAATAATTTATCCAGCAGTTCTGTCAGCGAGGAGCCAGAACATCTGTTTAATGCTGCTGGTAGTGAAAGCTGCAGCCTTATATACCCTCGTGCCACGCTTCCAAGCCCCAAATTCACAGTTAGGGAGTCAGACAGCAGTGGACACAGAGAGCCTTTGAAAACCACACGGTCTTATAATAGCCTGCGGAGGTTCCCTCGTGCCCTTATAGAAATAAAATTTCCACATTTAACAGTCTTCCTGGGCGGATTCCTTTCACGTCTCTCTCATCTCGCTGTGGGATAGAACATGGTGGGTGCTGAGGCCGCTTCAGAAAACAGAATGACTGAGCTGCTTCTCAACCACTCGGGGAAAATAGAAACTTGTCTCTTGTTGTGCTTATTCAATTCTGCTGTGGGTAACTGTGCTGAGTTTTAAATGGTTATGATAGACCACCATGCATATATATATATATGTATATATATATATTTCCTCTTCCTCTCATTGTTCTCTAGATTTAAAAAAGTGTTTGATCAAGCAACGAAGCAAGACGACATCTTTGAAAACATCGCCAAGCCAGTTGCAGACAGGTAAAATCCAGCTAACAATTTACTTGATGCATACTCAACGGAAGCACAAATTGGGAGTATTGCGAGTTAATTCTGAAACATAATCCCAGCGCTGAGCAACGGTCGCCCCTCTGCAGTGTGCCCGGGCCACACGGGCCTCAGCCAGCCTTGTTGACGGGAAGTCGGTAAAGCTCAGCTTTCTTTCGGATGGAAATGGAGGCGGTCTGTGATTTTTGGCTTGTTTTACCTTCTTTAACCACTAAGTGGACGGAGCTGGCAGGCAAGGTGGCACGCGGTGCCATCGCCAGCGTGAGAACATTTTCATACCACAACACAGAGCTGTGCTGTGTTCTGGAGCGGCACTCATTACTCTTTTTTTTTTTTTTTTGTGACTACTTCGATATGTCTTCAAGACATATTGAATTATTTCGCAAATCCTTTTGGGCCTTTTGAAATTTCAAAAGTCAATCATCTTTTTAGTATTGATATTGCTAACAGACCTTATTGTGCTCAGACTTTAAAACACGTGCCAAAAACATTTCAGTTCAGGGGCCACATGCACCTCAATTTCATCTTGAGTGGGCCGGACTTGTAAAATAGTGCCACAATAACCTTTAGATTTAAACTGTAAAGCTTTTCTTTGTCGTGGAGCAAAGTACACGTGATGAAGATGTCTTCAATTTCCCAAAACCAAACAATTACTACAGAAAGTGACTACAATCTCAACATAAATCCAGCTTTAATGAAGCCTTATGGGACAAAATACAGTGAAATAATAAATAAAAAAAACTTATTTTATAGCTGTTGCATTATGGCGGGCCGTATAGGAGCTTGTTGTGGGATGGTTTTGGCCCCCCTGATGTAGATGACACAGAGCACTAACCAAAACATCATTAAAGGCCAACTTCGCCCTTTTGTGGTAATCGAATATCATTATTGCATAAGCTTAGAAAAGCATGAGATTGAGAGAATGAAGAAATAGGCATGTTTTTTTGAAATAGAAAAATAATACAATTTGAAACTCCTTGTTGAAATGCAGTTTTACCACTTTACCGAAGGGAAATTCTTGCCGTGTCTGACCGAGCTTTACACTCCTGTTAGAGTTCATCCAAATGGGGACTGACTTCCAGAGGAATGAGAAAAACCACAACAGAGGGAATTTACTTGGAATTTCCTGTGATCAAATGTTGCTTGTGCTATTGTTGTTGTTGTGTGGAGAAGCTTCTTCCACTGATCCTCCTCACCAAATGTCTTCTCCTGGCTCAGCTTTAGCTTCTCCAACATTCCAGCCCGTCTTCTTAATCACCATCGCGGCTATTTGTGGAATCCCACAAGTGGTTTGTATTATCTTTTGCCATTAAGAAACAAATAAACCACACAGTGCCCTGTCTTGATCAGTCGACTGAGGACTTGGATGAATTTGATCTGACTCACACTTGTTCACTGATTCATGTATTAGGTTGCCCTCCTCACGTAACCCACTTTAGAGTCCCCCCTTTGTATGGCAGACAATAAACATCAGGCTAAGAAGCTCCAGATACAACCTGACCGGTTGGTGCCGTATTGATTTTAACTTGGGGTCTTTTAGACTTTCATATGAGCTCAGAGTTTGCAGTCTAGACGCTGGTCACCCTGTCTCGTCGTGACAGATCCGTCTCCCCAGTCAGGCATCTCTTAGTCTACCGTTACCGCCTCCCCCCTCTGCAAGGTTCCCATCTGCAAACAGTCTTCAGAATTCCAGAAAAGTTTACATCTTCTGAATCCAGTCTCACCATTGTGACTAAAACAAAGGGACGTGAAATAGTTTAAATAAGCAGGGGTAGCACAAGACCTACAGTTACAATTATAAAAATGACATTAAGAAGAAATATGAAAGATATTACTTTCTGTTTCAAAGTTTTGTGAAATGAAAAAAAAAGAAAAACCTTCTCCTAAAGCTGTTGCGTTATGCATATTTTTCCCATTTGCTTGGTGGTTTGGTGGGCCAGATTAGAGCCTCTTGTGGGCTGTTTCTGGCCCACTGACCTTATGTTTGATCCCCCTGGTCTAAAACATGAATGGCTGAAGTGGTTAACGACCAAAATCCAGAAACACCAATGCAGTTTAGTATCCTGACATTGACATGATCCCATTAAGAGAGGCGTATCCAGTCACAGAAATCACAAACAGAATTACATTAGGACAGACCGTGTCTTTCCTAAAACCCCATGTAGTTAGAAAACACTTGTTCAGGTTCGGTCAAAGATTTTTCTGAATTGCAGCAGCTTCAGTGTCACTGCACTGAAAGTCCTCCGCGTAGACGCATCTCCTTTCAACTCGCGACGACTTGCAGGTTTTTGTTTTGGTTGGCCGTCACTCATGGTTGGCCGTTTAACTCAAACTTCTAACTCATTTACTTGCATACTGTCTCCACTGTGGTGTTACCAAAACCAGTCATTTCAAATCCAATACAGTAGTTTCAAAACAAACCAGCATTAATCGCTCCAGGATATCAACAGCCATTGTGGGGATGTTGGGCTGGCAAGGTAAACTCTCTCAGCATTTCAGTCAAATTTTTTTTTCTCGGAGAGCTTTTTAAGATTCAAGATTCAGCTGCATCAAATGCTTGCATGTCCAGCTTCAGTGAGAACAACAGGGGGAACAAGGATCTTTTTGCCAGTTGCCAATCTCCAGGACAGCTGAGGTGTAAACAGGAACAAGCATTAGGAAACGCCCATGCCTTAGTGGCCGGGCCCAGGCCGCGTCGTTAGCCCTGACCTTCAGCCGAACACTGAGCCTGTGTCCTCTCTCCACGCTGCCAATCACAACCATGACTCACACCACAATAAATGGCTGCCATTTGGCTGCCCGAGTCCGACTAACCGACCGCTGCTCTCATGAGTGGACGTAGTGTTTCATACAAACTGACGTGCAGATTTTCCCCTTGCACTTCTACTGCAGGGCGTGTGGCAGCACAACGCGCAGGAAAGGAAACCCGCGCACTGCCTCGATAGCTGGTCAACAGTTCCATTAGAATAAGCGAGAGGCTTAAGTTTGCTTATAATTCATCTCGTAAAGTATAGTGTAAAGATATCCTCTTCCTCGCAGTTGGCAAGTGAGAGAGCTCGGAGTTTATCCACACCTTTGATCCAAGCTCATGTGTCAGAAGGTCCTCTGTCATTTTACTATTTCTGGTTGATTTTTTATTTTTTTTTCCAAGCCTACTAAACAGAAGCGTATTAATGCCTATGTACCGTATGTCATCTTCCACAATTTTGGAAGTTAATTAAATTTGAATAGAACTAGACACCATTGGTTTCCATGGCTTGTGGCACATGCACAAGGGCAGCTCTGTGCCAAACCAAAATTTACCGGACCCTGCCTCGCGGAGCGAGTTTGGACCCTTTCTGTCACTCACACGCCGAGACATTCCTCCCTCACCAGCAGATGTCTGTCGCCATAGCCACTCACACTCGCTGCCATCCGTTCCTGTGGATTTAAAGTGTCATATTGAATTTGTTTCGACTCTCGTGTCTGCTTAGGTACCGACTTGATTGTCTCTCACAGTTTTGCAAGGGAAGATGGTGAAGTCCTCGGAAGCACGCGACGCAACAGAGCAGAGTTTGGTGACATTTAGAGACGAATGCATTGTCCTTCCTGGATATCCGTGTCAGTGAAGCTGGATTTTAAGGGAAAGTAGCTGTTGCTTGGTAGCATTTATTGAATCTTATTCTTTAGAAGGTACAATCGCTTACTTCATTTCCCTCAAAGTGCTGATCGATTTGTACGTTCATATTGTGTCATTACCCAATTTCAAGATGAAGAATACTCCAATGACCCTTTGTTGCTTTCTGTGGCTGGGTGAAAAGTGAGAAGAATGGCTACATAGCTGAACGCACAGACACACTTGACATTAAGACAATTACTTGTAGTCAAAGAAAATCATGATTTTATCCAACTTTCAAGTTTGTCACCTGCTACACTGTGACTCTGGCTTCAAAAAATTGTGTAGTTGGGGTCCAATCATTTTTATAGTACAATTTGAAAGTAACATTGACAAAAATATCCATCAATATTCATTATAATCTTCTGGAGATTAGTAAATGAAGTGAACCAAGAACTGAGCCATTGTTCCAATAGCGTTGAGGTACAAAGTACAGAGGACTAAAAGCTGTGCATGCAGTCCAGTCATATTGATGTATAATGAGACAATTTCTGACCCTGTCAGAAGATGATCTAAAGCTGTCTTTGGTCGTAAGACTATCAATTGCCGTCGCGGCACAACATAAGACCTCTGTTATTCAGCCACAACAAAAGATGTTGCCACAATTGCTCATCTTTTGTCTGGGATAGACCATAAGTGCATGGTGTAAACTAGCCAAGACTTGACTTGATTATGATATAACCAATAATATCAATAAACATAACTGAGTGGTTTTAATCTTTTAAATGGGGAAATACACTCAATAGGCACTAAGTCCCATCTGTAACCCAAGTCTCTGATTTTATGTCCTCAGAGTTACAAGAAAAAACACATTTCAGAAATAAATGATCACCAGTTGGTATGATTTATCTTCCAACCTCCCTAGTTATCAAGGGACAAAGTCCTTCTTCCAAATACATTTGGAAATAATCAGGGTTTGGCTGCGTATGTGGCCTCACTTTACTCAAGATTTATCGATTTTCTTGGTACTTCCGGCAGATTTGCCTCAGTACAGACTCTTCTAAAATTGCTACTGTAATCATCAATATGACCTATTTCTGATATATTCAACAGATTCCACTTGTGGCTGGCCTAAAAAATTAAGACATGACACTCATACTTTATATTGTACTTGCATGTGTTCTCACACTGTTATTTAAATTCTACCGAACCTCTCCATAAGAATGTCAGTCAACTATTTTCCCAGTGTCATATACATGCCTGTGTGCCCCTGCAGTGTTTTGGCAGGCTACAATGGCACTATATTCGCATATGGTCAGACGGGCAGTGGGAAGACCTTCACCATCACCGGAGGGCCAGAGCGGTACGATGATCGTGGAATGATTCCTCGCAGCCTGTCATACCTGTTTGAGCGCCTAAGCCAGGTCAGTCCGTTGATAGATGACCAGTTCAATTGATGCATTCACAAACTGTAAATCAAATGTGGCTATAAATGTCTTAAAGTATCTTTGTTTCACAGGACAGCAGCATGGTTTCTACCATCCACATCTCCTACCTGGAAATTTACAACGAGTCAGGATACGACCTTCTGGACTCAAGACATGAAACTTCCCGGCTGGAGGACTTACCGTCAGTGCTTTTTTCATGCTTCCATGCTTTTGAAGATGTCGAACTCGCACAGCGTGTTTTTTCCCCCTATAAAGACATGCACCAACTTATATGAAAAGTTGTGAAGGCCAGTAACGCATTCTCCTCAACCATTGTGGTTTGAGCTGGGCCTTGTTCTTACACAGCCCCGTCTCGGCATTGCTAAGTTGCTGTGTGGTGAAATATGGAGACTCGAAGATTTACCAGCATCCATCAGCGTCCAGCTGACATCAGACCATGGAACGGGCATGGTAGCCGTAAACCCAGTGGCAGACTCCACCGCTGGAGTTTTTTCATAGCCGGTCACTGTGGCTGATTTCATTCACGTGCCTCTTGTTCTTTGTTTCTTTTTGTTTCTTTTTTTTTCTTTTTTTTGAGGTTTTCTCTGTCGGGCTTAATCTAATTGTATTGCAGGACTTCAAGACATCACATCATCTGAGTTGATCATTTCTGGTGCACCCATATTTTCATGTACCGGTTCCATTTAAAGAGTTCTCCTTTCGTAGGATCCAGCTCAAGGTTTAGATACCCACAAATCACAGTCCTCTGGAAATAGACGGTACCCATCGTTAAGCATGCTGTGGCCACACTTGCTGATTCAAGGAGAAGCTGTGGCGCTGACAAATTTCTTTCTTTAACTGTTCAGTTTCAGGCTGTAGTGGCCCTTTTTGTTTTTGACATTCTTGCCCCTTAGCTGCATTATTTCAGTCATTCATTTCTACCCTTTAAAAGTGAATTCCTTCAATTGCTCCATGGTTTTATCCTTTTTAAATACATTAATCAAGCTTTTTTTTTTTTTAATGACTGGCTGTCTCGAAAACAAAACGGAAAAAAACAAAAACTCTACCAGCACGCAATGTTTAACCGCATTAAGATTAATACTGTTTTATTAAACTCCTCCAATTATCAACACATGTTAAGATAATTACCTACATGTGTTCTCCATTCATTCCGCCCTCTTCGACTTGTCAGTCCAGTAGCCATACTGTCACATCCCTGGCGTCTGCACGGAAATGATGTGGTAAGATCAGAGGCGGCACGAGGCACTTAAACCCGTCTGCCAAAGCGCTTTGTTTCAGTGCCTCATGTGGGAAAGATCTAATCAGAGTTAGTTTTTTTTTTCACACAAAGAAACCCTTGTTTTTTATCAAGGTATGAACATCTAGATAGATAAAGCACATGTGACAAAATGATTTGCGGCACACTCGCCTACATATGTGGTTTGTTTGGATTTGAAGCTGAGGTGATTTGAAGTAAAACAGGCGACGTGACATGTGATTTAGTTCCTTTATTTGGCTTCCATTAGATACTTTCCTGATATATATATATATAATCTTTTATAAATGGCTCGAATTACATTTTCATGTTAACCTTCTTCCCTCTGCAGAAAAGTAACGATTGTGGAGGATCCAGACCTGAACATCCATCTCAAGAACCTTTCCATGCAGCAGGCAACCAATGAGGAGGAAGCTCTCAATCTACTCTTCCTGGGGGACACAAATCGTGTCATAGCTGAGGTAAAAGAAACGGGTGTGAAGAATGGATGGTACTTTACTTTCATTAGGATTACTACGAGGAAAGATAGATGATTTCGGTGGTGTGGTTGCACTGTCTCTGGGCACGTTTGTTATTGTGTGTGCTTTTGTGTCATCCCTGCGACGTGCTGATGACCTGCCCTGGGTGTGTCTTGCATCACACTATCGTTGACCCCGGGTTGGATAAAGGAGGCATAGAAATTAAATGGATGGATTTAGCTGTTTTGTCAACATGCTCTACATGCAGATTTCTTGGTAATTACTGGAGATCCGATACAGAATGTCTACTGACTACTCCCATTGTAAATGAACACAAGGTATTTTGTTGTTTTTCACCCACCATTGCAAATTTCTTTCTAAAAGCTACCTTAGGAGCCTTCTAAAATATCAGCTTGGCTCATTGTGGTTTCTTTTACCATGTTTTTTTTTTTTTTGGTGCCAGTAAAAACAAACATTTTGTCTGTAATTTTTGTTTATGTTGTTGCAGGTTTTATTTTTCCTTTCTATGTTCAGACACTCAGACTCCCCACATAGATGAGACATACGGTGGGTCAGCTATTGTTTTGCAACCTGCGATTTGAAGCACAGGGCTACTCTCGCCTTGTTTACCCTTGTTGCCAGTTTGTATGTAAATAAAAGACAGTAAAAGTGAGCTGGATAATTAAGTTTCAATGAGAGGCTTTCCTTTCACTTTTGACAAGTACTTTTTTTGATGTGGACGTGATTCTCGGGTGACACATAGCCAGCGCAAAAAGAAATATTGGAGTTATGGGACCTAAGGATGAGTTTTATCTGTAAGTCTAACATGGGTTTTCCCATAATATTGCTAAGTATGGGAAACACGTAAGACTGATATCCCACCAAGCCCATTATCAAGAACAATTTTGCATTTGTTCTTGCCTCTGATGGGAGGACACACTGCTTGTGTCCTCTGCACTAAATCCTGAGGGGATATTTCAGTGGAAACACTTTATTGCATGTTGCAGTATAAAGCACACAAGTACGTATTTACACGATTCAAAAGGGAAATTTGAGCACTGTCCACCCACACAGAGACTCTTCTTGACTTGTCCTCTCTGGGACATCATCACAACAAGGTTTCTCTGGAGCCTGAAGCAAACAAGGAACAGTCAACATAATCCGCATATCACTGCCAGAATCATCACAGAAGCTGTTGCTCCACATAGACTTCAAATAGAGCAAAGCTTTGTTTCTTCTCTTGCTCCAAGCCATGTGGATACAAGATGACACGTCCATTCACGCCACACTCAGCAGACCATGAGCTCACTTGCTTGGAGACTTGGCAATCCCCTCCACAGTTTTATTGGAGAGGAAATAAAATACACCTTCTCAACTCCTCACCCTTCGCTCAACTTGGATAAGGAAACGCTTCCTCTCATCTGGTCTTTCTTCTGTGTGTCTGTTTACCATGCTCCCCGTTGATGCAGGACTCCTCCCCTCTATCTGCATTCTGACTGCCTCTTGAACTCGCAGGGGTGAATCGGGTGCAAAGCATGTGGTCGACCAGTCAACTTCGGTCTTACGGTTTTGAATCAGCAATCAAAATATTTTGCAGCACCAGACTGGCTCATTCTGCTGACCTGCTGCAGCACCATGTGTGGTCAGTGCGTGCTCTTGTAACAGCAACATGTGGTCAATTTAGAGCACAGGAGAGTAAAGGAAGTGACTCAAGTGAGGCTGCATTGTCCTGCTGTTTTTGTTGCCCCTCCTGGGTAGACGGGTGTCTCTTTGGGCAGCCGCACAGTTCATGAACCGTCACAGTTACACACTGTACTTAATATATTAATAGTTTTTGTAAGACTCCCAAGTGCTATAAAGTCGTATTATATGTAGTTCTGGCATGGCTATGTACACTAGGGTGTCAAACATAAAGCCCGTGGGCCAGAACCGGCCCGCAAAAGGCTCCAATCTGGCCCACCACACTGGCAAAATATTACGTTAACTTCCTCTTTGAGTGAGACTTGAGAGGACAATAAGAATGACTCTGGAGCTTGTGTCAAACTAGAAGCACTTAGAATTGTATTGTTGAAAGTGAGGCTTTTTGGAAGCTGGAGACTCAGAATAAAATGGTCTTGTCTATAAGTCGGAGAGACTGTGGACGATATACAATAGTCTTGGAAGAAAAGAAAACCTGACATTAAATGTAATACTTTCCCAGTAACCAAACAGTTCGTTCTTGATAAATGTCACGGTATGAAGGACACAAAGCCTTTACAGATACGCGTCAGCAGTCAGTACTTATCAATGTGCAGCTGTCAGTGTTTTTGAAGACATAACTGTCTAGAACAGTTTCAGTTATGAGAAATACTTCAGCTAGTCTCAGAACACTTTTCCATTTTTAGCCTTTGGAGTCATTCATTTATGTTTTATTTTTCATTGCATATTTTTTTTAATATTGATTACAAATGGTAGGGTTCATTCACAAAAGTACTCTAATTCAGAGTTGAGCCTATATCAACCATACCATTTGACCAGTGACAGGTGATGTTATTAACTCTGATTGATGCCGATTGATTAACACCTGAGATCATGAACAGCACCATAAGCATTGTTATAATTGGAATTGGTATTACCTGATGGCAGTGTCCTCTTTCATTTGGATAACTGGCTTTGCCTTTAAGCATAGGTTTTCAAGAAAATTTTGAGAAGCACAATGATGATTTTGGAATGTTAAAATCAACAGTTATTTTCAGTCCTCTGTGTTAAAAGAAAAAAAAAAAAATCTAAATCAAAGATTTCAGATATAAATCCTAACTGTTCAAAGGTCAGGGCTATTTAGAGTTTTACAGTGTTAAACAGGTGCGCATAATGTTTTGGCTGATCCATGTAAAAAGCAGCAGATTTGATTGAAAGTAAATTGTGTTTTTGCTGATCCCGCCCTTCATTTCATAATCTCCACTTGCATATCAGAATGTATTGTGTATCACAACACCAGTCAAAGGAACTGAACAAAAATAAAACAAAATCAGTGCTCAAACCTGGATACTCTATTCTTCCCCCTTACCCTTTACATAATCCCGTCAGGTATGTGACCCCCTGCCTCTTTCCAGGGCCTTGGATGACATTACTCGTACTTTGAGGGGTATACTTTGGAGCAAAACATGTGCAGAGTGAGGGGAATTCGGACCGAGGAGAAGGGATGACAGCAGTGGGTTAAGATTGCAAAAGATCTGTCACGAGCTGTCACACAGCTAACAAGCAAGTGTTGGCACATTTACCCCAACAAACGGTCAGGGCACCTTTTTAGAGTGGATGACCTGAAATCTCCCCGAGCATGATTGATTCCCTAACCGTTTAATGTGTACCCCCAGTGATGTGGAGGAAAGCCATAAATATTTAATTTTGAACAAAACTCAGAATAAACAAATGTGTATGTATGAGTACTGAACAAAAAAAGCTTTTTGAAAGATAAAGCGATGTCTGTTGTGATGCCGCCACTTTGTACAGTGTGACTGTGGCGGAATCCTCACGTTAGGAGTAAGAAAGTTTCCTTTGTGAACTCTCTGTAGCTAATCAGAAATTTACACTTCTGTATTTTCAGGTTGCCCACAGTGGTGGTACTTGGTGATCTCAACATTTTATCAGGCGGTACAAAATATTAAAAAGATTATTGTTTCACCCCGGCACAAAACCTCTCTAATTAGTATTTACATCTACATTTGTGAAGGGATGGGAAAAGAAATAATGCAAAATAAAGAAACGCTTTAAGACGATCAAAACCTATGCATGGAATATGAAACAGTCTACTTGAGCTTGAACAAAGTTATTTCCATCTGCCTGACCAAAACAGTTGAAAGTACACGTGCATGTCATTTCCTGCCTCTTTCTATGCCGAGTCTGTATATTTAGTCTTTTTCAAAGTGAGCATTTATTCGTGTTCAGCTAAATGCTATTTAAAGCCACCATCACATGTTCAAGCTGCCTTTGGCACCAACAATAAATGAGATAAAAGACCCGACTCAGCACTAGGTTAGTGACTCTTCGTCTCTTCTGTTCATTGTTTCAGCGGGGATGCCATGAGTAAGCCATCCCACTCTAATAAGGCTTGTTTGTTCAAAGTGACTCATGCTCTATTTCTGCCTCCTCCTGGTTTCAGCCTGATTCCTGCTGTCCCAGTGACCATCTCAGCATTTGTGAAGCCTACACAATGTGTTTACAGCTCAGTGGTATCACGTGGTTTGGCTTTCATCTTCTAACCCGTGGGAGAAAATAACAACCAAAGCAGACAAGTTTTTTTGTTGTTTTGCGATATGAAAATGTGCTGCAGATGGCGTGTGAATTGTGTTTGCCTCGCCACCCGGTGCACAAACGTTTCAAGCTTCGGGAAACGCTCGCAGACACTTAATTGCAACAATATTGCTGTGATTGCTGAAAAGACTCTCTCATCACTTTGTCGTTCGCAGACTCCTGTCAACCAGGCATCCACTCGTTCCCACTGCATCTTCACCGTGCACATCTGCAGACGAGAGCCCGGCTCGGCCACCCTGAGGCGATCCAAGCTCCACCTGGTGGACCTGGCCGGATCAGACCGAGCGAGCAAGACTGGTTTACATGGGAAGCTGCTCACCGAGGCCAAATATATCAACCTCTCTCTACATTTCTTGGAGCAGGTAGACTCTTATCCAAATAATTCAGTTGCATATGATTTTGGGACTTGTAGATCAGGGGCGTCAAACACATTTTAGTTCAGGGGTCACATACAACCCAGTTCTATCTTGGGTGGGCCAGACTGGGAGCATAGTGCCATTATAACTTTTAAATTTAAACTTAAAAATCTTTCTCTGTTGTTGTGCAGAGTGTACATGAAGATAATGTCTATATTTTCGGAAAAAT
The DNA here is from genome assembly GCF_963383615.2 of Lipophrys pholis. Classification (NCBI taxonomy): domain Eukaryota; kingdom Metazoa; phylum Chordata; class Actinopteri; order Blenniiformes; family Blenniidae; genus Lipophrys; species Lipophrys pholis. The sequence continues at coordinate 4,246,389 of NC_137633.1, read as the reverse complement.
CTAACAATTTCTACCGAAAAACATTACCATCTCAACATAAAGCCAATTTTAATGATAACTTCTGGTGCAATACAGTGAAATGGCCCCAAAACTTCTCCTATAGCTGTTATAGTATGCCCTGACAGTATAACTTGTTTGCTACTGCTAGTTTGTATTTTGGCAAAGAGGCAGCTATCTTTCATGCCGTTATCACCGATATCTCAGCTCAGGTCTCTGTGTTGTATTCTGTCCATTACTCAAAAAGTTTGTTTAAAACTCTATGTTTTCTTTGAAATGTTTAATATTTGCTTGGTGGGTTTTTGGGCCGGACTGAAGCCTCTTGCAGGCTGGTTTTGGCCACGGGCCTTATCTTTGAAACCCTTACTCTTGCACAGTCCCATTGTTCATGATAGCATATGGAGATATATTTTCTATCGAAATTGCATTGCTTTTGTGGAAAAACGTTATCAAAGACATTGTTGACTCTAAGAAGAAGATCAAGAATTCTCTCTCCTGGACTAAATCGGTGCATTCTTGAATTGAAACAGCACTGACAGATATCAATCTTGCCTTCATTCTGGAGCAACTGAAGTAAAATAAGGTGGTTGGTTTACACAAAGTTCTCCATTAACTGTGCGAAAGGGCCAGCATCACATGACCCAACCTCCACGATTCCCTGACCTCGTCCCAGCTACAATTGATTTGGGATTCGGTGACCTGCCGAGCAAAGGAACAGCAGCCAACAAGTGTCCAGCACATGGTGTGAATTCCTTCAGGACTGATGGAAAAATGTGTCGGCCTCATGAAGCTTGTTGAGAGAATAACAAACTGTGTAAAGCTGTTCATAGTTTCCTCCATTATTGTTCCCCGATGAAGAAACTTGTACAAATAATGAGCAATCCTTCGAACAAAGTCTTCGTACACATGTCCATGTGGCTAAACTTGTGACTGTTACTGTATGAGTTTGTTTTTTCATGTCAGCTTCTTTCATTGCTGTTTTCTTCAGGTCATTATTGCGTTGTCGGAGCGAAATCGCTCCCATATCCCTTACAGAAACTCCATGTTAACGCTTGTGCTGAAGGACAGCCTCGGAGGCAACTGCATGACCACCATGGTTGCCAACATGGCAGTCGACACGAGGAATATTGATGTAAGGATGCCCACTCCTCACAGCTAGGTCACATGCACATGTGGGATTAGTATCTAAGACATGATATATTGTGATCATTTTCTTGCGTTTTAGTTGAGCAAATACATAAAATCTGGACTAGATTATGAAGTCATTATGATGTAGACTTCCATGCAGAGAAGTGCCGACATATTTTTACGACTGTTTTCCCAGGAGTCCATCTCGACGTGCCGATTCGCTCAGCGTGTGGCTCTCATCAAGAACGAGGCAATACTGAATGAAGAACTGGATCCCGCCCTGGTGAGACAGCCAGACACACTCGCGGCACTTCAACCAGTCTCTACGATTCCCATAGCTCGCCCACAAAATCACACCACAGAAAGCATGACTTAGTATGCAGCTTTATCGTGGCCAGACCCTCCTCATCACTTCCAGACCTGAAGTTTGATGAGTGAATGAACTGCAATGTGAATCCCGCTTCTGAATTTAACTAAGTGGAACCCACCATGTGCTTCAGCGTCCTCTTTTTATTTCCAGTTCTAAATTATTTTTTTCCAGTCTGACACAGTTATTCTGAAAGGAGCAGTTTTTCACCTTCGACACAAGGAGGCCCTCAAGTCTAGTGATGTATAAGATCTTCCTGATTTGCAGTTCATTGACATTTATAGCCAGCATCATACAAGTTCTGGGTGGGATTCGACTTCAGAACCTTTAAGTTTTGGTAGTCATGCTTTCAAGAATTGCCTTGTTTTCCAAGTACATCTCCCACATGTCCAATCAGAAAGAGATTGAACATCTTTGTGATGTAAGTAAAATCCTCCTGATCCATATTTTAACATGGCAGAGGGCATTATTGTGCTAAATCTAGTTGTTGTTATTGAGCAATATTCTGTTCCCATGAAGTGGATCACACCAAATGGTTCAGTCTTCACTGTGAACATAGTTCAGTTTCAACTGTAAACATGCCTCTATGCCTCTAATGAATCTGTGTGAGTATGTTGGCCATGTGATGGATCGAATGGCCCCATAAACACATGTAAGCCTGGAATCGAACCAAGAGTGTTAACCACTAAACTGCTGTTGGTGCTATCACAATTTATATTTTTACTTGCCTATTTTCTTTTTTTACTATCCCATTCATTTCAAAATCTTCACATATCACATCTTAGTCTGGTGAGTGTTAAATGTCAGTGCTGTCATTAAGGATGTGGAATTGAAGTTGTGAAACTCACTGGAATTGTGTGGAAATAACCCGGGGAAGTTGCGGTTGTCCAGGATTGATCACCTCGAAAGTCTATACCAAAAAGAAATTTGTGAGAATGGTCAAATATCATGGCAACATTTGCAAATATGTATGCCGATGTCAAACGACTTGTGTCTACAGTGTGAGAGGTTCATAATTCATTTAAATGACCGAAGACATGCTGCTGTATCGGCCTTTCATTTGCCTTTTAACACTAATCCTAATCTATATGGGTTTTACCTGAGGAACACAAAAACAAATCAGAGCTCACCAGAAAAACTTCAACTAGTTTAAATCTATGCAGTAATTGCTTTTCTTCACCCTCTTTACAATATTCCGTGACACCTTTTCCTATTACAATGTGCCAAGAAACAGCCCTGGTAGTTGTTGAAAAGGCTCCTTGGGGGAATTACAATATAGCAAGTCGTCACAGCTCCAGTATATCGACTTCCTGTGCTGCCGCTCAGATATTATCCAGCATCAACTACTGTATTACTGCTACTGTATTACTGCTACTGCGTCTTGGCTGGCCACTTGCAAACCCTGCAGAGGTATTTTTAAGAGAGTCTGCGGCCGGCTCAGTAATTGTGACAGTGTCTGGCTGCTCCCAACTGGGTCCAGCACAGTGAGAGCTCCAGGCAAACCCAAACTTCGTGGGCAAACTTCTTGTCTCTGTTTATGGATTTTTAGTGCGGTTCTCATTTTTTGCTCATGTCTTTCCGTCAATTTCTCTCCCAGTTTTCACCAAAACGAAAACTGGGAGAAGAAGAAAGTATAGCTTGGAGAGTCTAACTGATGTCTGTTGTCTGGGCTGGCTGACTTTAATCGGTTTGAAACCAGGACCTTGTTGTAACGAAGGTGTTTCGGTGCATTGCTCAGATGCCTCAGTCGTTCAGGCTGCGACATGTACTTCTTTCACGCCCGAACAGCAGGGAACCAACCGAAGACGATGTTTCGATCAGGGAAAGAATAAAGTGTTGATAGTGGATGGACAGACTATCATTATAATGAGGTCCGCCACAGAGATATCAGGTTGGCTTCACACTTCGTTCAATGTAAGGCTTTCCATTTGTCTCGGAGCTGAGAATTCCTACCTTGGAGTAATGTGTCCTCCTCGGATAAACAGGTTTGGAGGCTTCCTTCCTTGTGTAACGGAGCCAGTCAGGCAGAAAAGTTGTTTTTATACTAGCTCTTTCTGAAAATACTTAATAGCTGCTTTTTTTAAACTGTTTTCATGCTCTGGGCCATGCAGGACAGTCATTCATTTCATGCATGACATCCTTCAGTATGCTACTGTTCTAAGTTGGTATCCACAGGCGGGGTTTGTCTACTTTTACTCTGTCTCAGTCGAAATGGGGGAAAATGCAACTTTTCTGATATGCTGCTGTGCATGTGCACCACCGCCGTAGTAAAATTATTCTTCTGCACACGCGCGAACAGATGGACAAGAACAACAATGGCAACTGCCAGAGTGTCATGTTCATAAGATATTGTTCTCTGCATGCACGTGTGTATGATTTCAATACAAAAACAACCAACAGGCCCCGCTAACGGCTCTACATGAAAGCTACAGAGTTTCCTGACATTTCCTGATAAGAAAACAGGAAAACAATGTGTTTTCACTTGAAATGTCGTCGTCTAAACGGAGTCGAAACTTTACCAGTGGAGAACATTAACAGCTATAGGATTTGGTTTTGGCTCTCAGTCCTGTCTGCTTCATTCATTTTGTGTATTTTTCTGTAGTACCTTCCTTTAGGATAGGAAAAAATGTGTTTTAAGGTTAAATGGTTAAGTCTTGGCAAACCGCATAGTGTGCTAACCCTCCTGATCCTAAAGCTGCATGTTAATCCCCCCCCATTCCCAGAGACACAAACAACTTGTTGTTATTTTTATTTTTTTTAAAAAGCAGCTCTGATTAGCACATACCTACAAATCAAACAGAAGCCTACTTATCACCAACTACAGAAATGTGTTTGAGAGTGGGTGTGAAAAGTCATGCCTGTGGTTGATCCCTTCAGTCCTTCATCTGTCTCATCAAACACAGTTCATTAGCATACATTAGGAGAAGGCTGGGTTTGTGTTGTGCTCATCTAAGTTCCAAGATTGTCGTCATTTTTTGGTAGATAGCGAAAGCAAATGATGCAAAATTGTTGAATCATCACATCTAGTCAAATGGAAAAATATAGAAAAACAAAATGTTTCCTAATAGTGAAATATAGTCACTATAAAATATACTAGATAGAATTATTATTGGCAGCCTCTTACAAATATTTACTTGATAATCTATTTAGTTGATGGAACCTATAACTGATATTGTTTTGATCATGTAGCCATCTAGAGCATCTTGCATTTAACTGCTGCCAGTTTCTGACACTACCACACATATTTCTTAGATAGGCCTTCAGCAATATTGCATTTCATCATTCCGTTGATAGAACTTGTGCCTCCAGTACCCGAGGCAGTGAAACTGCATGACAGAATCTTCATCATGACTCCCTGTAGGCTGTAGTTTTCCTTTAGAGCTTTATTAACCCACAAGGAAAGTGTTACACTCCCGAACAGCTCTACTTTGGTCATGTCTGTCCATCGGACATTATCCAGAAACAGCTGTGGCTTTTCTTTGATACTTGTTGTAAACATTAGTCATGCTTTTTGTTCCTTCTTTCAGTAGTACTGTCTTCTTTGGCTTTGGCCCATAGAGTCCTTCATGGTTGAGTACTTGACGTACGGTAAAGTCTCTCCACATTGTTCCAGCTACTTTACATTTGCGGCCTCCTTTAGTTTAATGACTTTAAAACAGAGTTAAAACAATGATTTTTGCCATGTTTTTGTCAGACAAGTTAGTTTTTGTTTTAAAATCTGTTGAATTTCACTGCAGTGTGCCATCAGATTTGTCTACAATGGAGCTGTTTTCCCCCCATCTTTCACTGTGAGTGTGGCCCACTGGAACACAGCCCCATGTGCTATCATTTTGTTGTGCAGAATAAATCCCGAGGCCGTGTTTAGGTGAAACAGGAAGCTTTGACTCCTCTTCCTACATAAAAAGTGGCCCCGTAATAGCCCTGTGTTTTCTGACTGCATAATGCTGCACATATGCATTTAAAGTGTAACCCGTTGTTATACTGCAGTGCTTACACTTTACTGTGGGTGGTTTTCGGCCCCGGATGATGGTATGTATTCAAGAGGCAAGTGTATGATTTTATTTTAGGACTTTTTCTACGAGCACATTTAATGTTTTCAAGTGATTTGTGTGGCCTGTCAGAATGCAGCGTTGGAACATTTTCTTTGGTGTTTACCATAACAACCTGCTGCACTTCTGGACAGGCGTTGGTCCGCGTAAGATATGCTGATATCATCAGTCGCTCGATGTGAGTCAGTTTTTCTGCAGAGGGTATGGAAGCCTGCCGTGGTACTGTGGTGCCGCTGTGGGCTTTGCACTCTGAAATAAACTGCACCATCCGGCTGACCAACAACTGGTGGTCAGCCTTTGAGGATACAGCTGGGAAAAATTACATCAGGCTGTGGGTTCCAAAGCAGGGAGCGGCCCTGGTGAAGAATGGTCACTCATGACATTTAATGTGCAAACATATGATATGGGGTGGATTAGGAGCAACATTTTTGTTGCGCTAAATGGCACCCTTCCCAAAACCACACAACAGGTCTGTTTCTTCTCAAGAGCATCTCGAGCTGATGATGTCTGATTACAAGGCCGGTTCGGGCTTTCAAGTTAGAAGTTGTGTCAGCTGTAAACCTTTTGCATATGTGAGGTAACTCAGTCTGACCTTTGACCTTGATTGAGTTGTCACTGACCTTTGGCTTTTTGCAGCTTAGTGTTGAATGTGTGTTAAAATTGCAGTCTTTCAGTCACTTTATTTTTTTCCCCCAATGTTGATATTCATAGTGGAATTTACAATGAGGCAAGAGGCGGATCATGTGGGGAGGGAGAAGAACAGTTGCCATTTGTCTACAGTGTACTCTTTCATGGTTGGTTTTGTGTGGAATATTTCTAACAACTGCTCTGGCTTTCTTTCAAAAACCGCACCATGTACTGAATTTCTTGTTGACCTCTTAACCCAACTATTAACATGTGATTGCTTTTCTCTGTTTGGCTGTGATGTGTTGAAAAGATTTTTTTTGTTTTGTTTTAAATAACTCGTTTAGGTTTTCAAGGCATTAGAAAATGGGTAAATATTCAGTTACAAAAAAAACTAACTTGTGGTGATAACATTAATAACCGATTATTATTGTCAATAATAATAATAATCTATCTTTGTTAGTATTATTAATAGCTACAACAAATAGATATGTAAGCTCAACAAAGATTAGTGATACAAGAAATCAGACAATTAAAAGTACAGAAAGAAATAATACAAGAGAAACACATGCTACAATAACAGAAAATATGTGGCAAGTAGATTATCTCTAAACCATAGAATATAAAAAAATCGACAAACTTTATAAATCAGACTAAAAAGTGTCTAAATAAATAACAAACTCTCTATATTAAAAACACTACACAATTTTATATAAAATGTTTTTGTCATGTAATTTAAAATAAGAGTTTAATCACTTTAGCGTAATCACATTTTAAAGGTTTTTTAAATTTTTTTTCATTCTGATCACTGGTGCTTTCCTGTCAGAAAAACTGATTTGAAATGAGAGCGATGATAACAGAGCAAGCCCAACCCCTTTGTTTATCTGTGATATAATTTGATATTAAAACATTCAAAAATTCCAACTTGTACAACAGCTTTCAGTTAAATGTATGTATTTCCACTATGCAGACAAAAAAGGATGCAGGACCTTAATAAATGTTTCAGGTGTACCTTAGCAGCAGGTGGCAAGGGATTTTCATCAAGTCTCACCTTTTATTATGAAAAAACATGGTACTTTATGCATCCACCACCAGAGGCAGCGAAACAACTCCATGTTATATTGGTACTCCCAGTATGTTTTTATGGTATTTTGAGGTCAAGGAACTGAACCATTTTGGTATGAATTGATGGTTAATGAATAAAAACAGGAAATTTAATTTCAATGGTTTGATTGTTCCTTCATTCTATGTCTCCATTACCAGAGACAGCAAAGCAGCTCCCCATAAAAATACAAACATATTTGTTTCGCTTCCTCTATTTTCTTACTGAAGATTTTTCTAAAAACAAAATAAGCTAGAACATCTTTTCTTTAGGATTGTCTCGTAACTTTGCAGCATGGTCACATGCAACTATCGGAGTTTTTATTTTTTGTTTTTTACACTTGCACACCTGTTAGTTTTTCCCTCTCTCGCATGTATCTCTGACCCAGCTTTTGTCTTTCAGCTCATTGCACGACTGAAATCAGAAGTCCTGTCACTGAAGGAGGAGCTGACCATGGTGACAGGAGTGCAAAGAAGTGATCAGCTCACCGTTGAGGAGATCCAGAAGTATGTCACCATTTCTGCTGGAATATTAGCACTCGTGTTTTATTGCACATACCTTATAATCCCTTTCCAAACGTATGTTTGAAATGACAGAATTATAAGTGAGCAACCACACGAATAAAGTTTGATTTGATTAGATTTTCCTGGAAATCTCAGGTTTTGTTGTATTTGTCATATGTTCCATGCGTCTGGCAACAGAGGCAACAAAGAAGCCTCTGATGCATGATGGTACCGCCACCGTGTTTGACACTAGTCATGCAATGTTTTTTCTTACAGGCATCTTTTTGTCATTTGTAAACAGCTTTATTCACTGCATTTCTACTTTTGTCAGACAAAAAATATTAATTCAGCACGTTTCTGTCTGTAGAGGCCCTTAGCCGAGTGTAGTGCTCCTGAATTATCTAACGGTGCGTTTACACTATGTCCACGGCAGCCCCGTTTCAGGCCACCGTGGACAAAACGTGCTGGACGTGAGACAACGCAGGGGGACGGGATGGGCAAACGTAACAGGTTGTGATTGCCGTGGGCGCCGTGCCAGACTTTTAAATTGTCAAAAAGATAGCCCGTAGCAAAATGGGAACGTCATTGGCAGCACGTAACTGGCCGTAATAGAACTTGGAGGCGGTCCGTAGCGGGACGGGAGGCTTACAGGAAGTGACGTAGTGGGCGTTCCATCGCTCCATCGCAGTTGTTTCATGGTTGCTTCCCGTTTTATCACGTCGCGCAACGCTTCGTCATGGTTCTCATGGCGCCGTTTCATCATGTTCAATTGCGGCTTGCCTCGGCGCGCACGGTCTGGGAGGAAGCCGACTCCGAGCCCGGAGGGGAGTTTCGTTCGAGTCTGAGCAATAAGCGGCAGAACACCTTCTACAAGCTCTGCCATCGAAAAATAAATCCAGGGGTATGTGTGCACCCAGCAAAATTCCCGGCGTCCACATTTCATCCGTAGAAAGCCTTGACGGAACGTGAAAAACGTGCCACGCCTTCCTCAGAATTCCCCCAAATCCCACTACGTTTCAGGCAAACGGGGCTGCCGTGAACACAGAAAATTTCACAGTTAATGGTGCGTTTACACTGATACCATTAAAGAGAGGTGTTGAAACAGGATGTTGGACAAAAACTAAAGACAACCAACTTAGTTTTTTTTCTTTTTTGATTTCATTCATTATTCCTCGAGGTTTCCTTGTGTGCTCGGTTATTGGTTAACTTGCTTTGTGATGTCCGTCCCTCTGATAACTGCAGACTTGTCCAGTATGTTTCTTGTCTTTTGCTCGATGTTGGCTGTTTTTGGCCTGAACCCCACAACCCCAGGCTGGATGAACCACATATGGAGAAGTGAATTGATGGATGAGTTGTTTTTGTACTCTGTTTATATAAACCTAGTTCGGTTTTTTTCACCCTTGATGTTCTAAAGTCACAATAGAAATCTGCTGTGGCGTCATTTCTTAGCAGCAGCACTGTGTTAAAGGTTGTGACAATGTCTTTGGAAAATAGTTAACTAAAACAGTCTAGACTACATGCAGCACACCTTTTGCTAGATGTTTAGGGATTCTAAATCTACAATGTACATGTTCAGATTATTGCTTCTATTAGTGCTTCTCAGCTCCAGAGAAGACAGCAGACTGCATTTTTTTTTTCAAACTCTAATTTGTATTTATAATGCTCAAACCCACAGATTCTTGAGAAAATATATGTCTCAAGATTTATAAGCTTTTGAGGTTTGCCTAAAGTGCGTACATAACTTATGATTTTGGCTTTGTATCCATGCTGAGTTGAAGCCTCACTCACCAAGGCTTAACCAGATCTAATAGAGTTTCCCAGGATTCCGTCTTTGCCAGAACTGCATTATTTCTGCTGCCGCACTCAAGTGGTAGAGGGACGTAATCACTCAGGGCCAGAGTTCAGGCCAGAGGTTCCATCATGGATTTGGCAGATCGCCTCACTAGCTCTGATATATTTCCCGTGTCTCGGCTTCCCCAGTTTGCATTTTTATGATTTCCTCTTTACCCACGTGTTTCCCCCTCCGTTTGTGGTCACGCTCACTCTGGGAACCTTCTGTGATGTCTGTTGTGGCTGCGTCGACTGGACACGCAAACTTTTTAGTTGCCATTTCCTCCCTCATTTATTCTTTGACTCATCCCGCGCTGATTGATTGCACACATCCTGGTTTGATTTTCTCGCCACCATTCCAAAAGCATCATTCCAGAGGGTCGTTGCTCTGCCTAATCAGTACCAATCCACTTCCACACAATTAAAGTGCAGTTATCTTTTTTTTTTTTTCCACTTATCGTCGGTTGGTATTTTCCCCATCAACAGATCACCTCACACTTTGGAACACCGTTTTTCAAACTATCAATTTCTAGTTTGAAAACAAGCAAATGACGTTTTTTCTCTTCCTAATTATTGTACATGGCATCAAAGGACATTCTTCAGGATCAAACCTTGTATCACAAAACCACTGATGTCTCGCAGGGCCCTGAAACAAGACCACTCGGTTTGTTTGAACTCCTTCATCATGTAAACCTGCCGTGTTTATTCTGTCGAACACGTAACAGAAAATAAAAAACCGCACGATGCCGTGCATACACTAGATCCGCCTGGACCCGTGCCTCCTGGTCTTTTGTCAATGGTTGCTTCCAGATCTCCAAGAACCAATGTTTGGACTATCATTTAGTGATAGTTTATCAACAGCCCAGCTCAGTGAAGCCGGAGGATGGTTTTAAGTAAATAGTTTTCTTTGACCAGAGCCACATTTTAAACGGAACAAATTTAGATCTTAACCGTTTGAGTGCCTCTCCAGTGACTATGACACTGGTTTAAGGTTTGGTAGAGTGTGTGTCCCAATGTACAGTGGTCTGAAAAAGTGTTTGCCCACTTCCTGATGTCTTACCTTTTTGCACGTTTACCACACCTAAATGTTTCAGATCGTCAAACAAATTTAAACATTAGTCAAAGATAACACAAAATGCAGTTTTTAAATGAAGGGTTTTATTAATGAGGAAGAATAAAATCCAAAGCTACATGGCCCTGTGTGAAAAAGTGTTTGCCTCCTAAAACTAATAACTGGTTGGGCAACCCTTAGCAGCAACTACTGCAATCAAGCGGTCGCGATAACTTGCAATGAGTCTTTTAAGACGCTATGGAGGAAGTTTGGCCACTCATCTTGTCAGAATTGTTGTAATTCAGCCACATTGGAGGGTTTTGGAGTGTGAACCGCTTTTTTAAAGGCATGCCACAGCATCTCAATAGGATTGAGATCAGGACTTTGACTCGGCCAGTCCAAAGTCTTCATTTTATTTTTCTTCAGCCATTCAGAGGCAGACTTGCTGGTGTGTTTTGGATCATTGTCCTGCTGTACAACCCAAGTTCTCTTCAGCTTGAGGTCTTGAACAGATGGCCCGACATTCTTCTTCAGGATATTTTGGTCGACAGCAGAATTCATGCTGCCATTGATCACGGCAAGTCTTCCGGGTCCTGAAGCAGCAAAACAGCCCCAGACCATCACAGTGCCACCACCAGATTTTACTGTTGGTATGATGTTCTTTCTCTGAAATGCAGAGTTACTTTTATGCCAGATGTAATGGGACACAGACCTTCCAAAAAGTTCTCACAAGTCTCATCAGTCCACAGAATATTTTCCCAAAAGGCTTGGGGATCATTAAGATGTTTTCTGGCAAAAATGAGACGAGCCTTAATGTTCTTTTTGCTCAGCAGTAGTTTTCGTCTTGGAAGTCTGCCATGCAGGCCATGTTTGCCCAGTCTCTTTCTTTTGGTGGAGTCATGAACAATGACCTTAACTGAGGCAAGTGATGCCTGCAGTTCTTCAGATGTTGTTGTGAGTCTTTCGTCACCTCTTGGATGAGTAATTGCTGCGCTCTTGGGGTAATTCTGGTCGGCCGGCCACTCCTGGGAAAGTTCACCACTGTTCTGTGTTTTGCCCATTTGTGGATAACGGCTCTCACCGTGGTTTCGCTGGAGTCCCAAAGCTTTAGAAATGGCTTTAGAACCTTTTTCAGACTGATAGAGTTCAATTACTTTTTTTTCCTCATTTGTTCCCAAATTTCTTTGGATCTCGGCACGACGTCTGTAGCTTTTGAGGATCTATTGGTCGACTTCACTTTGTCAGGTAGGTCCTATTTAAGTGATTTCTAGATTGAGAACAGGTGTGCAGTAATCAGGTCTGGGTGTGGCTACAGAAATTGAACTCAGGTGTGATCAACCACAGTTCTGTTTTAGCTGGGGGGCAAACACTTAATAAAACCCTTCATTTATAAACTGCATTTTGTGTTTACTTGTATTATCTTTGACTAATGTTTCAATTTGTTTGATGATCTGAAACATTTAAGTGTTGCAAAACATGCAAAAAAGTAAGAAATCAGGAAGAGGGCAAACACTTTTTCACACCACTGTATGTCTGTGTGTTTAGGTTGGAAGAGCTCGTCAAGACTTTCCTGGAGAACCCCGATCCAGACGCGACACTGTCATTAGGACCAGACATGAGAAAAATCCATCACTGCTTCTCCATGCTGAAGGTAATAATTCACAGTAACCATTTCCTGTATATTATCAGTGTTTGTGTCCATTTCCCCCACCAATCGATCTTTTCCCAGCAATCGAGTTTTGCTCACTGTTTGTGTACTTCCATGGTAAGTTCCACATGCCACTCTTGCACCAATCGCCTGGAGATGTTTTGTGTTCCTGTTGGAGTCGCAAAACTGAAGTTTGGATTGTTTTCATTAGTACCTGCATTGTGTCTTCACTGTTGCATGGCTGAGGGGGGAAAAAAAAAAAGGTTGTCAGAACTGGGTTTATTTGTCTCTATCCATCAGCCAACCTATCAGTTTTTTTTAAATGGCTCCCCCTACTGTCCACTTCAGAAAATAACCAGTTGCTTTTTTTTTTGTTTCATTTGATTCCTTTCCTCAATGGCATAATCCCATCAGAAAAACATCAGCATATTTCGACAGCAATAGCTTGCATTTGCATCATTTATTGTTGAGGACAATCGTGGTCAAGATCAGGGGTTCAATTCAATTCAACTTTGTTTATATAGCGCCAAATACCACAAAGTCATTTCAGGACACTCTTAAAGAGAAAACCCAACAAATAGCATAAGTGACTGTGGAAAGGAAAATCTCCCGATTTTATAGAGAGAAACCTTGTCAAACACATTTTAATTCAGGGGGTCACATGAAGCCCAAGTTCTTCTTGATCGGGTCAAAACATCAGTGTTTTCTTAGAAATCTTCACTTCATTTGTTTGGTGGGTCGGCAGGCCAGATTGGAGCCTCAGCTTTTGGCTCATGGGCCTTATGTTTGAAACCCCTGGGTTAGAGGTAGGAGAAACAAACTTGGGATTACTGAGTTTTCTTTCCTTTTTGCTTTCTTTCTTTCTTAGGTTAAACTATAACCTCAATGGACATGCAGTGTGAATTAATCCTCAACATTCACATAAAATATTCTACACAAGATCCCCTCATTGTGTATTATTTTAGGATCCAACAGGGGCAGATTCAACACATTACTCCTAATTTTCCACTAGGCTGACTATATTTTAAACACGTGCTGTGTTTCCTAATGAGTATGTTTGAACTAGAATTAGTTTGAGCTAAACTATCACTTAAAAGTGGCGGTGTGATGATGAAATGTGATTTATTTTTTTCCGCCATCGTTTTCTGACGTGTTAACTTAAAAACCATTGCATTTCTGGCTTCGGCTCAGTCCCATATAAATAATCAATGACTGTCTTGGTGGTGAACCTGAGCAATGAATGAACAAAATCTTGTCTGATTCTCTGGGCTCAGTGTTTTCTCATCAACCGAAGAGTGTGTGCCGTGCTCCTTCGTAGACTGATGATTCACAATGATTAAACATGACTACAGTTTTGTGCATCCTGTTGGCTGCTAATGCTCAGCCTGGAGGAATCAATTTAACAACTTGTAATGGGACCTGGGCATAGTCTCAGTGAAGCCCTCTAGCATATTTGTTGTCGAGCCTGCCACAGAAAATATAGCCACGTTCATGTTGTGTGCAAAATGCTCAAGAAATAATGTAAATGAAATAGTTTCTGTTTACAGACAAAGTCATTTCTTAAACAGCAGCTGATGGTCCCGCTGCAGCTAACGAGGAGAGAGAACACGCTGCAGGAGCTCTCGCAGTTCTCTGGGCTCCGGCTGGGTCGCAGCAGCCACCAGAAGCAGTTCCAGATCCTGCTTCAATGTCTGTTTATCTCTCCTTCAGTTTGTTATGATCCGCAAACTCTATCTGCTGTTCAGTTTACATTCCTCTGAGCATCACCCCAGTCACACTCCAGTGATCCTGGGAGAAGCTGTCTGGTTTGAATTCCTTTTTTTAATTTTTTTTATTCTTTGTTCCTGATGCTTAACTACTTGCTCTTACTTATTACAGGGAGATGTTCACACACCAGAGTGCCGATGGGTGTACTATTATGAACCAAGTCAAACAAAGCTGGGCTGTGTATGGCATAACAAACGGAACCTCGTCATCAGAATTAACCGGACTCCCTTCGTCGATTAAGGTTTTCTGCTTCGGGGTTCAATGAATTAGAGAATCCATCCATCCATCTTTTCCCACTTTATCCAATTTGGCATCACAGGGGGCTGGAGCCAATCCCAGCTGAGAATGGGCAAAAGGCAGGGTACACCCTGTCAATTCTTTTTGTTGTGTGTGTTTCTGGTTTAGTTTTTTTTTTTGTGTTAAGCCTAAGATGTATTGTTGATTTGTCGATACCTTTGTCAACTTGGACAATTGTTTGCTGCTATTATGAGGATTTTAGTTTTTTAAGAGAAAAAATCATCTGATCTCCGACTTCAGAAGTTGGTATAGCTGATGGATGAATGGCAAGATGGATGGACATGTTACTAAAAACATAATTTTATTTAATCTCTCATGTAAAAACGTTTCAAGGAAATCTAAATGCTTCTCCACCTTAAGACCAGCTTGAAAATGTTTTCAAGATCTATAAGAGTTTCTACGAAATTATATTTTGAACGGATGAGTCAGCGATGCTTTTTACAACCTGTGCTCGTATTCAACATTTCCAAACTGATCTGGCCATGTAAACAAAGGGTCAACTTTAAGCTGAAAACGCTTTGACTGTAACAAACCTCACTAGCCTACTGTGCTTTCAGTACAATTCTCACATGTGTAGAGGTAAAGTTTCAGGCCTGTAAGCTTAGATGTTCTGTGTGACCTCAGGGATGTTTGTTCAAGCCGCTGTGATGACATGAAATTGAAAGCTCTCTTTACATACACCTCCGCAGACAAGCTTCACTCCTCTTCTCTACCTGGACCTTCTCCACGTGGAAAACCTCCAGCCTGTTAACATGTTTCCCACCTGTCTTCAAACGTAGACTATCATTAGAGTTATATTGCAGGCGGGGGAAAAGGGGGAGTTTAATTAATGTTTAGGGACCATGATGGAATTTAGAAGAGCATAACTTTCCATGGATGATGCCGCAATGTGTTTTCCAGTTTGTTTGCAATCATGCCATTAGATGTTTGTTTAGACTGTGATTTTTTTTTTTTCTTCTTCTTCATAAAAGTAAACCCAGAAGTAGCAGGAAGCAGACTGTTTTTCTTCTCTATAGGTTTTAAAAGAGCACTAATGTAGAAGATTTTGGTCCTGGAAACCCACTGTTTTTTGTGAAAAGTTTTGGAAAATTACTGCATCTTTACAAAACGTCAATGGCTGCAAAGTCAAACAAACACAAAGTTTGCATTAAATACATGTAACACTTTTTTATTACAGGTACTGGTTCTGGACAACCAAAGTGAAAGAAAGAGACACCACGATGAGCAGAAGTCACCAGTGGTCCTGAAAGAAGATGCTGAAGAAAGTCGCCGGAGTGCAGCAGAAGTGGAGAAACTAAACGAGAGGCTGAAACAACGCGATATTGAGATCAGTATCCTTTTCAGCCGATTGCTGCATGTAAAATGAGTACAGTGAGCATCTGAGAGTCTGAATCTGCTCCTTGACGTATGAACATTTTGTAAGTACTGTATGTCAACCTTCACTAATGCACAAATCAAGAGATGTATATTATTGAGATCATCATGGACACTCAAGGATTTTGAGGCTTATTCTAAAAATGACACATAAAACCATACATGTCCATTCGTACCTGTATGAAAGATTGTTATATAAGAGAGTGATGGTGACAGCCACACAAGCCTATTGTTATCACAGTTATTTAGATTTAGAAAGATTTATTTAAAATGACCACGTTTGTGGTGTTTTATTTCAGAATTATCTTCTCACTGGATTCCATTTCCTGTCATACATGAGTAATCCATCCATCTACCCCATACTTCTACAATTTTCTTTTTTTGTTTATTTTAGTTACAAAGCTACAACACCATTTTTTTTTTCAATTATAACATAGAAGTATCCTGAGAAGCAAAACTGTGGAACAACCTTAGCCAATTCTCAACTGACCTACTGTATCTCCTTTTTAGTATTTTTTCCACATCTTCATATCGCCATCCTTTTGCCCAACCTTGACTTCTTTCTCAGCAATTGAAACTAAGCAGAAATTGTGAAGTTCCCAAATAAGTTTTCAAATAACAGAAAATAAGTCAACGCCATTAAACACTGCAGATATGACACCCAACATCATTATCACGCACATAACCAACACTTTGTTAATTTTATCTACAATCATCACTTCAGTACAGATTTAAAAAAAAAAAATTTCACTTGTAACTATATATAAGCTACATGTATAAAACTGTACTCTATCTTTACTGAGTTCTTGTTTCTCTGAGCCCTCTAAAATTTCCCACTTCAAGTTACCAGTTGGACAGTTGTACCTGTTTTTTCTCCACTCTGAGGTCAGAGTTCACAGTCACTCAAGAATGTGCCAGTGGTCCATGTGTCATGGAGAGACAACTGTAAAAGTTCTGAGCTTTAGTTTTACCCAATTGTTTAAAAAATGAATGTGTTCTGTATTGGACTTGTGTGCGTGTTTCTAATTATAGCTGTCGTTGTCCAGAGGACCAAGTCATGTCATCATCACAGACCTTATACCAGAACTTTGAGGCAGCAGCTCAGGATTTGCTCGAATGGGCTTTTTTCTTTCTCTCACAAAAGTAACTTTAATCAGCGATGCTTTAAAAAGAAAAAGGAAAAAAAACAATAAGAAAAAACCCCATTCATCCCACAAATGGAAATTCATGTATCACAGCAATTCCACATTGCACAAACATGTGAAAAAATATGAATTTTATAGAATATTAAAAGATTAGATATTTTAAATCATTGATTCATGATATCATGCATTAATTCAATTGACAAGTCAAGCAACGAGGGTGTGTCGGCCAGCATTGGACTACACATAATGTCTTTGCAAATTACAGATCAGCTTTTCTTTGAAAACCAGTTTGGGAAACAGTCTCGTTCACTGTTCACTTAAGGTTTGGTCCAGTGGATCCCCTGTCTGTTAACCCCAAGGCCTGAGACTGTAACACGTTATCTTCTAATTTCACTTTCGGTATAATACCAAGACAAATTAAATAGAGTTGGTCCCAATGACTGCAGCACATCTGGACAAACCAATAGAGCAAGCTCAATTATTCTCAGCCTGCCTTGGTACCGAATCTGACTTTTGAGAATAAAGCCTTTGTTTTGTAGATAGGTCTGCAAAAGAAACTTGTCTGTGCTCTTACATAGATGGATTGCAGGGCTTCAAAATGCACATACATAATGAGATGTAAATTGTGTTAAATTGATTATTGGTACCCCACAAAAACACATGGAATCCTGTTGTAACGTGTGTACACAGGTCTATTTCTAATGAGTGCAGTTAATCATAATTACTATTAATCATCATTTTGGTATTTCTGTTTGAGTATGATATATCTAATGGCTTTATGGGATTATTCTTACCTCAGCCCATCTTGCAGCGGTTTGCCATTGGATCACAGCGCATCGGTTGGAAAATTGAGATGTCTACTTGATTATTTAACCAGAAAAACCTCAGCTATCCAAAATAAATATAATATTATCATGCAGATATTTGAAGTGTAGTATTTCTTGGACCAAATGTTTGTAATGCAAATTCCTCCCCCCTTTGCAGATTGTCCCACTCAAAATGTCAAACACTGGTTTTCACGTGATGCAAATGCAGCTGGCAAGCTTTTCAATGTGTGTGATTGAAAGCACGTATTCCAGACAGTAATGTGTACACACTCCGCAGACCAGGTTGATGTTCTTTCACTCTTAAGTTTGTATATAAAGTTGCAGTAGCCTAAACTGTCAGTCCCTTCGTCAGGGTGGTCTGTCTGCAGTGTGTAACACTATATAGTCGGTTGAGGCCTGAAGGAGTGACGTCATTTCCAGCCAGAGCTCTAATGACCATCGCGATTCAAACGTGAGTTAATCACCACACTGTCTGTGTCTCTCCGTCCCGACCCCCTTGGCTCGGCTCTGCTAAAGCTGTTTAGGGGGGCTTGTAGCTGCAGGCCGGCTGGTCCCCCACTCACAACTCAGCCACCATTGTGGTAACTGTGGGGAAAAAAAAAAAAAAAGTTCCCTGTAAAACAAAAGAGTGTATTCCCACCCACTACCACTTTGTGTTTCCATGCGTGGCTGAGTCTGCATGGGTGTTAGGGCACCTGGTAATGCTTAGTTGACTATGCCAGAGTGATGATATATTCACCACTGAAAGGATGGAGCAACAAGGAAAACCAGCAAACACTGCAAGCTCCATACACATACGCACACAGCTGTAATGTACTTTAAAATAACTGGTAACATTTAGACTTTTGTCACCATGGTTACATCCTGTGACTGGAAGGCGTGTTGTGCAGTGGTTCTCAGAGGTGCTAAACAGACTTCAGAATATGTTACAAATAAATACACTTAACTACATAAAAAGACAGATTGTGTCCGTGGGAAGAAATCCTGTTTTCAAAAACACAATTCAAAAAGCTTATTTTCTGTGTAAGCCAATACAATGTTTAAAAAAAAAAAATAAATCCCGGACATCGAGTTAAGAAAAGTCTCAGTGAAACAAGTCTGGAAAGAAAGCAGTATCTGTAGTGCGAAAGTGAGGTTCAACAATGCTTCTTTCCTCTAAATACCGGTACACTAAACATCAAGGAAGACTGCATTATTAAGGGCCTAGTGAGGGAATCATTACTGCAATAAAGACACAAAAAAAGGTAAAAGAGATGTTTGCAGTGATTGTGAGTATTAAGCTGCAGTATATACACATTATGGACAATTTACATTGTAAAGAACCACATTATTCCAGATTGTGTCTGAGTAAAGCTATTCAGAAATCCACTGCGTCAGTTTATTTGCAGATGATTAGGTGAAGTCCATAGAAAAGAACGTAATACCTCCTAATAAAAGCAAAGGTCTATCTTTTCGTGGTTTGGTTATGTTTGCTGCCTCTGGCACTGGAAGCATCCAACATATCAAAGGAATTAAAATGGAAGAAAAAGAAAATTAGCTCGACATTTTGGATGTGTTAGCCAGCTTTGGAAACTCAACACTGAGGTGAAGCTCCTGGGTCTTTTGTGCTGTACAACTAGCCAAAACACATATCGAGCAGCACAAAGGAAAAGAAAACAATGGGAGCTTTAAAAGAGGCCAACAATGTGCTTGATTTTTTTTTTTTGGACTTTTATTTTTTTAACTACAGAAAAGAATCCTGCAAACTTAAAACGACCATGAAAACATTGCATTGAAAGAGTGAAAAGTACCGGCAGTCAGGTGCAGTGCAGGAAACTAACTTACTGTCATACTTCTTTGTGTCATACCTGCAACGGACGTGCAACCTGACATTGTCTTTGACATTCCTTTGACCTGTGGAGGTTCAACTGAGCTCAGCGACTTTGCTCAGAATTCTGTTCAATGTTCACGACGACTACGATTTAAGCAGTCTGATCTGATTGATTTAAACACATTTAGGCCCCATTTGCAGGACAGTAGTGCTTGGAGCCACTGAAAATGCATAAGGTCTCCCAAGGTGGAACTTTTCAAAAATGCGCTGACTCGTCTCCATGGAAACAGGGAAAAATACAACTTTTATGAAATGCTGCTACTGCACATTTAACAATTAGTCTCCTGGAAAATTTTCCTGGAAACTTCATAGTTTTATCATTGTGCATTCACATAATTTTCAATATGTTGCCATGTAAATGGAAAACTTTTCAAAAACAAAAATACTAATAAATTATGTGTTTTCACTTGGAATGTTGTGTAAACGAGGCCAAAATCAACTTAAGCTAAATAATCTGCAGATATTGTCCAACACTGTCTAACTGATAATCACAGGTATGTTTTGTACCAAAAGAAACATTCAGAAGCCAGAGTTATTCTTTGAGGCGTTACTACTAAGAGGTTACAGCTGTCAGTAATAGAAGAGTGGAATTGATTTTGTACATCTACTGTGTAATATTTGGATATATCTGATGAAACAAGCAATGTGAACATCTTAGGTGTTTTTTATGGTGGTCTTGAATATGGTACTAATATCTTCCAGTGTGTTATTCAAATCAGACTTGTCACCTGACATTTGTTGGGCGCTTTCTGCTCACCCACATTGAATTTTGCGACAATTCTGTAGCTATACTGACCTGCTTTCAATTCCAAAATGTCAAGGACAGATGCACAGATATGCACAGTCTTTAAGCATGTATACAAATGAGAGATGATTGAATGGACCTGCCTAAATAGGATCTTTTGTTTACACTGTTACCTGTTGTTGGACATCACTGATTCTAAGAGAATGATGCTCTAGTTCTACTCATCGCCTCGTGACATTATCTCTGGCATGTCTTTGATGTGTGCTGGACAGATGGCTTCAGTTGCATTTTTTTTTGGGCTGGACATGGTCAGACAAGATAACCCTGATCTCAGTTCTGTTTTACATCCAAGACATGTTTGGAAAAGTTGCAGACCATTATAATTTACCAAAATAGTTTGAAGAGCGCTTCCATGGTGAATTGCCTGTTGTTAAACACTGTCTCTGTTTGTTGGAACCTGTCTGTTGATACGTTTCATAACTTATCAGGCCTTGTTTGTTGTATCCTACTACCAATCTTTTACAATCAATTGCAGCATTTTCTTTTAACTTTATCTTTATTTTGTTAGGAAATCTAAAATTCATGCAGTGGTGCAATGACTCCCAATGTGGAACTTTTTGAAAACACTGTAGTTCTTCTGCACATGCACGAATAGATGGACAATAACGACAATGGCGGCCTCGAGAGTTTCATGACACCCAGCCCAAATTTTTCTTTGGACCTGGTAGTTTAATAGTTGAATCACCTGTAATAGCAACCCAACTTTGTCATCTGTCTGTGCACACATCATTCTCATTGTTTATAGCGTGTTGTTTTCTGCACGCTCTTGTTTGGTTTCATTACAAAAACAACCATCAGCGCCTACTAGTGGCCCAATGTGAAAACTATATTGTTTTCAAAATGTTGCCATATAAACACGAAATTTTTCTGTCACAAAAAAAATTTAAAACAATGTTTTTTCACGTCATGTAAACAAGGCCTTGCGTTATAAAGTAAAAAGCTTTCAAACATGCATGCAAGGACCACAAGTAACATAAAACGTGGCATAGACATAGACATAACATGGCAGAGAATAGGAAAAGCACAAACAGCATATTCCTAATGATACCATCAAATCCCTTGATGGATATGAGTGTTTCCATATTGACAATGCCGGGGATCAATGACCTCGTTCAGGGACCCACAGTGGTGATGTGTTATCTGTGAGATACAAAGCTATTGATCCCTGTAGGCCACCACTGTCCAAATCATTACTGTGACTTCTATCAGTATAGGTATCTAAAACAGTCCGCTGATGAGCTTGATGTGTTAAAAGTAAATGTTAGGATGTGAGCAACTTTGACAAAGGCCCGAATATGATGGTTTGATAACTTTTGGAGTATCCATATCTGCAAAATGTCGTCCAAAAAAAAGTAATACTGTACTGATCAATACAAATGTCTTGTGGTGTCTGTCAGAAGACAGTGTGTTATAGTTTGCCTAGTTCCATGGGTCTGGTCAATCATCTATCCATGACTGATTGTGGGTCGCTGGGTCAGTAAGAAATATCAATATCTTTATTTGTAAATGTTTCCACTTTCTTCCAAAGATGGAATGTCTGGCTGATTTATGCTGACATGCTGGATAACATCATTGTTCTTTCACACAAAGGTCATTGGTTTAGAGCTGACCTGGGATGAATCGGACTAAAGCCTGCCAGGAGTCGTCTGTCTGTTGTTGAGTTACTGGAAAATGTGGTAGCTGGGGATAACATCTACCCAGAGTGTTGATTGGAATTATTTTTAATGGTATAGTCAGAGAACATCTAAAGATCTGAAATATTTACAGTGTGATATATTCGGTCTGCAAGAGTTGCAAAGAGTTTCTTTATTTCTGCTTTATTGGTCTGTATAATGAGGAATGACAAGAAAGATGAGAAGGAGCACACACTCGCTGAGTCTGACCACAGCTTTCCAAGTGCACGGCATGTGAAGCAGCCCACAGATCTCGCATGCAACCACCCTGGAGGAACTTTCATGATATAGTTGTGGTCTATGGTAGTATTCAGCATAAATGAAGACATCAGATGCCAGAGATCTCAATAATGGGAAAAAAACCTGGAAATCTGAAGTAATGGCTTGTATGAAACAATGACACAGGACCCAAAAGGGCAGCCATACTATTCTGTAAAAACTTGGCTTCGACAGGTCATTTGGAATTGCGTCGGGTTTAGATTTTGGCGGTTTTGAGACGACTTAATGGTTGATTTAGCTGGAAACTGTAAATGGAGACTCATTTCGTTTGTGTTATTGTTTGCAATAACATCCTCTTTGCATTGGCTGACAGGGATGTGGATTAACTTATCTGGATCCTTCAGAAATATGACAAGCAATTTTTCTTTTTTTCACTTAAAATGTAAAATGTTCTAAATTATCTGATGGCCACCACAATTACAGTCTGACCACAACTGGGCATCTGTTAATCTCGTACGAGCCGGGTGCTTGAGGAGCCGACTAATGTGTTGTATGACTAAATTATGGGTTGTGATTAGACCATCAGACTCACTTCCATCTTCTTTTGTGGGGGAAAAAAAAAAAAACAGAGAAGGGAGTCCAGGACCTCGAAGAATATATAATGAGAATGTACTGTTTTATTCATACGCAGGCCATGAAAGGAACAATTTAAAGCTAAAAGTTGGACACAAGGAATGAAATTTACATTCCAAAACCTTTTCTAAAGTGTCTTCATGGTGTTCTTCATTTCAGGTAATGGGCAACAATCCCGTTTGGAAGAGAAAATGTTGCTCTGCAACTTTATTGTTGGAAAGCTGGATGAGAATAAATTGCTGAAGATATGTTGAGTACAGTTAATCAAATACAGAAAAGTACAGGAAGCCAACATGTGAAACCAGGTGTACAGGAAAGGAAATGATTATTCAGTTGTATTACTGTCCTAATGCACAAAGAGGCTGTATATGGAGATGTGAAATATGTCGACTTGGACATACAGGCGTTAGAAGCAAAAATGTCAACAAATTATTCTCACTCGCATTTACTGACACATCTATGTTTGTAGTGGAGAACACGCACACACCGACAACCTCATCACATGAAGAGGAGTTTTTCAGGAATGTTGGCAGGGTCTTTGCAGCCCCTCTGGCTCCTCGTCTTTCCTCTGATTCATTGTGGACTGTCTAAGGTCAAAAACTGAGTGCGTGTTCGTACTCTGACATTTTTGAAGCTTTTTTTGATGCCCCCCCCCCCATTTTATTTTTAATTTTTTTTGCTAAATATTGTCTTCAATTCACACAAAAAAACAGCATTTTGATGCGTATGTATGACTGAATGTCATACATGATGATAACTGCAGATCCTCCAAAAGCTACTATTTAAAGCAGGTGTGGATTGGTGGACAGAGTGGGTCTTCTTTCATTCCAGTTAGTGGTTTGACACCCCCATCTCAACCAGTCCATTTCTCAAAATGCCTTTTAGCAAAACATTAAGCCCAAAGTCACTCAGAATGGTGTGTAGGCACCATGCATGGCGGCCTTTATAAATGGTCAGTCATTATGTGAAGTGCCATGAGACAAGCAGTAAACTCTACTCTTTGAAGTCCGTTCAGTATTTATTGATTGTTGTACATGACGATTATGTATCAACATGGCTGTGGACACAGGGCCGAGCCAGGAGTTCATTCCAGCAACTTCCACAAATATACTTCTGACATAGTGAAAGAAGAAGAAAAATAATAGCCAGTTGAGTGTTTGATTTGGGAAGACTCTCGCGTCAAACTGCATTGTTAAGCTTACAGATGCAGCTGCAACAGTTTTCCTTTTTAAATAGATGTATAGAAATGAGCTATTTAAGTACATTGTGAAGGACATTCTGACTGTTTGAAATTGTTCAAATCATAATCTTTAACCAGATGCTTCAGGTGTTCTTGTTAAAATGTTGAAGAAGGAGAAGACAAGAGCCCAGGACGCCATTGCTCAGCTTGCTAATATCACCAAAGACCAGAGTTGGTCTTCTCCGAGTGACCCCGCAGTTTCACCGACGCCGACAGAAGGA
Source organism: Lipophrys pholis (assembly GCF_963383615.2). NCBI lineage: Eukaryota > Metazoa > Chordata > Actinopteri > Blenniiformes > Blenniidae > Lipophrys > Lipophrys pholis. The sequence goes on along the minus strand of NC_137633.1, from coordinate 4,222,019 downwards.
AGCATCGACGCCATGTCGGAGGTCCGTGGAGGGCGTGCTATACAGTACATGAGGAGAGGTATGTTGAATATCTTCATTCTTTTTAACCTTGATTTACACGAGTTAAATACACACTGTCATTTGGAGTTCAAACACACATTGGGTCAAGTTGTAGCATTATGTTTCCGCCAGTTGTGTCATTATGCCTTTTTCACTCGGACAATTCCAGATAAATGTTTTATGAGACAGCTTTAACAGGCGAGGACTCAGGAACACTTTAGGTTTTGACAGTGTTTTGCGCTCTAGGTACAAGCAAGGTGCGACTCACAGAAAGATTCTTCAACAGAGGTATCGTGCAATTGCAGTCCAAGATGATTATTTGGTATTAGAGGCTCAGAACCTGAACTCGGTAAATGAAACAATCAAGGCTGGTGCGATCAGTTTCAAAGTGCAGGCCCCAAGATGCAGGCCCCATTCGCACGGCTTGAAAACGGAAAATTTTTGTTGCATTTTGGGGGTCCATTTACATGGCAATTTCTTTTGTGTTTTGGAGGTCCGTTTCTATGACAACGGGACTCGGAGCCAATGAAAACGCAACTTTCTGAAAATGACTCACACGTTGGTACTTTTTGAATATGTTCTGACTCCATCTCCATGGCAACGGGAGAAAATGCAGCTTTTCTGAAACGCTGCTACTGCGTTTGCGCACCACGGCAAGACTAAATAGTTCTTCTGCTCATGACCTGACATGCTATCTTCATTGTTTTCAGCTTTTCTGCTGTTTTCGTGTAAATGGACATCGTTTTCAAAACATTGCAGTGTGAACTCAAAACTTTTCTGTAAAAAAACTATGATTTGTTTTTTTGTCACTTGTAGTGTAAATGGATCCAAAATGGCAACAGGTAAGACCGTGGATGGGACGTCTAGACACAGCAACTAGAGAACACAATGGCTGGGCTGACTTAGAGCCTGAAAGTTTCCAGAAGACACATAAAACATGAATGTGTATGTACAGACAAACCGGGGGAAAAAAATCTGATGTTGAACTGTGAACGGATATCATGATAACACTTTATTTGTCCCACATGGGAAAATTCAGCACTCAGCAGATGTTTGGCCAAACGTGCATGGTTGATTTAGTTCTTCCTGAGTACTTAGAGCAAACACATGCATGAATGGGGGGAAAAAAACAACAACACAAGAGCATACAAATTTCATATAGAAAGGTTCCAAGCCCAGAATTCAACCAGCATTAATGTGAAAACATGACTTCTACTTGTATCTATTTATTTCTTATGCTGCAAGCTGTACAAATACCATTCCACCTTAATTTAGGGCAGTGGCAAAATCTCAAACAGCATTTTTCAGGAGCATGGCACATAAAACTAAACCTTGTTCATGCTGAGGTATGGGTTTTATTGAGTGTTTTGGCTGTTGTTGTTTGTAATTGGGGTGAACCGCCCTTTATTATTGCACTATTTTCAAACCCTAACAGCTCACTGATTTTCATTGTCACTTAACACTGACGAGTTTCCAGATTTGAACCCGACCAGGGCCAACTGTGGCCTTTTCTGTGTGCAGCCAGCATGTGTTTCCTCTCACACGCACATTTAATACTCTTCAGAAATACCGTTGGCTGCTGGCACCAGACCCTGGCTTCTCGCTGCTACTAAATAGCAGGAATGGATTCCAATCCACCGGGACTAATAAAGTACCGTATCAATTAAATCAAATTTTCACAGATGTTGTCTCCGTTAAAGTGGGACAGTCAGCCCTTTTTTTTTTCTGAGCTTGGAGAAGCAATGATTTTGTGATAAATTAGGTGCTAAGCTCACAGACAGGTGATCTTTCTCAGTTGGAATGTGGGCAGTTTTTTTTTTTTTTTTTTTTGTGGTGGTGGTACGGATTTTCAATGTGCCTGTGGGCCATAACTAACTCTTGATTTCACCGCATGGGGAAGACGTCCCAGAGGGCCTAACATCGGTTTATTTCTGCGCCGTGCCATCAGCAGGGTTGCGTGTGTTTGAGACTCTCCTTCTGGAGGTCACTCAAGTGGCCTGATGTAGTCACGTCAGCACGGCAACATTAGACAGTGGAGTCCATGTAAACCTGTAATTTGTTGCTGATGAAAACCTGATGAGTTTAAAACCTGTATTACTTACTGGAACATGAAGTTTGATCTTAAGAGCCAGGGACGTTGCAGCGTAAACACAAGAGCCAGTATTCAGTTGTGACCGGTGGACCTCGACGACCTGTGCATGTCAGAGGAAAATGAACCACTAAATACTTTCTGTTTATATTCCTACATTTCTGTACAATAATGTATGCCATATAAGTAAACACACTGGAGGATATTTACGCTTTCTTTTAATCAAATATGTCTATAGACGTCTTGCAAAAAAATCTAATTTAAATAAGCAGCTGCCTGTTTAACTTGAGTAACCAGCACTGGTTCTGTGCAGTGTAATCACTGCATTGAAGTTGATTAGGTTATCTCGCTCCAGTTATGCAGCAGCATGTCTGTCCCGTCTTCTCAACCTTTGAAGATAACGATGACTCAAACGTGGCTGCAGAGACGTCAGACCGCAGCATCTTTGATAGGACGTCTTTATTGCAACTCTGTGACACATGAACTTGGCTGAGGTGTAGCGGCGGCGCAGAGGTTGCCCAAAGTCGAGCCGCTCAAGCTTTGAGATGTGCTCTCTGGCCAGAGGCAGCATTTATTTGGCTTTTCCTGTTCAATTTTGGTTAAGTGGAGCCTTAAGTGTGATGATAAACCTGAGCCCTTCTAATGAGCTCGGTTAGACGTAGGAGCCAGAAACTTCCAACAAAACTGAGGCTGCACTTTTGTCTGTTCTAACCACAGCTCCCTCATCCTCTCTGACATATTTGTGTAATGATGCCCAGTGCGGTAATAAGGTCATAAAATAGCATTTCTGAAAGAAGCGCCTATTAAAAACAAAGTGTTTTTTCTTTGAACTCTTTCCAGTAAAGATTAGAAAGGAAATCAGTCATTTTCAGAAGGGACAAAGGGTTCGGTGAGGTATAGCTATTAAATAGTAGTTCAAGTCATCTCTGATGAATGATGTGCCGTATGTGTTCGTGTATTGTAGAAAGGTCCTGTATATCAGCGATTATAGACATAGCATATCCTCTGGGTTGTCCCGTCAGAAGATTTGTTTCAATCTGGCCCTGCAAGTACTCTGTTTTTAGGGAAAGTAAGGACCTCAAGTTATTCTACTTTCAGTTGGATATCACAAGATTTCTTCTACTTGAACAAAATGTTCCTCAAAACGTTTAGTATATTAACTTTACATTCTTTTGCACATTGATATAATTTACTTATTGACAATGGTGGCATTCGAGCCCAGAACGATAGTGTTTTAGTTGGACTCATTTTCACCAAACCCCTCAAAATTGATACTAAACATAAAGACAGAAATACTACATGTAAATGATCCGGCGTTTCGTAATCAGTTGAAAAGCACACAGGTCATTTCTGTGTAATGTACATGTCGCGTTGATGTATATTTCTGGCTTCGACCTCTTTGTTGGCGTTCCTGAAGAAAACTTATAGAGTTACTTTTGGCCAGCCAAACGCTTTGGCAATACAGCCATATAATGACAGCTTCAGTGCTGCTCCCTCTAATGCTGAGAGTTTCAAGAAAATAAAATTGTTAGGCCTTTCTACCAGCTTATTCCAAGTCGTGATACACCAACCATTACATTTGGCAAGTGCAGACCTATGGCTGTCGTTTTAATAGGTTATGACATGCATGTTGCAAATCTTGATTTTTATGCAGATCAGTAGCTCTTGTTCCAATATATAATCCTGGCATAGCCGTGAGTTTCAATTTTGCTTGGAATCGTGTTGTAAGTAAGAAGTAATGCTGAAAGACACCGAGTGTCAAACACAGAAGACTCACATGCAAGGCTTGGAATACCAAGATCAAAGTTAAAGTAAAGTCTTATTACGTGATCAGCCCACGTACAGGACACAGGTGAGCAGTCCATCAGCATAGGTGAGCGGAGAGCAGGAAGAACCAACAACAAAACCAAGAGCATGATCTAAACCAGTAGAAACAAAGCTCATCGTTATGGCAATGAGAACGAGACACAGGTTTAAAAAGAACCACACACACAGTCAATAGGAAAGACATTATAAGGCAGAATATCAAGACAGCTGAAAAAAACTGACTGTGTAGACGTGCAAAGGTTTAACAGGAAATATGAATGAAGACTGGAAGCTAATCAAACCACGCCCACTCTGGCAATTAGAAATGAGAACTCTATACTATTTAAATAATATTCAACCACCAAGACTGAATAATTCATAATAATTACTCATTAGGCGAGAAAAAAAAAAAAGGATTCATTATTATTCTTTGTTTGGTAACATGTACGACTGAACATACGGTTTGCATCCGTCCATACAGAGAATATACAGACTGTAGACCATCTTCAGGACTAAACTTAAAGCATTTTTGTATATGGAGAATATGAAAAATGAAGAAAAATGGTGGCCCTTCTATCTGTTGTTAGTCTGTTTTTCTGCCTCTGGTACCAGTGGTGTTTAATTGTTTTTTTTGGGGGGTAAAGCATCAATTCGAGCTCAACTCTTTTAACTGGAAACAGTTGTCTCCTGAACCAAATTGTACCTGCCACCCATATTGTCCAAGACAGACTCATGTACTCAGGAGGAGGAGCCGATCCACATACAAACTGCTTCACCATCAGCTGCAAACGGTTACAGTGACGGCTGGAGGCACCCGTGTTCTGGTGCCAAAGAGACGTTGTCATTTGCAGCAAGCAGAGATGTCAGACAATCTTCACATGTGAAATGCTCATGGCCCCAAACGCAGCCCGACTCACTGACCCACAAAGTAAATGAGTCATTCAAGAACGCTCACATTCACCGTGGCCGCTCTGAATGCTCTGCTGTGTCTTCTCTCTTCAAAGAATATAAAGCAGATGCCTCAGAACTGTAATCATATTGTTTGTGTTGGGGCATTCTGTAAGGATGGAAACACCACTCTGGAAAGTCCCTAAATCTGACAGTAGTGAAGTAATTATGACTGGATTGTACTTTTCTTGTCTTGTCAAGCTTGAGGAAAGAGAATAGGCTAATTTTAACATTATATTGGAAACCATGAACTTGGTTGGTATCAAACGATTACATCACTCCTAAACCAGACTTTACAATGAAATAAAATGAGTGCAATCCGTGCCGTCCTTCCAGCAACATTGACATTGTCCAATCTGTTGGAAAACAGATCCATGAAAAGCTCCTGCAGTCCCTTGCTACTAGTTACATGTCCACTCAGGAATGTTCAGCCACTTTTCTCACACTTCATGAGAAATGTCTTTCTGCACTCTCTGTAGCTACCTCTCACAACCGAGGTGTGAGCTGCTAACCAGCAGGGGAAAACTTGATGTTGGCCAGAGAGACTCTGCACTTTAGGAAGCATCAAGAAACCTTTAGGAACACACTGAGCAGCTCCAGGGGCAGCAAGAAGGACATTTCTCATACCTGTATTGCTTTTGACCTTTACCACCAGGAGTCCTGCAAGGTTATAAATGTGTTTTTGTTTAATTACTTGATCCTCTGATGTCGCACATTTTTGATTGTTACAAATTTCCTTTCTCTGTAAAACTGAGTTGACCCAAAAAATCAGAAAGATACATAAATGATGGGGGTTTCTTTAGACAATACACAGCCACATACCCTATCACGTGTTTCACATCTGGAGCGTCTCTTTTCCGTGACCCACTTGGAGATGCATAACCAAACTATACGCACATTAGATCACCGTTCTATAGATGGCCTGTAATTCAAAACAAATGCGCCACACTTATCCTTTCCTCTTGCTCAACGGGTCACTGAATGTTTATGAATATTTTAATTTCGCTTTAATCTGAGGTTCTGCTGCCGTGGCCGGCAGCCTCTACGGTTACCTAGATGTGATTGCTCTCTCCCCCCTCATGAAGATTAACTGCAAATATAATGATGATGAACTTTCCATGGAAGCCATTTGTGCTGATTGAATGGCATATAATTGAGTCTACTATTTCCATAATACATCCTTCTGCAGTAACTGCACTAAGCCCTTAGCTTTGCCAGCACAGGATAAAACATGGACTTGGGGGAGTGTTCTCTGATGACCACTGTCTCTTCAGAAGCTGTCTGCCAACATTATAGGATTCCCGATTCTCTGCACTGTAAATTGCAAGCAGCACTGCTCTGAGACTTTGAGTTTTCCAAACATTTGCTTGTTGTCTTATGTCAGTCCAGATGGACAGTATCTTCTTCCTGTGCTTTTTCAGATTGTTTTTATAGTGCAAAAGACGGCTAATGGATAGACAAGGTGTCCCTGCAGTACGGCTTCTGATGACTTGTATTAAGCATACCGGGGGCTGAAAGGAGACTTGAGACTCACAGGAAGAGTTATATCTTAACGTAAATCCTGCTCTCATGTAATGAGATGGTGATGATTCTAGCAGACCTTTCCACACGTTTCTGTCTTGGAATATTAAGTTCATGCCACATAGGAACTTCTCAGTCACATGAATTAGATAAACCACATATCATAGTTGTGTAAAAGTTGAAAAACTTATTTCATCTTGTCAAGGAAAAGACACAGTCAACAAAAAAATCCACACTGTTTTCGTTAGGAGAATCAAAATGTCCCTGATGAAAATCTGCAGATACTCAAACATAAGCATTGTAAGTGTTAATGAATATCCAGATGGGAGTAACTAAAATCTCAATATTAACAGTGTTTGAAATAGAATATCTGATTTTTTTTTTTTGAGCCGGGATTGTAGGTCTGTTTTAAGAATGTTTGATGATGAATATTTAACTACCTGTGATGTTTTCCTGGGAAAAAGAAAATGTCAGTCGCAGGCGAAGTTTAAGGCGGACAAAAAAATAAATGCCAAGGGTATTTAAGGCCCCGTTTACATGATACCATTTTCAAGTGGCAATACTAAACTTTCATTATATGTTGGGTTTACACAATGACAGAGCTTTTTGAAAATGCTCCATCTCTTATTAGGTGGCAAAAATACTGCTACTGCGCATGCCCTCCACGGCCGTAGTAAATAGTTCTTCTGCACATGCGTGGACGGATGAAAGAAAGGACGGAAATAAAGATACTTCAAAAGACAAACCTCATCCAAATGGTATTTGACTGAAACATTAGTATTATGACAACTTTAATGACTGTGTTGATGGTCTCTAAGATTTGAAGTGTCTTGCAAAAACTGAACCAATAACACTGAGACGACTTAAGTGCGATACAAAAAGAATATAAATATTCTCAATAATGGACTTGAAGAGTCATATGTGAATCATTAGCTGATCGATAAATTTCCATTCTGAGCAATAGTAATGTGTGAGACCTTAGTCTGGAAATAGGGTTTCTGTATTTGGCAAACATCTTCTAATAAATGGATGTAACAGCGCAGCTGGTGTTTTATTTCTAAAATGTGTTGAAACAGCAACAATAGCCACGACACATTCCTCCCCTCCTCAAAACCTCTGAGGTTTGTCAGCACTTGGAGCACGGAAAAGAAAATTAGGAAAGTTGGCCTCAGGTTAGCGTGATCTCATTACCCCACAAATTATGTTAGTACAACATAATATGATGTCATATCACTCTTAGATATTTGGGGAATGTTGCTTTTTACAAGAGTCGAATGGAGTGCGTTTCCCTTAAGAAACCCTCACACTGATTTGTTGAGGTTGGCGCTGCCGATGTATGTCTGCGAGATGCCTGCTGGTTTCAATCAGGACTTTCCAAAAATAAAGAAATAAAATTCCTGACTGTCCCACAATTAATCTCACATGAGGCACTGCCTCGTGTATGTCTTCGGTTAGAGCAGCTTTGGTATGAAGCGCGCACAGTTTTAACAAGGGGGATTTATTGGAGGTTATTTGGAAGTTTTGGATTTTCCAGGGCAATCTTGTGAAATAATGTTGTTTTGTATTGTGTTATAAAGTTTGGAAACAGACACTCAAGAGCATGCTGGAAAAAACATGAGGCAGAAAAACAAAACTACTAAAGCTGAAAAACACAAGATGGGGTAAACAATTTCCTGGCGTACGTTACAAGTAACAAATGGCTCGATTGTGATGTATGGGGCATTTCTGAAGATTTGCCTGTAATCTGGGTTTATTGTGTGCATTGTTAATGTGTGTCATGTATTGTTCTCTGCTCGAATATTTGTAAGGTTTTATAACAAAAACAACCAACAGCACCCACTAGCGGCCATACAAGAAAACTACATCTGACGGTTCCGTGTAAATGGACATTGTCCTTAAAAAGTGGCCATTTCTGAAACGAACAAGCAAAAACCCTGTCTTTTCGCTTGAAAACGGGGACTCGGAACTCAAAACTAATAACTTGTAGAATCATCACTTCCTCTGAAAAGAACACTATAAAAAGGCTCCACGTTTCATTCAAGAACATTGTGCCTTCATATTTACAGGCAACAACACTCAGCTATATGTACGAGTTTCGAAAACTGTAGAAAATGTTTGGCGGAATTTCTTTGATAACAACAGTAAAACTCTGTTTATGTTGGCATGTCACACAATGGAATCACAACTCGGGCTCAGTCAAAACTCCTTCAGGTACTGACGTTTGGATCTTCTGCATTATTCTGTCTAAATAAGCTGTTAAAAATCATACAGTATCTTTCTCTTCTCTTGAAGCATCGTCCTCCAAAAGGCATGTGTTTTAAGACTTTGTCTTTATGAAACCTATAAAAGGACAGAGGATGTTAGGTTGGACAATTGGATCAAACACAGAGTTATTAAATTTACCAAGACTTAATTTTTCCTGAAGTTTAATTGAGTTTTATATCTTCACCTGATCATAAACTCTTATACCAGATTTTTATTTTTATTTCTACCCAATGGGCCACATTGATTTGCTCACGGTAGATGAGAGAGAGTAGGAATGATTCTTTAATCATGTTTCAGTGCATTAGCATTAATAATATTGGTTTGATACATCATTTCAAAAAGCATCTACATTTGATTTAGTTCTTTATTTACACATCATCAAAATAAATGGACAGATATACAGTATATATTTTCATAATGGCTGTGTGTACTGAAGGTTCACCACAAGAAAGTCTTGAGCTTTATGTGCATTTGTTTTGTGACTTCACAGGCATCCTATATAGTCATCCTTCAAAATACTTTATTAATATCAATCAACAGTGTTGCGATACAATCCTCTCTTCTCTGTACAATTAGATCTGACGTGCACAGGTGAAAGAAAGCCAAATAACTCCTAATCCATGTGAACAGATGTGTGTAGGTGTATTTGTTCGGTGAAAGTCTGCCTCACTATTCGAAACAGATGTGAGGAACCTAAATAAAAATGATGCTCGTTACGTAATTATACAAGCACAGTTGAAAATGCAAGTCAGCAGGCTTGTTCTCGCAATTATGTAGACACACGTGGCAAACCGCCAACACCAAGTGGGGGGAGGGCATCCGCTGTGTGCTGCTGACATGTTGAGAATAGCTGTTTATATTTGTGTTTACGTTCTCTCTAATTATTGGATGGCAGGTTAATAGAGCTTGGGTTTTGTTGTGTGCATCAGGTGGGAGGTCAGCCAAACCGCGGGGGGGCATAACTGCTCGCATCTGGCTGCCAGATTGAAGCCCACTACCTATGGGATGTGGGAACATGTACAGCTTAAGAACCCACTGTTCTAATTTGCCCAGCGGGACTCAACACAATTTCCCATAGCTGGGAGGTGAGCTCCAGTGGCACAACAAGGAAGAGAGTTTGTACGCGTGAAGCAAGGAACAGTGGGAAATGAATAAAGTCTCATCGCGGTTTTCTTTTTTTTCCCTCAGGTCCAAATCTATCGATGGGAAAACAAGAGGCCTATGAGATATATGTGAGAAATCACGAGGGCCATGTGACTGTGGAGGACAACAGGACGCTACTTAAACAACGGTTAGTCGTCAAACATGTGGGACATTTGGTTGTTTCAGTTTCAGAAGGATGAGCAGACTTCACACAACACAGACGTCCGGGGCTAAACCGGTGAGAGAGAGTCACCGTTTCACCAGCGTCAAATACATATTGTCGGGGCAAATTGATAATCACTGATGATTGAACTTTTCTGCCCAAGAATTAGGCTGTTTACTATTTTAAAAACGTAATTTTCCCAATGTTCCATTTAATTCTTTGGAGCTGTCTCCGGAAACGTAGAACTGCCACAGTAAAGAAATATATTTCTTAGCTGTTTTGATAGAAAGTTTTTTCGTTAATACGAGATGTTATTTTTCTGTTATTACGTGATATTTTTCTCATTATTACATGAAAGTCTTGTGTTTAATTTAGGATAGTTTTCTCATTATTATGAGAAGGTTTTTATCATTATCATGACATAAATGTCTCGTTTTTGTGATAAAACCTTATGCATAATAAAAACAAACAGCTCATTTCTTTACTTTGTCAGTTCTGCCTTTCAATAGTTGTAGGTTAATAAGTGTTTCCTTGGTAGCCTATTTGAGATCAAACATCTGTGCACTGAAATAAGTTTGACACCACATATTTTACATTAAGAATGTGCCTGTATTATCAGATTGCAACTAAAAAATAAGCTGCACTCATCTCCTTCACTGAAAATAACTCAAACGCATGCACCCCTCTGGTTTTTACCTAAAAAAAAAAAAAAAAAAGTTCACACCCTGCATTTAAGCATGCTTGCATGTATTTGTCGCCATCATAACTGATATTAGTGATACTTCTCTAAATGCAAATTGAAATCAAAATGCAAAAAAAAAAAAACTTCAACAGGTCCTAACTTGGTTATTGAGAAGTTACAAAAGGTGGGGGATAATTAGCAGCTGCACATGCTATAAAGCTTTAAACTCTATTTACTATGTTCCTGTTGTATAATCCATCATCCTATCTGCTTTTCTAAATCGTACTTGTTCGGTCATCCTTGTTTCTCATCATTTCTCTGTGTCGTGTTATGAAGTTTATCTCAGTCTGTTAACACCTGGGTTGTTTTGAGCAGCACGGCAGAGGCCAAGAAGCTCGGGGTGCAGCTGAACGAATCCAGAAACAGAATCAGTAAGTTGCCTCACCAGATGGAAGCCAACAACAGAAAAAAGAAAACCATTCAATTACACTTGCATCATCATCATGCTCACGGACACAAGCGGAGAAAACGGTAATGACCAGGTTAATTTTTGGTTTCAGTAGAAATGTCATTCAGCACATTTCTGATCTTCAGCTGAGTGTGATGTGTTCAGATTTCCACTCAGCTAAGCTTTCCAACCTGTACTTTTTACTGGAATGTCTCTGGCTGTTTTATGACGGCTCTCTACGTCAACCCCAGTGGTCTTCTGGGTAATATCTCTGACAGGTGCTCGTAGTTTTAGAGTAACAATGACTGATTCTGAAGTTCCAGGGTTTTTTTTTTTTTTTTTTTCCTGCTATGGTGTTTGCATACATTTAAATTTTTATACAGCTCATCAGCACTTTGTCCGGTCAACCAATCAAGTTTTATTTGTACTAATCTATGAGCTGGTAGATTGCATAGGGAACCATTCATATATTGATGTAAGAGTGTAATTTCATGAAATCATTTTGTCCGTCTATAGCCCTGTTTACACTGCAACATTTTCGAGTGAAAACAAAAAACTTCCATTGTGTTTTGGCTGCCCATTTACACAACAACGATGTTCAGTTTTTGGAAAGCCACTCTGTCTCCATGGAAACGGGGACAACAGAACTTTTCAAAAACACTCGATCGACCTGGAAACCAGGAAAAAGGCACCCAGTCCATATACTCCTGGAACCCGATAGTTTTATAGCTGAGACTCACACAGAATAGCAATCCAACAAACATGCCAAAATTATGTGTTTTCACTTAAACCGATGTCGTGTAAACGGGGCCTTAGTTAGAATAATTCATAACTGGAATCTTCTCACTGAACTCGAGCCCCAATTTCTTAGGACAACATCTTATAAATGATTAATCCATCCCATTCTCCTTTTGAGTATGTGCTTTCTTGCTCCATCGAATCAACATTCTTCTTGATTTCTTTGTAATAAGCATCATATTAAGTATATACACCTAAGTCGATACATTTCTGACTAATGACGCACCATTTTGTCTTTGTTTTGTTTCAAATCAATTTTGGCTGTGTACAATCAAGAATGACTTCAAGGTTAGACTTTCAGCTTTAATTTCAATCATTAATATCAAATGTGTAGAAATCACAACACATCTCATATGCATAAGGAACCAAAAGTAAGACTAGACAACTGGCCGCACAGTAACAAATAGAAATTCAAATTAATTCAAAGTTTGGTCTTTGTATTTGGAATCTTCAACTCATAAGCCGAAGTTCACACTGATATAAAAAAAAAAAGGAGCAATCGGTGAAATATGCCATCATCAGGTTGAAAATCAAAACAAATCAACGTCAGAGATATGGTAAATACATTAACCATGGCCAAATCATTTGTTCCGTACTTAACCAGAAGGAACACAGTGGTGAGCTTTGCAATGCCAAAGGCTACAGGAGACAACAGAAAACAAGTGTGATAGATGACAGAACAGTCCTCTTTGAAAAACAGTTGGTCAGTTCAGGAACGCTCTCCAGGCAGTTGGCGTATCTGTATCAAAGTCAACAAGTAAGAGAGAAGTTAACAGTAGTGCATACAGTGGCTTCACCACAAGAAATAAACAACTATTCAGCCTCAGAAACAGGAGGCCAGAGTGCTGTCCCCATCCCCTACACATTGAAATAGACCAATGTAAGAAAAATGTGCCTTGTCAAAATAAGTTAGAAATGGCTCCGTGAAAACAAGTCCTAATTCAATTCTTTTCAGAAGGACACTGAGGGAGAAGCCCCGTCTCCGACGGCAATACATTCAAATGATATCACTGTATTTTGGTAGAATTTTCCCATCAACACAGGGCTGTCGAAATGTAATATTAGGGCTCGATCTGGTTTGCGTTTACTGTTGCAAGCTGCTTTTTTATGAATTTCCTTGGACTGTGTGTTTTTGTGGCTCATTTCACATGCCATTAAAGTGGATAGGTTTACACCAGTACCTGGCACCATCGCTGCTTTAGATCACGCTTGGTGGTTTGGTAGCCTTCGCCACTTTACCCTCATGCCTTGCCAGCATACACTTAACACCCTTGGTATTTGATTTTTTTTATTTATTTATTTTTTCTTAAGCAATGACTCCATGAGATGCTGACACAGCTGTACATGTCATACTTCACATTAGCGATGCAGCAGTCACATGAGTAACTCCGCAGACACCGACACAGCGTGGGCCACCCAGTTAGGATGGAGTGAGGAAAAACTGGATTCCGACTAATTGAACCGTTTTTCTTTTTTTGGGGGGGGGTCAAGATTTAGCAACTAAATTCCTCGTCATGATCAATTTTGGAAGAAGTCCCTGAAAACGTCTCGATGCTGTCAAATATCATTACATTGTTAAGTGCGTTGGGCTGCATTCTTCCTAGATGAGACACAGTGTTTTTCGTGGAAGGTAGTTGCGTCTTCTGGCTGGAAAGTTGTACCATAATATTTAGCTTCGTGTATTTCCTTGCCATCTTGGAGGCCCTGCGTGGAAACATTACACCACCTGTGTCTCCTGCTCAATGCAGAACATGGAAACATTCGGCATAAAATAGACAAAAGCTGTGTGCTGCTTGGTCTGATGGATGTACCGAGCACGAGGGTCAGTAGCAGGAGAGAAAGTGAGAGGTGGTAGCCCGAGGAAACATCAGTGTCTAAACATTTGCATGGTTTACACTATTGTTCTTGGCCAATGAATAAGACTCCGGAATCCAATCCCGCTGGAGGAGCATACGTTCTGAGCGCTTAGGTCCAAAAAGTGCAAGGATATATATTTATCCAGGCGGGACCACTGATGCACATCTTCTACAGCATGGAAGAGGGCAGGGCATCTGGAAATGAGAAACAACTGCTGATTACTTGGCCAGATGTTGGGGGATTTATGCGGCATCGTTTCAGGTGGAGCATCTGGCTTCTTCTTTGGAGTTCCACTTTCATCCTCTGCTCACCTTCGCTGAAACGGCCCCAAAGGCAGCAGGATTTGGGAGGTAGATTTCAAGGAACGGTCTGTCAGAGCCCGGAATGTACGTCATTACCGAGAAGATTGTTCCAAAGCTTTAGAGAAGGAATATTGCGCGAAGAATTTAATATGATTACTGCATCTTGAGCGAGATTTTACAAGACTGTTGCTGCAATTTATTTGCAGTGCTGATGCTATCAACTATTTCATTAAAGTGGATCCTATGAAGTCGCTGCTATAGGTTATGCCCCCAAAATACTGCAGGATGCTGGGAAAACTGGCTTGTATGAGTAAAAGAAGTGAAAAATGTCAATTTAGAGGAGGATATCGTGGCTGGGGAAGTCTGAGGTTTAAGTCTGATAAATTGACAAAAACCAACAAATAGTAGCAATTAAATATAATACTACTAACAGAGTTGTTTGAAGCTAAAGACATGTCCTTTGCAAAATTTAACCAAGTGGTTTTGGGCCCTAAATGTGCAAGTTTATTTACTGTATTACCATGACGGCAAGAGTCCTGGCTGTCACTGTACACTTTATGGCCTTGTGTCATTTAGGTCTAATGATGTGCTGGTAGATATAAGACCAATTTGAGATCCCATAACTGCCATTAATGAGACGCTCTGGGTCCCCATCCCTGTCAAGGTACTTTCCCGCCTCCCTCTAAAGGACTCCAGAGTGTAGTGATTGGTAAAACACAAGAGCAGAGCATTGGCAATTATTCATCCAAACAAACTGGGAAAATAGTTTTTGGATTGTCGAAATTTCCACAAACACCTCGTATGAGCATGTAGATAACCTGTTCTGACAACAGATCCCATTGTCCATGCTGTTTCCACATTCTGAATTAAAAATCTGGGAACACATAATCGACTTCATAAGTCAAAAAATCATTGGACAGTCAGAAGTGGTCAAGCTACAGTAAAAAAGGCCGGGAGGAGCGGCAGAGAAGTGAGACTCAGACCCTGTTTACATTTTTGTTTTGGGTGTCCGTTTACATGACAGCGGTGCTCAAGAAACTTTGTGAATTGTCAGGTCAGACACGCAGTTTAATCTGAAAATGCCATGGGTCTTATGAGTAGCTACATTTTATTAAACCATCATAAACATAGTTTTCCAATAATAAACTGATCACCGAGTAGACATGTTGCAGGATATTGTGAACATTTTTGTTGTTTTTAGGATGAACCCCTTGAGATCTATCATCGTCTTTTTCCCATGGTGTCTTAACATATTACAATCAAGAAAGTCACAACAGAGGTTCAAGTGAATTATCAATATAATCATCGGTTGCAGTAAAGTGATATCATTGATAAGTACCAGCTATGTACTGCTTTGCGGAACTCTTGAACGCAAACTTTCTGAATGTCTGCTAAAAGCAACACCCACACAGACATTAAGAGGCTGAATTGTATGCATGATGATTGCATTGTGAACACATTTCAATAATCATGCGGCATATCACATTCAATCTCCGTACCACAAAAATCACCAAATGTTTATTGAGGCTTGTAGCTTGAAACCGGTCCTTATAGACGACAGTGGGTGGGTGGGGGCGGAGACCCTGTGCGGTTTGGAAGAGGTTGTAGTGTCAAGCCCACAGTCTTGTCCTGGAACGGGGACAGGAGCACTGAAATGCAGTGAAATATTACTGTGAGGACACCGCATACCACTATGACTCGACACCAATGTAAATTCATTTTCTATGGAATTTCTTGTCAGCTTCTGTCAGAAATTCTTGTTAAAGAGGTTGCCCGTTCTGGAGTGTGAATAGACTGGGTAAATTCCTCCTACCAGTGTTGAGTTGTTCCACAGTTTAGCTCGTACCATCATCTGAAAAGATAAAACACCGCATATTACATATTTATCACTCATTCATCCCTTCCAAAGCTGAGCTTTGTTTATGTACATCGATCAGCCAAAGGATTATGACCACCTGCTGAAAACAATGTAATTCTCTTTTAAGGCCGCGAGTAGGTGCTGCTTTATTACATAAAAACTCCCGCAAATATACGCAGAGAACATAACAATGTTAATATTAAAGCCCCATTTTTCATTGTTTTGGCCCACTCAGTATCGGCCGAAATAAAATGGGCTTTCACATGGGATCCAGAGGATGGTGTAGTAAATGTACAATTTATTAGAGAAGCACAAAACGATTTAGTATGACCCTACTGCACATGTGCAGTATCAACGTTCGAGAAAGGTTAAATTTTGTCCATTTACATGGAGATGGATCCCGAGAAAAGCAACGGAGCTCTTCTAAGTGTCTGTGACTACCATGTTGATTCGACCTGCATGTGCCGATGTTGTCATCACTGAGGCGACAACCAGAAAAAATTACAGCTCAGTCCAGGTCCGTCCACATGGATGAAAAGTATGGTTAAAAAATTACAGAGTGAACACCAAAGAAGTGGCTCAGAAAGAAGTGTTTCAATCCATACCTTTGTTGCTGTTTAGCTTGGACAATGTAAACCACATTGGAATCGGTGCTTTCACATGGTCTTCATCCCACATTTATTAGCTTCCTGACCACACTGAAACAACAAAATGAAGTCGATTTCCGCTCTCTCCACAAATTCCTCGTAAGACTAAATGTCATCTCTGGCTGTAATTACCTAAAGTATAATCAGCCCAGAATTGATGGAACAGGAACTGATAATTGCCGTTCAATAACAGACGTTGCCTTTCTATGGTAGCAGCTAACAGGTTCAGTCTGATTCAAATAATACTTATTTTGATTAATTTAAAGCTGGGAATTGTAATTTGTGACCATTTACTTCTGTCCTTTCTTTCTTTAATTCTCGATGCCAATATACCAATAGCTTTATCGATTTGGAAATCATTCTGCATATCTTACTTTGCCTTCTTTGACAAAGTGATAGAGTAATCGGGATATTCGTGTTCTTTGTTGTCAAATTCTTTTACCTAGCAACAAAGTGAGGATACTTGTGGTCATAATTGTTCAGAAACGCGCCATTTCTCTCCTCCTACCCCCACAAAATTATAGTCAACCAATTATTGTGCAAGCTTGTGCAATGTATTTGTTTATAATTTCCTCTGGTTGCCACCAAAGTACTTGGTTAGGACCTTATTCTCATCTAAATGCAAAAAGTTACTTTAAATGTGGCGTGGTTGTTGTCAGGTGAGCTGGTATTTCAGTAATTCAGAAAATCTGTGTATCAGAAACTGGTGATCTGCGAGAGTTTCCAGAGATTTGCCTGAAACAGAAACTGTCCAGTGAGCGACAGTTCTCAGGGCCAGAACGCCTTGTTGAGGCCAGAGAACGGTCATGCTGGTTCAAAAGAATAGACCAGTAACAGTAACTCAAATGATCACTCATTACCACCAAATTATACTCTGACAATACAATTCATCGAACTTTGAAGCGAATGCTCAACAGCGTCAGATCACGTGGAGATTCTTGTCGGTTATAAACAGGAAATTGAGGCTGCTGCTGACTATATCCATGTCTTTATGACTTGAGGGTATCCATCATCTGATGGTAGCTTCAACTAAAAAGGCTCAAATGTCGTCCATCGTTGCCAGATTTCAGTCTGAAAATATATCTTTTGGATGTAGTGAAAGAGGACCTTGACATAATGGATGTTCTGTTGGCAAATGTAAGATGCTGACATATCAATATTGTCCAACATCTTACTGATGTGCGTAGCTTATACAAGTATCCTTTATGACCGATCGTCATGGCCTACTTTCCTAACCTTGTTATCATCACAAACTCATATATTTCTGAATACTTTTGTATCGTCATGAAAGGAGACTTTGTCAATCAGCTGAAGCTCCTGTTCATCTTTTATAAACGACCCCAGCTAACAACCTGACCACAATGTCAAGCCACAGGGCGACTCAGTTCATTTACAATCGCAGCCACTCTGAGGTTCTCAACCCATAGGCATCTGGAAAAAAAACTGTCATTAAGAGCACGATATGTTCATGTGTGTGTCATTTATACTGTTTCACATCATCTAGTCACGTCTCCCCCTGTTTCTGAAAACCTCAAAAGTGGTCTCTGCAAAATGGGGTCTTTGTGAGGACTCTTGAAAGATGAGCTGGTTGCACGGGCACTTTTCAAACTATTCAAAATGTGTTCAGGGAGCGAGTGCCGAGCAAATGCAAAACACAACCACACTGCTGTACCAAAGCATGATCTGTGATCCCACTGTTTTATGGCACCGTGAGAGGTGTTGAATGAAAAGGTAGTTTTCCCTTCACACCCATTTTTTATTTTATTTTTTTTTAAGCAAAACAATACTCCATCTGGAATATTCATTGTTGGTGCTTTGGCCTCAGCTTTTAGATTGGTGATAGGCTCATATTACAGAAAAAAGAAAGCCACAGCGCAGCACCGTCTGCGTTCATTTGAGACCTCTGGGATTGTAACTGAAACTCACCACAGAAGATACTGCCCTTCAATTTCTCTTTTATCTTCTATTCTACCCTGGTAATTCAATGAAAACACTATCTGACACTCTGATCTTTGAGCTCAATGTATAATAGTCTCCTTTAGGAAAACATATCCTCGAATGCTCCTTCACCCTCCAGTATAGATACCGATCTCTTAGTCAATATGTTTTTTTTGTCCTTTTACTTTACCACTGGCCTGGGCCACTTGGGCATTTTATCACCAACATATTCGTCAATAGAATAATTAACTGCTTCAATTTCAGAAAAGGAGACGACAAAAAAAGTGGAGCAGAGATGAATTACTTGCCCATATGCTAACCGAGTATTGCTGCCTCTGTCGAGGCAGTGACCCAGCAGCCTCCCCCATGTTGCTTCCTGGCTCACAGGAGTCACAGGAGTTCATTCTCAGGACTGTGGAAGCTTGTAACTCAGCAGGATGTTCTGTTTTCAGAAGGTCTCCTGCTAAAAGACTCACTGACAAGTTCATCAGTGCAAGAGGCATGACTAAAAGACTAGTCCAGCATCCTCGTCTTGATGAGTACGGTTACGTCTGCAAACTCATTTCTTCTGCCTCCGGTCTTTACCGGTCTAAAAGGTCTAAAAGAAGTAGCTGCTAAAGAGGCATTGGTATCAGTCACTATATTACTGATCCAGGTTGTTTGGACTGAGTGTAAACATCAATGTGTGATTTAGATTCCTGATGTTTTGTGGTTACGAGCAAACAACAAAGCTGTTTCAGTAATAGACACCTTTGGAGACAACAAGCAGCACTGGATCAGAAACGTTTAATAGAAGTGAAACGAAAAAGCAAACATTAGATCCTGCCACAAGTAGTCCATCAACAACTAGAACGTTTGTGGAAAATTTGTACCGAGGTTGCAAATCCATAATTGGTCTGTTTTACCACCAATGATGATTGCTTGATAATTCTTCGACCGCAGGCGCAGCACTATAACCTTGTGAATCCCCCCTTTCGTCTGTCATTCAAATACAACAGTGTGTTTAATCTGTTCAGATTGCTATCTGTATTTTCTTTAGCTCAGTGCAATTCCAGAAGAGCAGTTAATGCTTTCGGAGGCCTTGCTTCAAAACAAGGTGATACAGAAGAGCTGAACTTTCCAAGCTTGACACAAGACACACAAATATATCATCATATAAGCACTAGTATAAAGCTTCAGAGGCAGTTTGATTGTAGTTATAAAAGGAAGATTATATAGAGTCGTGCTAGAAAATAAACATTCAATATACGCCAATGTGAAACATCAAAGTATACAGTCTCATTGTTGGAGATGATGAAAAAAAATGTGCTTTGTGTATCTAAATCTCTATTTCTCTTTCTCCCTCTCAGCTGAGTTGAAGAAAGAGCTCGAGCAATGGAGGAGAGAGACGGCAACTCACAGTAAGATGGAGCTCACAGTGAATGTTTTAATCATGCGTATGTAAAAGAGCAGAATAATTTATCATCTCCCCACATCAACAGATCGACAATTTGCATGGACACATGGCGCAGTGAATCATGTGTAAATAGCTTTGTGTTATTCTCTTCTTTGTAAAGCCATAAAACAACGCAATCAAAGTTTCATCCCACACTTTTGCATTTGCGCAGCTGACCTCTTCAATAACAAGTCTATTTACTGTGTTTGAGACACTGAGCTGCTCTGAGTGATTCGAGTAAACACTCGACACATGCTTGTGCACTTGTGCTGTACGTGCATCAGCGGCCACTTCAAAGCTTCTGCAGCTCGACGACCAAAGACTATAAGCGTCACGACTCGAACTCTTTCTCATTTCCTCTGTTCTGCTCTGATCAGTGACAGAAATGCTTTGATGAGGAAATCCCACAAAAATAAAAAATAAATAAAAATCCCCTCTTCTTCCAATTCAGACACCAAAGTTCTGTCTTTGTTTTTCCCGCATCAGAGAACATCTCACAGCAGCTTGGCTTCGATTACACTGCGCCCAAAGTTTGGACCTTTGCCTCTGAAGGAAACGCACGCATGAAAACAAACACTGAAGTACGACTGCATGTCATTAAAATAAATTCAACCAAATTGTGGACAACTGAAAGTAAAAAAAAAAAAAGTTGAGAATGATGTTAAAATTTCATGAATACAGGTCATGTGAGCTCTCAAGAATTATAGTTATTTTCAAGAGTAATGGTGAAAAAAATGTAAGGATTATAGATGCACTGGTACGGTTTTCATCCTCATTTATTTTAAAGAATCTCCAAACCGCTGACATCAACTCGTCCTGCCAGCGTAACTGTGGGTGACGACGCGGACACACAGTGTCGTGTAGTACTCCCCCGGGTGAAAAGAAGGCCACAGCGCAGCACAGACAACCACACATTTACACTCGTGGTCACTTTACTTTACCAATTCACCCGGAGGAGAACCGACACACACAGGGAAAACATGCAGACTCTACAAAGGAACACCCTCAAGCCCGACATCGAACCTGAGAAGTTCTCGCTGTGAGGTGAAAATACGAATCACTCCGCAGTACATTCGCTCAAATGTTTGACGCTAAAGTTAGATAAAATGATGCATAGATAAACAGAGTAGAACATTTTAGTCGTTATGCAGTTTAGGAAAAAGCTGGGATTGTTGAGAACAACGATGATGTCACAAATGGATTATGAAAATCTCAGGAGTGAAACAGATTTTAATCCAGATCAACAAACTGTTTTCTGCAGACCAAAATTAAATATCAAAGATAAGATAGAAATGTTGAACATAATGCCAATATTGAAATAGCATTCTGACTTTCTCAAAGTTAAAATAGAATTTTTGAGATTAAATTAGAAATGTGTGAAAATAAAATAAGCTAAAACCGGCTGAGATTTGGTGATTTATTAATTTTTTTTTAATGAGACTTCATCATTGTATTTAAAATAAGAATACAAACTGCCGCCGATACCTACACATAACAAGCTTGTGACTTTAGATCAGCCGTCATCAACCTTTCTGAATCTGATTATCAGTTCAGGGGTACCTACTCTAACAAAAAGCCACGTCATACATATTTGAATAAGTCGAGTTTCAAATCATTTTGTTTGAAGAAGCTTCCCTGCAGGGTAACGTGTCGATACCGCAGGCGTCTTGGAGAATCACTCTGAGGCCGAGGAGAAGGACGACCCGGAGGAAGAAAGACTGCACAAACACATTGAGCAAGAAAGAAAGACGTGAGTTGAAGTGCATGCTAATAAATTGCCATTCCAAACATTTCCCAAGCTTCTCCCAGGAGCCCGTTCGGATTGATTGGACACAGCGGACGCTCTGAATCACGCGCAGAAGATGAATTTGGTGCTTCTAATTTCTCCTCAGTTGCAAGAGCACCTTCGGTCGGCTGAAGGCGCTGAGGACAGAGATCGAGCATCTGCAGCTGTTGCTGGAGAGGGCAAAGGTCAAGCTCCACAAGGACTTCCTTAAGTGGTGGGACGAGGAGGCTTCCCGTGTGCAGGTGACTGACCTTACCTTTCTCCTCTGACACTTGTGACAACACCACATAAACCGCGTAGAATGTCAGAGACGTGCTTCTGACATTTGGCACGTCTCTTTATTTTCCTCCCTGTATTTATGGATGCTTTCTTTTGTGTGTTTCCTCAATACTTTCCTCTGTGGACATGTTACCGTGTGCAAACCGATCTGCACGTGTCTTTGTCTTCGGAGGCTTTTACGGCACAGGTCAGCCGGCGGCAGCTTCCATTCAACGTCATCCCCAACGGGCCCCGGTGGGAAGATATATGTAGGAGGGGAATACACAGAAATGCAGTTCAACAGAACTCAATGTGACCCAAAAGAGTGCCTGGAGAGCAGCTCAGACGCAAGACAGCGGCAGACATCCATGCACGGCGTCAGCAGTTTGTCTTAACACGAACAGAATGTCCGTGAGGTTTCGCCGTAACACCGTGGGGGGTTCAGAGATGAGTCAGTGGACGTGTCAGGGGGAAATCATTTTAGGAGATATAGAAGATTTTACGGTTCGATGAAAGACAGATTTGAGAAATATTTGGAGAGAAACCTGAGTTAACTGCCACACAAATCATCATATCCATATATTTGTCCAATTTTTATGCGACTTCTTCATAGACACGCAATCACCCCACAAGTGAGAGAAGCAGACTCAAAAAAAAAAAAAAAAATATATATATATATATATATATATATATATAAATTGCGGTTAATATTTTAGCTCAAACAAGGTTTATTTTAACAAGTTGATTCATCTTGTTTCAAGAAATGATCTCAATGAATTTAAGTCAGATATTTGTTGATTCAGTTATGTTATTTCACCAGACAGAAAGACTAAAGCAAATAATTTTATTTTCATTTACTCAAGTTAGAAAGTATTATTCATCTATCTATCTATCTATCTATCTATCTATCTATCTATCTATCTATCTATCTATCTATCTATCTATCTATCTATCTATCTATCTATCTATCTATCTATCTATCTATCTATCTATCTATCTATCTATCTATCTATCTATCTATCTATCTATCTATCTATCTATCTATCTATCTATCTATCTATCTATCTATCTATCTATCGTCAGTAATAATACATTTTTGGAAAAGAAAAATTTCTCAGTTAATGCTGAAATTAATGACGGAATGATTAGACATATGTATATACGTCTTCAACTTAAAAATAAGAATAATTTATTTTATCTGACTTAAGTCTGTAACGTGTCTTTTGAAAGGGTTAAATCGTCCTTCTTGTTCCTCTTGACTGAGTTATATTTACTCCTCAGTTGAGATATGTTGTGCTGTAAAAGAATAAACAAAACTTTTTGTATATTGAGATTAACATCAGTGCCAGTCCAGTGAGCTTCTGCTGCCACATGATTGATCTGAAATTCTTTTTTTGGTTAGTTTTTTTTAATCAGCTTTAAGCTTCACTTCAGGGACAGGAAGTGGAGGGATGACTACAGATTCAGAAGCTTTTCACTTTATATGGTATTTGAGCAGGTGGAGGTGTGGTCAGGAAAAGTATAGACTCGCTTACCACTGTCTTAAGGTACGCTTTATTTTCCAGCCTGTTTCTGGATTTAACCCTTTAGAAAAGTGCCTTTCGATTGATAAATACAGTTTTTGAACAGTACATGGTTCATATGACTTCCTAAAATCAGTGACAAATACCTCACATTTAAAATTGAAGGCCTTTTTAAATCCTAAAACCTTCACATAAATACAGTTTATTTCAAGAAATTGAAAGAAAACAATTGACACTTATTTTCACATACTTTTTCATTTATTGGAAGTAGCCTTCCAAATGATTTTGAAGTGAGCTGGGGTTTTTTGTTTTTTCCCCCCAGCCTACTGACACATCTCTCCACTCACACGTTGCCCGGCCTCGCTTGCTGTCGTGCACATTTCAGAAAACCAACCGCAAAGATGACGTTAAGCAGTAACATGTGACGAGCAGACGCTGTTGGGTTTTGATCTCACGAACGGAGGGGGATCTCTCACTCACGTCGACACACGCATCGGGAAGGAGGATGTCTGACAGACGAGGCCCAAACATGTGCACGCTCAACGCAGGAAGCCGTTGTTCTCCACGCTTGTGTGCATCCAACCGTTCATTGTTCGGTTTCTGCTCAGCACACGTGTAACCGCTTACACTCTAAGACATGACGTTGGCGGAGAACGTGGAGGTCATCCCCTCAGTCTGGATGGGCGTTCTACACGTCGCTCCTTCTGTTTCTGTATCATCTATCCGCAGTGCAAGAAATAATTCTGTCGTTTCTCATAACTGTGAACAGGATTCTGAGTCGGGGGCCGCAGCAAGATGGCGCTCAGCGTCGCCCCCTGGAACCTCGCAGCCATCTTCACCTGGCACTCCAGGATTGGGGTAAGAAGCGATGCAGTAGCTGCTCTTCTGCTTTTCGCCAGTCCTCCCAGCCTTACGATCCGGCGGCCAATGTACATCTGCACCTCCTAAAATGTGGACCATTACTTTTAATGGTGGCGTCATTAGGAGGCCATTGTGAGTCTCCTCTGAGCTCATTGGTCACACACGGGGAGCGGGCCAACGTCCGGCGGAGATCCACCAGCCTCTCGCTGACTCCTCTCTGCTCCAGTCATTACTGTTATTTTTACCTTTTCGCCATCTGTGCTTGGATGGCTGGCCAACAACGTGCAGCTCCCACCATGATCATTTCCATGGAACAAACGCCAAATTCATGTTTTTATCCAATGTGGTTGTGGTTATTAAGAAGGATCTTCAGGAGGAGCGATGGCTGGCGTCACAATGGTTATTTATAAATAAGAAGGATCTTAGTGTTTGTCCAGGTCGTACAAAGATGTGAGCAAAATTCATCACTGAGACTATAGAAAGAACACTAAGCTTTTCGCATTGGAGCACAAGGGAGACAAAGTCATCACATGGTTCGTGACATGTCATATCAAGATACATTTAACATAAAGAAAGCAAGCTCCAATTTTGCCTGAAAGGGAGTCGGAATAAGAAAACTTATTTAATCCCACCCATTTTCAACTAATATTCTATATAATGAGCTTCCCTGTTTCAGCTTCCATTTTCCATAAACTATGGACTCAAAACTCATATGGCAATCATCTATACAACAATTTTAATAAATCATACAGAATTTTGTTTTATAAAACATACCAGCAATGGTAAGGAAACAAAAGCAGATATCAACACTCGTAGACAGAGTATTGATATAAAATTGAGACCCACTCTCTCTATATTGTGACCAGACCTGATGTTTATATAACAGTTTAACTCTGTGAATGGTTTGACATTGCTTGATTTGTATTTCCAATTTGTTCCAAAGTTTCACTCTGCATACAGACACACAACAACCTTTTAGAGTGGATTGAGCTATCGGCAACTTACACTCTCTAGTCATCTTCTGCTTTTCAGAATAATGCACCACCTCTCCCCCTCTTGTTTCGAGAGCACAAATCACCATGGTAATCACTCTTATCAGTGACTGGCTGATTAAATAGCCCTCTTCACAGTATAATTTCCTTCTGAAAAGGTCATTTCTTCAGCTGACAGGTTGTGGAGATGGACCGAACAAGCAGGGCAGTTTGTGATTCGTGAGAATCTGCTGGTAGTGTTGTTTGTCATTTCCAGCTCCTACAGGAATGGTTGGGCTAACCTGTCCTGTGGGAGTGATAGACTGCAAAATGTTCTGCTCCCGTGCACCAGAATGGCGAACGGCCAGCCCACCAAACTGATAAAACACCACAATATGAAAAGCTGTGGCTCACCGAGGCTCGGCTTGCTTGGGATTTTGCCAATCCTACTAGTTTGCCATCACATTTTGGCCTATATAGCACCACAGAATATCACAGGTTTTAAGGTTATTCTATTTCTTTCTGAAATTTCTGAGTTCACTGAGTACTTCAGTGAACCACGTTGGCTAAAAGTGCACTGTATTGTAGCTCCCTCTTGTGGTTGAGACAAGGCTCGGGTTCCGTATTTCACATGTACGGATACAGACATAACTGCAATTAAATACTCTCCTGGCATATTTGTTCTAGTTCTTCTGGACTGAGCAGTACATTGAAAGACTCTTCTAGAAGTGAAGACCCTGATGTAGATTCTTCTGTTGAAGATCTCAGGTAAGCCAAGCTCTTCTTTCTTCAGCTCTCTTGTCCAACTCAATGTCTTTGTCACTATGGAGTTTTTACCTTTCTGCAGTTTCAGAAGTAATGACCCCGAAGGTGTATTCCATTCACCACCTGCAGTTGCCTGGCAGAACACATTCGGAGACGGGAGGATGACTGACAGAACTTCTCCTGAGTGGAGGTAAGTCACTTCTCATGGCCCCAAGAAAGGTTTCTCTCGCTAATACCTGCAGAGGTCCCGGTGTTCCCTCCATCAGTTCCACCAACATGCAAGAGTCTGATGGAGATTCTATGTGAAGCCTCCCAGAGCAAACCCACCTGGAAGAAAAGACACCGACAGGCTTCCAAATTCCCTCATTCTCATTCTGAACAGAAAATATGAAGCTAATCCAAGAGGGATTAACAGTGGAAATGATCCAAACTCAGTTAATGCAACCTGTTAAGCACTTCAACGAATGAGTTTATTATGAGGAAGGGTGCCATTGATGACTTTGATTACCGTCATTGACTACTGCAAAGTATGGCGGTAGGTCTCCAGATTAATTCTATCAAACCATTGACATTTCAAGCTACAATACATTCATTAGTTTAGTTCAGTAATTACTGGGTAGTTCCCATTGAGATTTGGTTCAACTGTGACTAAAATGACTTTTTTCCTATGATTTATTCCATTTTGCCACATTGGCACATTAAGAAAGCTGAATGATTGAACCTAATGTTTGACGGCTTTTGAAAAGAGTCCAGGATTCTAAGATGTCAAATATTTTTTTTCTCATAAACTCACTGACTTTCACATGTTGAATACATTTGTCATGTCCCACATGTTTGCAGAAGCTCTGAAAAACCTATACATGTAGTCTGGACTTGTGAATTTTACAGCAGGGTCATGTTTTCTCTCCACTTATGAACAAGGCCATAAATTTTTTTATATCTTTGTGAAGTCATGTCTACAGACTCATGTTAACAAATCAAAGACTTTGTGCCTCACTCGAAACGTCGCAGCTGAAATTACGTTTTTACAACCGCAGCAAAGCACACAGCGTAACTATGTGTTTGCTTTTGTTCCTCTCCTGCAGCCACAAGCAATACAGAGAGTCTATTGTTATATGCCGTGTTCATTTCTTTTTTTTTAATTTGGAACCTGAACAGCTAGAACATTTTACAGCTGTGATCATAGTGTTGGGGATTATTTTCTCTTCTAAGCGCACAAAAAGTCCCACTTGATCGGTCACTTTGAAGAGTTTGAGCTCATATTTTCATACTGTGTTAATTCTAGTGCCCTTGACGCCACCACCATCCCCCCTTCCTCTATTCCACTGACCGGAGACCAGCGGATTGATTCTGACATCCTGGCCTTTGTCCGGGCCAGACAAGTCCTCCTCAGCAGGACTGGTGACCCACACAAGGCAAGAAACAACACACACACACACACACACACACACACACACACACACACACACACACACACACACACACTGATGGCAGCAGGTACCATTGTGCGGAACCACTGCCCTCTAGTGTGGGGGGCATCACAGCACAACTTCTTCCAGTGAGGTTTTCCAAAGACATCATGATTAGCCCATCAGTCAAATAAAGAAATCTCTAATTGAGTCATGCTACATTAGAAATAAATGTGTTTTTCTTAAAAGAAATGATTATCCTATAATCCACTCGACATTATATTACCTTCTGTGACACCTGATAACTGAATGTGTCTTGTTTTGAAGAATACAGACAATATGAACTGGAATCCTTCGGGGGGGGAAAGTTGCTTTGAAGATGATGTCAGGAAATGATATAAGGTTATTCAATCAATAATAATTGAATAATCTAACTAATAAATCAGACTGTATAGCTTGGTGGCTTTTTCACCATGAAAAAAAAAAGGTTCCTGATCTGACCAACTGTTCCTGTGTGTGCATGTATTTCCTCTGGGTACTACTTAAGTGGTACGACATAAATGCATGTGTGTCCGTTTGACTATGAAATAGGTAAAACTAATTTTATAATTTTCTTACCTGAATATCTTTCCTGACATACATAAGGGCAGATAAGTACAGTCTCATCACTTAACATTCTTAAAATAATTTTTATTATTCATGTTTATTTTTTTAATTCATTTAATTTATTTCTTGTTCGTTCATTTTAGATAAACCACGTCCACTCAAAACAGTATATTGCTTGCATGGGTGCTGAAATGCAACTCTATATATACATTCAGAATGTACTACATTATTTAAATTACATGCAAATGATAAGGGAATAAGAAAGTAATATGTATTGGTAGGCTAAATCAAATATCAATATTATATAATTAAAGCAACATCGATTGATTGGTTAATTTTGCATGTTATTTATTTGTTATTTGTCTATTTAATGAGCACTAACTCACTTAAAGTTTAGTTTGTTTCAATAGAATGGTTTTTTTTGAACCTCTGAAAGAAAGCTAACTAACATACATCTTTCTTTGCGCACACACTGAAATCATTTTTTACCATTTGTAACGTGAACTCTCTTTTTCAGTGACTCACGCAACGAAGCACATGAGGGATTCCTGTGGCTTATTTACCTGCGGAACTGAAGTGGAACGTTACCCAGGAAACTGGACACCCTATACAGATTCTACATCACTGTCAGACTGGAAGTTTTGGTGACTTCAGTTGGGAAAACACTGGAATTACAATCCAGTAGTAGTCACCTTTAATTCCACATTTTGAGAGCTGGATCTTTAAGTTATTCATGAAATTTACTGGAAATGTATATGAGTAAATATTTGTATAAATGAGTTTAACCCCCAATGATTTGTTGATGGACCATATGATTCCATATATGGAGTCTACCTCAACATGTCAAAGGCAGGGAAACACCACTGAGAGACCTCCTTAATACATGAAATTCTTTAAATATACAAGAAGGTGTTTGTCAGGTAACCTACATTATGTATTCCGATTAATAATGATTCATATTTGCTCATATTAAGCATATTAAATGATAGTCTAGATATATATCCATGGTGCCTGTAATCAGATTCTTCCTGTCCAGAGTTGTGTCTGCAAATCTTCTCAAGGACAGACAACCTGTTGACATGTTTGCATGGCTTTGCATTGGTTTGTTTGACAGATGACCAGCAATTTCCCACTTTGCATCCGGCATTAGTTGCTTTGGAGAAAGACTCTTGTTTGGACTAGAGGGTGTGCATTTCCTCTCCAAGTTACTTCAGTGACTTATAATCAAGTGATAGTAAGTCACTGGTGTAACTTGGAGAGATAACTGAACCCAATTTAATCATTTTAACACTCAAGGTAAACTCACACTTTGTCTCTGTTGCATGCTCCCTGACTCTTCTACTGCTTATACAGAATAGCAGCCCTCACCCAAGCCTAACTTTGTTTGGATTTTAGTAGCCCTATCCAATCAGGGTACAATATTCTTTGTATTCTAGTGGCGTTTTATTCCCAGTGCGAATCAGCACTCGTCCACATTAAGATGGTCCAAAAAGAGCAAATTCAGACAAGTTGCTGAGGTCTGCTCAAGATCCACTGAAGGGATTATAAACAATTTTTGTTGTCATGCCATTGTATGTTGTCCTGGTGCGAAATTCTGTTCTCGAGGCCCGGTCGACACTGAAAACAAAAATAGTCAAGAATGAAATAGAATATAATACAATTAAAATGTAAAATAGGATGGAAAAGTAGTTTGAATTGGGCAAACAATATATACAGTGTTTACTAGATAGATAGATAGATAGATAGATAGATAGATAGATAGATAGATAGATAAAAATTCCCCAGGATCCCCCCACATGAGCTAGAAAGAACTTGGAGGAATACTAGAGTGTCTTACTTCTTTTGCCCTTCTTCCACTATTGCTGAAGCAACAAAATGCAAATAGCGTGAGTAAAAAGACAAACAAAATGGATGAATATATTCGGTGAAGGGACACACTGAGCCATACTTCTCAATCAGTGAATTCCAGGGTTCCTTTTAGTGTCGTTGTATAAAATGGAGCGGCTTGCCAAACAGTCTCTTTATGAATGAATGAATCATTCGGTTTGAGCGTGAGGTGGTAATAACCTGTCACTGCAAGTTTGTCAAATTTGTGACCTCATATAAATTATATTCCACTATCAGTGATAAATCTGTTCCATTGTCCTCCAAATGCAGCGTCTTTTAAGTCTTTTACCGTCAACCTTTGTCGTATTGCAATTACTGTAATGGCCACTGGAGATGTTTACTTCAGAAGATGATTATTCAAGGTTGATGAAGTGTTCTGTATTGACGCGTCTACTCCAAAGTTGATGCTTCACTTGTGTCATCTTAGTTTGTTTCATGCTAGTTTTATAAACACGAAAGCCATTAGAGACTCTCAGGAGGTTTCCTTCAACTCTTTGGTTTATGGCTCACAATCGAGCAGCGCTCTCTGCGCCACTCCAAAATGTCATCTCCTCCCTCTCCAGCTGACCATAAAAAGGTTTCACTCCCTGAATGTGGTGGAAAACGTTTGCTGATTGCTCCAGCAGACTTCCAGGAAACATTTATTTATTTATTTATTTATTTATTTATTTATTAATTATTTTTATAAGATTATGCACCGAAGCATCCATGCCTAACTGAATTAAAACGATCACCTTTGACTTGAGTGAAATAGCAGTCGAATCGACTGAGGAGTATAATAAGTGGTGGTTGTCCTACAGCATCTGTTCTGATGGTTTCTCACTCGCACGATAATCTATCTCCGTATTAAAAGCCCCCAGAATCAGCGCGGTGCAGGTGCTCCAACAACCAAAACGTTTGATTCTGTAAAACATTAACTTTTGTTCTGCTGACAAGACGCTGCCACTGCTTCCTTATTAGTGGAAAGAGTTGGAAGAGTGTGTGTGTCCAGATGTCACGCTAATGGAAAAGAGGAGTTTGATCGTAACCCGAGCAACCCCACAGATCGATTGGTCAGAGGACCGGAGAGGTTGGACGGAGAACATTTACAGAGCAACAAAAAGCAGCTTTACCCAAACAGCCACCATTTCTGGTGTAGGACTTATTTCCCGTGGAGAGGAATGCCTCAGGCTTCAGTGATGGACATGTGCTTTGGTGTCTTGCTCATGAAATATCTTCATTTGATCAACAATTTGAGTCTTTGTCATTTCTGAGGTGAAAAAAAAAAAAAAAAACCTCTTTCCTAACCTTGAGCACCAGCGTTTGCCTTTCCTGTTGCCCCGGGGGAGTTGATGGCGAGGTTTGAATTTACCCGGGTCAAAGTGAGCTGGACTGCACTTTTGGCTCTCGCCTACTTCACATATCTGGTGGTTGGGGCCATCATCTTCCAGGTGCTGGAGCGAGAAGCTGAGAACAACAACCGAAACCACTTCCAGCTGGAGAAGCTGCACTTCTTGGCGAATTACACGTGCCTCGATGGACCGGCTTTGGAGAAGTTTGTCCAGGTTTACATTCACCCTTTTTTTTGTGTGTGTGTGTGTGTGTGTGTGTTTAGTAAAATGTTCAAATGTGTGCTCATTAACAAGTTGTATTGTTGTGGCATTATGGACAAATATACTTTTAATTACCGAGTTGACATTGGTGATGTGGGAAACTGCAAAAAATCTATTTTATAATGGTTATAAATGGTGGTGCAGTAATTTGAGCCTAATAAATTAACCGTGTGTTGGTTTTCTGTGCTCAGGTCATATTAGATGCCTGGGAAAAGGGAGTTAACCCTTCGGGCAACTCGACAAACCCCACAAACTGGGATTTTAGTAGCTCCTTCTTCTTTGTTGGCACAGTCGTCACAACTATAGGTGAGTATCTGTCACTGCATTTCACTGTTTGAGGTAAATCTTCCCTACTAATACCCACTTCTTCTCTTTTGTTTTTTTTTATTTACAGGATATGGTAACCTCTCCCCGAGCACTGTAACTGGTCAAGTGTTCTGCGTGTTTTACGCATTGTGTGGAATTCCACTGAATTTGGTTTTCCTCAAGCAGCTGGGAAAGTGCCTCGCCGTCCACCTGGGCCGACTGGAGCGGGGAGTCGTGTTGTTTGTCCCTCACAAAGCTCAGCAGGTACCAGATGGATCCATCAATACAGAGTCGTGCCTTTGCTCTGCTTCGTTGGCGTAACTCAATCTTCCTCGGTGTTCTCTCCTAGCGAGCCATTGAGGTTCTCGCGGTGAGTTTCTTCTTTCTCACCGGCAGCCTGCTGGTTCTGGTCATCCCTCCGCTGCTCTTCAGTTATGTGGAAGGCTGGACGGTTGGCGAAGGCTTCTATTTCGCCTTCATCACACTTAGCACCATTGGTTTTGGAGATTACGTGATCGGTGAGTGATCATGTGGTGGAAAGATGGCCACCTTTTTGTGAACTTTTGTATTTATTTTTTTTTTGTGTGTAATGCCATTTCTAGAAACTCTGCAATAGCGTAAAGTATGAATCATAACAGAATTAAACTTTAAACCCTTGAAAATAAGCTCCAAAGACAACAACTCTGACAGAAGAGCCAAGCCGCTGTAATGTCTGCACAAGGCAGTTTCACATTATCGATGTGAAATAGGTAAGGCCTTCTCTGAAAGAAGCACATCTGGCTTGAAAAATGACTCCGATTGTTCACCTACACTCCAGCCATTACAAGTCTCTCATGCCGTATGCCAGATCATACCATCACATATGCAGATCTTTGAACCTTGTTTGGCGCCACGGTCAGTGTGCATTCATTTCTGAATGAAAAATACATTTTGATTCGTCACATCACAGGACGTGTTTTCGAGATGGAATCCAGAGGGGTCGGTAGTATCTCTATATTTTACTCAGGTCTGGATTTACATTGATACGTCTGTGACTGTTGTAGCAAACTGTGTTCACAGACAATGGTTTTCAGTATCGTCTCTCGGCCCATGTGGAGACGGCTGCCATACCTGAGGGTCTTTAATGATGGTTTCTTTATGTACAGTATTTGCATTTTGATTATTTCTGAATTCACAATATGCATTTTAGAGGTCTGCAGAGGTTTTCATTGTCAGAGCCGAAAGATGAATGGTTCTTTTGTGATGTTCCAACAACTTAGAACCATTGTCACATAAAGAGAAATTGTAGAAAATGATAATAGAAAACCCCCTTAGCTTATTTTCTGTGGAAGATTTGCCATTCATATGTACATGCTACCATTTGCCAGATTTGACTTATTTTCACCTAAAATCCTCACCTTTTTTTGTCATTTTGTTTTATGTTCTGTAGGAACCGATCCGGACAAGAGGTACATCTCTCTGTACCGCAGCCTTGCAGGCGTTTGGATCATCTTTGCTCTCGGTTGGCTGGCTCTTATCTTCAACATGGGAACCAGAGTAATGGAGCATGTAGTCATCCTCACTCACCCGGGCTTTAAAAAACAAAAGGAAGAGGAGGAGGACGTTTCTTCCAGTAAACTAGAGGACATCTCAAAGATCTGACGCAGAACCACCGACTGGACCACCCACAAGAAGCTTTGACTTCTTGGAATATATGTTTTATCATTATCACTTGTTGTTTTTTATGTACTTATGCAACCTTGTTATATAATATTTAAGGCTAGAAATACATGATACAATACTGTGGGGTTTTTTCTCATGTCAACTGTGACTCTGTACAGGAAAGAACAGCTAATGGATGAATGTAGTGTTTTGTTTTGGGATTTTTTTTATTTGTTTTGCTTTGCAGTTCTACCTCAACATCATGACGTGGTTTTCCACTCACACATGGGCATGAATGACTTAATTCTTGGTCTTCATTAATGGCAGTTGAAAGACAAATCTCACATGCGAAGTTATCGTTTCTGTCCGCTTAATGTAGCCAGAGTGTGTGTTTTCTTTTAACCCCCATCTGCGTGTGTGTACTGATGGTAAGCTCCAGAGAATCAAGCACCGAGGCCTATCTTAAACAAACACATAAATGAAGGCAGTGATGTGAGCTGGAAAATAAGGAGGCCAGTCTGATGGACAAAACTATCAAAATGGCATCTTGTTTCGAGTTAGTGCGGCGTGGCTCTTTCTTGACAACTTGTGCACCTCAAACCAATTGTCGTCCACTATGTTGCTATCTCAAGTCGAAGAAGAATGATAAACAATGTCCTTTCGCCAACGTTTGACCTTTTCCACAGTCTGTGCTGCTGTCTCATCCCCGTCTTGTGCTGCTCTGGATTTGCATCTCGGGCCAACTGGAGTGACTGACACTGTAGCACGGGTGGAGGTTCATTTGCCTGCAATGAAAGACTTAGAAGCCGGACAGGTTAACCCCTCCACTCCTCACCGTCTGCGGGCTGCACAGGTCAAGACGCCGGACTCTTCCTGGATCTCCTCTTCAGTCAGGACAGACTCCCCGGAGCTCAGATGGGAATAAAAGAGGTGCTCAGTCTGGTGAGGGTGCCCTCCATCCTCATGCTCGGCGTGGTCTATGTGGCCTACGTGCTGATCGGAGGGGTGATTTTCTGGAAGGTGGAGGGAGACCTTGGGCAAAAGGACATCAGCCAGTTGCTGATGAACAGAAGGAGGCTGCTGGCAACGTACACGTGTCTGAACCAAGAGGGCCTGGAGGCCGTGGCGCAGGTAGGGCACCGGAGCAGGGCTCATTAAAGATAATGGGATTTTGCCTCCTCTTTCATGCTTTCTGTTTGGTGGTTCTGTTCACACTGTTTGTCACCATATTTGAATCTCAACTATAACCCTACTCCTCTTTTGCATTTTCATATATGGCACTGGAAATATGGTTCATTGGTCATAGTAAACAAAGGTAAATCAAGCAGCACTATTTTTTTTTTTCCAGCATCGATTTACATTCAGCAGTTCTTGTCTGTTTTCGTTGAATCACTCACATAATCAGTAACAGTAGTGGAAGTACCTATTTAAGCAAAAAAAAAAACAAAGGAAAAAAACACTGAGTGGTGGTTATGTGGCAAACAAACAAAAAAAGGCAGCTTTTTCTATGCAAATTCCAGCTTGAATAAGCTTTCGATACTTCAACTTTGCCTGTGTCCCGACCTGATGTGATTTTCAAAACAACAAATTTACACACCTTAACAAAACTATTGGGATTTATTCAAACTTAAACTTTAAATTCAGTCTAAGAAAACTGCACATGGTCCAAACTTGAACACAGCAGTAATAAGGTGCCAGAGCCTTGGCAGGGTAAATGTAAGAGAAGCTGCTTTGATTTACATTGAGCCCTCGCCAGTGCACAAACTGTGAAGCAATTATGATATTTATTAATCTTTTGCTGACCGTTGTGAAAATGCCAAATTACACCTGTGCAGGTTGAAGAAGTAGTTGATAAAGAGGTTTTAGGTTTCATGTGTTATGGATGCGATTCCTCACATTGGTCACAACTCGGGGTCACAAATAGCCAAGAATAAAAGGATGAACAGTTTAGTTTCTGCTTGTTTGTTTATTGTTAATTTTTGTTTCAGGTTCTTCAAGACTCATCGAAGGTCGGCCTCAGTTTGAAAGGCAACTTCACCACGGACGGCTTCTGGAAATTTACCAGCTCTGCTGTGTTTGCTGCAACGGTGGTGACGACTATAGGTCAGACATCAGACGATGACGTTCAGGATTCTTCTTTTTTTTTTTTTTTTTTTTTTTAAATCATGATCCATTGTTACTTGGTATGTTAGAGCCTTTCCAGACAGACCGAGTCTTTAAAAGGAGTGTGGGAGTCTGTAATGTGACGCCAAACTCTGTGGAGTCCAGACACTCTAAAAATCTGGTGCTTCAGTTGTTTTGGATGGTGATTCACTGTTAATGCAAGTTGATGCTACTAAATCAGCCTGATGTAAATGGACCGAGAGTTTATCCAAAAGTAACAACACAGCCTTTTTAGCAGTTCTTCATCTAAGACCAATCTGTATTATCACCTTAATGAATATCATTTTACAGTCAACACCAGTCAGTGCCACTTCTTGATGCTGTTACTGACACAAGAATTGCTTTTATTTGTATGAAGCCGTTAACTCCTGAACCTCCCTTCGATCTTCCACCTCAGTGAGAAAACCCTCTTGTGTTGCAGGTTATGGAAACATGAGTCCCAGCACCATGACCGGCCAGATCTTCTGTGTGTTCTTCGCTCTCTTCGGTATCCCACTCAACATTGCGGTGCTCAACAGGGTGGGCAAGTACATGCTCGTCATGGAGAGGAACATGTCTGATTACATCAAGAAGAAGACTGGACAAAAAGTGAGTGGATCGCAGCGTCCCGATTGTCTTGTGTGGTGATGGTTCGGCTGTCATCACCGCCTCTCTTCTCATGTCTCACGGCAGAAGTGTACGCGCTTTTGCATCCACCTGGTGTCTTACCTGTGTGGGACGGTCCTCTTCTTCATCGTCCCAATGCACATTTTCCAGCAGCGTGAGGGCTGGACCTACTCACAGGCCATCTACTACTGTTTCATCACCCTCAGCACCATCGGTTTTGGAGATTTTGTGGCAGGTATAGTGGTCACGTAAAGAAAAAACAACAACTGTAAAGATCAAATCTACGTTGGAATGAACTGTACTCTTTGCTCTTTCCAGACAACAATCCTGACCGGGTCTACCCAGACTGGTACAGCGTCCTCATGGCCAGCTGGATCTTCTTCGGCCTGGCTTGGCTGGCGCTCCTCATCAACCACTCCCTCGACATCCTGGAGCGGCTCAACAGCCACTTCAAGCTGCAGTGGTGCGGCGGGAGGCAGGAGGAGTCGGGTTCTGGCGACGCCGAGGATCACAACCCCGACACGCAGGTGGAGGACGAAGACGATATCAAGAAGCCCCCGGTAAACGAGTGACCCGCGAGAGGCGGCGAAGACCTCGGCGCACGTGCCTTAGTGACCGAACCCTGTAGTAGCAGTTGGTCGACCGTGTGTGTGTGTGTGTGTGTGTGTGTGTGTGTGTGTGTGTGTGTGTGTGTGTGTGTGTGTGTGTGTGTGTGTGTGTGTGTGTGTGTGTGTGTGTGTGTGTGTGTGTGTGTGTGTGTGTGTGTGTGTGTGTGTGTGTGTGTGTGTCAACAGACTAAGCAATGGTTTGTGAGCTTTGCTACCGTCACTCCTCACCTACCACTGACTCATTTTTGCTGAGCCAGGTGTGTTTGTTTGACGGCTGTTTAGTCTGCTTCTCAAACTGTAAACAAGCCTCGCTGCTAAATCGACCTAGTAGAAGAAGAAAATATATATATATATTAAAAAGCAAAACTTGGAGTGACTAAACCTAAACTGTGCGTAAGAAAGTAAGCAGACCGGGCTGTCTGCGGGTGAGTGAACAGTGGAAAACTACCGTGAGTCAGCCTGTTGCACTTTAGCCGTCTTATAGTACCGTTTTTTAACAGCGAATGCCAGAAAGCCAATCTTCTGTTGGCTCCGTGGCATTTATGTCGACTATCTTGGTGACAGAGCGGGATTAAGCCCTATATAGATTAAAAATTAGGTTTAGGTTCATGTAAATGATGCTATTTGCTTTAGCAAAATGAAAATAACTCAATTCGTTACCATGACGTTTTTTAAAAATTAAAAGTACAATGATGGGGAAAAATACAAGGATAAAAAATTATTTAAGTTAGTGGAGGTTCAGGATAAGCCAAAAGCAATATGGAGATTACAATCAGTCTTGTTTTTAACTTTAATTCTCACATAGATTTTTATTCCTAACATTTCTCACTTATTGTCTAAATTCAGACTTTTTGACATTATTGTCTTAGTATTGATTTCATTTTCAATATTTCATCTTTATTGCCATTTTTTTTTTTATTACCATTCTCTGAATATCTTGACTTCACGGTGGAGAGTTAAAAACT
Source organism: Lipophrys pholis (assembly GCF_963383615.2). Classification (NCBI taxonomy): domain Eukaryota; kingdom Metazoa; phylum Chordata; class Actinopteri; order Blenniiformes; family Blenniidae; genus Lipophrys; species Lipophrys pholis. The sequence continues at coordinate 4,184,133 of NC_137633.1, read as the reverse complement.
TATTCCAATTTTTTCATTTATTTTTTTTTACATTTCAGCTTTTTCTTCGCACATTTGAACATTAGTGTCAATGTTTTGTATTTATTTGCATCCGACTCAACAATCTGACCATATTGTAAAAAGTCCAAATAAATTATGCGCATTTAATCCATATTTTTTAGGTCGTATTTTTGCTTATGAATTCTTGACCTTCGGATTACATTGTGTCCTAGCAGGGCTCCCATAAGCTGAACGTTTCCTGATTTTGGTTATCGTCATATTTGAGTGGGTGGTGGTGTTTTTGGGTTACAAATAACTGTAGGGTTCTAAATAATTATAAAAATAACTATGTTTTAACTTGCATCTCACAATATTGTGCTTACCAACAAAAATAATGCTTAAAACCTGAGAAATGTTAACAAATTTTCCTACTTTGTCCCATGTAAATTATAATTGATGCTGAATTCATCCATGCATCCGCTAGGTGGTGCCACTGTATTGACAGTGGAGAAATGATTCCCACAGGCCTGAAGCAAGGCAGCAAAATCTTTACATACTGTATGTTGGATTATACTACCTACACTGATATTCTGAAGATCTACACTCATCGAGATCAAATACAAACTTGTGCATAGTGTATTCTCTTTGTACTTTTCCTCACCAATAAATGTGTACAGTGACACTTGCATTGTGTGTTTTGGTCCTTTTTGGTCTCAGAGGGAGTGAGGAGGAGTGAGTGACAAAGACAGACGGCAGAGAGAGATGGACAGCAGGACAGAGCAGTGGAAACAAGAGGTGGGGGTTGGAGAGATATCTGAGAGACAGTGAAGAATTTCCGACGGCAGTTTTCTTTCACTGAGGGTGTTGAGATGAATGGAGTGAGAGTGACAGGACCGTTTGGCCACGGTTCAATGAGGACGGAGTATGTGGGAGAAGAGGCGCCCCTTGTTTTTGCTCCCGTCCAGTCAAACCTCCCCTGCCTGCAGAAAAAAAATAAAAAATGAGATAAGGTGCTGGATATAAATCCCCAAATTAACAAAGTGCCAATGAAAAGTGATCACAGACCTTTTCTTCCCGAAACGTACGATAATGTTTTACAATAAATACAAACATTTACGTAGCTGACGTTTAAGTATTTGTGCTTTTTGATAACAGTGCGCTTTCTCTTGCCCCGTGTTTAAACCAGCTGTGTTCCTTGGCCCTGCGGCCACCAGGTCTGAGATAATCACAGATTGATCTATTTGAATACTTAATAGCAAAGATTTGTTTTATATTTATAATTTTCTCGTCCTGAATTTGCAGAGGTAAATGCACGGTCTAGGAGAAATCATTCATCACAATTCAGTCAGACTATATGTAACATCTGGGGTGTTGGTTAATGTTGGTCTTAAGACTCAATGACTAAGACTAACTGCTTTTGCAGAAGGATTCAGGAAGAACTCTAGGATTTCTTTAAATTGTGCAATATTCCTTTCACCTGCCATTATTTTTCCCTTTTGCCGAGCTCACAGCTGACAGGCATCCATGCAGCGTGATGCTGCCACCGCCATGCTTCACAGTGTTTGACGTAGCGTCATGGTCCGATGGCCAAAATGTTAAATTTGCGTCGCAGCAAATCAAAGAACCTTCCTCCAGTGGCGTCTCTCACGTGCCAAAAACAGTTTCTTTTGATTTTTTTAATTCTTTCCGAGTCCTTATCGGTGTGTTGATGGCGACTTTTAGTCAATATTCCTCCAGAACAGGGAACATTGTTTTCTTTTCCAGGGTGTAAAGACGCCATTCTTCTATGGGAGCCTTGGTTCAGGAGTTTCTTCTTGACTCTCTTTTTTTTTTTTTTTTGGAATGTCAACGATGTGTGCAAAAAGACTTGAGACCAGGACTGCGGTAAGAATGTGCAAAAGAAGGAAATCCAGTCGTCCAGACAGAGCCATCTGTATCATCACGTGATCTTCATTTAGTTAACTTCTGCATTACTTCCATCAGTCAGCTGAGCTTCATTTAAATTAGATTTTTTTTTTTTTTAAAAATCCCCTTCCAACATCATTTCAAAGTTTGACCTGTTTTTCGATACCTTAAGGAATAAAGTCCACATGATTGAGACCATGATTCATCTGAGTTGCAGTAAACAGGTGGGAGTGGACGCATGCCGCTGCTGACCTCACTAGTATGCACACAGACAAGCTTCTGCAGGGGCTGTTAATGAGTAGTCAGGGTGAGCTGAACCTTTGTGGGGCTTTGCTGCAGGTCAGGCTGTTCCAGCGTTATTATCTGTCTGCTCCACTCTGTTCTTACCAAGACGGTGCGAGTGCAGCCTTGTTGTCCGGCGTTTGGGAGGTAGGCAAATGACCTCTCTGTTCCGCCAAACATCCTGTGCTGACATGTTCACTGAAGCTCTGCTTTGCATGTCCTCAAGGTGGCCCATTAGGACTGAGTATTAGAATCACATTAGGACTGAGTGATGTTATTATTTACAAAATACAAGGAAGACTATTTAGATCTGAAATTTCTACTTTATTTACAGAAATTTTACTTAATTTTTTATTTTCACTTCTTTCTTGGTTTCTCAACTCTGATGTCTCGATAATGACAACAATTCTACTTTTGTTTATATTAAGACAAATTCTCTATTTTGGAGAATGCAGCTTTATTCTCGACGTTTTGAGTTCATTCTTGACATTTTGTATTTCAGTGATGTAAAAGATATTTCACAAGCGTATTCTTTTTTGTGTTGTATTCTTATTTTTTATTCAGAGGCGATCTACACTTTTTAATTAATTAACTTTTTTTTTCAGGTTATTCTCACATTTCATTATTGATTTAATACATTTTTGGAATTTTATTGTTTTCTGAAAATTTTCAAATTCATATATTCATTAAATGTTCACTTTCTGAATCTTATTTTTCTTCTGATTAAATTTGATTATTTTATCTAACAAGATGCAAATCTAGTAGTTTCACATATTTCACTTTTATTTAATTTTTTTGTTTCTTTGTTTGTTTGTTTGTTTGTTTGTTTGTGTCTGTGTGTTGTCTGAATTTCCCCATTTTCATAGTGGATTTTGGTCATTCATCAATCTATACCACCTAATCCTGCGCAAAGAGCCAGAACTTTCCACACTGCCCGTACTAGAACCTACAACCTTTTTGCTGTGAGGGGAGAGCACCAACCATGGCCCCACCGTGCGACCCCGGAATATTATTGTCATTTATGGTATTTAGACAATGTATTTGAGTAATTTAGTGTCCACTTTGACCTTGAGGTTTTCAGAGTGGACGCAAACACACAGAAGAGCCGAGAGGTGACGACTTCCAGCAGACAAAACATTGTGCGTCTGTGTTTTCCAGTCCGCCCCCTCTCCAGAGTTATCCAGCTGCAAAACATGGTGGAGCACTTTCTAAACTGTGTGGCGGGAAATGATGCAAGTGAGGGAAATATCCGGCGTCTGAAAAAGCCATCTGTTCGGTTTGGCCCCTCCGTCTGGTCTCGGGTTTCGTCCTCGGCCTCCAGTTGCCTGTAACGCTGCTCCCGTGGGCCCACGGGCCCCTCTGCACACTCTTTTGTGATTACAGTAATTGTGTGGACTTTTGTTACGCGCAGCTGAAGCCTCAGTGAGGGAACGCAAACATGGAGGTCGGTCGATCGTGGCACGAAAGCGCGCGTAAACACGGAGGCTGGAGAGGTGAGTCAGACGTGGTTGAGGAGGGTTAACTGTGTCACCGGGAGCCAGATGCGGGTGAGGAGGAGGTAAGACAGGATAGGATGAGCATGTTGTCCCCTCATTGGCTCGGGACCCTCGACTTCAGATCCAATGAGTGGGATGGAGAGGGCCACGCATAAGGCAAACATATCAGTTGACTAATACTCCAGCCACATGTGAAAGAGGAAATGTGACACAAAAAAAAAAAAAAACAGAGCTGACCCAACAAAGACCCCACACACACACACACACACACACACACACACACACACACACACACACACACACACACACACACACACACACACACACTTTCCACATACTGACTTTATGCCACTTCAGGATATAGCTATTGCTACGTGGAAAGCAATCTACTGGACCCGACTTCAATAATTACCCCTGTTACTTTTCCTCAAATCTCTTTTTACTGCTTTTATCGCTCAAAACTTTCAGCTTATCACCGCAGCACTCGTCCTTTACAGCAGCAATATCTCAAACTGCAGTCCTACCTCAGAGTTCCAGTTTGCACTTATCATCTTCCTGATCTTTTCCTGTCAGTCATGGGCTCAAAGTTGCTCATCAATGATTGGTAATCACAGACATATGCAACGAAGGTCAATAAAAGGTCTGTGGCAAATTATTCTGAAGCATCAATCAGTTTGCTCATTTCGAATGCAACGTCCGCAAGACTGAGCGGGACAAACCAGATTCTCACAGTTTTTCACGTAAACTTCTGTGGAAACCATTTAAATGTTAACAATAGTATTTTAAAAATTTGCTCTTAAATTGATATTGCTCAAGTAGTATGTTTTATTATTCTTTCTGATTGTGTAATTGGTCCAATGTGTGTGGTTGTATTGTTCACCATCCAAAAAATTTAAAAGCAATACAACTCAAGGTTGTATTTTTTATTTATTTTTTTTTTATTTCCTGGTATTGGACTGAGCTTTGGTCAGCTTCTGTTTTGAAATGTGAATAAACTTAAATAAACTCATCTTGATTGTTGTAGAGCAGTGGAAAATAAATCACCAGAAGGTACAGACACATGAACTTGAAGCTGTTGATGCTAAAAAATCCCCCCAAATAAAAGTTCAACCAGATCTAAACCAGTTAATCTAAAGGGCAACAAAAGAAGATAAAGAACAAAGTGACAGAGACACACGGACATGGTGGCAGTCATGCAAACTAGAGCTACACTCGGTAGAGCGAAGACCTTCGCCAACACCACACTCTTTTAAGGAGCCGAGGTGGCATCGCTAGCGTGTTAGCCATTTTCGCTGTTTTAGGGGATTTATTCGGAAATGGTCTGTTTTTAACTTCCCAAAATCTAATTGATTGGTCCTTGGATGATGACAAATCATCCCTGAAGATTTCATGCAATTCCGGTAAATAGTTGTTTTGCCAAAATCTGGTCAAATACACACATACAAACCAATAAATAAAAACACGCAGACAATAACATAACCTTCCACCCCAATTTTCATTGATTTAAGTAACAAACGCACAGCACATGTTCATGAATAATGAAGGAGCTCACAGTTCTCCGGTGCATTTACAAGTTTCATGTGAAAACTCATCGCTTTGGGTCTTCGTTTCAGAAAAGTTTTGCAATTTCAAGTTTTGAAAAACGATGTCCGTTCACACGAAAACGGCAGAAACACTGAAAACGATGTCGTTTTTGTGTAGGGCCACTAGTGGGTGCTATTTGTTTTTGTAATGAAACCCACACGTGCAAAGAACAATACTATAATAGTTGGATTGCTGTTACAGTGACAGTTTTCACAGAGTTCACACCCAAAACGCAGTGCAACTTTTCAGTTTTCACTTGAAAACATTGTAGTGTAAACACGGGCTAAGAAACCAAGAAAATGAAAGTTAAACTAACTTTCTGACCTTGTCTGCCTGCGCGAGTCTTCACGCTGAATCAGAAACTATTGCTGCAAAAGTAAAAAAGAAAAAAGAAAACGTTCGTCAGAAGGAGTTAAGGTCTTGTTTCAGTTCTCTTGCAGAGTTACTTCCTATGTTCCCTCTCGGTTCCGTACATTGTACGAGCTGCAGGAGAAAGTAAGAAACATCTCGTGTGAGTGTGCAGTGACTGCTGGTGAACATGACTCCCTCTTCTCACTGAGAGGAGTGTGACTATGGCAGCACATGATTCACGAGCAGAGACACAGGCCTAAACTACTAATGCGGAAGATCAAAATATTTATACAACAGTCAATCATATATTAAGTCGCACAAACTTTAGTGAGTGGCACAATTCCTCTTTAAACAAAGAAGGTATGCTGGAAATCCGAGTGGAAAAACATTGTTTTTTCCAGTATGATGACTTTTAGTCTTTTTTTCCCCCCAAGAATTTCAACTGGTGAGCAGTTTCTTTTTTTTAAAAGCAACAACTCTCACCACTGTTGCTGACCACATCAGTTCACACAAGACCTTTAAAGTGCATTCACATGATGAAAATTTTACACATGTGAAGATTTGATTAAGAACCAATTGAGTGTCTGGTATGCGTGTGTGCATGTGTTCAAGATCTTGGTGGGCTACAAGACTCTTGTAGGATGCAAAACATCATTGCTTCTTTTATATCCTGAGATTCTGACTCTTGTCTCTTGTTTCAGGCTCCTTGTGTCTGATTGCTCTTCTCCGCCCTGATGTGTTTCACCTGTGCCTGACTCTGTGATTGTCTGCACCTGGTGGCTGTGGTATATATTAGGCGTCTTCTGTGTGCTCTGGTTTTTGGCTCGTCCGTGTATCTTTGTGGGTCGTTCTCTGCCGTTTCAGTCTGTGTTGCTATGTCCTGCTTTCCAGTGCCTCAGTAATTATCATCTCCTGTGATCTCATGGATGTCGTTTTGGACATTTGGCTTTCCTTGTTAGAAATAAAGAATCCCTTCCCCCGGTGGCAGTGTCTGACCTCCTGAACCAAACCTAACTCAAAAAACACATTTTTTTTTTACATGTTTTTAAAGGTAAATCAAGTTTTATGGCCCATTTTAAAATTGTTCAAACTAGAGGAATGGAGGTTTTGAAGGGTTTTTCCTCAAGGTCCTTCTTGGAGAATGCGACACAAATACCAGAAAAATCCAAGAGATTGTCCAGATCAGTAGTTTCCCGTCTCTAGACCTCATTGGGGGGGCACCGATGTCCAAAGGTTATTAAAGAAACACATGGCAAAGGAAACCACGATGAAAGACTTTCTAGTACTTCGGGTAGAGGTGTCCGCAGCCTTGGGGGTTTTCCAAGGAAAAATGTTAGAAGGAATGGGCGAGGACTCACAAACACTGCCGGTGTGCGTACATGATAATCTATATTGGGTGCATTGTGAGACGGTATTCCGGGGGTCGGGTATGCAATAGACAGTTGCCAGGAAAATTCCACATCCCTACACACCCAAATACTTGAGATGTTCTGCTTCGACTTTAGTGTGTCCAACGTGTGGCAGAACACATACTGATGCTGTGTAATACTCCAGTATTCGCCGCAGAGGATGGAAGTTTTTGGTCACACTGCCTTTGTAACTTCTCATACAGAAAAAAAATCCAGTTGAATCTCATCCACCATTTTGCAACTCCCTGTGATATACAGACGAGTGTGAAGTAAGTGAAGTTCCCCGCTTTGCTGCTCCTTCACCTCGCGTCTAATCAATCATGAGGCAGATGGAATGCTAGATAGTCTACTTTCTAAACTTGCAGAAAATCATCCAATCAGGAAAGGTCAATAGCGATGCATAGCTGCCTCTCTGTGCAGACTGTATGTAGCCGCGTGTTAAACTCATGAGCCTTCCACACAACTCGACTCAGGTGGGCTGAATCTAACCCAATAACACAATTAATCCTAAACTTACAGCACGTCGAACGTCTTTGGTGGAAATTGCTTTTATCTTGGTTGGTCCATTTGTCCACAGGCAGGAAAATATTTACATTGTTCCTCCTTTATTCAAAGTTTGACTAAATACACCGAACGTCACGAAACACTGGAGCTGATCGCAGTGAACATAAAGTACTCTATTCATCATGTAGTTCTGTTCTGGAGACAACAAGCCATTTAAAACTATTATATTACAATTTCAGACAATTTTATACTGTCTTACGGGTGTTTTTAAATCCTCTTACTCATCTTATTTGGCAGATTGATGAACTGAACTGAAATAATGAAAGTTTAAAAAAAAGTTATGTAATTGTGGTTTCTAGTTTGACAGATCTGGTGGTGACAATCATTAAAAAGTAAATCGACTGCCAAGAACACAGAGTGCAGTTTGACTGCATTCTTTTGTGCAAAGCTGCAGAAGAACTGTCAGGTTGTGGGCACGAATGAAGCCTTATCAAGGACACCTTCAGTATTTCTGTTGGATTAACGTCAGAGCTTCTTAAGAATATAAAATTATAATTTTTTTCCTTCAGGATTTCAGCACCTTATGTGACATAAGATCTGTGGTCCTGTGTAACACAGTCAGACAATGACTTTCTGACTGTATCAATAAAATCTGGCTCGCAAGGTCCTGTCCTGTAACCCCCCCCTCCCCCGTCTGGACTTATTTTATATTTTACATCAGTGAACACGTTGAAGATTGTTTCTCCATCTGTCGATATCACCTTTATCTGCACATCACAGAACAACCATATGTGTTTGCTACAACCACAATAATCTGCAAGTTATAGATTACGGAGCATAAAGGCTGACCTTGACTTGACCTGCGGGGCAACGACCAAAAAAATTCAACATTTTTCTGGGTTAACTGAGCTGAAACGGTGGTCTGTTTACACACTCGCTGATAACCTACGCAACTACAAAGATTCAGTGTCACTTACTTTACAGCCTTGCAAGCGTGAACACAAAAAGGGATTTTTTTTTGGGGGGGGGGGGGTCTCAGTTTATGTGTTCAGTGTGTTTGAATTTGCCTTTGCTTGAGTGAACCCATGGGCATGTTTGCACGTTTGTGACAGACTCGCTGAAGAACACTCAGTATATTGCATTCAAAGTACTTTAGCGCTGATGTGACTAATACTTTAAGAGATAGACACCATTCACTGTACATATGGAGCTGATAACGGTAAATATTAGTGTGGGTGGTTTCTGAATCAACAAACCGACTGTTCAAAGTGGTTGAGTTGGTGATTCTAGAGTATCAAGAGAAAAGGACAGCACATAAAAAGTAAGAAAACTAGAGTAGGAAGACAGTCCCCATTTACACAACATCGTTTTCAAGTAAAAATGGAAAAATATATATTTTTTGGGGGGGGGTGTCCGTTTACACGATAATTGTACTGGTCTCACCAGCGGATGGTTCACCCAGTCAGTTAAACAGACTTCAATAAATCCAGTGGAAGCCAGGACTTTTATTTGGACGCTTTACTGAACTGCAGTGTGAAAAGACATTGTGTCTTAATAAACTTGTGAAGAGGATGGAGGTAAATGACTAACACACGCAAAGCGTTCTCACCACAACACATGTAAATCACCTCCTGAATTTTTCCCGCCTCCTCTGATGTAAATATTGAAGTAACCTATGATTTTACCACACAACTGCCACTAGAGGGCTTCAAACAACAAATAAGTTATAACCACTAATCTATAGGATCCATAACAATAATGGTGTTCGGAGCAATTGAAAAACTGAAATTACTAAGGAGGAACTTTTCTAAAAATGTCTCTGCGTAAACAGGGAAAATGTAGCTTTTGTAAAATGCTGCTCCTGTGCATGCCTACCACGTTCATAGTAAATAGTTCTTCTGCACATGCTCAGTAGATGGACAATAACCACAATGTTTGTCTCCAGAGTGTCATGACTCCTAGCCCATATTCTCCTGGGACTTGGTAGTTTTATCGTTGAGAGTCACCGTAAAAACAAATCAACGTCATTGTCGATCTACACGAATGTCTGTGTTCTCGACACCGTTAATGTTTACAGTGTATTGTGTACTAAACGCATGTATGTGCGTGTGGTTTCATTACAAAAATAGCATGGCCCGGCATGCTATTTCTGTGTAAACAGACATCGTTTTAAAAGAAAGGTTGCTGCGTGAACGAAAAAATGATGCATTTTCACTTGAAACGCAGTGTGAATGGGGAATGGAGCTGAACTCTGCAATCTAAAGTGGTCCAAAGGAAATTCTTTCACTATTTGTGGCATAAAATTGTGCCACAATGTATTATGCAACCTTGTGGGTGACGTGTAGACGGAGCGCTCGGCACAGTCAACAGGCTCATATTGAGGGCCCAAAGGGAATGGTAACACCGACCCAACACACAGGAGCAACCCCCACACTCTCTAAACCCTCACAACCATCCACCCATCCAGCCTGCCTACAGCCCACAAACACTTGCTGTTGAACTGAGAGTCCATGAACGAAAACACAAGATTTAGTTCAGTAACTCAACTTTAACATATCTATCTTTTTGGTGATGACAGTTTTTTTTCCTACAAATTCATATCGTCAGAACATGTACTGGATATTAAAAACGCAACCAAAGTTAAAGATAAAAAAAAAAATCAAATCAGGTAAAACTGCTTTGAACAAAAACAGCTTCAGAGATCCGTTGCACTTGGGGCAAATTCCTTTTAACTTCCTGGTTCATCAGTCAGAACATGAAACACAAGACTCGCGCAACAAACGCTACAAAAGTCCCGGTGCACTATTCTCGGATCACATTTTGTTTCGTACTTTTTTTCCAGATCAGTTGCAGGATAAAGGTAGTGTTTGCTCGTGAGGGCGCGAGCAGCATGAATAAGAGAATCAGTAATGGGGAGGTGCTTTGAAGCTGCAGCGCTGCCTAATAACGGTTTCTGCTGCTGCAGAAATGACATGGTGCAGTTGGTGCAGCGAGTCAGTGTCGACTGAGCAGTTCTCAGCCGTTACTCAACAATCGTGACGAGTGGGAGTCTCCTTGTTGACAGAATCTCATGCGTCTCGAACTCCAAGCATGTTTTTGTGAGAAAAATTGATCATTGTCTCCATGTCCTGCTCTCATCGTTTCCATTACCAAACGTATAGCGTGATTTGAACCTGCAAGTCTCAATGATGAAACCGTCAAACGGTGTCGTAAACCCAGAGAAAAACTGAGGTCCCCTCCCCGCCCTGAGTCACCGGGAACAATCAGAAAGCCGTATGATTGATTAAAAAGTTTTACTAGAGCAAGTTTATTGTTCGAAACACTTGCAAACGGGTTTAATGGGGTTTTGCTGGAACATGTAAAAGCAGCTAATGGCTCACAGCAAACGTAGACACTTTCCCTGTTGTCGCCCTCGCTGGCACTCGCTTCAAGTCACATGACTCTTTCAGTTCATCTTATGCAATGAAGCTCTCTTGTGGGGGGGGGGGGGGGGGGTTGGTGTTTTTTTTTCTTGAACCTGTCAGCACGTCAGAAGAAGAAGACCTGTGTGAAAATACTTGTAAGACACTGCGGAGAGAAAATGTGTGTGTTCCCCGAGCTGCTCCCTTCCATGCTCCTCTCTGTTAGTGTAAAGGGCAAAGATTTATAAACATGCCTATATCCTGAATTACACTGACTGTTCTTGAGCTTGTGAAACTTGTGACTGTTGTCATATGAGCTGGTAGTAAAACACTTACTTGTGTTTGTAACTTATGGTTGAATGAAGGCTTTGTATCGGCCTATTCGTGAAATATAAAACGCATGGAAAATGTATTTTTGGCATTAAACAATGACGTTTTCAGACCGAGAGGTCAAGCAAAACACATGTAAAGGGGGTTAAGAGTTTTATTATTCACTAATTACTTGTGCAATATCTATTAAATGATTATGCACAGAGATAACGCTCTTGGTAATCAAAGTAAACTTCGTACCCTGATACGAGAGACGAGGTCTGTTTTTCTCTTGCGTGCTTGTTCCGGGACCTCGACGCCTCCTGTGCACTGCCAACGTTAATCTACGTTTCGGGGACAGTTGATCCAGTAAAGTTGCCGATGTGACACGAAGTTGTAGATAGTACTCCACCCCTACCCCCACCCTCCCACCCCCAGCCAATGGCATGCTTTTAGCTCATCCCGCTGCATTTCCTCTCCGGCTTACACGATCGCTATAACGCCGGCGAGTCGGTACGCGAGGAGAGCGCAGCAACATAAACAACCTGTGGCGTTCAGTCAGCGTCTCTGGAAAAACGTTTCCCAGCCAGAGGAGCTTTTCCAAAGGAATGTTATCTATTTCAGGCAGCGTGCATCCAAGTATTTCTTGCTGAGACTCGTCACTTTGACGGGGACGTCAGATACGTTAGAGGAGCGTCACATCCACATCAAACTTTCATTTAGTTTGACTTCATTCTGATCAGTCTGGAATTCCTCTACTCAGCAGGAACTAAAGATGTACAATGAATAAATTGATGATTTGTGGTATGATTTGCAGTCAAAAGTTACTGGGGAAAAAAATAAATAAACTTGGCTTAGTTATCCCCCAACTGACTGAAAAGAATAGACTGAATTCTAGACGGGACAAACCGTGCTCTTGAGGTCATATAAAATATCATCGCAATGGACTCGAAATAAAAGCTGAAAAGACATAATTAGTGTCAGTATTAACATTAGTCGTAGTGTGATTATTCTGAAATTGATCCTTGTTTTATAATATGAAATCATCAAAAGATTATCCAACTTGTTGCTGGGTTTTGTTTTCTCTGTAACGGAACCGCCTTAGTGTGAGATCCCTGTAGCTATTCTGACTAATCCTGATGTAATAATATTACTTGAAACACATGCAAATACACATTCAACTGCATGAATTGGTCTGCAGTTGATTCTATAAAGTCTTTTTATGGTTTTCTATGACGTGTGCGTATCAGATTAAATAGCCATGAGATCAAAAACATCAAATGGATTTTATAAATGGATTTTTCTTACGTTTCCATGACTTCACAGTTTAGAATGTTGCTGACTTGCACACAAGGAAGCAGGCCTGGGAGTTCACCGAGTTCTCAACCAGCTGACACAACAGTTGGAGGAGGCAGGTGGAGCAGCAGCAACAGGCATTTAAAGCTGATAACACAGATAGTATTCAGTTTCACGTTCACGCTGCAACACACAGTAACACAGACCGTACAGGGAATACTGTAGTTGTACAGCAGTGATGGATCAATCCAGTAGAGAAATTGTCCCCGAGAGGATTAATACAGTATGATAACAATTTAGCAGTGAATAATGTCATTCAAATCAGCCCACTGAGTGACATCCTGTGGCTAAATATTAAATAAATGTGTTTAAAACAAAACTAAAACTGTTAGCCACGTTGAAGAATGGCTGCTTTTTTGTTTCCTGAATTTCCTGAATTTATTCCCTTAGATGCAATTTTTGGTGCTTTTGTGTCACAATTCTAAACCTTTTAAAAGTACAAATGCTAGTTGTTGTTTTTTTTTCAGTCAACAGCTCACTTCCATCCATGATCAAAACACAAATTAACTTTTTGTTTCTTGTTTTATAGAGGGTTTTTTTTGTGCCTCCAGTAGTTTTACAGACATTTACAATCGATGGCAGACAGCAATGAATGTGATCTAGTGGAACGTGCCAGAAGAGACACTTTATGTTGTTGGGTTGTTGTTTTTTTCTTGTGGCGTGTCACACCAAGTGCGCATATGTGGCACTACACTGCAGATCTTTTATGAGTCTGTGGTAGATGCCACTATTTTCCAAGCTGGTGTAAAGAAAAGGGACAGACGAAACAGAAAATACTCCTGGGCGACTTGCATGAAGTGAACTTCTTCCTCCCTTCACCAACGACATCTTCCACCTTCTCCTGCACAATATTCTGATTAGCCGGACAAACCCAAGACAAGACTAAGCGCCACACCGCGTGTCATGAGTTTCTTCCTTCCTTCCTGTGGCCTCACAGTAACTCAAATCTCACTTCTTCACAGAAGCTGTATAATTGCACAGCAAACCATTACAAAGCACTTTTCCTGCCGGGATTACTAGAGTTGATCTTTTTGATCTTTTGATGGGCCTCTGTCCACTATATATGTATGTATGTGTGTGTGTGTGTGTATATATATATATATATATATATATATATAACCGTAGGAGCCTCTACTGTTGGGATTTGCAGCATGAACAAACTGGTTCCGTGCAATAAATCCCTGGAACGTCAGCACCTTGCCTTGGAGGCTCTCTAGGTTTACTCAACACTTTCTGCCCATCTTTATCATTTGTTAAAAGTACGTCCTCGTTTTTAGGGCGACAGGAACTCTTTGTTTTACAGTAGTGTAGATAAAGTTTGTTGTTTAGTTTTTTTTAATTAATGCTGAGGTTACAAAATTAGTACATTTGGGATTGTAGCGTGCAGTATATTGTAAAGGGCTTTACTTATATCAAGGGAAAATGGTTTTCCTCAGAAAGCAGACCACAGAGGGATGAATCTGATGGCGAATCGGTGCACAAGTTATTCCCCTGTAAAAATAAACAATTTAGTGAACTAACATTTGATTCTGCCAGTCCTCTGATTTTGGGATTTGGAAACTAAAGATAAAGAAACTCACAACAATCTCCAGTAAATTAGGGGCCTGATTGTGCAGGTTTCCTTCCCACCAATACGCGCAGGGGGAAAACTTGAAACAATGGGACTAGGAAGCTGTTCTTCAGTCATTTCACATGGTAAAATCACTATACGGATCCTCCAGCTAAAAATAAACTTCGACTGAGTGTTGACATACACTAAGCAAACAGGAAGAGTGTCCTCAAGGTAGACTCTTCGGTGAGTGAGAGGACGCTTAGTGGCTTTTTAATTATTTTATTTCTGAACTTTACCGAAACATTTCTCTGTAAAAGGTAGTGATTTAAATACAAAATGCAATGAGGGACAAACCTTTTTCCAGAAACGGGGACAAAAACGATGTATCACATGTGGAAACTTGGCAATTACACTGGGTTTTTTTTTTTGGTTTTTTTCTTAAAAATGTCTCGTTTGCGGTTGATGACAGAACATATTTTGGAAAAAGTTAGAACTTGTTGGCCGCAGCTTTGCATCACTGCTTCTTGTGGCTTTGAAAGTGATTTTTTTTTTCCCCCCCCGCTATTCTTGCTTGACACATAGTTATTTTATATTTCATAATTGTAATGTGGCGTTTCAGTTGCGGGAGGGTCAATTTAGTGGTTTGGATTATTTTCCTTTACTGGACCTTGTTGTTGTAATTTGTGCAGAACATGTTGAACTGTTGAACCACCTGAAAAAAAAAAAACTCCTTGAGAAATATATTCTGATTTGAAGCTACATGACAACTGAAAGTGTTTTCTGCTTTATTTACCATCATTTGTTGCCCTATTTAAAAAAAAAAATGTTGGTGTTCTTGATTGTTTTCAAACATCAAATTTAAATATTTTATTTATATTATTTTCGTTCATCCATACACACCAGACGCATACAAGAATGAAATGTTACTGCAAAAGGCTCAACTTAGGCTTTTAAAAGTGTCAAAAAAAAAAATAAGAACAATAGAAGTATAAAACCACACATTTAAAACAGTAATAAAGTGCCAACTATGCGCGAGAATTTATCCCTATGAATCCTTCAAATCCTTCTAAAACCTAATGTTTTCCTTAGAATATTTTAACAAGTGTTTAAACGACCTGTTTTTACTCAGACAGCATCCATTCATTCATTCATCCATTCATCATCTCCCGCTTGTCGGTTTCCGGGTGGCGGGGGTGTCAGACTGAGCACCGTCACCCAGATCACATTGCACCGATTAAGAACCTTCCTGCGGGTGGTGAGCCCACAGGAAGGCTAGACAGCATCCAACAATCCAATAATATACCAGACAATTTGAAGACACAAATCCAATATCGAGGTAACATTTGTTAAATTAAGCATATTTTAAAGCTCCAATGGTGAAATGGTAATAGGTTTATGTTATTTAGGTGAAGTCGCTTTTATTTCATTCATTTCATGACCTCCTCTGGTATTTTCCAAGTCAAGGCCCAGTAGCACTCGTAGTAAAGAGCATAGGAGCGGTTTACTTTTTTTTGTGTCCAGGAACGTGTGCACGGTTACCATCGACAGTCAGGAAATGTGCAGTCGCTGCAGACCTTCAAGTTAAAAGCCTTTACCTTTCATTCAGCCATATTGTTAGCGTATCAACACTCGGTGACAATTCAAGACAAAGAGGCTTTTTTGTTGTTGTTGTTATTTATTTTAAAACCAACCTCCACTTTGCTTCTACAACATGATTTCTATAATTTTCACTGTATCATAACGACAGCACGAAGTGGAAAGAGGTTCGAGCTAAGGAAGTAGGATCTCGTCCAGCTGGAGCTTGAGGGCTTCCAGGGTCTCTAACCAAACTACCTCCTCAGCTCAGACCTTTGGTGACCAAACGAAACATGTGTTAGTGCATCCGCAGTTGATATGTCCTTATCTGATGGGGCTCTTCCGGTTGTCTTATCTAGATTGCCAGAATGTGCGGAAGTCCCCCCTGTGTCTCAAAGGACTTTACACCGGGACCACCACGATGGCTTTCACCACTTCTATCTGGTGCCATGTGGTATCGCTGACGATTGGTTTGCCCACGTACATTACAGCCAACAGGGACATTTGATATCTGGGTCGATTGGAAAAACTGTGTAGTTTGGTGATTTAAACTGATTTAAAGTCACTATTAATTCAAAGTCCCAATATTTCTTCATATTGTCAGTGTTCCAGATATTCGAGGCTGAGGATGCTCATAATCCTAGAAAAACTGATGTTATGTAATGACTCGTGCATGAGTATCTTGCTCGTTATGCTGAAGTCTTATCGCTGTCAATCTGTGTCAGACAGAAACCAGCACGAAGCTCGCTCAGCTGTTTTTCAGGAAGGCATACCTTTACATAACTTTCCATGTTTGCACTAGATTACGATCCACAGTCACAAATGCATGTCAAATTCTAAGCCAGAGGAACTGATGAGTACTAGGTTGCTCTGTTGAATGAAAAAATAAAATAAAAATGAACAGAAAAATGTGTAGCTGGAGCGAACTGCTTACTGAGGAAGCAACACGGAGTGAAACATGTGGAAACAGCTGCCAGGCCTCACTCGTACTCTTGCTTTTGGGATTTACTTTTGTTTGTTTTACCCTGACTATTTCCTGGATACTTCTACAAGCCATGAAATATGGCAACAAAAGACTCTCTGTAAACCGGCCGCTTATTTATTTCTTTATTTTTTAGGTCGTTTTCATACAGGTCATGCAAATCAAGAGAAAGATCTGTCCATCCGCATCCTGTCAGTCCTGATCCACAAGCAGATGTGCATATTTCAGCTGCTTCCGTTTTCTTCATCACTTTCACTTCCCCCTCACCTGATTTTCATTTTGCGTGTCATTATTTTTTCTTCCCCCAGTTTACCTCAAGCCATTCTTCTCCCGGCCTGAAAACTACTCTATTATAAAGTCAAGAAAGTTCACAATTTAAACGGCTAGCTAACAGCCTGATCGATCTTGTAATGCCTCTTTCTTCCACAAGAGGGTGCAGTGAGTCACTACTACAGGTTTCGCGTTCAACACAAGAAGAGAAAAAGCAGCAGCAGCAGATTCTGACACAAGTAGAAATTTTATATTTTTGACAACAACTGACAGCAGAAACCTTCGGATAAAGTGACTCTCTACTGCCGCCCAGTGCAAGAATTGTGAAATTGCCGAACTCTTACATATTGCCCCCTATGGGTTGTCGATCTATTGCTGACATGGAACTCAGCCATAAAGTGTCTCCCAAATGTTACAGCCAAACATATTTTCTTCCTCTTTGTCCATTTTTTTGTCAATATTGATGAAAGTTTGAGCTTCTGTGGACATTAGAAGATCACCGAATCTTGTCATCAGGATTATTCAATTGAAGGTTGAGGGAGTTGATCTGAGGGGTTGATCGGGGCATCTTGTCTTCCTCACTGTTTTGCATTTCCACTTGAAAACCTTACGTGAGCGGGGCTTGAGTTGCTGAGAAAACAACGAAACCCTCCTGTCAAATTCACAAGACAGACTTGTTCCTCGTTAGAAAGGAGGTATCTTCTTCATGAAACTTGGCTTGATCTGTACATTCTGAAATCGTTCAGGAGGCGATGGGGACAGCTGGACAAGCCTGCACACATGACTTCTCACAAACACACAGCATCCCTGTTTTGTGGCTCATCTAAATATTTGCATGACGGACACATTTGTGTACAATCTCTTGGACTCTGCTGGCGTCCAAATGCAGGCTACCTCTGACTGTGGCCATGTCAGAGGCATTCTTTGACACGGCGAAGACGCCACATGAGAAGAACCCCAAGCGGCTCTCCATTGGACTTTAACACTTTTCAAGTCAGTCTTACGTAAAATAATCCGCCTGCCGTCGGATTAGTTTCATTCGTGTCAATCATCCCTGTGAATTTAAAGCGTGGCCTTTCTCCTGTTGTCTTAGTCACAAGTGCAAACATAAACCAATTATTTAAATGCAATTGTGTGATTAAAAAAGGCGTAGTCGTGTTAGCAACATTGAGCTTTCGCTCGTAGAAACAAAGGTGTGTAAAAACAAAAAAAAAGTGTGTTTAAGTAAGGGCCTCAAAGTGACATTTACACTTCAACTCACTGGAGCAGAAAACCAAACAGCAGGGGGGGGGGGGGGGGGGGGGGGGGGGCAGTGAGAGTAGCACATGACTGATGATGCAACAGGTCTCACCCAAATCCTCAACTCACACGACTCCTACAAAAAAAACACCAAGGCCCTTTGACGGCACTGTTTTGAATGTGTAGGTCAATATGACATTTACTTTCACTCTTGTATTTCACTGCAAATGACACACACACACGTTGCACTGAACCGGTGGTAAACCCTGCTATCTCTGCCTGCGCCTGTGTTTTCTCTTAAATGGATGATCAATACATGATCGATCTTTGCTCCTCACCGTGTCACGACGGCATCATTCAAGTAAACATTCGAGCGGCTCGCATGAGCGCGTTGGGACGCGTTCGTCTGTCGGCTGCATGTGCGCCACGCGACCAATCGCCCCTTCTGGAAGATGTGGTATCTCACCAAACAAAGACAGGGACGGGGTTTGGGATCAATCAGACCAATGTGAAGTTTGCAGCCAACATGGAGTTCACTGAAAAGAGTCAGATGCCTTCATGATTCTGCTTTGTCGAGGAATTCCTGCAAACAAACACATATTTTGTATCTAAAGTTGGAATTTGGAAACTGATCATTATTGGGATGATCAAACAAATTTCATGCAAAAATTATACTACCTTCTCTGTAATTAACTCATTTCTATTCTTCATACTTGGATATCGGCTTTAGAGGATCAGGGTGTAAAGCTGATGCTTATCAGTACCACACAGGGTGACAGCGTTGTTGATTGCATGGGAGCAGGTGGAGGTGGATGAATTCCCGTACCTCGGGAGTATTGTGAGCAAGAAGGGAGGCGCTGATGACGATGTCCAGGTATGCACTGGGAAAGAATGTTTTTTTAACAAAATCCAAAATGTAATAACTGGTCAATAATGTAACAAGAGGCTGATCCCAAAACCTAAAAACTTTTCAATACTACATTATGCAACAGGCAAAAAATATTTTTCCCATAATATCATAATAAAAATTTTTTACATCATAAAGTGAGTCAATGATTTATGGTTTGGACTTGAACTTGTCCTGCTTCAATTTGAATAACACAGAAAGAATGAGAAAACTTACAGTTACAGTTTATGGTATTTATGCAAGATTGCTGTTGCCAAAAATTATTTATAGTCTTCTGGTCTCTATAATCTGTAATCTATTTGTCCAATCATCAGTGCATAATAATGTATAAGCATTAAACAGATCCCATTTAAATTCTTGTTCAATCTTTTTACATTATTAGCCAGTTATTACATTTCAGTTTTCTAAAAGAAAAATGTTATTACATTTTGAGCTCTGCACTTTTTTTTACATTATTGACCAGTGATTACATTTCGAGTTTTATTCAATAATATTTTATAAAAAAAAATTGAGTCATTTTTACATATCGTGCTCTAACAAACTTTTTACAAAATTATACTTAAATAAACATTTGATCTTGTTTTCATTTATGGACACAAAGTAATTTTAACTACTGGCTAAAAAAACGGCTTTTCAAAAAAGACCCAACTAAAATGGGGGAAAAGAGCTAAAGCCACACGAAATGGAAAATTACTGCTAAAACAGCTTTAAAAAAAGAGTACAATTTATGAAAGAGAATAAAAGCTTAAAAATCACAAAACTGCTTCAAAAAATCATTCTAACACCTAATGTGTGAAAATGGATATGCAGAAAATCTATTTTAGCACTTTAATGAAACAGACTTGCAGCTTTGAAGCTTTATGGCCACTATTGTTAAATATGTTACGAGAAGAACACAAGGTAACATAAATGTTGGAATAAATTGTACTCCTGAGTTTCACAGTTCATCACGGTTGAAGCGCATGACGAAGAAACTGTTTGTCTCTCGGTCACTTTGTCTTTTCTCTCTGTTATGTGGACACGGTGAAGTGGGAAGTGGGAGTTTCTCAAAAGGGAACCAGTTCCCAGACACAGTCTACTCCAGTGACTTTCACAATGAAGTCCCACTCATCTTGGACCCAATTCCAATTTTGATTATAAAATACTGCTGAGATAAATTACTTTAATTAGTTTACTAGCATAGACATCACTACGTCCTATTTAGACCAAAAATAAAAATAAAAAGGTTTTTATCAAATGTGCCATTGTGGTCTCCAAGTTAGTGTTTTCAGTGTAATTAAAGGCTTATCATCTTCAGAGGTTGAGTCGCCTTGAAAATGATTGCAACACATTATATCGTTCCATTTTAATGGATTTAGTTCTGATTAAGAATTGTCCAAGCAAATATACACACTGTCCTGTTCAAACAAAAAGTAAACAAATATTACATGCACACTATTCTGAGGAGTTTTAAAAAACAGAATTGATTTTTTAAATCCTCACAAAGAGGGCAATTTTTATTTATTTATTTATTTTTGTGATCGTACACATTTGAATGGAATTGTATCCATGTAATGTGTCACAATACTGCAGCATATAAAACATAATTTCATTGATTTGTCCACAGGTGTGATTGTCTGTCTTTCTGTGTTTGTCCCTGCCCAGGATGTTACCATTGCATGCTGGGATTGGTTCCAGCCATGGAGACCCTGAGTGACTGGATTGACAGTTTTGTCCTAATTATATTTGTCTCCTCGCAGGCTGATTTTGCTGAGTCCCTGAAACCGTGTCACTTCCATGAACACTGAGCTCTGTTTTTTATATGGATTTATCATTACATCTTCTGACTCCCTCATTACTGCCACCTAATGAAAAATGATAACTTGCCTCCACAGACATAAAACATGTACATCTCAAGAAATTACACATGATTGGAAAATTTGATTTGAGAATGATTTGTTTTCTCATAACCTGAAAAAAACTATGGTTTTAGGCATTTTATTAAATTTTGATTGTGATGATTGTGTCCTCTGATTGAAAAGATCATCCCTTAAATATCACGATCTTAGCCTTTAAGATAATATTTTGAAGATTAAAAACAAAACGTCACGTCATATTTGAAATCTGTCTGTTTAATGACTAAAATATATTAAAGTATATATGAATGTGTCATTCATTCATTGTTTGTTTGTTTTTTTTATTCTATTTGTTTTAAAGGAGACATATCATGCTTTTAAATCCTTCCTTTTTACATATAAATCATACAGTTGTGGTCTATACAACGCGAAACTGCAATGCTTGGGTCTGAATTCCTCATTATTAGAGCTCCACAGGCCCCTTTTCAACCCCTTTTCTGATGCGCTTCTGAGAGCAACTCGTTTTGGGGCGGTCTCTTCAAATGCAAATGAGACACTTCATACCCCGCCTCCTCTCCAGGTTGCAGAGGTGACACTCGGTTCAACGTCACCCTGTTCGGCCATCTTTGTAGTTTGATAGAACAGATACAATTATCTAGCGGCGCAGAAACTTTATATTCACACATTATTTACAAAATGTCAACAACGGAAGATTTGTCCATCCAGCCATACATATTGGAGCCAGAGTCGGACCCGGCGGAGCGAGATGAAAATGACCATGATGCACCTACAGAACAACGTCTTCATATGGATGTAACGCAATGGTGTGTTACTATATTTACACTAACTTCTCCATCCATGCCCACTACTACAATACTGCCTGTATTACAACGACTATTTAACACAGAAGTTACATTATAATCTAAAACGAGCACACAGCGCTAACATATGAAGACGGTGCAACTGCTAATGCTAACAAAACAATGACAGGGACGTCTTATCATCACACTTTTTAGCGTTATATACAGCTTACCGAAGTGCTCTGTTCGTCGTCTCCATAGATAGAAGGAACTGACCGCTCAATCAGACCAAGTCTTTCGGCAAATCCTTCTTTATACTGGCGGAGGTTGTTGAAGCAGTCGTCCTTAAAGTGATTCGCGCACACAAAAATGACCTTACCCACAGATGTGGGTACATTTCTGTGAAAAATAAAACTCAACCAGGCACTTCGAAAAGGTTCTGATGCTGGGAGACGGTGTAACGAAGCTTGTGGGTTACTACATCCAACAACCGAACATTTCGACTTATCCTCTCGTAACTTCGGTTGGACTACAAAATCGCAGCAAGAAACAAAAATGGCGGATTGCTCGAAATGTCGATGTCCTAATTTGGCAGTTCCGCTGAGAATACTGTGACGTCATTGTTCAAAAAACGTAATAGAGAATAGAAAAATCGAAACCGATCGCAAAATATGACCAAAACAGAATATAAAGATATCAACGGAGCACCTGAAGAGACTACTTTGAACTTTTCTGTACTTCTAAACACTCTAAATATACAACAAAATGCATTTAAGGGCTAAAAAAGTGGATTTAGCATGATATGTCCCCTTTAAATAAGTGAAAACATTTTAAATGAGCTCATTTTGGTCAGATTTGTCTGTATAATAATTCATATTGTGAACTCTCTAGGTTATATTTCCTTCTCATTGGTATAACTACTTCCTCTTATACGTATGGGAAGAGATTCAAAAATAAAAATACAAAAATATGTCATTGCTGTCTGAGCAGGGGAGGCGCTCAGGTGGTCGCAGCAGGTCAATATTTTTTCTATTGCCTTTGTTGTCGATATACACCAACATTTTGCAGAGGCCATTATCATTTTACTTGAAAGTGTAGCAATACAGTATAAGTAGTATAAGTAATACCAGCTCTGCTTTTACTTGGTATTGGATCAGTAAGGATATTGTTGTGACGGCAAGAGACAAATCAAACCCGTATAACATGACTGTGTCACTTTTATCACAAACTTCTATCCAAAACTGTGACTGAGCGCATTCCTCACAAGGATTTATGAGATTATTGCAGCTAATAAAATTCTGACTCAAAATGACCTTCATGCTGCCATTAATTGTAAAACCAATCATTCATTAACTCAAGAAATTAGCTTGCCTGCCAGGTGGCCCAGTGGCATAAAAGTCTATGGGTTTCGTCTCACAGTGAGAATGCCGAGGGTTTTAAGCCTTCCTGTGTGGAGTTTGCATGTTTTTACCTTGCATGCTTGTGCGTGTGGTGGTGGAGGTGGTGGAGGTGGTGGTGGAGGTGTGCTCTGAGTACTCTGGTTTCCTCCCACAGTCCAAACACACGTGTGGTTAACATAATCATCTGTAGGTGTGAATGGGTGTGGTTGTCTGTCTGTCTCTCTCTCTCTCTGTTTGCCCTGGGATGGATCGACGACCTGTACGTGATCAGCTGAGATCGGCTTCGGCGCTCTGATCAGGAAGAAGCCGTGTGGAAAATGGATTGGTGTACAAAGTATGAGTATTGGCGATATCAGCTGAGGTTTAACTTGGTATCGGATCAGAAAGATCAGTGGTTCCCAAATGTTACCTGCCTTCGCCCTGAGGTCCAGATAGGTGGCAATGTTTTAAGTGAAAATGCATCGTTGTCGTTTTAGAAATGTTTCACTTTGTACGACGAGGAAGTTGAGTTGTTATTACGGGCGACTCTTGATTATAAAAGTATCAAGTCCCAGAAGAATGTGGACTGACAGTCGTGACTCTGTGGAGGCTGTTATTGTTATCATCCATCCACTCGCACATGTGCAGAAAAACAGTTTGCTAAAACTGTCGTGCGCGTGAGCAATAGCAGCGTGACAGAAAAGTTGCGTTTTCCCCCATTTACACAGAGTCAGAGTCTTTTCGAAAAGTTGCGTTCTCCTCTACTTAGGTGGAGTTGAACCATTTTCAAAATGGGACTTTTCTCCCGTTTCCACGGAGATGACGTCGAACCGTTTTTGAAAAGTAACATTTTCAGCCAGACGGTGTCAGATCGTTTTGAAAAGTTCTGGGACAGTACGGTAAGACGCCCAAAACGCAATGAAAGTTTTCTGTTTCCACTTGAAAATGTGTGAACGGTGCCTGAGTTTGGCTGCAGCACCAAGACTCTGAACTGAATAAAGTGGGCTGCAAACTGGATGGAGGGATGAATGAATGAGATTGATGGATGGATGGATATCACTAAACAAACCCTGGAGGGACGATGTGAAGCCTCCAATAACAAAACTTTCACAAAGCTATTCATATTTAGTCTTTTACCCTGAAGTGGGGGGGAAAAAAACTTGTTGCATTTGACAAGAAATCAACTTTTGTTTTTAAAGTTTGCGCTTGTTCGAGAAACGTCTCTTCACGTGTGCACCTGCCTCACGGAGTTCGGTTCGAAGGTATTAGAGGAAGGCGGAAAGAGAGAAGAGTCGGTGAACTTTTCTGGGCGGGTCCGGGCTTCCCCTCCTCTCCACTCCCGCCCCGCGGCTCCTCAGTACTTCAGCGGCCGCGGTTCATTCCGCCGCACACGTGGTGGTGGAGCGAGAGAGAGAGAGAGAGAGAGAGAGAGACGCTCACAGCTCCGGTCCGCTCGCGCTCTCCCTACTGTAATTACCTTTTTTTAAAGAGCGGTACTTTGAACCTGGTGTTATGTCGCGAGCGCCCGACTCTGCAAGCCGCCTCGCGCTCCCCTCTGTTTTCTCAGCCCTCGCGCGGACGCCGGAGCAACACTTTCGTGAACTTTACCGAGGATGAGCCCCGCATAACTCCACGTATTGTTGTTATCTACCCCCTCCTCTTTCTCTCCCCCTCTTTTTTTTTTTTTTTTTTTTGTACCCCCTCCTGTCCCGCGCTCTCTAAGTTGAGTCATTTTACATAAGTATGGTAGATAAAGGCCCCTTGTTGACTTCTGCCATTATTTTTTACCTGTCCATTGGGGCAGCGATTTTCCAAGTCCTGGAGGAGCCCAATTGGAAGCATGCTGCAAAGCAGTACAGTGCCAAGAAGGATAAAATACTTGCGGACTATCCCTGCCTATCCAAAGATGATTTGGACAGAATATTAGAGGTATGAACTCATTCCTACATACTTTTTTTTTTTTTTTTCCTTTTCCCCCTCCTAAAACTTCCTGCTTCACTGGTTACAGCGCCTGCATGCAGGCTTGTCAGGTTTCGAGTACATGAAGGTTTAAGACAATCGTATACTTGATAAATGGACAAAGCAATTTGATAATTGTATAAAAGAATCATGCATATGTCTTCTGCCATTCACCTACTAGAAGATCTGTGCAAAGTTACACTTTACTCCTGCAGAAATTAAAGTAGCACCAACGTGACTTTGTTAAAGTTTAAACACCATCACTGGTTTTTAATGTGCAACAGAGCAAATAATCGCATATGGTGTCACATGGGGGGTGAAACACGTTGTTAAGCAGACTTTTTTTTTTTTTCTTCTCCATTTTCTTAAGTTTAAACCAATTCTCAAAATCCTGCACGAACCACACTTTAACTCGCTGTGAGTTTCCACATGTGGTCACTTCACCTGACAAATGGTTAATCTCATGCTTGACTGAAGTCTAAAGGTCTTGTGCATGCAGAGATTGTTGATGCACTAATAAACACTTGAGGTGGCGACACATGAGGTCCTAATGGTCCCCAGCTGCTTGGTGAGCTTTCACTGACTCCCGAGGAGACAGATCCTCAAACTTCATCTGTGTGACTCATCCTCAGTCCTCTGCAGCCACTTGGTTGGTTTTGAATCAGGGGTGTTCAACATTTGGCCAAAAACCCCCCAAGGATGCCCATGCAAAGTGTATAAAGTACAAAGAAAACACTGACTTTCACTTTCAATGAGTTTTCAGATGTTTTAGCTGGGAATCACAATGTTTCAGTAGCTGATGTAACATCAGAGCCACACCGGGGATTGAGTTTGTGAAAACATGGCGAAAGAAATCTGGAGAAGTGACAGACTTTTGTCAGCATCAGTCTAAAAAGAAAACGCTGGGGGAGCGGGTGTCATGTCTGTGCGCAGATTTTTACAGCCAGTTAAGCCATTTATTGTATTGTGGGATACAGAAACACCAGCCACTAATGGATGAGCTGCATTCTGCACCAGGAGCCATTGTTAGAAATAACATGCTGTTGGAATTTCACTTATTGCTTGAAAAAGGTTTTTATGCAAAGATATTTAATTAAAGTTGTATTTCATTGTTTATCATTTGTGGCATCATTTTGCTGACCGCCCCACTAATGCACTCTCTCTCTCTCTCTGGACAAGCACATTCTCCTCACTGCTCTATTATGCACGTTTAATTCTCATTATCTCTCAGGTGGGGTTCCACTGACCTCGTGTTTAAAAGTGATAATTATTTTATTGCCTTTGGTTGTAAACCGGAGCGACCGCCTGTCTGTCTGTTGTCTTGTCTGTTCAGGGTGAGTGGTTGTGATAGTGTAAGAGCCAGGAGGGCCTAAATCTGTCACCTCAGCACTTGCCAGGCGCAGTACATGGTGTTCCACCGGCACATTTTAATATTTTTTGTCGCGGTGGCAACTCTTTAACCTGTAATAAAGACTGGTGCCACTGACCTCTGTGGGTTTTTCCATCAACGCTCCTGAGTTCACAGGTGTTTGCCCCGTGACATTGTTGTTTTTATGTCCTTGAGGCTTTTATAGCCTTATTAAAAGAAAATCCACTTGATCGTGTGGGACGAGAAGGACGTGTGATCTTTAGGCATTTGGAGATTCTGAAATGCAGAAAAAACACTTTTAATGCAAAATAGTGGGACTCTAGGCTTTACTGCAACTTTTTTTTTTTTTTTACATTTTTCACTTGCAAGCATGACCAGAAACATGTCTGGACCTGTGCCCCCTTTTTTGGGCCCAGTATTAGGGAGATTTATTATCCCCCGACCCCCCCACCCACCCCTTTCTGCTTCCTTCTGCTTCTCCCTTTTGTGTTTGTGGGGGAACTAAAAGGGATATGCCCATGGACGTCCCCCCACCCCCGCCTCCTCATCCATGGTGCATATTGCAGCAGCCAGATCCCAGCAACGGCCAAAACTAGATTATAAATGTTGTTGAGGAATAATACGGTTGAGATATTTTGGAAATTTCACCTTCTGGCAAGTTTTAACAGTGAAGCAACTGAGGAGAGCGTTGATGTGGTGTTTTTTTTTTTTTCTCCGTTAACTTGGGCTCTTTGAGGCCACGCAACTGAATTGAAACTCCCCGGCTCTCATATGTCCTCTCTTGGGGACAAAGACAACACAACGCCATCTGTGCGGGTTCTAAAGCTCTTCCCGAGGATCACAATCAGTTGCACGTTTGGCATCTTAACCCTTTCCAACACTCGCCGCTGTTCGGATCAACTTGTACTTTTTTTTTTTCTTTTTCTTTTTCTTCTCCCGCTTCTTTCTCTCCACAACACCTGCTGCAAAGCCGTTAGAGCCAGTCCATTAAAACACTGCATATCACCCTCGAGCTCCCTTATGTGTGCTCTGCAGCGCAGATTCTATTAGATTTCCATTACGGAAACTTTGCTCAGCTTGTAAACAATTAAAAAAAAAATATATATATATATATATATATATATACAAGCCAGCTAACAAGAGAGGGTGACACACTTGTAAAAGTCTTCTCTGTTTTATTAACAGTGAGTTTACTATTAAGTGCAAGGCCCTTGAAGTGGTCACAGTTTACAGATTGGATTTTATGGCCCATCAATGTTGGCTCTTGAGAAGCCGTCGTAAAAACTTCAGTGGAGGGGGTTGGCTTGAACATTATCTCTTCAGCAAAGAACAAGACGACACTGTCAGTGTCCTGGTTGGAGTGCGAAGTGCCGTGGAGAGAAACAAGGGAACCGTCTGTCAGGCAGTAGCAATGGGAACAAAACCTGCGTCAACTGAATGTGGCAGTATTGTTGAGTTTTATTGCTCTTAACTCTGCAGAAACATCATTTTTTTTCTTGGGGTGGGTCTTTGATGTTAAAGGCATGTTGTTTGATTCCAAAAATCTTTTAAAAGAGAGCTTTTGTGCTTTTCAACTTGACCATATTCAAACGTTTGTATTAAATGTGGCAAAAGTGAGGAATGCTTTTGTCGGCCGACCTCAGGCTTCATGAGGCTGTATATGCATGATTTGAACAATTGGACGTCCGCTTGTTGGAGATGTCTTTCCTCTCATTCACGCAATTACAAAAACCCACCAATCTGAATAACTGCTGGAATGAAATTGATTCTAAAAATATGTTTCTGACACATCATGAATCATGTCGTTCCAAAAATGCTCAAATCAAACTTGCTAGACTTTCAGACTTTTTCTCTTGCTGGAAAAAAAAATAAAAATAAATCCTCGGCTTTCTGTCTAACTTGTGGCCCCAGCAGCGCCGCGGTCTGGTAGACTGCTTTGTCTGCCTGCAGCCGTCACCCCGCTGGTCACCGCCACACATGACTTGAAGATCACGTTTGCGAACTCTCCTCAGCACTCAGCACCGTCACATGCTCCAAACAGGGCTTTGCTCGCGGTCAGGATGAAAAAGCAGAAAAGGATGAAGTAGCACACTGGCTTTTTTGTGTTTTTTTATTTTTTTTTGGGTGACTGTCAACCTCATCATGTGCCTTGAATGCAGCGTAGAGGGTCACTCCGATGGAAATGGCCCACTCTCGCTTCCTCTTGTTTTTGACGTCATGCAAGGCAGCCATGCATTTCAGCGTCACTGATTAGAAATATTAATTAGATTTAACAGCTCGAGCCGTTTTTTCTTTTAACACTGGTCCGAGAGTGGGGAAATTCTAAAACCCCGGCTCTGCTGTGAGGTGTGGACGGCAAAGACGATCATCTGTGGAAAAACGATGATGTCATCACCCCCCACGGCGATCCACGATGTCATCTAATAACCACAACAATCGCAGACTACTTGCTCCAGTCGAGCTGCAGAAGCTACTGACGCTACTAGGAGGAGGAGCAGGGTCATAGACCTATAACTCAGAGTTATATAGAAGTCTATGAGCAGGAGTCTGCTTCTAAATGTCTATGCGCTCTGTCGTCTTCTGCGTTTTTGGTGTATTTGGTGAGTCACAGCGCCCCTCAAAGCCTGGCATATGTATTACATGCCCTTAAGCCTCGTGTTCAGAGTGACGTGTAGACGGAATTTTTTTATCTTTTTTGAGAACCCCGGGGACAAAAAAAACATAATTTTGGCTCGTGTGGATGTGACCTAGAAGACGTCATGCACAGTATCATACAAGTCGTGCAAAGTGAACATTCAGACTTGTACTTGCAGCTGCTGAAACGTTATGAACCTGTGCCGAGCGAGTTCTCATCTGAGTTCAATTTATTTCAGTGGTAATAGACTCGAAAAGAAAAGAGGGGAATTAGGAACAGTAAAGCGTTTGGTCTGGTTGCATGCGACGTTAACAGCCCAGTTTAAAGCCGCCACTCGCAAATCTGTTAACTGCTCAACAGATGTAGGAGTCCTTTCGCTTTAAAGCTCGCGATTTTACGACTCGATCCTTTTATGTATTGATCAAATCCAGAAAAGGGCTGCGCTTCATCTTAGTCAATGTCAGTTTCTGAATAATAACTTGAATCAGAATTGAAACGCAAAATGACTTGGAAGAACCTCAAACTCTTCATTGTTTGGAATTCGTTGGTTCCTTCTCCAGCTGCTCCTGCATCGAGCCGGACGTGGAAAAATACAAGAGGGGCCGACTTGCTGTTCTCAGGCTGCCAGCTTTTCTGATAACAGTTAGATTGTGACAGTGTTTGTTTTTTGTTGTTTTTTTTTACTGTTCCTTCAGCTATCAGAGTGTGGCAGCGGCAGACATGGCTCAACCTGCTGGCTACCGTTTATATCTTCAACATTTTCACTTCTACAAAAGTGAAGGAAGCTCCCAGCTTGTAGTTGGGCAAAGATTAGTGTCTTTGTTGTTGGAGGCAGATGTGGTCAAGCAAGTCGATGTTGAATCAAAAACACACGTTTGAATTGAAAATAGTTTTTCCCAGTTGGATATAATCTATTTATCATGGTCTCAGAATGTAATATTAATCTGTTGTCTGAGTGATTTGTGTTTACATCGTCTCAAAAGGTTGGCTCTATGATAAATATCCATTAATGTGGAGTAGAAGTGGCTTTACATTAATCAGATGTCACATATTCTTCCTCGCTATTGTATATTCCCCGTGAACAGGATAGTTTGGGTTTCCTTTATTTGGATTTTGTTTGCCAGAACTAACTTTTTAGATAAGAACAATTTACCCGTTTGTTTCTAACTTTGGATAAATCAACTTGGTTTCATCCAGTTCACACAGATCAAGGTTGCTCAATGAATTTTTCCACGTAACAACGGCTTTCAGTTTTTTATAAAAACCTGCATTTTACTTGGTTTTTGATGCAGAAGCTGCAGTGTGATCTTATTTTTTTTTTTTCACAAACTAAGCAACTACCTTTACATTAGACTTGAGTAAATATGTAAAACTCAACATTTGCGCAATAATCTTTTCTTTTTTCTGCAGTAACAGTTTTTGCCCTCCATGTTGGTAGCTTTGGATATTCAACCACTTCTTCCTGAGCTAATTCTGGCACAAACTGTGTCATGCTGGTCAACCAGGAGTCGACCAGCAGCTGACCTATTAACCTCTCGGGAATGTTTTGCATCGCGGAGCCTGTTCGGTCACTTCGAAAAGACGCCGTCTTCTCTTTGGCTGCTCCGTGTTCAAGAAAGACACTAAAGATTTGCGTCGACTTGTTGCTGCCTTCTTTTAAGTGGATCGCCTCATCTGTTTGACTGACACACACTCCAGGCTACGGTTCTCTCTCTCGTGATTTAGTGTGCCCTCAATGCATTCCTCTCGAATCGGCAGTTTTGCGTGTGTCATATTTCACGTTTTTATCAGCCAGATGAACCGCAAACATAGTTCGAATCAACCTGAAACAAGGCGAGGAGCTGAACTGGTGCGGGCCGCAGACGTGACGCACGGACGTGAAACATCTGTTTTTCACAGAGTAAACAAACCTCAAACACCTCAAACTAGAAACTTCATACTGGTCACATCAGAGGAATTCACCAATCAGTCATTGTTTTTGCAGTTTTAAGTCCGAAATATGCGCTTTGATTATACGAAGGTAGCACAGCTGCGCTACTATAAACACCAGATCACTTTCCATTCGTGCAGACGAAGTTACCGAAGAGAGTTTGACCCGGCCTGCTGTGGCGTCTCACCCAGTTAGACGTAGTGTTTTGACTTTTTTTGAAAAACGCAGGAACATTTTAAGGTCAAACGATATACAGTTTAGGCACTTCATCTACAATGCTTAAGGATAAATCGGTGACGAGATGACCGAACAGGCTGTTCTTTTGGTTTCACCTTTGACCTCTCTCAATGGATATTGTGGCGACAGTCGTTCTGATCATTTTAAAACAAATAAATTAAATAAACACACCGAATCACACAGCAGCGATTGTAATCCTTATTTCAGTTCTCTGCAATTGACAAATGAGGCCAAAATGACAAATACAACACTCAGATGACCCCTCATGCTGTTTAGGTTTCATAATCTGTTCCTACTGAGAGGTTGTACAATAGTGTCACCAGGGATGGCAGAGGACATCAACCTCTGGTGTGGTTTCAATATGAGTATTTTAGAGTAGGGGTGTCAAAACTCATTTCAGTTCAGGAGTCACATACGCTCAGATTTGATCTCTTGTGGGTCAGTAATATGATGTAATGAGCTTGAAATGGAGGCTCATCCGAAGTACATTATAAAAATGTTCACGTTCAGTTAAATATCTTTTGACATAAACTCAATAAGTCCAGACTTTCAAAGAAATTAATAAATCTATAGAAATCAGGCTGTCTAATTGGCGACTCCCATTTTCTTATTGCTGCTGGATCTCTGTGTTGTCATATTTTGGCTGCTCTCACTAAAGCAATGTAATAATTTACACTGTGATACCTTCCCGCATGTTGACACCGCCGCTTTCTAAGTTTCAGCAGGTCATCGCGTGCTGCATGACGTCAAAAGTTTCTTTAATCAGAATACTGAAAATAATATTTTTCCATCAACTTTGCTAATAAGTACTTCACCCCGGTTTCTAACCAGTCATTACCGACGCTCGGGGGCGTCGAGACGGCTCGCGGTACTGCGTAAGCGAATGGTAAACAAGCGAGGTTTCGCCCTCTTTAATTTCTAGTCATGGATTGAACACAAACTCGGTCTTCACTGATGTCTTCCTAAAGCCCAACCGTCCAACTGAGAAACTGTTATTTCAGAAGACAAAAGGGCTGGCTATCCTTCGCTCTGGTAATTACAGGGCACAACTGTCATAGACCTATTATTATTAAAGAGCCAAGCATCTTCCAGTACTTTTGGGCTTATGTGAGTTTTGCCAGCGCCTGCACTCCCCCCCCCCCCCCCCGTCCGTCTCACAGCTTGCTGGAAGTAAGAGTGTGGGGTTGCTGCATTGTCCCAAGACGCACAGGAAGGCGAATTACATTTTCGTGGCGACGGTTTACAGGACAGACATGGTTCAAAATGATTGATTAAGCATGTTATCTGTTGCCTCGTCGCCGTTTTAAATAGTCCAAGTGGTTTTGACTTGGTGACATTTATTTGAAGTGGAACTTCGAATCCCTGTGCAAAGGAAAATAATACACATTACATCACAATTTGATTATGAAATCCTTGTTTGGGAACGTGGCCTTCCTGTTTCTTTTACTAAAGTAAGCAGTAGCTGGAACTATAATGCCCTCAGGTTGGAATCGCATCTCAAGGGTGCCTGACATCGTTTCAGCTCATCAGTACAACTGGAGATACAATCGATGTATCGCAGGAAGGATGTGGTGGGAAAAAATGGCGCTTGCACTTGCAAAAGCTCTCCTGCATTTGGTTTTCCTACTGCTTTCTCAACGATGGTATTCACAAAACTCTTGGCTGTTGCAAATTCAGGACTTTAAGATGCAGTTTTGATTTTCTTCATCCTCAGGTGGTGTCGGATGCTGCGGGCCAAGGAGTCACTATAACTGGCAGCAAGACATTTAACAACTGGAACTGGCCCAACGCCGTTATCTTCGCTGCTACAGTTATCACCACTATTGGTAGGTGCTTTTAAATCTGCATACTGCATATAATGAAACCTCTACCACAGCTCAGTCATGTGATCTTACGTCTTTGTCTCAACAGGATATGGGAACATCGCCCCCAAAACTCCATCAGGCCGGGTTTTCTGCATCTTCTATGGGCTGTTCGGTGTGCCTTTATGTCTTACCTGGATCAGTGAGCTGGGCAAGTTCTTCGGCGGCAGAGCCAAGCACCTGGGCCAGTATTTAACAAAAAAAGGATTTTCATTGGTAAGTCGATATTCCCCCCCTTGTTCCCGATTTCTGAGAAAGATGTCTGCACCTTTTGTTCAACTAAACTAATGGATTTCTTTTTTCTTTTTTCTTTCTAGAGAAAAGCTCAGTTCACCTGCACAGCTATCTTCCTCCTCTGGGGTTTGCTGGTACATTTAGTCCTTCCACCCTTTGTGTTTATGTCTCAGGAGGGTTGGTCATACGTAGAAGGCTTGTACTTCTCCTTTGTCACCTTGACTACGATTGGTTTTGGAGACTTGGTGGCAGGTAAGTCCCCCCCCCCCCATGTTTCTAAAACCATGAATGAAATTTCCTTCTCTCAGATTACTTATTGTGTTGTTTGTCTTTGCAGGGGTGGAACCAAATAAAGAGTACCCAACTCTTTACCGTTACTTTGTGGAGGTGTGGATCTACTTGGGGCTGGCTTGGCTTTCTCTGTTCTTCAACTGGAAAGTGCGAATGGTGATCGAAGCCCACAAAGCTCTGAAGAAACGCCGAAAGCTGCGGAAGCTGTCCCTGGATGAGCTCCGCCACTACAAAGAGTCTCACAAAGCGTCCCTCCGTTTGCCCCCCACGCCCAATGACGTCAACATTTTCAGCTTCCTGTCCAAGAAGCAGGAAGGCTACAATGACTTGATAAAGCAGATCGGCTCGAAGAACCACAGTAGAACCAACGGAAGCGCCGGAAAAGCCGCCAATAAATCCAAAGACATTAATCGCTCTAAGAGTTGCAACGACGCTCCCATGTTTAATGGCCACACCATCCTCAGCCTGGACCGCTCGCCACGCCAGAAGAGACGCTACAGTTTCAGTGATCGCGTCACGGTTGCCTTTTCAAAGTCCAAGAACTACCTCCTGGGCACAGACAATGGTTTACTGCTAACAGAGGACCAAGTCGAAGGCGACCTCGAGCTGGACCAGGAACAGATGTTCGAGAACCAACTCGACAAAGACATCGACCTCGAGAGCGAGGGCGTAGGGGACCGCGGAGCCGGCGGCCGGAGACCGTGGGACTCCAAGGAGTACCATCCTCTGACTTTCCCAAATGCCAACATCACTTTCATAGACGAGGAAAACTTTCTGAGCAATAACTTGGAGGAGCTGGATGAAGGCGACGATGATGACGACGATTCCAAGGCAAAGTTGTCGATCACCACATGTGATGAAAACATTGAAACAAACTCCAAGGAGGAGCCGGGGTCAGAGTCCGAGGGGTCCGTTTTCACCAGCGACGATTCAGAACACAGCCACTCGTATGAGAAACTGGTAGAGGAGTACGCAAAGGAAGACAATACAGAATCCTGAGGGTTCAGTTGTTTTGTTTTTTTTAATGTGAATTCAACGCGTCAACCTGAACCTTGGCTGATGACTTTGCTGCCATGGAAGTATATGTAATGTGAACCATATTGGAAGGATATCGGGATTATCCCATTGCACTTTGAGGGTCCGACAAATGAGACTGCAAAGCCTCGATCAAATTTCAAAACTAAATCTCCTGTTAAGAATCGACTTCGACTGATTTTAAGGAGTCGAGTTTCCTGTGAACTCCCGCCAAACATGTACTACAAAGCAATATATGAACGCTTATGAGAATTTAACATCTGCTCTATTTATATCTTTTTTTTATACAGTTTGAAAACGTTGTGTGATATGGAGGAAAAGATCTATTCACTGTGAGTGATTTTTGTTTGTGAGAAATTCTACGTGGAAAGTTGTTGGATTTCACTGACTTTTATCTGTTTTATTTTCACCATATTGGTGATTTTAATATATTTATTATTAAAATGAAGGACAATGTGGCTGTAATCCAGGCTACGTGGGTTTCTGCGTCTCCCAGTGCACAATACCATCACGTGATGACCAAGCAGAGTTTGTTCCAGTGCAGATCGTCCTTTTTAAAACCTGAGCCAACCTCCCACCTTAAAGAAATGAACAAGGTTAAAGGACCAATCGCTCTCTATCTTTTGGTATTTCAGTTATTCATCCTGTGAAGTCCTTGAGAACCAGCGTCTGAGATTGCCTTTGTTTTGATTGTAAGCACCAGAACTGTGACTGCAGGAGAGATTAGTGATGCAAATCCAACGTCCTCGACACCAACAGACGGTAAACAAGATGAGGAGCTTGATACAGCTCGACGTTTAGGTTTGGTCTGTACACAACTGCCGCCTCTTGGTGTTCTCCGCCAGTACTGTAACGTGCCGACATCTCCCCGAATTGCACTCGAGCATTTCAAACACATTTCTCGGTGCTTGGGAAGAAAGCCACCGTTCGCCGCAGCGACAGTCTTGCCTTCTGTGTCTTTAGCACGCTTTCACTTGATTGTATTTGCTGTGTAAATATTGGCTGGGAGCCCGACGGTAGCCACAAACTGCTTTGCCGAGGACACGGCCTTGCTCCCCATGTTTGCCTTCGAGTTAGGGGAGGGCGGGGACTGTAGTAACACTTATGGCAAACGTTCAAGGTTGACTTGTGCAGATCGATACTCTGATGACGTACGTTGTATGTAGTCACGACACGGAGTCAGCAGTATTGGTTTCTGGGTTGCTGTGTTTCGTTTCGCTCCAACGCACAATCTCCCAATGTGCAATCTTTAGTTTTTGGAAGGGTCCCCTCTGCCTTTTGCACACACACACACACACACACACACAAAAGAAAACTTGAAACAGTGTTACTTTGAACAGAAATCCCAAAACAACCTTCCCATTCAAGCTCAAAGCACTAAAATAGAAAATTTGCAGGGTTTTCTTTTCTTTGCTGAACCAACCAAACACAGATTCTGCCTTACAAATGACTGCCCCCATGAGAACAGCCTGAAATCCACTGCGCTGCAACGTCACATCCATTTGAATGTACCTTGCCGGGACTCACTTAAGAAGTTGTAATCATTTACAGCGGGTGGGTAAATTTTCTCACTTTTCTCCTCCGAGGTATTTGTCACTGCTGTTTATGTGAACAGCTGTCTCATTTTCGTTTTTGTTTTTTTTTCCTGGATGTCACCTGCAACGCTGTTAAGCACTTGTGTCACAGAATTTCAAGCACGTCTCTGGATTTTTAACCACGAAACCGGTTGGACAGGTTCAAACCATTGTTTTCCTCTTGTATTGTTGCTCCATTGTGTAAAAACTCCAGTGTAGTTGATTGTATAGTTTTAGTTTCCTTTTTTTATGAATAAATTATTAATGTTTGTAAAATTTTTATATCGAAATTTCAAACGAAACTGTATATTTCATGTAAAATAAACATTAAAGAACAACAAGACATTTTGTGATTATTTAATTGTCCTACTTGGGTGCTTTAAACTATTTTTCTCCAGATGAAGTCTTGCAAATTTAGGAAATATAAAGGTTAGTATTACATTTTAACATGGTCTGAAAGAGAATATATTGGTCAGCTGGGGCATTCTGATGACTTCTCGTATAGTAAATATCAAAAGTTCCCATCTTTCATTAAACATTTTGAAACGGCTGCTGAGAGTTTTGGCCTTGCTTCTGTTGGATATGAGAATTTTAAGAACTTAATATGTAAACTACTTATTTTTTGTGACGAAGTGTCACAAAATTTACTCTATGTACTAAATATGACGAATGAAGTTGCCTTAGCAAGGCATTTTACATCTATTCACACACATCTGCAACATTAGGAGCAACTTGGGGTTCACTGTCTTGCACAAGGACGTTCAACATGGGGTGGTGAAACGCCAACCTTTGCATTGGCAGATGGCCAGCTCTACTAGCTGAGCCAATTGTTTATCTGTGGCTGTAAAACTTTATTTGGACTTGAGCTGAGCATCTTAAAAGATCATTAAATAAAATTGGGGGGGAAAAAATGATCATTTGTTCTAAAAAGAAAATGTACAGTAGTTCATTAGTGACTCAGACTCAATACGGCAGCGTTTCATTCATATAGCCATGTTTCATTGATCTGGCGGTTGCCGGTTCGATTTCCCATAGAGTGTCCAGACAGTGTCCAATGGACACTCTGCATGTCAGAGTGTCCATGAGCAAGACACTGAAACCCATATTGCTCCCAGAGGATGGATCGAGAGCCTTGCAATGGCAGCCGCCTCCACTGTGTGTGAATGTGTGTGTGTGTGAATGGGATCAACAGTGTAAAGCACTTTGGGAACTGCTCAAGTGGTGGAAAAGGGCTATCCAAGTAATATCCATTTCAAGTATGTAGTTCACGTCCACGAACAAGTTTCCAAATGTTCTCTGCCAAAGCTAAACAACTGTTTTTTTTTGCTCTCGTCTAACGTTACAAAATGTTACAAAATTCAACTATTTTTTTTCATTCTGGTCTCCAGCCTGCTCAAACACTGCTCCGGGATGGCTTCCCATTCGTCAACCGGCGACGTGGTTTGTTCGGATCACGCCGGTGTGTGCTGATCCTACGTGTTCATTCGAGGTTAAGGTCGGGATGCAGGATTGCCTCCAGTTGCGGAATCTTATATTGATAGCTTTGCATTGAGAGATGAAAAACAGACACCACATCGTCAGTGACCCGGCGTTCTAGAAATAAAACATATGACCTCTGCTGATCTAACAAAGGTGGCAGCATTTATTATTGAGATAATCATAGTATAAGATTTCTTGTCCAGGCACATACAAATAATGTACCCAATACAAATGTCATTATTTTTTGTCCTGAGTTAATTTATTTATTTATGGTACCACCCTATAGTTGTTTACACAACAATACTTTTTTTTCACTGTCTCATCAGATCAGCTGACCAAACAGTGTATATAGAATCCTGTGTTGCTGTCTGACAAAAACCTCTTTATATTCATTCAGTCTGTCTAAAAAGTTTGTAGATTATTTTGTTTTTGAATTAATGTTATGTAATGTAACAGAAAGGAAAATATATTTGATAGAAAGTCTGAGGTCAGCGCAGACAATAGACAGTGTCGGTATTTGTAGAAGATTAGTATTACTAGAAGAATACTATCTCCACGACAAGCTTTATGGGAGAGTGACAAAGAAACAGCTGCTGCTGAAGAAAACTGAACTTCAGTTGAAGGAGAGTCCAAGGTCAACTGGGAAAAGGGGAAAGCATGACACTGATGATGGTGATCAATCCCCTCATGATTTATCAGCAGTATCTGCAAACAAGTATTTAAATCAAATCTGTAGAATCAGTAGAAACCTTCTGCCCAGACTCAGCGCTGTGATTAGACCCAAATGTGCATCTATTAAACACTTAACTTGTCACAATGGACAAGTTAAGTGATAAAAGCTTTCAGTCTTTTTGATTCGCTATGTGCAGGATCTTTAGTCCATTTTCTTTTCAAATAGGAAAATGTGCTCAGAGGTGGTGAAAGTTAATCAATGTACAAACTCTGCACACAAAAAGGGTTATTTTCTTTTTTGCTCGCACTCATGAGCATTTATCATCACACTCCCTCTCACCGCCTCAGTAAAAGCCTTCGGTAAAGCTTCAGAGCAGCAGTTGTCGTGTTTGCTCGCTGTGTTATTTGTATAACAAATGTGCATAATGTAGTGTGAAAGTAAACGGGGAGCTCCTCTTACCGCGTTTCACTTCGTCTCCCGCTTCGTTGATGAGCGTTGACAAACTGGCCGAAGGCGGCCATGTTGCTTCTGTGTTATTATCATGTGCATGCTGCATAAACTGCTCAATGGGATCATCCCAACTGGTAACTATCCCAGCTCCCAGGTTGTGAACTTCACCGCTTGAAGGATTTCAACCTC
Source organism: Lipophrys pholis (assembly GCF_963383615.2). NCBI lineage: Eukaryota > Metazoa > Chordata > Actinopteri > Blenniiformes > Blenniidae > Lipophrys > Lipophrys pholis. The sequence continues at coordinate 4,145,101 of NC_137633.1, read as the reverse complement.
ACTGGGAGAGGAAAGATTTCACTTCACATTTCTGTCAATAAGAAAGCTTCAGTGAAGTGTGAAACTGTGTAATTAAACTTGCATTACAGTTTACATGCCACGGTGTTGGACATATTGTAGACTTCCACGATGGAAACATTTCTGCCATCAGTGTTTCGCCAGTGCGGGCGGAGAACTTTCCCCCATATATATGTATAAATGTTAACTCATGATGAGTGCTGATGATGGTCAGCGAACCAGACCGAAGCGTGGGCTCAGTGTGAAATGTGCTGAGTCCGGTGGAAACCGGAGCGTCTCCTGTTACTGTGGGATTCCAGACACAACATAAATCAGCCTTTCTCAACGTCTTCAAGCTCCCCTCTCCGCAGTGCGACCCAATGAGCACGGATGAATTATAAACATACGACAACCTGAATTGGTTTGTTTTCAGTACACTCTGTGCTTTCGTCAAAGCAAACAAATTCTACGCATTAACAATAATTCCAATATCTTTAATTCTGTAAATTGAAATGCCTTCGTTCAAAATATACGAACACATCAGCACAAAGTATGTATTATTATCTAAGATCCCATTCCTTCATTTGTATTTTTCATGATAACAACGTGTCAGATGACCTGGCTGAGGAGCCATGAAGCTCCCATGAAGTTTTGTACATGTTGATTGTCTCTGTCTCTGGTGCTTTTTGTGAAATTCCAACTAACGTCTCTCGTTTCATGCCGCTTATCTTCCCATTAGAGTGTTTGATTGCTCTTTCCTGCCCTGAGTGTGTGATTGTCTTCAACTGGTGGCTTTATATAGGCTTCTGGTTGTCGTACCTTCGGTGTCTCAGTGTGTTTTTGTGGACGTCGCTCCCTTCAACTGACGGTTTGGGGATTTCTGTTCTCCCGTTTTGACAATCAAATTAGTTTTTTGAGTCACATTTTCACTCAAGCAGGCAGTTGATTTCAGAGAAAAGTGCCCATCAATCCGACAAAAGAAAATTCAGCAATAAGCACTCTTTAAATCAAAGGCCTCCGTCAGCTAAGAAAAATCATTTAGCAGCTTCGAAGCTAAAAGCTTATTGAAGTTGGCAGAGATCAAAATGGAGCAAAGATTGAGTAACCAATGAACTTTGAGCCAGCAAATGAAAACTCATGCAAATGATTGATCATGTCACACCAGGACTATAACTTGTCAAATGTGCATAAATCTTTCTTTGATTCCCTTCATGTGCCAAGTATTGCACCTTTTCCTTATTTCGTGCGTAATACTATATGGCGACTGTAAATATGGAATTTGATCTGGAAAGAATTTATTCCCCCATAAAATTACAAAGTTCTTTCTTAACAGGACAATTTAGCTTCCATGTGGTTGGCTGAAATTCGGCGGTGACTTGACAACATAACCGCGCTTCACTATTAAATATCGAATAAATTAGATGCTTTCATTTGTGCTCTTACACCATCTCTGCTTTATGGAAACAGCTTTACAGAGCGCCGAAGCATTCGAACAAACCTTAAAGGACTGTCAAACATCCTATTTACTACTTTAAAACTCTTGAAGAAGAAAAAAGAAAACATATGTTAAAATGAGTGTGCACACCCAATATGTTGGTCAAATTACCACACATTATAAGTGTTATAAATTATTACACATGTATAAGCGGCATTGTCCAAAAGTCACAGTCCACATGCTGGTGAGAAGGCATGCAGGCTTCGGTTTCATTATCAAAAGACTTTACACATTCGAATATCCTTCTGATCATCAAAACACGGTGATTACAAAGTCGCCTGGGGACAGATTGCGTTGGAATTTGCTCTCAGTCGCTCTCTGTGAGCGGACTCAAAGAGACGATTCACAGCGAATACGGCTTGTTTGTGATCCCACAGAGAGCAACAGTGCACACGTTTGTTTCTTGTTTGTTTGCGCCCTCATGCTCGTCCTGCAATAGCCACAGGTAGAGGAGGATCACAGGGTCTCATGTTGCCGGTTTCTCGGTTCTTACAGTCCACACATTTCCCCACAACGTCAGCAGTGATGATTCGGTTTGGTCGGGGGGAATTTTGGGAATGAAATTAGATCAGGGTCAGGGATCAGGAGACATTCACTCTGCAGAAATAACATCCTTTCTTTCAGCGTGTCTACTTAGAGGCCGACTATTGAATGCAATACGAAAGCATTTTCATGCCGTATCAATGCATGTAACATTCTGCATTTAATGCTTTAGTCGAGTCCATTCGTTCACTTCTGATTCTGCCATTTGCTGTTGCACAGTCAGTTCAAGTTGTATTCGAGACTTGATACTAGACAGTATCTGGAAAAGTCAGTGTCAGTGCTGCTAATGGCACAGTTGTTCCCACGTGAAGCCCTGCAGCTACTGACAAGATCATGACAAATAGTATTAAACATCAAACATCATGTCAATGTTTATGGAAATATGGAAACACAATAATATAAATTGTACACAGAGCTGATGCTCTCACTTCCTAAAAATCCTTTTGTACGGGAGGTTCACTGAATTACTTTTCATGGTATGCTTCTTCTTCTTCTTCTTCTTCTTCTTCTTCTTCTTCTTCTTCTTCTTCTTCTTCTTCTTCTTCTTCTTCTTCTTCTTCTTCTTCTTCCTTTGTTGCATTACTACCTCTACTGGATCTATTTATCTACATAGTGCCCCCCTCCCCCCGCTCTTGTCGTCCCTGATGACTGTTTCCCTCCCTCTCTTATCAGCAGCTTTGTCATCCCGCCTGATGACTGTTTCCCCTTCTTCTTCTTCTTCTTCTTCTTCCTCTTCACTTGGGTTCAATGGCTACCATTCCCACCACTCAAAAAGAAAGAAAAGAAGAAGAAGAGAGAAAAAAAGAAAGAAAGAAAGAAAGAAAGAAAGCTTTATGGTATGCTGTCATGGACGACAATATTAAATCACCTCTTTTTATACGGAAAATTTAGAATGAATCAATGTTTCCATGCAGGAATGCCAGAGGGATTTGTTACCACAGGAAGTGAGAAGCATGGTGGACGGTTTACCCTCGGTGTGATGAACCACTGAAATGTTGCACAGACGTGTTGAATGAAGATGACAGGGCCAATGTCCTTGAGCCAAAGCTAACCTATCATTTTGTAATTTTATTTGAGAATCCACAAAAATGCTTTGACATTTACCCCCACACACAGATTTGATTTTGAGATCCGAACCACATCAAGCTTTCAATCCCTCTCTCTTTGAGAGGTACGCATCACGATGCCAAACATTGACCTGCCCCTATCCCTGCAGCGTTTTTTTAACCTACATAAAGTAGATGCGTGTCTGTGAGCTATTCATTTGGAGAGGCTCAAGACTTATGCAAGGGGGCCTCCGGGGTTCACCGCTTCCCCCAAAGGTCGTGTTTCTTGGATGTCGAGTGTGCTTGTGAAGACATTACAGTGATGGATGGTGGGTGGTGCCGCATGCAGGCACAGAGGGAGCATGCACCTTTCAGCAGTTTAAGTAGGGAATGAAAACCGAATGATGTAATCGCAGGGTATGTAATCTTTAGTTTTGACTCTGCAAAAGAGAGTCTGGGTTTGGGATGTCCTGTGGGCGCGAGTCCCAGAGTTTGGGAGCAGAAGAAGCTGTGAGCTCTGCGACCCGTGGTGCTGAGGCAGGCGGAGGCCACAGTGAGGTGGATGGAGGAAGAGGAGTGGGCAGGGGTGGCCATGTGCAGGAGGTATGACAGATAATGAAGGGCGATGTTGAATTTTTGTGCTGTACTCTGCATTTAACCAGGATCCAGTGGCGCTGCAGTTTAAACTCCAGTGAGGAGAAAGTTACAGTCGAGTTTTCAGGAGGCGGTGAGGCTGTGGGCGAGAATAAATGCAGTGGGAGGGGAGTGGGCGTGGTGGATAGACCAAGTCATATTGGTTAACTATGTGAACTATTGAGGGTGACACCAAGGTTCTTAACCCGTGGAGAGGGAGACATTCAGGAGCCATCAATTGAGAAAATAAATCTTGTGTTGATTTGGGTCCAATTAGGATTAATTCAGTTTTGTCACTGTTTGGTTTAAGGACGTTAGAAGTGATCTAGGATAAGATGAAGATGAAGAAGCAGGGTGGGAGTGTGGAGGTTGGTTTGTAGGATAGGTAGAGCTGTGTGTCGTCCGCAAAACAATAGAAATGGATATTGAATTTGTGCAAGATAACGAAGGGGAAGAAGGTAGGTGAAGAAAAGAAGGGGCCCGAGGACAGAGCCCTGGGGCACCCCAGAACTGACCTGGAATTCCTGGGATAAACTGTCACCTCAGAGATATTTGTGTTACTAGATGAAGAGGGTGAGAGAGATGCCAGTGGAAGATATTCTACCGAGAAGGATGGCGTGAGAAATTGTGTCAAAGGCTGCATTCAGTTTGAGGATGACGAGAGCAGAATCAGTTGCCACGAGGAGATCACTGGTGAGTTTGAGTAAATCCATTTTTGTACTGGAACTAACACTTTCAGTCTGTAACCAGACCAGATCTGCTCAAAGAGGCTATTTAAAGAGTTAAATAGAAGTGGAGTTGATGAGCAACAGTTTTTTTTTTTTTGAGTTTGGAAATGAAAGGTTGGGAATGGAGCAGATGTTATTGTAGTTGTTCAGTTGTGAACCAGATTTTTTTCAACATAGAGGTGATGGCTGCAGCTTTGATAAGTGGATGACGGCGGATATGAGGGGGAAGAGAGAGGGGAGGGAGGATTTGACCGGGATGAACCCCAGCACTCGCAGTGCATGAATCTTTGCACACTTTAAGAAAAAAAACCAAAAGCAAAACGTAGTAGCCTATTAAAGATTCTGACTCTGATTACGTGTGAACTGCATCATATGACATCACATGCCTTTGTCTGAAAACTCAAGGCCCCGCACTGGTGAGTAACTCTGTGTGTGTGTGTGTGTGTGTGTGTGTGTGTGTGTGTGTGTGTGTGTGTGTGTGTGTGTGTGTGTGTGTGTGTGTGTGTGTGTGTGTGTGTGTGTGTGTGTGTGTGTGTGTGTGTGTGTGTGTGTGTGTGTGTGTGTGTGTGTGTGTGTGTGTGTGTGTGAATAAATCAATGCCATCCCTCATTGTTTATCAACTACACGTCTATCCTGAGACAGAGCAATGCCAGCTCACTTCCTTGTCAACAAAGGAAGAGGAGGAACCAGATGGAGAGTTGTTTCTGCTGCCTGTAAACCGGCCGATGCAACAACACTTCAATGAGCAGAGTCCCAGGACGGGGAAATGTGACAAGCCCAAGGACCTCTCTGACACCCAATTGTTTCCTGAGTTTCTGTGTCCGGCCTTCCGGACCGGAAACTGTTGGGTACCCCCCAGGGGTGAGTTTGTATTTGTGCATTCATGTGTGTGTGTGTGTGTGTGTGTGTGTGTGTGTGTGTGTGTGTGTGTGTGTGTGTGTGTGTGTGTGTGTGTGTGTGTGTGTGTGTGTGTGTGTGTGTGTGTGTGCACTGTACTCCATGTTAGTGTTTGTGTGGGATGTGAGAGCACGGTGGGATTGTTAATGAAGACGCAAGAGGTACACTGGCTCTCTGCCCATTTCTTTTTAAAGCGTGTAGCAAAGGATGGAAAAGAAAAGACATGGAGCGGTGTGCAACAATGCTACAAACAGCTGCTCATGTTGACTATGAAGCTTTGTTTTCCCAGGAAAGAATATAGTATCTTTGACCTTTCGCCAACCAACGCGAAAGGACTAAATGTTTGTTTTGACTCTCAAAGTTTGGATATAGAACTTTTTTTATATATATATAAAAGAGAACAAATACAGGACTGAAACAAATCCCAATGAACCCATTTAACAAGTTGTCCTTTTCCAGACAACCAACCAACCTGTCAATTAACCCAGCTACTGGCCAACCAACCAACCAATCAACTTGGCAATTAACCAACCAACCAATCAACTAACCTACTGGCCAACACACCAACCAACATGCCAACCAACCAACCAACAATTCAACCAACCTGCCAATCAACTGACCTACTGACCAACCAGCAAACCGATCAACCAACCAATCAAACAACCAACCAACCAACCTGCCAATTAACCCACCTTCTGACCAACCAACCAGCCAACCAACCAGCCAACCAACCAGCTAACCAACCAAGTGGTATATCATCATCATACATCCAATTTAATATCTTTCAAAGAGGACTAACTGAAAGAGAATGATAGATAGAATGATAGATAATTTAATGGAAATGAATATCACTAAATAAGCTACCAACTACAATGCAATGCAACCAATCAAAGATTCTCAATAATAAAGCAGTTTTAGGTCATCAATTACCTCACATGAATCCTTTGTTTTGTTTTTTTTTCCTTTTTTTTCCATTTTGGGAGGAAACAGAGGGAACTGTCTTGCATTTGGCGCTATACAAATACAATTTAATTGAACTGAATTGAACTAGTAAATTCCACACAAAAAGGCCAGGTATATATTTAAACGCACCACAGTTTTGCTTTAAGGCAAGAATGATTACCTCAACACAACCTCTGCTACTTTGCACAGAAGCTTTATGGTGTGTGGGTAACTTCAACGTCTTGTTTACATGACGTTTCGAGATCAAATCAATTAGGTTTTCAAACGTTTTGGCTGAGGAAACCAGAGTACAATCTCAAGCATGCTCAGGGAGAACATGTAAACTCCACACAGAAACATTACGAGATGAAAATCGTAACCACAAAAAAAAAAAAAAGAAAGAAAGAATTCAACATGAAATTGCACAGTAATTATAATTTTTATGTACACAAGTGGCATCTATTTGATTCAGTCAACAGAAGTCACGTTGACTTTATTTGATCACATTGTGAAAGAAACATGAAAAATAAACTTGAAATTCGTTCATCTACCGCCCTCTCGTGGAACAGACGCGCTACTATCACTCAACACTCTCAAATTCAAGATTCAAATGATGAAATTATCAACTAAAATAATTCCACGGTGTTAATTATTTTTAGTTGTTTCATTGATAATGCTGTTAATAAAAAGCAACTTATTTAAAAAATATATGAATAAATAAATAAATAAACCTTGACGCAACTCTGACCCGGAAGTACATTACTGTTATTATGCTAACGATGTGTCATCAAGCCATCAGTTTCAGAGTGTGAGCTGCTCATTTATGGAGAAATAGCCACACCGCACAGCTGCGAATCCGACTTTATTGGACCTACAAGGACGACTTGTGCCTGTAGAGTCGCTGTCATCCGGTAAACACGACATTTGGGCGGAGGAACGGTGCTAATCTGCGTCGATCTGCCACAGCTGGACCGTTAGCACGGGAGCTAACTGGGCTTTCCTGGTCCTGTCGGGTCCACACGGGACTGCAGAGGGATGTCCTGCAGCCTGCTGGAGTTCTGTAGGCTCCAGGAGCTGAAGACCGTCCGGGACTTCTTGTTCCAGAGACAGAAACCGGACCCGGCGGAGGAGAGGAGCCAGACAGGTAACGCTGTAGCTAAAGGTAAATGACTGCCTGCAGCTGATAACTGTCGTACAGAGCCACAGCAGCTCAGTTAAAACTACCAAAATAACATCCTGATCACAGCACAGTCATAACACAGCATTTTTATATCAAAGCTCACATTTATATACAGAGCCATTCTGTTCAGAGTTGTCAAAGTATTTTTTTTAATCTGCAGAAATTGCATTTCAGGTGTCATGTGTGAGGAAATTGGTTGTAACCTGCATTAATACCATGCAAGGTGTAACACAAAAGAAGATGCAGAGGACCTGCAGGCTTCTGCATCTTATGTAGCTCATATTAAAACCTTCATGTCCAAAAATGTATATGCATTTGGAGTATAAATAAAAAAAATTTTTATGTGAACAATCTCTCAGATGGTCCTTGTTTATGGTAAAAAAAAAAAACTAAAGTAAAAGCAGGCTGCATGTTGCTAAATAGAGATTTCATCAGTAGGAGCCATTTCCTTGTGTGCAGTGTGGCTGGTTTTGCAAACTATAGGTGCATCTCATAATTGAATATCATTGAGTTTTGATTGTGATGAGTATGACCTTCATGTCAAAGGATGGGTAAATTACAATATTCTTATGAGTTATTGGCTAAAAAGAATGCCAATTTAATAAAAAAACAAAAACCATGATATATTTGTTTATTTGTAACTTTAACTGTAAAATATGTGGACATTTTTCCTCTAACTTTTCTATGTTAGTATCACTTTTCTGATGTTCCCCTTCACATAAGATTTGAGTCCTGGCTGTTTTCCTCTCCAGCAGAGAATGAGCTGTCCTGGGATACATCTGACTGGGAGTCGGCATGGGATGGTGGTGAAAACAAAGAAGCGGACTCTACTTCTACGGCACCGGTGTGTCTTTTCTGTATAATTATTCTTTCTTCTGCACCACTCATCAAGTCATAGTTAAGTCCACAAAGCCAGAGTGGTAAAGGATTCCTTTGATTTCCTGATTGGAAAAGGTGGAAGAGGAGATCACGGAGCAGAATGGACCCTGGCTGCAGGACTGTGTCGTGTCGCTGTCTCCTTGCTCCGACCTTCTGGTGGTGGCTTATGAACACAAGGCAGCATTTCTCTCAGGTCGGACATCCACAACCCACACACACACGCATACATTCATCATTGGGGAGTTTTGCGTCACTGCTAACGTTCGCTTGCTCTTACAGCTAAGTGGCGCACAGACGACAGCGGCAGAGAGGAAATGACTCTGGCTGTTTCTTGGACTGGAACCCTCAGCACTGAAGACGGGTTAGAGGAGGTTATGTTCATACAAAAGAGTTGTATCGATGCAAATCTTCGAAAGCAAAACAACTTGAGCAAGAACTGCAGTGATGTCAGTTATAGATTTACACTTTGTATTGTGGGCGTGGTCCTGGTTCCAATGCCCTTGATCGATGCAGTTTGTAAAAAAGAATAAAATAAATGCAAAAAACTGTTTTCCAATTGGGTGAGGTTGCAGTTTATTACAGATTGTGAATTTTTAAATAATCTAGCAAGTGGAACATTATAAATCAACATTGAAAACAGTATCATGATATCCATCTATGAACTATGAGTTTTGCTGTGTGTTTCAGAGAGTGTGTGACGAGCTCCATTTGCATTCCTCTGGCAAGTCAAAAGAGGTAAGAATGACTTGCATGTGAACTGAAGATGATGACACAGGAAGTCCAAAAGGTCTGAGATGTGAAAATACTACATGCATTTTTTTCGCTGTGTGTACAGAAGCTCTACAGGACGGCCGGACTGGACGTGTGTAGTGGTGGGGTTCACGTCCGGCTATGTCCGCTTCTACACAGAGGTACCACGAGCTGGGTTTTTTTTTTTTAGAGTTCCTATTTGCCTTCGTGGATTCCCGTTGATTCAGTATAACCGAGATTAATCAGCGCTTCTTGTGTCTGATCAGAGTGGGGTCCTTCTCCTGGCTCAGCTGCTGCACGAGGACCCCGTGCTGAGACTCAAGTGTCGTACTTATGAGATCCCCCGTCACCCCGGAGTAACTGAACAGGTGACGCATGCTTTTTAAATAGGCCACTAAAAAGAAATGTGCAAGCATATTATTGTTATTTTCAAGCTTGTAGTTTTTGCCTTTTTTTCTTATTTTTTCCAAAGGATAATAAGCGTAACAGAGACATAAAACAGTTCCTACAACTGCAAAGTGAATATTCAGCCTTTGCACGGTCCTTCCAGAGAGCACTGGCATCTCTAACCTTGATAGATATCGATTTAAAAAACAAATTAATTCTGTTGCAGCCTGAGGAGCTGAGCATCCTGTACCCCGCAGCTCTGGTCACCATCGATGGCTTCAGTCTGTTTCAGTCCCTGCGCGCCTGCAGGAACCAGGTGGCAAGAGGTAAAACTCCTTCTGTGGGTGGCTTCACATGCACACGTGTCCATTAGAGGAGGAGCATTATTGGCATACACTGTAGCCTGTAATTTTGTTGTATTGATAACAGAAGTTGTTTTTCATGTGCTGGCTGGGTGGATAGAGTGTGCCACGAGGCATTCAGGTACTAAAAAGACACACGGCGTGCTGCATGCCACCTTCAGTGGTTAGTAGGCAAGCTTTTAGCTTCTGGCAGTGCTCTTGTTAGTCCCTGTGAAGTGGCTCGTTTATCCCCGACAGATTTCTCCATGTCAACGTCCTCCAACAAGAAACGTCTCATGTCAAAAAGGGTTTGTTGGAATATTTAGCTTCTCTAAAGTGACTCTTTTAACAAAGGTTAAGCTGATTGGCTAACCAGTATCTCTTAGTTACATTTAAATCGGTCAAACAAAGACGCCTCGGTGCGAATCTGTGAAAAGGTTCTTAAAAAGCCCAAGTCCGGGGAAAGAGACAGAAATAGTTTCAAGTTACTGAATTTCACAGGTTTAGCCAAATCCAACAATAGACATTTTAAAGAACCTAGTTTGCTTTTAATTGTTGAGTTGGTCACCAGTGAAAGAGAAAGCAGTAGTTGAAGAAAAGCATTTTGAAGACTGAGGGAGGGGTCGGTAACCCTGGGTAAAAGTGGAACCGTTGGCATGCTCCAGTATAATAAGAGCCACTCTGGAACTTTCTGCGTCGGCTGCATTAAAGGAACTTTCTCAGCGTTCTGTGTTGGATTCTGTCTAAAACAAAAATGTAATTGACATATTTTTCCAGGTATTAATGGATTGAAATTAATCAGTTAAAGTCCCTTTTTATTGACTTCATCACCTTTTGGCTATCACACTATAAATTATATTTCCAGACATCCTCGCCCATGCTGAAGCAAGGCAGCGGGAGCATCATACAGTGGGGGGTTCTTCTCAGTCGCAGGCCCTGGACTGCATTTCAGAAAGTCCAGTGCACTTTCATCAAAAATATAGTAACCATAATTCGATTGTCAAAACTATAAAAGGGGATTTTTTTTTTCTTATCAGTGTGTAGCAAAGGTAGGGGATAGATAACAGCAATAATTTTATCATAATGTTTTTGGGCAATGTTGCATCTTTCTGTGTAATTCCTTATTGTTTCTGTCACACTGTCGTGCAGCTGCAGCAGCAGGAAGTGACGTCATCCAGCCGCCTCCTCTGGCCTATAAGAAGTGGGGCCTGCAGGAAATGGACAACATCGTGGACCACAGCAGTGTGGGTGAGTGACTGCGAGCTTTGATATCAACTGCACAGTTTTTAGAGACTTCATAAAGAGGCGACACAGAGTGCAATGAGAACGATTCCCGACGGCCTTTTTGTCTCCAGGCATCATGACGCTGTGTGTTTTCGACCAAATGAGGAACGCGTCCGTCCTCGGAGGGTTTAATGCGTCGGTCAAGGGCAGCCCTCCCGCCATGAGCCAGTATGTCACTGTAGGAGCCGGCCCGTACACCGGCTTTTACTACGCCGTGGAGGTGAGTGTGTGGAGGAGCAGAGGAGCAGGCCTGGCTCTTTAACCTTTTCACCTGGACTGGTTAGAGAAGTGGACCTGGGATCTGAATCGCTCACCACTGTGGGTCCCCGAACAAAGCTCTTGACCCGCCACTCTTAGTAATAGGATGGTTTAATTGTGGATAAATAAGTTCCCCAATAAAGTATTTAAAATCCTCCCAAAAAGTTCCCAGTCACATTGGCCACTGTCATGACTAGAATATGAGTGCTAACTTCATCTCTCTGCTTTTTGGTAAAACTTGTCGACAGTTTAGGCGTCATAGTTGGGATGTATAACTAATCTTTATAGCGATTGCAGGATATGACTAAATCTGTTGTTATTAGTAAAGGCTGCATGATTGTGCATTTGTTACTCAGACTGGACCGACTTTTTATGTTCCAATAAATCCAAATTTGTTGTGTGTTTGTCTCTCTCTCTCTCTCTCTCTCTCTCTCTGTCTCTGTCTCTGTCTCTGTCTCTCTCTCTCTGTCTCTGTCTCTGTCTGTCTTTAGGGAAGCTCCCAGCCTCTCCTGTCCCACGTGGCGATGGCCGTGGCCAGTAAACTCACCTCAGCCCTCTTCAGTGCAGCCAGGTGTGTGTGAACGTTTACAACCACATCCGATGGTCCGACGCTTCTCATATTTTCTCTTTTTCCCCGCCTAGTTTGTTAATATGCTGCTTCAATGCTTTTTTTTTTTTTTTCACTTATTTTTTTAATGATGTATATTTAGACACACAACTTTTACAATGTTAGGGTTTACACCAAGTGCTACCTTCTGCAGCCTTGTAGGAATCCTCCTTATTCTACATCGATATTATGCAAAGGAACATGAGTAATATGAGGTTAAGGCACAGCGAACCCTCGTGACTCACATTTGTGTTGCAAATTGTAAGAAAAATGAGTTGGTCCTCTCAGTACACCCCTGCATTCCAAATCGCTTGATGCATGATCTGTCTGCAATCTTCTACTGATGTATCTCTATAATACAGTCCAGTCAATACTCTGAATCAGTGGTTCCCCACCTTGTAGCCTCACCCCCATAGTGCCTCTATGAAAGGCTGCAGACTCCCTCTCCAATCTTTCATTTACCAAAACGTGACAGTGAAGTGGACGCACTCAGTCTCCCTCGTCCGCTCTAGATTCTAGATGACATCCTGTAATAGTTTTCCTTGGTTTGTGTGAACCAAATTTTTCGCCAAAACCCACAAAGCTTCTGACGCCCCCCAGGTTGGGAACCACTGCTTTAGGCTAAAGCTCTTTTTCTTTGCCCTGTGCTCGGAGAGAAGTTGATTTTCATTCCTCTTTTCTTATTTTTGTTCTTTCTCCTTTTCATTCTCAGTGTCTTCCCTTATTTGCTCATATTTTTTTCGTATGTTCCCTCCTCTTATTGTGTCCTCCATTGTTTTCCTCCCAGTGGATGGTTGGGATGGAATAAGAACAAGAGCGAAGACGAGGCCCCTCAAAAACAGAAGCCCAAGGTGGAGCCCGCGACTCCTTTAGGGATCAGGTAGCAGACACGCTGTCTCAGTACCGATGCCACCGCGTTCTGTTGCGTCCTGTTGAAGTAGGGCTGTCCTTCTCACCCCGGACCTCCCTCTGCCAGATTTGGCCTGCCAGACTCTCGGCGCCACGGCGAGTCGATATGCTTGTCTCCGTGCAACACGCTGGCTGGAGTGACGGACGACTTCGGTCGAGTCACGCTGCTGGACTTGGGGAGGGGTATCGCCATCCGCATGTGGAAAGGTGAGAGGAGAAAAGAAACTGAGCGGGGAAACACAAACATTTAAAACAATATGCAATTTGGCAAGAATTTTCACCTGGAATGACTGAATTGGTACTTTATTTTGTAAGAACTCCTGGAAAAATCTGAGTCAGCATTTGTCATGATACTCGAGCAGTTATGAAAATAGAAATTGTTTTGTGCTTGTGATCATCTTCCCCTCTTATCATTTTCTCGTGAGATCCAAAGTGAAATATAACTCTAAAAAGAAGGAGAGAAGCTGTTGGATTAGATTTGACCAACATCCCGAAGGCTTATGTCTTTATTTATATTTATTTTTAAGAATAGATTGATAAAGGTTTAACACATCTGAGACTACAATGCAGGAGAAAAGTCACTTTATTTTAACATGTTTAAAATAAAAGCATGACATATATGAGACCCAAGTGACTCACATGAGGAAAGTGCAACATGTTTCAAACAAGCTCATTACAAGATTTCTTTCCTCTGCTGATACGAAGCTTCTTCTCTTCTGTTGGTGCTTCCAGGTTACAGAGACGCTCAGCTGGCCTGGCTGCAGGTTCCAGAGGAGCGTGGAGATCGAGAGTTCTCCCCCTCGGTTTCACTCCCCAAGCGCCGCGCTCTGTTCCTCGTCATCTACGCCCCCCGCAGGGGGATCCTGGAGGTGTGGGCCATGCAGCAGGGTCCTCGAGTCGGAGCGTTCACTGTGGGAAAGCACTGCAGGTATAATCGGCGAAATACATAAGTTTATGTTTCTTCAGTCTGCGATCAAAGACAAAGCGACACATGTATTTCTTGAGTCGGTAATACAGACCTTATGATTACTAATCGAGGCAGTGAAGGCCTGGTATTGACTTGATATACACGGCACAGTTTTTGTTTTGATAAGTCATAAAACACACACTCACACACACACACTTGCTGCACTTGTCATCAGGCAGGATTCAACACTGTTTAATTTGAGGGCGGGAACGATAACACTGTTGTCTCGACAGCAGCTACACAATTTGAACCTGCACAGGGAATTTAAATGTCACTCTTAACTTTTTTTTTTCTTCATAGAAATCTTTAAAACCTTTTTGTTGAATTGTAGTTTGTCTCGGTTGACATAAAAGCCTCTAACAGATTAACTCTGCAGAGCTACACAGCTGCAAATATAATCTGTGACTGAAATTATGCTTAAAATTTGGCGAAGAATCTTTTCTTTTTTCTTTTTTTTTTTTGCCAAGTTGAAAATACAGAAAGCAATGGTGAATAAATGAGTTTTCTTGTTCTGAGTTTTGGCAGTCACCAGTAGTGGAGGAGTATAACTGTGATGAAGTGATTTTCTGTTTCCAAAAGGTCTCGTTTCACGTCAAAACTAACCAGTTGAATGTAGGTATGGAAAAGCTTTTTCCCTCTGAGGTCTGTGCTGTATCGTTTACTCACAGTTCACACTATTTGAGCGATGAAAGTTACTGTCTTGTAGGTATATTTGCAGTGTCCTCTCTTCTAAACATACACTGGAGAAGATGAATGCATTTAACTTTTGACGGGGTTTAGTGTGGGAGAAAGCAGCTTCTGTGACCGTGTGCGTCTGTCCTCCAGGTTGCTCTACGCAGGCTACCGTCTGATGGGGGTGAACAGTGTGACCAGTCAGGGCTGGCAGCTCCACACCCAGCAGGTGTGTCTGCTGGATCCCACAACCGGAGCACTGAGGACCGTGAGCGTCCCCTTCCACCTCGCCCTCAGGTTGGCACAGGAACACAAAGAACAAGCTGTAGATTTTCCTTCATGCCGGAGTTACAATCACAATCTCAATAATCTGCCTGACGTCGTGCTTTCTGGTCACTATGCAGTCGTCTCAATGTCATCTTTGTATTGTGCTGCAGGGAAATGCTCACCAAGATGTACTCCAGACCTGCTAAATCTTTGCGGATTTAATTTTTTTCTTCCGTTTCAGTGACAAGAAGTGTGAACGAGCCAAAGACATGCACCTGATGAAGAGACTGACTGCCGTCCTGAAGAGCAGAGACGTGGATCCCGGTAGGAGAACAACAGCGTTAGATCTCGCTGCGTCCTCGCAAGATGAGTGAAGGTTCAACCGGTAGACTTTTCATTTCTTTCTAGATGTTTTGGAGGAAGAAGCCCGAAGCGTCCTGCTGGATATCAAACACCCGGCCGTTAAGAAGCAGGTACGGACAAAGCCGCCGCTCACGTTCATGTGCAGAACCTTCTCAGCTCATGGAGTTAAAGCTCTCGTCCCCCCCCCCCCCCCCCCTTTTTTCAGGCTTTGGAGTCTCTGCTCTCAGCCAGGAACGCTCCCGTCTCGTGTCTTACCAATATCACTCGTGCCTTACACAACACTTTGAAGCAGCAAGGTGAGGCAGATTAAGTTGTAAAGCTTTGAAATGTAGTTTTACTTTAACACGTGCAGATTGTGATTGTTTTGTCTTTCTTGCCGACAGATCCTAATGAAGTGGACACTGCGCTACTCCAACTCTGCTCCTCTCGGCTCAAACTGCTTCAGCTCTACAGCGACATCCAGCAGCTGCACTCTGCCGCAGAAACTCAGGACGAGCCCGAAAATGTGCGACGACCCGCCCGCTCGCAGAGCGCAACAGGAGATCGATCAGTCTTTAATCCGGTCTTCTCTCGCTCTCCGAAGGACTCTCTGGAAGGCATGACGGATGAATTGTCCCGCCTTGGACCCACGCTGCAACGCTACGCCCAGCTCACCTCCAGACCCAGTGTCTCCTTCGCCCAGGACTCGCCCGACACCCCCCTGTCCGCCCAAGCGTTTCTCTCTCAGCTGGAGGTCACAGAGGACGGGGAGCTGAAGCTGCTCCGCAGGTCTGAAACGGAATGGAACCAGCTTGGTAAGCACATCCAGACCTCGATGGATTCCTCACTATGACACTAATACAACTCCAACACCAACAGTTGTAAAGCAGCAGAGAAGACGATCGGCCTGTTTCTTTCCAAGCCCTCCTGACAAAAATATGCACAGATACAGACTGAGAACTCTGATCTTGTGTGTCTCTGGCAGGAAACTTTGTGTTCTGGGGGTGTCTGTGTGGGAAAAGCTTGCAGCGTCAAGTCTGTGACACGCTACAACAGGCTGGCATCAGCCCACAGCAGCTGCTGGTAAGAGTGTGGTGTCCTGGAAAAATGGACAAATCAATCATTACATTTATTTTTTTTATTATTACTTGGCTTATTCTTCTCCGTTAAAATGTTTTTACTCTTTCAGTCGTTGTTGCTGAGTGTGTGGCTGCAAAGGGAGAAGGAGGTTCTGCAGAAACCAGCGGAAATCGTGAGAAACTTGCACACGCTCCTCGTCGCTCTCAGCGACATGAAAGGTGTGTGTTTCTGTTTCCTCCTCGACGGAAGGAAGAGGCATCTTTTCTTCTTCACTTTGCATCAGTAAACATAGACGAACTCTCGGTCTCACCAGGTGCGGTGGAGGAGTCCTGGGACACGCAGTCTGTCTCCCCCTGGTGGCAGCAGGTTCGTTGCACATGTACCCAGTCCCACAACGCCGCCGCCGCTCTGCTGGCTGCCCTGGTCGCTCACCGCGCCGTGAAGGCGAGCATCACGAGCCGGGCGGACAGCAAGGTACCGAACCACGTGGATCAGTTATGATACTGACGACAATTGAAGCCTCACGTTTACGCCGAGTTTTGTTTGTTTGTGTGCTTAAGCTGCAGTCGGAGTGGGAGGCCGTGTCGTTGGAGTTGGAGCAGTGGGTGGTGTGTGTCCGTCAGCTGGAGGACGTGCTGGTGCTGCAGACTCTCTTGCTGGTGCCTTCTCCTCAGGGTGCAGCAGGGGGTGCTCCAGCTCACTGCTCTATCAAGGCTCTGCTTGAGGGAGGCACAGGTGAGTCGATTTAATGGGATCATGCAGATTCCTTGTTTTTGTGGAATAACTGTCTTATTGCACAGCATCTCCACTGAAGGGTCATACAGAATTGATTTCTTTGCTGATCTTTCCACTTGTTTATTCATCAATGTTTCCTGGAAATGCAAGATGAGCTTCACATTTTATAGTTTAATATTGAACGTTACATCAAAGGTTGTGAAACATCTTTTTGATGTTCTATGAATCGGCCCATTTGTCTCTGTAAAGTATCCTCATCTTCATTTCATTCTTAAGCTCATGATATTTTATTTTTATCGTGTTATTTTCCTCAACTCTTTTTTTTTTTTCCCACCATTACTCCTTGAGAATCACTCAGATTCCTGCTTAAAGCAGCTTGTGCTTCAGCGTTGCCTTCATCTGTTTAGGAGGAATTGCTGACAGTGTCTCCAAGTGGGTGTTCAGGCAAAACATGGCCCCCGAGCGTCTGAAGGAAAACCTGCAGAAGAGAGAAGCTGCTGAGGCGGAGGACAAACCGGAGCAGAGAGGAGGAGTAGAGGCGGATGTAGAGATGGAGAAGAGCCAGGATGGATCGGACAGAACAGCAGGTGAGGACCGATGCTGTCTTTTATGATACCAAAACTCTTTATCAGTTTCTGTAGTCTCGTTTTACGAAGCGTGCGCGTGCAGCTTGTGAATCCACGGCTGATCCTGTGGCCTGTTTGGCAGAGCTGTTGGTGGCGGTGTGCCAGAGATTCCCGCACTCCCTCTCTCCCGACCTGCTCTTTGCTCACTGCTGCTGGGAGTACGTGGTGCAGTGGAACAAAGACCCGGAGGTGCACGCAGACTCAAACACACAGAGTATTTTCATAACGCTCTATCAGCTCTATCAGGTGCCGTGTACATTTTGGATTCAACATCTCACCCACCTCTCTTTGTAGGAGGGTCGGTATCTGTGCTGGGCTGTGGAGCATTTAAAGCTGGTGTCCAGTCCTCACATAAAGCAGGGTTAGTAAATGTTTAGCTGCAGATCTTTCGTATCACTCGGTTTAACCCAATGTGGCACCGATTGTCTGCTTTGTTTCCAGGTATTTCCACAATGATGTGGAGCACCTTCATAGTGAAGCGCTTTTCTGCAGCAGCCTTCCTCACAGAGAAGGTAAGTTGCTCCCAATGGCCTCTATAACTCAGACTTTTTTCACCTCTAAAGTTTTTCGGCTAATAAAGAAATGTTATTTTCTCACAGGTGGGGAAAGCACCCAAAGATCGATTGTGTCGACGGGTAAGTTTTCCCTCAAACACATTTTCTAAACAATCATTCGAGATTAAACACATTGATCAGTCTTAGCGAGGAACTTATGAGTCTTTTTTTTTTTTTTTTTTTCATTAAATGACTTTCGAGTCATGATGATGATTCTCACCACTTCTAGTAAAACATCTTACATCCTCAGTTGAACAGATCACAATCTCCCAGAATACACTCCATTTTATTTATCTTAACTCCCAAGACACTGTTATAAAATTGTTGAATATTCTTTATTATTTTTAAAAAGGAGTTTGGCCATTAGTGGGTGATCGCAGCCTGAGATTTATCGCCTATTAAATCCAATTCTAAATACATGTTGTATACATTTTCTTTGTAATTATTCTCTGTATTCTTTTTGTTTCAATTATTATTCTCTTATTTAACTTTTGCCTGTTTTATCTATTCATGTTAGGTGGAGCACCAGTTCCCAAAGACATTACCAATTTTCAAACTTCATATTTATTAGTAATAAACTGTGAACAAAACACAAATTGACAAGGTACCGTTTACATTCTCATGAATAATATTAGATTAGAATATTCTGAATTAAATGACAGCAAAACAAAACCTGGAGTAGCTTTTTTTATTTATTGTTTTGAATCCAGATCAATGACAACAATTTGATCTGGGCATAAAAAACTTTTTAAAAAGTAAAGATGGACAAAATCAACTACGACGACTCCAGGAAAATTACTTTCTCGAAGTAAAATTATGAGAATTGTTTACTTGTTTTGTTCTGTCTGGAAATGTTTTGATTATGATATATTACATTTCCTTCAAGATCGATAATTTATCCAAATAGCATTGATCTAGTTTTAAACTTTTACGAAACAAAGAAGTAAACACACGTGAACATGATCTAAAAAAGTTTGAGCCACCAGTGTTTTAAAAATGGACTAATGCAGTAGAATAAACTTTTCAAAGAGGATCATTGAGAGGTTCCTGTTCTCTAGTGGATCTTCTATTAGGTTTCTATTAGTGTCGTAGCTGTCATGTCGAATTCTTCCTGAAAGTCTTTTTGTTGTTGTTGTTGTTGTTGTGCAGGATGTCGGGATGGGAGACAAAGCCATGACGTCTTTCCTGGGCTGCTGCATCCAGCTGCTGCAGATCCTCATGGAGGTGACTGAAGTGTTGGTTAGGAATCACTGCCCTTTGTCTTTTATATACTTCGATGTAAGTACAGAGACTGCAGGTGGGAGCATGAGGGGAATGAGCCGTGCCTCGCTTTGATCCAGTAGCATGGACACAGACGCAGGGTCAGGATGTTGAATTAGAGTTTTTGTGGCTTCTACTGAGACCAGTCAGTTTGTATCGCCTGCTGCCTGCTGTGTTTGGAAACATGCTGGTAATGCTACAACTACTAATGCTAAGCTGCCTGGATTACTCCCAGACATCACTGATGTCCTCGCGTCTTTCCTCTCCTCTCCCCCGTCCTGCAGGCCGACTCCGCCGTGGAGGAGGTGGCCGCTCCGGAGCTTTCCATGGAGGAGGCGTGGTGTGGAGCCGAGGGCCCCGCCTCCATAGCCGAGCTCGCCCTGGAGCAACGAGGCATCCACTACCCGCTGGTCCAGCACCACTGCCTCCTCGCCACCCTGATGCACGCCGCCATGACCTTCAGCCTCAAGGTCAAACCGCTGAGCCTGTTTGACAGCAAGGTGAGGAGACGGACACAGATTCTCTTGTTGCATGAGTGCTAAAGAACATTCTTGAAAGATGTCTATTGGTCACACATAAGAGAAAGGAAACTGGCCATTGCATGAATTTTTGAAGGCTCCTACTTTTATATTGTGGTGTAATATTTTGGTCTGTAACTTTCTAGAGGAAATCGTATGACACTCCAAGAACAAAAGGTTGGAAGCAATGGAATGAATAGCTTTTCTTTTTGTTTCCCTTAAAATGAAACATGGTGAAAAATACTCTATTATAAACATTTTTTAAAGTGAAACTTTAAATTTCTCCGTCCCTCCTAAACTTTGAATTTGTTCCAACAAATGCAAACCACTTTGCTTTAACAAATCCAATGAAAAGCACTTCCTCCTTTGAGCCACTAGGTGGCACTGTTGTCATCTTTCCCCTCAATTAGACAGAAAGTTCTCCACACAATTGCTTTATCTATGGTGATACAGCAATTGGAAAAAAGGAAGTTATTAGGAAATCTGCCTTTGGAGTTAAAAACCTCTTTGTTGTGGTTTCAATGAAAATTGCTTGTTTATTTCTGCTTTATGTATTTATTTGTACTGTATTCTATTTCGGTTCGCGACAACCGAACAAAATGCCTCTTTCTCAGATTAACGTCCATCCACTAGTTGCACCGTTAGCAGCTGCATCATACCAGATGTGTGTGTATATTTTGTGTTTGTAGGGTAAAAACGCTTTCTTCAGAGACCTGACGACCATCCAACTGATGCCCAGTGGAGACATGGACCCGAGCCTGGTCTTACTGAGACAGGAGGTGAGAGACGCTCTGGACAGCAACGCGAGGAGGAAGATAAACGACCAGTCTCATTTCCGTTTCCTTTTTTATGTTATTTATTTTTTAAAGTTCCTCCTGCGGGTGCTCACTGGCTGGGTGCAGGCGTCAGATGAACCGTCAGCTTCTGCTCCTCCGGCCGACTGGTGGCCCTCGCTGTGCCTGGAGCTCGGCGCCCTGCTGCAGGTCAACGCAGACATCCTGCGACGGCACCTCGTCTGTGAGCTCTACAACCAGGGCCTGGACCTCCGCGCCGAAGAGGTGCGGCGACTCTTCCACTCATCCCAAAAAAAAAAGAGGGAGAGAAAACTTCTGCTGATCACGTCTCCATGCTGTGACTTGTAGATGATGCTAGAAGTGGAGGATAAGGACGTTCTGGGCTCTCAGCTCTTGGTGCTGACCGGCCAGAGAATGAGCTTCTCACTCCTGCACAACCAGACGCAGACGCAGACCGCCATGGAGCTGCTGGCCCGCCTGCCACCGACCCTCTGCACGTGGCTGAAGGCCATGGTGAGAAAGCTCAGCGCTGCATTGACGTATCCCAGAGAGGAGCCCACCTTTCATCCTTAATAAAGTGCAACTTCAAAGGAGCTGAGACACCGGGATCATAAATATGGCTACTGGGGGGTGGGGGGTTAAAAAGCTTTCAAAATATATGCAGTGCAATTCGTCTCCTTTCATCAGGTGGGACTCGGTGGTCTGTAGACAATGGACCGATTTCTCCATCTTATGAAAAACCCAATTTTTCCAAACGATCTTTGCATCTATAAAGATACGATTTAAATTGTAAAACTGCTCGATCACCTTTTTAGGTTTGAGATTCCAAAGTATAGCAATGTGTGTTCTGTACAAGAATTTTCGAAGTTGGAAACTTTCCATGGGAATTAAATCAGAATTTATTGGAATAAACCAGGAATTTACTAAATTGAAGTTTGGCTCTCAGGATTATACTAAAATCTATTTTCCCAAACTATATTTAAGTTCCCTACTAACAATTCTTAAACATAATCGATTGTCAGACATTTCCAAAATTCCTCAGCTCAACGTCTCATGGGAATTTACTGGAAATTTCCCTCCCCTTTGCTACCCCGAGCATGTTAAAAAAGAGTAATGACCTATACTTTCTTCAAAATGTTGTTTAAATGCACCCTGGATAACATTCTCTAAAATCTGAACTATCGCCTCAGTCAGTTTTTAAAACTCCACACTTCCTGTGCGCTCTGCAGGACCCCAGCGAGCTGAGGTGCCCCCTGGTCCCCCTGCCCCAGACCAGCCGGCTGGTGGGTCGCCTGGTGGAGATGCTGCCGGAGAACCACGCGCAGTACAGCCTGGCCCTGCACCTGCTGGAGGCCGTGGACGCGCTCACCACCGAGGACTGAGCTTCCTGCTGCCGCCGGCATAAGGCGAAGCAGCTTCCACGCCATCCTGCTCTTCACCTCATGTTAATACTGAACTTTAATTCACCGATTAATCAGAGGAAGATCGGCATCTTAACCTTATTTTCCTAATCTATTGTATTTTTCTGCATGTAGCATAAATAATATTGAGCATTTGCAGATTATGTGTTGTCATGGGCGTGCGCCGTCACTTCCGCCGCAGTTGAATTTTGGCGTGTCCGTTCGACCCTCCTCTTCCCCAACAGGCCGGACGTGTACCATACAGAAGCAGATATGGACTTTTATTTTTTATTTATACACGCTGCTCGTACTGTCCTAGCTGTGCCTGTACACTCTGTAGTTGTTGCGTCCAGCCGCTGGGCTCCGCGCAGAATAAAGAGGCTTTGCTTGAAATACGACGACGTCCAGTCTGACGCTGCGGCGCACCAGACAGACAGAAAGCTCCAAGTCTTTAATTCAGACATACTCTGCAACTTCATCAGGTGTACAGAGGTACACATATTCTCTTCTGAAATATAAAGTCACATAGTGACACTTTTAACAGAACCTCCTCCCGTCTACACAGATACAGTCTTCGATTTCCTGCTTTACATTTATATATGTACAGTAAACAATTCAGACATCAAGTTCAAACTTTTGGTTTTCCTCCTCCAGTGAAAGAGAATCAGCTCCGGCATCAGTTTTTTTTTTTTTTTTTCTTTTTTGAAACTCCGACTGGAGTGTTAACAATCTTTGGCCGGAGCAGAGGTGCGAGTGTTTGGCATTGCTGGTTGCCAAGGAGACGGATGGGGGCGTGGCCTGTCAGTGAGCCTGTGAAATGACGGTCTGGCAGCGCGGGCACAGGCAGTCTGGAGACTGAGCGGTGTAGCGGCGGCATCGAGGGCAGCGGGCGGCGGAGGTGGGGACCACTGCGATGCTGTAGGCGCTGTCCTCTTTGATCATGCCACCTGAGAAAACACACACACACCTGTGAAGCTGACCGTGAACACCCGTCCCACCGCGGCGCTCGATGCTGCTCACCCTCCAGGTTGATGAGGAAGGTCCCGTGGCTGAGCAGGGCATCGGGCGGCAGGTCGCGGGGTAGATCGCTCGTCAGGTTGACCCGGGCGGCCATCATCAGCTCCACCAGCTGCGAGGAGGTGGAGGACGGCTCCTCCTGCAGGGACTGTGAAGGAAGTACACGTGAATTTGGGTTGAACTGAAACGGCTCGAGCACAGAAAGTGTGTTTTTAAAGAAGTGCTTAAGGGAGAAAAATCATTAATGATGAAGTGATTCTTTTTTTGTGTGTATTTCAAACAGTCACATTAAATGCTGATTAACTCAACACAGATTTGTGATGTGGGTGTCAAAAAAATCAAGAGTGGAGAAATTTAACTAGAAATGTTTTGTTTGGAGTTTCAGAAATGTACATGAAGTCGGCCATCGGATGGGAATGACAAAATGTCGCACCTTGAATTATTGATGAATTGATAAATCTGTTTCACCACAAAAAAATGAAATCCCTCCACCTCGAGGCTCACGGCTTCAGCTCACCTCCATGAGCTCGAACAGAAGGCTCGGTTCGATGACGACGGTCACGTCGTACTGAGCCGCATTTTTTCCCGGGATGGTGGACAGGAAAGAGTCTCTGATGGCGCAGGCTCCCTCCATGGCCTCCTCTAATCCCGGGCGCCGCCACACGGAAGCGCTTTTAATCCAGCCGCTTTTGAACAACGTTTCGTCTTCTGCACACAAAGCAAGTGCAGTTTTGTTTTTTCTTTCTTTACTACAGCAGCTGTACAGAGAACCTGAAGAGACAGAAAGCTTTACGTACGGTCGTGTCCTGGCGCGTGCAGATACACTTCCTCGGCGAGATGCGGCAGGATGGGAGCGATGGATCTGGTCACGCCGTCCAGGAGTTCTTCTAGGATGGTCTGACAGGATCTCCTGCCCAGCGAGTCCTCCGGCTCGCAGTAGAGCCTGACGGGACGAGACGACCATCATGGAGGGAGACCTAGTGTTGCGTGTAGTTTGGCAGCGGAGGAAGGTCGTACCTGTCCTTGATGATGCTGAAGTAGAAGTTGGAGAGGTCTCTGGTGATGAAGGCCTGGAGGAGGCGGATCACTCTGCCGGCGTCGAACTCGCTGTAGGCGTCCGTCGCCTTCATGCTGAACTGGTGCAGCAGGTGCAGCATGTACTGATCCACGTAGTGCATCTCTTTGGGGTCCACAGCTTGAACGCGTGGATCGAAGCCTTGGAGGTTTGCCAGCAGGAACCTCAGAGTGTTCCTCAGCTGGGGAGGGGGGGAGGGGCGAGGAGGTCAAACCAACCACATGAACAAAGAGAAAGCTGAAGACTTTCAGTTACCTTGTTGATGTCGTCGCGGGCCGAGTTGAGCGCGTTGGGTCCGATTTGGACCTCGGAGAAAATGTTGGATTCGGCGACCCACCATCGAAGAACGTCCGCTCCGTACGCCGGCGTGCTGGAGTCCTGACAACACGATGTGGAAGACGTGACGTGTAAGCAGTGCGTTTGTTGGATCTGCCATGTGTCGCTTCCGTCTTTGTCTTGAGCTGATAGTGAGTTTACTGCTACATTCATACTGGAGGTTAATACGACCCAATTCTGATGCAATTCGGATTTCCATAAACTGCGTACTCGGTGTGACGCCGTCAGGGTCGGATAACAAACGACCGCGCAAAGACGTCGCATCTCAGCATCAAGACCTCCACGTGTGAACAAAGCCTGAGCGGCTTTAAACTCCCAACATTGACCCGTTTACCTTCCCTCCATTGATGACCACATCTGGATCCACCACGTTGCCCAGAGACTTGGACATCTTCTCCCCCTTTTCGCTCACGGCGAATCCGTGAACCACCAGAGACCTGCAGAACGTCACATTCCTGGTTAACCACTGCTCTGAAGCAACCGCCGCCATCTGAACGTGAATTCATCAGCAGGCTCGTACTTGTAAGGCGCCTTCTTCCTGACGGCCACGCTGGTGAGCAGCGACGACTGAAACCAGCCTCCGATCTGATCCTTCCCCTCAACGTAGGCGTCGGCCCGGGGGTCCGATTCTGGAGGTGGAGAATGAAGAGTCACTTTTATTTGTAAAATACGTTCACAGACCAGTAAGAGGAACCCCCCCCCCCCCCAAGGGCATTAAGATCTGTAAAAAAGATCCGAGAGAGCAGCTGCTGTTAGTGTAGAAAGTGTTAGTGACCAGTCTCCAAACTCGACACAAGAGGAAAATCTGTCTCCACCCGGAATCCATCCAAAGCAAAGAGGAGCAACATTCAGGACAATCCTGGAAAACCAGAGTGAGAAGCTCCAGCTACATCCTGCATGCAGAGGAAGGAAGAGGGATGTGAACGAAGTCGTGAAACTGCTGTTGTGAGTTTTCCCCTCAAAAGTGCAACAACGACCCGCAATATTACAGTAAACTCAATAAATATGCGTGGGCGTGTACTGTAAAGTCCCTCATAATTTAAGACTCATTAGTAGAGCAAGTTACACCTGTACACATACATTTAAAAGTTTTATTTAATAATTGGATCTTTTAGGAGACGTATTTGGGGGTTTTTTGTCTCATAATTTTCTGAATGGAATAAATAAAGTTCCATAAAGTTGATGACATTTCAGACTGAATGAATTAGAATTCTTCTTATTAATGTGCTTGTAGCACTTTGAGAAATGCATTAGAAAACATTTTTATTGTTCTTATTATTCTGCTCACATGAGTTTATACATGTAGTTTTATAAAAACTTTTTAGGTTTAACTTTTGTCGCTTTAAAGGAGACATATCATGCTTTTAAATCCTTCCTTTTTACATATAAATCATACAGTTGTGGTCTATACAACGCGAAACTGCAATGCTTGGGTCTGAATTCCTCATTATTAGAGCTCCACAGGCCCCTTTTCAACCCCTTTTCTGATGCGCTTCTGAGAGCAACTCGTTTTGGGGCGGTCTCTTCAAATGCAAATGAGACACTTCATACCCCGCCTCCTCTCCAGGTTGCAGAGGTCACACTCGGTTCAACGTCACCCTGTTCGGCCATCTTTGTAGTTTGATAGAACAGATACAATTATCTAGCGGCGCAGAAACTTTATATTCACACATTATTTACAAAATGTCAACAACGGAAGATTTGTCCATCCAGCCATACATGTTGGAGCCAGAGTCGGACCCGGCGGAGCGAGATGAAAATGACGATGATGCACCTTCAGAACAACGTCTTCATATGGATGTAACGCAATGGTGTGTTACTATATTTACACTAACTTCTCCATCCATGCCCACTACTACAATACTGCCTGTATTACAACGACTATTTAACACAGAAGTTACATTATAATCTAAAACGAGCACACAGCGCTAACATATGAAGACGGTGCAACTGCTAATGCTAACAAAACAATGACAGGGACGTCTTATCATCACACTTTTTAGCGTTATATACAGCTTACCGAAGTGCTCTGTTCGTCGTCTCCATAGATAGAAGGAACTGACCGCTCAATCAGACCAAGTCTTTCGGCAAATCCTTCTTTATACTGGCGGAGGTTGCTGAAGCAGTCGTCCTTAAAGTGATTCGCGCACACAAAAATGACCTTACCCACAGATGTGGGTACATTTCTGTGAAAAATAAAACTCAACCAGGCACTTCGAAAAGGTTCTGATGCTGGGAGACGGTGTAACGAAGCTTGTGGGTTACTACATCCAACAACCGAACATTTTGACTTATCCTCTCGTAACTTCGGTTGGACTACAAAATCGCAGCGAGAAACAAAAATGGCGGATTGCTCGAAACGTCGATGTCCTAATTTGGCAGTTCCGCTGAGAATACTGTGACGTCATTGTTCAAAAAACGTAATAGAGAATAGAAAAATCGAAACCGATCGCAAAATATGACCAAAACAGAATATAAAGATATCAACGGAGCACCTGAAGAGACTACTTTGAACTTTTCTGTACTTCTAAACACTCTAAATATACACCAAAATGCATTTAAGGGCTAAAAAAGTGGATTTAGCATGATATGTCCCCTTTAATACATTTTATTGAAATTGGATATTTATTCATGGTTGTTATTGATTTTTATTGATGTTTAAGTTTTCTATATCGGGTTTTTATAATCACAGATTTTCATAAATGTAAAATGCACTACGAATTAAATGCATTGTCATCATTACTTTCATCCACTGGCAGCTTTCTATGTTTAGGATTTGAGTTTTTATCTCTATAAATGCTAAATGATTCGTCTTTCACACGTCCAGTACAGTTGCTGTATTCCCACACTTTTCTAAATTTTCGTTTCACTCGACAACAGCAAAAGAGTTTCATCTGAAGACGTGCCGTGTTAGATCAGTCCTGACTGACACGTGTCATGGAGAGACAAGTCGCAGTGCGAGTTCGAGGTGGCGAGGGAAGAACAGGAGGAGAGGCAGAAGCTGCTGTGCTGCCCCGCCTGGGCGAGAACGATGGAACAACCTGTGGCCAGAGGGGGGCGCAGCTGAGCGGGGAGCCAGCTGAGAAGCGACTCGGGCTCCTCAGAATCGTCCTCCGTCTCCTCTGGAACAAACAATAGCGAGACATGGGGAGGCAGTCTGGAAACCAGGGGAGCCGCTGACTGAACCTGCAGGAGCTTTTCGTGATAAAATCCGGGGAAGATTCACAGACTGAAAATGTGTAAAGCTTCTAATGGAGCTTCCGATTGAAAAACACTCCTTAAATTATATAGTTCATTTGCTTCTTGTAAGAAAAGCAGCCGAATTCACTTCATAGCATCAAATCGTTGACCTGCTTGATGTGGAATTGGACTAGCTTGAATATTGTTACCAGTGTGCGTGTAATCTGACTCAGCAGATTTGACTAATCCAGGATTGGGAGCAGCCTCCTGCTGCTCATGCTAATGATCCATCAGAAGCTTTCGCTCTAATCAAACTAATGGCGTGAGGCTTGTTTAACTGTATTTTTGAAAGCTTTTGAGTAATCCATATTTACAACGACGCGAGGAACAAATAGTAAAAGAGCGGCTTTACTACACAAGGGAACGTCCTGAGGAACCTGAAACTTCAAAGAAACAAAATAATTCATTTAATGAAAACGGCATTTTTAATTGATGTTATAAATTCAGATTGACCCGACTTCCTGTGTCATTGGCTTCTTCTCTGGAGGAAATGCTGCCCCCTAGCGGATAAAGGAGGGAGCTCAATTTAATGATGTTTGACGTGAAACGATAATAAAAAGTTAACTTTTGCTGCTTAAAACACAAAATGTAAACATTACAATTTCATGCTGATCATTTCTCACCGCAGAAATAAATCGCCATCATTTCTGATTCTTTAACGTAGGATTCACTGGATTTCACCGAGTGCCAGTTCGTTCACGTTCACAGGGATAATAGGAGGAGTTTAGAATTTACCTTCGAGCACGGCGGCCCACGACGCTCCGCTGTCGAACCAGATGTCGAGGACGTCCTCTCCACGGAGATACTCGCTGACTGGACCTGCTTTACTCTGAGGAGACGGCGCGAGAGAGTTTTGAATATTTGCAGGGAATTTGACACGTGTCATTTGACACGTGAATGGCAAAACAAAAAAACCTGCTTAACTAAACAATCAATGACAAAACCGTCTTCACATGTTGGGTTTCCTCACCTTCTTCAGGACGTCGGGGGGCAGCAGAGCCTCGATGGGAAGCTCCCACCAACAGTCGCTGCCTTTCTCTTTGAACAGTTTGGCAATGTGGGACACGGAGTACCTGCACAGGACGGACAGATGGACACTGCTGACACGGTTCCAGCTAATCAGGATGTGTTAAAATGGTACGTCTCACTTTTGTAATGCTTTTATAAACAGAAGAAAACAATCAAATAGACAAGCAGTGTTTATTAGTTGGTCTAAAAGTTTGTATGCGACGCTGAAGGAAAAATGTCAGGAGTATTTATTTTTCTGACTTTGAACAAAGCAAAAATCGGTAGAATATTAAAGTGCAAATACATGATTATTTGCTTAAATATTGACTTAAAGGATGTGAAACTGTCAATAAAAACTCATATTTTCTTTTATATCAGCAGTGTCAAACTCATTTTAATTTAACAGTCAGAATAGCTTAAATTTCAACATCTTCTAAAGAACTCCAATTATATGAATAATAACTGGTTAATAAAGAAAACATGACAAAACCGTGTTTGATTTTATTTTTTCTGCATTAAAGAAAGTTTGCTGGAGTCTGTGTTTCAGCCTGTAGCGTCTTACTTGTTAATGAGAGCGTCTCCGGTCTCTTTGTGGTAAAACACTGGGATCGGGACGCCCCAGCTTCTCTGTCTGGAGATGCACCAGTAGGTTCGTTTGTCCAGCATGGCCAGCAGGCCGCCCCTCGCCGACTCGGGCAAAACGCGGACCTTCTGCAGCGCATCCTGGTCAAACGCAAGGAGTCTTTAAAATAGGAACTACGTCCTTTATGCAACACGTAACGGCGGGAATCAAAACTAAGCGGCTGAGGTTTGACCTTTGCTTTGTCTTTGAGTGACGCTGTGTTGATGAACCACTGCTTACTGGGCAGGATCACCACCGGCTGCTTCGTGCGCCAGTCGTACGGGTAGCTGTGGACACACTGCTCCTCCTTCACCAGAGCGCCGCACGCCTTCAGCATGGAAATCACTAACACACACAAACACACACACACACAGATTTAGAGAGCGCCTCAGTCGCTCGGCACTCTTCCACTTCTACCGAGCCTCGTCTCGCCGTACCTTTGTCCGTCCCCTCTGTCATGACGGTCAGGTCCTGCAGGTCCGGTCCGGCCATCTTGGTGAATTTACCATCCTCATCCACCATACACTCCTTTGGAAGAAGGAAACACACACACACACACAGTTACGGTATCTTAACAGTCTTGATTTCTCAAAGGAGAGGGTTTATTTTTAAAGAGACCACGTACCACAGGGAGTTTGAACTGCGACGCCACGCTGTAGTCATCCATGCCGTGAGCCGGCGCCGTGTGGACCAGCCCCGTTCCTTTAGCCATGGTCACGTGATTGGCCGGCAACAGAGGGACCTGCTTCTCGGGGATTGTGGGATGTTTGCAGACACCGCCTTCGAGCTGGGAGCCTTAGAGGAAGGAGATGGTTGTGTTTTATTGAATTCTATTGGTTGTGAGGAATGCCAGCTTATCAAATTCCAAGATTCCACACTGGTTCGCATGTATCCCAGTTAATTAAGCAGTTTTGATACTGAGATGAGGGGACATATTGCAGTCAGTGGACTGTCTTTCTGTGTGTGTGTGTTACCTGTGAAGGTGGCCACGCTCTGCAGCTCGGTGCCCAGCACTGCAGGCAGGCTGGCTGTGCGCTCGGATGCGACCAGCAGCAGCTGAGAATTGTCTGCCCTCTTCACCACAGAGTACCTGGAGACGACAACGCAACATGGTCAGAGACACACAACGTGACGTTTGACTCACCAGATGACCCACCGTGAATCTAACAACGCTGCTCTGTTTTCGTGTTTTAAAAGTCCAACGAGTCACATGAAGTGGGAACCTGAATGTCTAATGAGTGAGGAAGGAGACGCACGGCGGTGTCGTGGTTTGTCTTCGTGACGGTTGCAGAAAGGATCCCTAAAAAAAATTAATTTATATATATATATATATTTGCTATGACATCAAAAGCATCTGTTGTCTTACTTGGCGTTGGGCATGTAGCAGACGGCCTGGTTGGCGGGTATCGTCCACGGCTGCGTGGTCCACACCAACACGGAAATGCCTTCCAGACCTGCAGAGGGACGCACGCACCCACATGCCGTCAGGAGCTGGAAAACTGAGGACTGGTTTACCTTTGTGTGCGTTACCTTCTTCTGAGGCGATGTTTGGCGGCAGCGTGACCAGCGGGAATGTGGCGTAAATGGCTCTGCTCACATGTTCGGGATTGTACTCCAGCTCCGCCTCTGCCAGGGCGGTCCTACGAAAGCATAGACGCCTTTGCTGTTTATTTTAATAATTTATTTATTTCCAACATGTGCCAAAAAAAGAAACAAGTGAAACAAACATAATGAATAAAGACAAAAAAGAGACACTCGTGCAAATGAGTAATCCAGAGATCACATAAGACACACTCCAATTTTAGAACTATCTATATCTATAACTATCCTTTAGTTTAAATTACATAAAGACACAAAAACATTTTTATCTTTCAAAATGATCATTCCCATCTGCCATGAAGTTTATGAAATAATGGAATTTTGCTAAGTTTGGATTTGCTTCAAATCTTCAAAAAAAGAAAATTTCAATGTACCCAAGAACTTGTGAGCAAGTTAAAGTTGCTTTCTTCTTTTAGTTTAACCTTGAAAACAAAGGTGGAAAACTTTTATACTGATGCAGGTTTATTAGAAATAAACACTTGACTGTTACAAGAATATGAACTAAATCCCTTAAAGCAAAGAAAGTTGCTCAAACCAGGCAAAGTTGAACTAAAGTTTTGATCAGTATATTAGGATAATAATGATTTGGTACATTGAACTGAACTCCAGTCATTAAATCAAAACGGGATGTTTGTTCTTTTTCCTTGATTCCTTGATACAATTCCCAGCTGACTTCCTACAGGGTGAGTTTGTACCTTGACGAAGGAGACCAGAACACTGGTTTGTAGTCCTGGTATATGAACCCCTGAAGAGAGAAAAACAAATCAGCCTGATTCATCCTACGACGTCTGCAGTGACGAGTCCTCTCCCCTCCTTCACCTTGCTGTGCATCTCCTGGAAGACCTTCAGCTGCGTGGCCTCGTAGGCGCCGTCAAACGTGTAGTAGCACTTCTCCCAGTCGGCCATCACGCCCCAACGCTGGAAGGCGGCCTTCTGCCGAGCGATCGCCCCCACCGCGAACTCCCGCGCTGCACGAGACAGGTTAACGACACGTCAGCAGCCGCGAGCATCTCGGCGTCCCGTCGAGCGGCGTCGGGCGGTCCTCACCTTTCTGTCGGATCTGCAGCGGACTCAGCCCGCTGGTGCCCAGCTCCCCCAGAGCCTTCAGCTCAATGGGCAGGCCGTGGCAGTCCCAGCCCGGGACGTAGTGGACCTGCCGGCCCCACAGCATCTCGAAACGGTTTCGGATGTCCTTCAGGATCTAGAACCAACAAGAAGAAATCAGGAGCCTCGTTTTGAAAAAGGTGGGACACAAAAATAATAACAGGCTGGATCATTTCTCTTGATCCACAAGGACTCGTTTCTCATCATTTCAGTATGAAGACTCACCTAATCAAAACCCTGTCGACTTGATTTAAGATGATTTTCAAAAACAGATTGTAAATGCCAAGAAGTGGAACATGTAGCACGCAGCCATCCGACACTGGTTTGGTTCCACGTATATATCAATTACTGAGTAACGTGGAGGAACATCTTACTTCCCCATGTTGTAATGTGTAACAACAGGAAGAAACATGAACGGTGTGATCCCGTCACCTTATTAAGCGCGTGTCCAACATGAGGGTCTCCGTTGGCGTACGGGGGTCCGTCATGGAGGCAGAACTCCTTTTTGGCCTTTCTGGCTCTCTGCCACGAGTACAGATCTGCAAAGCCACACTCCTTCCAAGGAAGGTAGAAATAAGAGAGTATTCATATTTTTTCACAGGACAACATTAGAGCATCAGGTTAAACTTTTAGATTCAGACAATGTTGAAGCCTAATATCTGTCTCAAACTCACAATTCAGAAACACGTGCTCAACATGTTAAACGTTATAATAAATCACTTGCACCATTTATTGAATGTTGGATTGTTTTCCGGTTTATCATGCGAGAATGTAGAATATTTTCAGCTATCTTGTTTTTATATCATTGTCTGTATTATTTTGCTGTTCTTAAATCACTGTCCACCTTGTGGTACAAATAACGGATTATCTCAACGTTTAATAGTCACTTATCAAATATAAAAGCTTTTAACAATGTGTGCCACATATTCACAAATAAATTACAATCTTGCTTTAAGTTTTTCATTATTTTTGTTAGTGTCTCACATTAGGAACTGTACATAACTAAAGATAAAGGTTCAACATAAATAGAAGGAAAGTTTAAAAAAAAATTACATGAAATAAGGTTATTTTAATATCTTCTCGCTACAAACTTTGCATTTGGCCTCATTATGTCTACAGATGTATTAATCATCAAGTCAAGTTACTAATAAATAACTTTCTTTGCATTTTGATTAAACCCACTTTCTGTATGTGGAGCTCCCGGTCCAGAAGCTTCTGCCCGGTGAGTTTCATGGGGAAGTCAGTCCGGGGGAGAAGCACCGTGTCCCGGTACCGAGCGGAGTCCTCTGCGGGCTGAGCGCCGCCTTCTCCCGGGCCTGCGCCTTGACACCGCCCGGAGCTGAAGGAGAGAGCCCGGTGGAGGAGGCCGCCTCCGTCCCGCCGGGAGCCCCACCTCCTCAGCGTGCGGCCCGCGGCCGACACCCGGCACAGCAGCAGCATGGAGGAGAGACGGTTGAAGCGGAGGAAACGTTGAAAGTTGACTTGTAGTTTATGTGTTGTGACAGTGTGACGCTAACGTGCGGCCATGTTCGGATGTTCCGTCCTTCTGAAGCAGAGTTCCACCCGGATGAGTTAGTGCAGAGGACAAGTAAGGAAACACTGTGAGGTCAATATTATCACATTCGCGTTTTCTCGGTAAGGCGATAGACTTATCAGTGGAGGACGCTGTTCGTCCACGTTGGATGAACGATGTCTCGTAATGAAGCTGATTTACTTTGATTACACGTAATATAAAATTCATTTCTATTTAAAAATATAAAAACAAATAGTCTTAATAGACTTGTTGCCCCGCCTTTTATCTTCTCAGCCGAAGCACCAGTCAGACTAAAATAAAAATACAAATAAAGAAAATACATTAAAGCAATAATATTAAGAATCTTAATCTTAAGCGTTTACGTTTTTGTCATTATTTGCACAAAATAAGAATATGATTCAAGATATTTATTGTCATATGTACAGATAAATAGATACGTATAGCTACTGTACATTGAAAGGCTTACTTTGTTAGTCCCCAAACCTTAATTAACGAAAAGAAGAGAGTAGGTACAGACAAATGGGCTACTACTTAAGTTGACTGTGCAGGAGAGGAAAGAAGACCGAGGGGCTTATATGAAATCCACCCCGTAAATCAACATTCCCATAATGAAAATGAAAATAAAAAGTGATCAAGTAACAGCAAGTAGAAAAAACTAACAACATTTTTTTATAACAATCACCTAAACTACACAACATATGTTCTGATGATTAAGATTAACACTCTTAATCTCCTCGTTTTAATATATTTCCTTTATTTCATTATAAAACACTGTGAATTGCCTTGTATCTGAATGGTGCTATAGAAATCCATTTGTTTCTCAAATGTGAGGTTAATTGGCGACCCTAAATTGCCTTTAGGTGTGAATGTGGGTGTCTGTGTTTGTCTGTCTCTGTGTGCTTGTCCTGTGATGGACTGGTGACTTGTCCAGGGTGTGTCCTGCCCTGTGCCATAGTTAACTGGGATTGGCTCCAGCGTCCTGCGACACTGCAGATGAAGCGCGATGGATGGATGGATGGGTGGGTTGGTGGATGGATGTTTACAATACCATAAGTACAATAATGACCAATTAAAAAGTAGCTTTTGCACAAAGCCACAAGTAACAGTTACAACAGCTGCATAAATTGACTTATTTCAAATTATCATACCAAAACAGATCACTTAAATTTGTGAAATATTTCTATAAAAAAAATTGTATATAGTTGAGAGATTATACTTTCTACTTTCCTACCATCTGAGTCAAGTCAATCTTTTATATGTTTTTAATAGACTACATTATGTGGCTAGAGAGTCCATTGCGATCATTTCCGACGGCCCCTGAACGCAGCGTGGCGCGCGTGCGGCAGGTGGGATCCGTTGACTTGATGATGTCAAGGCCGGTATAAAACGTGCGGCTGCGTCTCTCGTTTCATTCACCTTGTCTTCACCTACCAGGAGCCACGAGGAGCCGCGGCAGCCACACACACACACTCTGAAGATGAAGACACTTTGCACCGCGTACCTGGTCGTTCTCCTGCTGACTCTCCACCTCTCCTCACAGGTCAGTGCGCCATGACTCCAGTGGAAGAGTTAATTAAATTGTTAATTCTGATTAATTTTCCAATTATTATGGGGTGATCAAGCTTAGAAGAAAATGGGAGGCTTTTGAAAAGTCAAATCTCTTTCAAACGAAGGATCAGTTACATATAACTAATGCGCTTCTCAGTTTTCACTTTAAATGTTTTTGGCGTGTAGTCTGCCCTGAGAACTTTTTTTTTTTTTTTTTGCTAATTATCTTAAACTTCTGGCACGTTTTTTAAACTGAAAAGCAATTTTCACAGTGCTCCTGTGTTTTGCAGATAATCCGTGCGCAAGACTCCACGACCGACTCCACGACCGACTCCACGACCGACTCCACGATGACGACCGAGAACACCATGGCCAACACCTCCATCACCATGCGGACGACGGTCTCTCCGAACAGCAGCTCCGGGATTACCGACACCTTCACCCTGCTGCTCCCTCTGGCCGTGGCCTCTTCTCTACTCCACGGATGCTCCTAATGGCCAGACTCCTCGATAGCGGACACACGCAGGTTGGACTGGGTGGGACGCATCCAACCCCCACTAACCCCATCCCAGTTGCAAAAAAAAAAAATCTGTCGTCCCAAAAATGTTTCGGATCTCTTTTTCTGCCATCGGATGGTGGGGGGCATTGATAAAAGAAGCGCGCAGTGCTCCGTAGTGTCTTCTTTTACGCATCACCCCCCTGGACGCGCCCTGCTGTTTTTCATGTGTCCTGCTTTTTCGATCGGGGGAGGGGGACTGGGGACTTCCCCCACCCCTTCAAGGACTATGAGAACGCCTGATGTCTTCTGTGTGTGGGGCGAAACATGTTTTGACGGGTAATTTGTGCTCATTTTGCGCTTTAAATGTCTAATGGATGCTTGATACAGGTTTCTTTTTTTTAGACCTAAAAGTGATTGTAAACGAATTTAGAAACTTTGTACAAGTGTCATTTTAAGGTCTTGATTTTTGCAGCATGATTCAATAAAGATTAAATTGTAAATTGACAGCCATTTGTTTTTTCTTCATTGCGTAAAGTTGTTGGGCAAGTGCAGTTTCATAACGCCCTCGGCCTATATTTGTCATTGATTCAGGTGATCTTAAAGCCCCTTGGAGCTGCAGGTGTATATAAGGAAGGTAGGTCAGCAGAGAACACAAAATCAGATCGGGTGTCTGTATCAGTTGCACCAGGGGTAATCCTGGATCTGCCTCAAACTCTTAAAGGCCTTTTAATCTGTGGCTTTGGGCAACGGTTAACTTGCTCTGATTGAAATTTACAAATCCTTTTAGCTTTCTTTTTATACATCCCTGATGTTCGGCCTTGACTTGGCTCATAATTACTGGATAAGCCAGTATGTGTTGGTCATAAGTGTTACATTTGAGGAAGTGAAGTACAACCAACTTGCTCCCAAGTCTAGTTTTGATCACTTTCACAGGAACGTTATTGTGGGGAAGCTGAAAGTCTTGGTAAATTGTCATGACTACTGGCAATACATTTCACTGTCGCGTCATTTTCTTGGTCTTGCCAGTATTTGTGTGCAAATTTGTCACCATTGGTAGTGAAACTGCCAAGAAAACTCACACTGGAACAAACTTTATTTTTTGTCTTTACTGTAAGTTCCTCTGTACATGAAATATCAGAGTTCTTTGGTGTTCAAAGCCTGTGTTCTTGAATGTGATGCTACAAGGTCGAGTAAACCATATCAAACGGTAACTATTGTTTTTGCGCCTGACAAAGGGGGGGGGGGTGAGTAGCGGACTAATTTGAAAGAACCACTTCAATAATTGACGGGGAGCGAGTGAATAATTGAAAGGCCTCAGAGCCTTACCTGCCCCTTCAGCCGGCGTGCGGGCTTTGCTATCAAAGAGCCTCTATGTACGAGAGGCCGACTGCTGGAATCCCCCCCCCCCCCCCCACCCCCCCTTCCAAAAA
The DNA here is from genome assembly GCF_963383615.2 of Lipophrys pholis. Classification (NCBI taxonomy): domain Eukaryota; kingdom Metazoa; phylum Chordata; class Actinopteri; order Blenniiformes; family Blenniidae; genus Lipophrys; species Lipophrys pholis. Next base: position 4,107,998 of record NC_137633.1, on the reverse strand, counting down.
ACCCACCCTTGATCTGTCTGGGAATTGCATGTCGTTCTGCCCACACGACAAAGGCCACATTGTCCTTTCCCGTCTTATCTTCAAGATCAGGACCCCGTGACCCCCTATCCTCCATGTATCCTCACTTCTTCATCTGCTTGTGTTTTTGAAGGGCTCGGCTCTTTCGGACTGAGATCACTGAAAACCTAAAAGGGCCCCGGTGAAGCCGCGGCCACATTCCTGCAACATGGCCGCCGTGAAACTGGAGTGCGGTCAGGTAGAGGGAGTGAAGAGCTCTCCTCTGGCTGACCGTCGGAGTGTGACCACTTTGAAACCACCTCCTTCTCCTTGCCTTTGGTAAACTCCACCTGGAAAATGTGGGGGGGGGGGGCAATCCAGGTGTGGGTGTTCATTCACTAGAAGAGGGAGGAGGAAGGGCATATCGTGGAAAAGTGAAGGACACTCCACGGCTTTCAACAATCTCTGTCTCAATCTCTTCGCAGCAGGAATTTGGATTTTGAAACTACAAAACTGGAGGATGTGATGTTCAGCAGCGCTGCGTTTGAACGCCCCTTTCTTCTTCTTCTTTTCTACCTGAATGCTTCATTCTTTCCAAAACGGTTTTTCTGATTCAATCATTCCACACTCCAAAACAAAACAGCTCAGACTTTGTTGCTCATCAATAAGTCAGAGGCTATCATGTGCTGGAAAACATCACCTTAGCTGTGGTTTCCCAGCACGATGCTTATGTCACCTCACAGCTCCGGGGGGGGGGGGGGGGTCTGGTCTTTCAACTGCTTGAATTGACACCTGTGGGGGGTGTTAGAGTTGTCATGTCGTTATTGTGGTGATGTGATGACCACGTGCTGAAGCAAAGGAAACAGGTACATTTCTTAGTGAGATGTGTGTGAAGTAGAAATTCTTTCGTTATTTTCTCTGTTTAGGAGTGAATCAGATTCCTGTTTGAGGACAACTGAATCATGTCTCATGACTCTCTTTGGGACAGATTTGCTTTCAATTCGTTTGCGAGTGAAAAGCACCAATTCATTTACAACTGCTTGGCTCAACCTTTAACTATTCTGAACGTACGCTTGACAACACTTTGTGTCGTCGATCAAAAAATTCTAATTCAGACGTCCCCTTTGAGTCGTTCTGAGAAACGTCTCACCGTTTGAGGTTGAACTAATTGGACGTGAAACATATGCATGTATAAGTATTCACATTACATCACATTGTAAAATAGTCAACAGCAAAACATTTAAGTTTGGCCCATAATTGCTTTGCCTATTTTTGAATGCAAGCAGTTGAATCTGCCAGCAGTAAGCGTGCATGTGTTTTTTTTTTTTTTTTTTTTGTTTTTAAGTTAGAAACAAAGGGAACCACTGCACAAACCACAACCGCCTTACAAACAAAAAAAGCAGAAGAGATCCCAGAATCAGGTCAGTTCTCGCGAACACAGAAGGTGATGTTGGACGTTAGAGTGACAAATATTTGCACAAGCTGATCAGACAGTCTGATGTGTGTCTCTCATCCTCGGCTTCATTAAAAAGACTCACAAGAGTCACACAGTTGCTGCCTTTGCACAGTGATGCAATCTGTTTTACAATTTCTTATCTGTAAAAACCATCAAGCTGATTATCTGTGGATATTTCATTAAACGGATGTTTATTCATGCAGCCACAAACTCTTCTCTTCACTCTGCGTGGAGAGGGTGTTGTACATTTTAAACAACGGTATTTATATTAGATGAGCTTCTCAGACCAACTTCCGATGAGAAACCCTGCTAAGGAGACATCATGGGTGTGATGTGCCTCGACGCTTTTCATTAACACGTCCTCCTTCGAGTTTGCGTAACGCGCACTGGGATCAGGATCAAATGAGAAGCACTGGAAAGAGCTGGGCAGGTGGGAGGTAATGAAGACAAGATGAAAGAATGGAGAAAGAGAGAGAGGGGGGGGGGGGGGGGGGCACTGTGCAAATCCACACATCCGGAGAGGAGAATGTCAAAGGAAACAAGAGCCTGCAAAGAGCAGATCTCTACATGGCTTTTCAGTTAACCAACCAGTTCACATTTATGTAACATTCTCCTTGATTAAAGGGATTACTTGACATGTTTAGCAGCAAACACTGTAAGGTAGAGTCTGAAAGCAAGATGAGATTGTGGTTTTGGCCTGGTGTAGGCCCGACATTCGACTGTATTGAAAATAGAGCTTTAGCCGATTAATCCTATTCTTGATTATCCTAATGTGACCTGCGACATGAGATAGAGGTGAGACGCACGGCGCCCCGGACTGCGTCGGAGTCCGGAGGAGAGAGGCTTTGGGCCGTTCTCAACTCCAGATGCCCTCCCGCCTGCTAAAATTAGCATCAGGTCCTCCAACGGATGAATGCCTACAATAACATGTGACAAAACCAACACAACTCATTTTCACAAGCAGGGACGAGGAAATTATCGTCAGCTATTCTCCCGCAGGGCCGTGAACTCTCACACATTGAGTTTTAAACTCCCACATGCCCTCGGTGGCGAGATGAACGTTCGAACATTCGATGTGAAACAAAGCAAAAGTAACCCGATGCCACTTCCACACACTGTGTGGACACACAGAGCCCTCCAGAGTGCAACAGACACATTGTGTACACAGTCGCATGACAATGGATTAATTACTCCGTTGCTCTCACCAAGTTTGTGACATCGGATTAGTAATATAACAAAGAGAGATTTAGAGTTAATTGTGCTGTATGTGGATGTGGACCCTGGTCTTGCATGCATTTCAATGTGAAATGATGCGTTTTCTTATTAGTCGCCTCTGACAGTTTGCCAAAGATCATGTGTCAGAATTTGAATGGAATGCTGGAGAAGATGGCAAAACAATTTGTAGTCTCAAAGCAACAAGTGCATAAAATGTAAAAAGCGGCAGAGAGACCGAGCTGAAGAAAACATCTTATTGGAATAAATTTGTTTATTTGAAGGCAGCTGGAGGAGTCAGTACAACCACTCCATAGTCGGTGAGTGCATTCATTCCTACACCCACACCAAGTACAGTTTTCGTTCCACCGCAGAGAAGTGAAGTCGAGGTTGATCCACTTTGAAAAATGTCCCGATGGAAGAATCACCGTGGTTGGACTTTGTTGTCTTATCCACACGTTTGCTCCCTCCCCGCGACTCCCGTCTCGTCGCTGCACTCCCGGGAGTCCTCGCAGTCTCCGATGGAGGGAAAGCCAACCCTCTGCTCCATCCACTGGGCGACCCTGAGAAGCTCTCCGTCTTGGAGGGCGGGGCCTATAAGCTGTAAGCTGATGGGGAGGCCACGTCTCGATAAAGCCGTGGGCACAGAGACAGCAGGGAGTCCTGGGGTGAAGGGAAAAAACAAAAAAGGAGAGTTGGAAAAGAATTTAGCGACAAGGTGGTGATTAGGCTCCGAAGCGTAATTACTTCACTTTAGAGAGTGACGTAATGTCTTAAATGATGAGCAGTTCACACGGGCGTGACATTAGCCAGAAGATAAGCAAATTCAAAATGGGGAACTGCCGTCGACTTACAAAACCTGTCACTTCCCGTTTTTGCGCCACAATGACATTTATGACTCGTAACAAGCTGGAAAATGAGAAGAAGCCTTAACTCTGCTTTCATTAAACAGTGTGATAAGAAGAATACTGCAGTTCCTCAGTCCTCGCAGACTTACTTCCTGCATGACTTTGAAAATCCGAAGATAAGACTCCATGTTGGATTTTCTGTGCGTGCTGAGAGCAGCATGACACCAAACCACACAGGATGTAGGTGGAGGGGGTGTGCGTTTTCTTTTTTCATAGTTTCTGTATTAAAGTGAATCTTTACAAGAAATCATGAAAGCAAAAAAAGAAACAATTGGAATTTAAAACTCATGAAAATGTCATGAGGGGAAAGTAGAGTCAGTGGGTTAACTGTCACTACTGGTGAATGAGAGATAATTATATCATTCTCCTGTAAATTCTCCAAATATCTCCTATTTTACAAATTAAATTTACAATGAACCACAGTTACAGGTCAGAAAAACATCACACATTTAGTATCGCGAGGACTTAAACGAGTTAAAATAAAATAAAAAATGACACTCAAGTATGACTGAGTCTAGTATATAAAGGCAACAAGCTGTATTTGGGAAATATAAAGACAAGGTGGTACTTCAAACTGAACAATCTAATGTAGGCTTTTGAGGCATTATCAATTTCTGACATAATTCAGATTAAATATAAAGTAAATCCAAGATTGTGAGCTGGGGAATAAATAAAATAAAAAATTTCCAACTTGGCCTTCAATATCTTTCAAATGCTTCAGTATTATTGCTGCAATCAAACATTCATGTATTTTCTTTTTCTTTATTTGATGTTTTAAAATCCATTCGTTCTTTTCTGTCTGTCTTTTAAAAGTGCAACGATTGCTTGTTGGAGGAGATCAGGCTGCTGCGCTACCTGCCATGTTGGCAGACTGGGTGAAGACGTCCTCCTGCGAGCTGCGCGCTCGGTTGTCTTCCTGCATGAAGTGGCGGTAACAGGCTGCGTCGCTCAGCGTGGTGGGCGTCAGCAGCACGTCGACGCCTGAGCCGAACACACGCCTGAAATCGTCTGCGATGAGCCGACGCACCTTCTGGGCCTTCACGAAGTAGTGCTGGTAGTTCCTGAGAAAAGTGAGGGGTCATGTTAACGTCTTTCCAACTCGATAACCAAATCTGTTTGTAACTGTAGAGCCTGAAGACAATAGAGATCTGAGAGCAGAGGGAAGGTCACGCTGATAAAGTGACACGCCGGTTTCGGATTCAGTTCAGTCTGTCGCCTTACTTTTTTAACAGATAGTAGTTCCCGCACAGTATCCTGCCTCTCACCACGTCGTTGAAGCCCTCGTGTCGGGTGGAGGAGTACATGACCTCTGTTGAGCTGTCCATCTGGCTGCGGTGGCCTGGCACAAATCAATAAGCTTAGCATGTGGGATGAAGTGACACTACAGTGCAAGATTAAAGGTCCCATTTTAGGCAAAAATATAATTTAGAATGGTTTTCTAACAGTGATCTGAGTCCACACAGTCTGTGTATGAAGAAGGTCTGTCTCTTCCCTCCGGGACGGGCCTGGAGGAGGCATGGACAGACACCGACACAGTCTGTTCTCATTAGAGCTCAGCAGAGGGACTTTTAGACTGGAGAAGTTCAGGACCAAGTCAGATTTGTGGAAATACACTTTGAATACAATGTTGTTGGACACCGATAGGAAATTGTTTAAAAACTGTATAATATGGGACCTTGAAAGTTCTGAACTGGCAGGTACCGTATTCCAGGCCGTCGAAGCGGGCCATGTTGGACGCCACCTCGGCGCAGCACAGGACGTGGTAGCACACGATGGAGTGCTGGGTGTGCGGGAGGGACACCTGCTCCACCCGAGCCCCCGCCCTCTCAAACAAGTCGGCAACATGATTCCAGTGCGCTCGGGTCTCCTCAGACAGCCCCGGGGCGTGGTACTCCTGACATGTGAAGAGGAACAGGACGGACGGGCGGATTCACAAACTGAAAGGATACAGGGTCAACTCCACATTCACAGGTTCACATGTTACACAACCATCTGCCCGCCTTTGTCACAAGCACAACGCTGATTTATAAAAGATATTTTTAAAAAAAGGGATTGACCCTCTTGTTACGATTATATTCAGGCCGACTGGATTTCTTCTAAAGTTGTGGCTGTAGAACCCCCCCCCCCACACAAAAAGTGCCATAAGTGAGTGCTTATGCTACTTTCTCCAAAATAACTTAAACTTTTAAGATCTTTCAGTATCCCTGCGTGTTCTTAAGGTAGAGAGAAGCTCAAGTTACAAACGTGTGACAAGCTGGTGAAGCTCGCCTGTGATTGGACAGGAGAGGTCCCAGTAAGTATAGATAGATAGATAGATAGATAGATAGATAGATAGATAGATAGATAGATAGATAGATAGATAGATAGATAGATAGATAGATAGATAGATAGATAGATAGATAGATAGATAGATAGATAGATAGATAGATAGATAGATAGATAGATAGATAGATAGATAGATAGATAGATAGATAGATAGATAGATAGATAGATAGATAGATAGATAGATAGATAGATAGATAGGATTGTTGTTGTTTAGATTTCACTGTATGGAGGAACAGAATTGCTCTGTCTTCTATGAATCACTTGGTTTCCATCTGTTCTGGTTCTTCCTGAGACAGCCTCGCCCCAGTCTAGTATCAGAAGTTTCCCTCACTGCAGGAGAAACCCTGCAAACTCCAGCTGGTAGAGCTCTTTGCTCTCGGTTCATAGAAATTGCCGTTTCTGTGAAGGTGAAACTTGTATTGACGTTTCCACAGCAGCCATGTGTTTCTTATAAACCCACCTTCGGAATGCCCACACAGATGTTTTTCACGTCAAAGTCTTCAGGGAGCTCGGTTACTGCCGAGGGCGTGGAAACTGTGGTTGAGTCCTGAACATCATGACCCTGGAGAATACCTGTGTTACACATCATTGGATCAGATTACATCATATTTGTAACATTATGCAACAAATTCGAACTAATTCTAAAATGAAGCAAACAAGACGACATGAGTCACTGCAAGTCACAAACGGTTTCCCACCTAAGACGACGGCTGCGTCATTGACACTGCGCGCCATTATTCCAGGGACGTCCATGGAGTTGACGAGCGGGATGAGACCGTGTCTGGACAGCAGACCGTAGGTGGGCTTCAGTGCGACGACCCCACACAGCGCTCCGGGGTTACGAGTGGAGCCACCAGTGTCCGAACCCAGAGCCCTGCAGCGCAAATCCCCCCAGCAAAAAACGTAAACATTGTCAATTGCGAACACGTGTTACTGTCTGTACTTCATTTGGAGAGTGTGGGAGATTGTCTCACAGGAAGCTGGTGAGCGAGGCCACGGCTGCGGCGCTCCCTCCCGAGCTTCCTCCGGTGATCACCCAGTCAGAGTCCGGCGCCGCCGCCGTCCGCTCTCTGTAGGGAGCGGCGTAGCTCCAGGGGTTCTTCACCGGGCCGAAGACCCCGTCAGTACTGCCCGAACTGGAAGGAAAAGAAACAAACGGATAATGGTTGATGTCTTCCACTTTCTCTGAGCTTGTCCTCTCTCTGTGCGGCAGGATCAGACTGCGAAACTGCAAGCTTCTTTCCTTCTTCGTCAAATCTGCAGTTTGTGGGTTAACTTTGTTTGATGTCAACTTGCTTGCTGCCTTTTTCTTTCCTTCTATCTTCTAACTGTTTCCAGTGGAACGCCGCTGCCCCGAGTCTGAATCTGCAGAGGTTTTCCTTCCCTTTTCCATTGTTGAGTTTTCTTCTGAATAAAGATGGCTATATTGTAATCAGTACTGTAAAAATAAAACTTAAGAAAAGAAAAATACCTTAAAAGGTGCAGGGAAAATACTAAATTACCATGACTGACCAGAATCCCCAAATCCCCTACATCTACATTACAGATTTTCCTTCGACGCACATTCAAATTTACAAAAGACAACATGGAATAAAAGCAAATTTTCACAGAAACAAGGTGGAAAAATACACAGAACCTTTGCATAATAATCTCATCCAGCGTTCTCCAGCCCTCATGCAAACCGACATGCTATACGCAAACGTGTGTTACAAACATGTAAATTGAATACAGCTTTTACAATACCTCTGTTTTTCCTTGCGTACGTGCACATACTCTTTAATAGAATTCATTTGACTGCAGTGGCTGACTATTGAGGAAATAAAAGCAGACATGTCAGTGTTATCACTGTTGTCATTGTGTTGGCTCCTGACTATATCGTGATGGAAAATTATTATACTGTATGTTGAAATGACATATATCAACTGTGGTGATTTTAAAGTCAGAAATCACATAAAAGCCCCCGGCAAGTCTTTTAAACAACAGACATTCACAACAAAGGGCAGGTAATTAGAATATAATTATGCTCCCGCAGTTTAAGTTAACTTTAAGGTTGTATGAAACATACAAAAAATGTGCATTTGAGGTAAACTGGTTACTTTAAACTGCTTGTTTGAGTGAATGTGACTATGTTTGTCCTGTGAATCAGCTTTGGTGAAGAAGTGGTTCGGAGGATGGATTTGTTATTAGATGATACAGTTGTAATGTACCGTTTTCATCCGTGGTTAGATCTAACACATCATTTTAGATTAAATCAGTTTTTCCATGTTAATCTAAACTGGATTTGTTTTCACTGCAGCCAGTGTTTCACTGTAAATTTCACATTTGATTAACCGTCAGATTCTCCAGTGATCTCACCCCATCGCAAACTCGTCCATGTTGGTCTTCCCCATCAGCACCGCCCCTTGGTCAAGGAGCTTCTGGACCACTGTGGCATTGTAAGGTGGAGTGTAATCTGTAGTAAAAATAACGGGAGGTTCTCATTACGCACCGAAAAGAGCAGAAAGCGTGAACCAAAACTTGATGTTTTTAATCCATACAGACCTGCGAGCATCCGTGACGCACACGTGGTTTTGACATTCTCTGTGGAGAAGTTGTCTTTGACCGCGAACGGGATCCCGTCCAGAGGACCTTTGGGGGAACCTGAATGAAACCAGATCCAAACGATTCATGACCTGCAAATCCACTCTCTTAAAAACTGAAAATCAAAACGCACGCCTTGCCACCTTTCAACAATCTGGCTTCTGCTTGCTGAGCCTGTTGCAGCGCCAGCTCCTCCGTCACCGTGATGTAGGCGTTGAGATGCTGTGTTTTCTTGATGCGGTCCAGACACTTCTTGCACAATTCTGTCGGGGAGATTCTTCCCTCCCTGAACGCCAAAGACACCTAGAGCATGACAAACCGCCGGTGTGCCGTAAAAACGTCTCTGAAGCCAGTTTGGACATTATGAATAATTTAATGATGGCAGAACCATTAAAACATCATAGTAGTACTTTATTCCCCTTTTTTACTTTACTTTTTTCTTCATATATAATCCAGTATTAACTATCAAAGCAGAGCAGTATGTTCAGAGAGCAGCATTTTGCTGTATTTCTTCTCTGACTGAGTTCTCAGGCATGTTTTGTACCATTATACTGAAATCCACATCAATCTCCAGCCTGGATTTAACCAACTCATGTCCACATTTAACCTTTAAAGGTTCACATGGATTGAGTCTCGGTGACCTGATGTTTCAAAGTCAATCATCAGGAAGCTCAAATGATCTGCCGAACCTTCACTGAGTCCGAATGAATGTACGAATCCTCCCACTCTCCACGCAGCTTATTAGCGATTGGGTGCAGTTTTCAGAATTTTACCTCCATAGTGATGAAACAAACAGACTAATCTGCAGTGTTCCTGTCAATCTGAAGACTCAGTTCTCTATGCACCTTTGTATTTCGATATATAAAATGTGGCAATACCAGTGACAGCAAACACATACGTGGGATACTTTAGCTGATAATCAAGTGCTGTAAAAAAATTTTTTTAAATGTGAAGAAATATCATATAACTCAAGCAGAACTGTCATCGTATTTGACTTTTTCTGCACCCCAGAAGGAATAGTAACTAATGGGGATCCTGAAATAAACAATCAATGTCGAAATTTAATTGCAGATTAGAAGACGCTTAGCAGATATTTTCACAGCTTGCCTTTCCAATCGTGCAATTTCGGTAACCGCACAGAAAGCCACACAAAGAAAGGACACTACATTACACTTGTTAGACACGACATTTGATGAATTATCACGTTATTAATCAGAACGCGACCGGAATGTGTTACGTTTCTTGCATAATCAGAACAAAACTCACTGAACAGTGAAGTTTAAAGTCTCTCTCACCTCTGCAATCGTCCTGCTCAGCATGTTTACAAAGTTTTAATGTCTAATGTTTTAATGCAAACGAGTAAATGATCGTCAACCTTCGTAGCGGTGTGTAGTGACAGGGCGCCGCCATGTTTGACGCCGGAACAACGTCGTCTGTGATTGGACGGCGGTTAAATAAGACGCGCTCTGATTGGTTGAGACCTCGCTGGAGGAGGAAGTGGCATGTAGAGGAAGAGAAGGACATTGTTTTGAAACAACGTTGAAGGTTTTCTTTTAGTTTATCTAAAGTACTGTTTTTCTGACGAGAAGATGTTTATATCGGGAAGGTAGTGGCTGCTCGTGTCAAACATTTACTGCTTCCTGTTGTTTGGCTGCAGCTTTGCCCTCTCTGCAGGGACTTAAAGCATTGATTTCATTCATACCTGTACAGCTTTTTTTTTTGTTTTTTTTAGGCTTTAAATATGAACTTTGCAAAACGTTTTGTGTGCAGAAAGGTGGCCATTCACCTCAGTAATTCACATGTAGTTTCAAGGTCTGGGAACCTGAGAAGACAACTGAGCACCTCCAGCAGATCCATGACTGTCATGCCTGCCTGGGTCATTGATAAATATGGAACCAATGATGTGTTAAGGTTTACTAGAAACGCCAGTTTTCCCACGATCAGCTACCCCAATGAGGTTCTTATCAAGGTGTTTGCAGCAGGACTGAACCCACTTGATGTCGGCATGAGATGTAAGTGCACCACTATATTCCATTTACATATGATGAAATACATTATAGTGACTAAAATATCACTTATTTAAACACGCATTGCTTAAAACTTCTCAAAATATGATAAAAATCGCATTGGATTTCTGTAAAACATTGGTTACTTGCCATTGAGTACCACTAGTATTATTGTAGTAGTTGAGACCAGTCTTGGTATTGATTTGGTTTCAGATCCTTAAAGTCTTGGTCTTGATCTTGACTCGGTTATACGTTATGAATTAAATTAAATTGAATATTCCATTGCCCAATAATCATTATGTTCTTGGTTGTTATTACATTACTGGCCTGTTAAAGTCCTTCTGTGTCCTGCATGTTGAATTTGATGTGTAGCTCTCAATTTGATCTATTTACTTATTTGTTTAATCAAAGTTCATCTGTTGACAGAATCTAAAACCGAAATTCAGTCTATGTCTGTTTGACCTCTCTGGAATGAATTCAGTGTGTCCCACAGGGTGAGAAGTTACTTGTGGTGAAGTGGCTGAATCCATGGGCACTTCATCGTTCATCGGGAGTCATTCACTAGCAGATACTAATATTAAGAGCACTACTAAGATTAAATACAAATACCCCCAAAGTATACACACAAGGGTCACAGAAGGATACAAACAGTAATGGCGACAAATTATGTGTCATTTGTGTCCATGATAAAAAATAATGAAAAACTTGTGAAGTAAGACTTTCTGCTGAAGAATTTTATCATTAGATATTCTTTACTTGAAAATCACTGGAGTTGTTACTCAGTGGACTATTACAATGTTTATATATAAGTACCATAAGCACAACATGACCTGCGTTGTTTATTTCCTCTCTCTGTGTGGCCGTGGTTTGACTGGTCATGACCTCAGTCGATAGGTTGGCCAACCTTAATCATCCACCTTAGTCACGGATGTTTATAGACCTGTAGTTATCTTGCCAAAAATACTTGAGGATTTAGAAGGAAAAATACTTGGGTTTGTAAAATGACTACATACAGGAAAGCCTTAAAGCTAGAAGACTTGCGTGTTTTATTATTTAAGTTATTCATGGTCTCCCCCTGCCAGCCGGCTACGGTGCAGTAACCATGTCCATGAAGCGAGACCCTCTTGGGATGAACCAGTCGAGCAGCGAGTTTCCTCTGGTTCTGGGCCGGGACGTGTCCGGGGTGATCATGGAGTGCGGCCTGGACGTGAAGTACTTCAGGGAAAGAGATGAGGTAAAGAACGCATTCGGCAGATGAGCATTAGTTTGTACACCACAAAGAGTGAGTCATGCTCAGGTGTTGAGTTTACGGTGTAAACGGACATGTTGTGCTTGAATTCTTTATATTTAGGATCGACATCAGAGGAGCCTTCAAAGATCCACAGTCGAATCTGGTTCACGTTCTACAAGAATGAATACGAGATCAAAAAAAGTCATTGTGTGTTTTTCTTTATATGGTGTGTTTCCTAACATTAATGTATCAAGAAGAAATCTTAACTCTTTTACTGCGACGATGAATCACCCCCCCCCCCCCCCCCCCCCCCTTGTAATTTGACATCAGCCTCGTTGTCTTGCTGGCTGCTGTTAAACCATCATGACTGGGGTGAATTACCATATAGGTGATTATTTAACACTCAACACCGTAAGATAAAGACTATTTTTTTGTGTATTTTTTGAGATATCACTAAACTGTTAAAATGGATCAATCAACCTGTGCTGATGAATCCTGATTCTTGATCCCCACGCTGTGCTTGGCAGGAGCAGTGCTCACACACACACACACACACACACCCGGTGGTGTAATAGTGTGGGAGTGTTTTCTTGGCTGATGCTAAGCTGAGTAATGTCTGAGCAGCGTGGATTACCCGGTTCACCCTTTGCTGGCTCTGGTGCGTGTGCTTTGTCACACTCGTCCATCTTCCAGGTTTTCCGCCTCAGCCTCTGGATAAAACACCATGACGACGAAGAAGTTCGGACAAGGATTCAGCTAACTATAGATCTGACTAATCAGTACAAGAAAAAACACTTTTAATAAAAAAAAGCCAAAACAATACTCCCCACATGGATGAGTAAAGGGGCGTTGACACAGCAGCAAGCAAGCTGATGGAGCAGGTGTCAAATTACCAGCACAAGATGTTAAACGTTTACTTCCTGGAAGTGAGTTTATCAGAAGGAAGTGGACTTTAAAGAGACGAAAGGGACCGAACAATAATAAAACAATATTAAACAAACTAAACAAAATCAGGATTCCAGCTTTGCACCGAGTGTTTTATTAATAGTTTGTAGTAATAATAATAAATAAAACATCTACAACCCTCATCAGCATTTTATATAAGCCAAAGCCCTGGTGTCTCTCGGCCGGGGTCATGAGTCGTGTGTGTCGTCAGCCTTTCACTGAGCTTTAGTCTTTCCTTTTCACCCCGGAGCTGCTATGTTTAGTGTCGGAACGTGTGGAGGCGATCCCGGATTAGTGAGTCTCTGCTCAGTAAGGAAACCACCAAGGTGTTATTTTTAAAGTGTGCTTGTGTGAAGGCTAATTTATTTTATCGTAATACTTTATACAGCTTTGATTCCCACAGCCACGTCTCACACAATACATGCTTCTATTATAAAACCTCACATCAACAATGTGTGTATAGAAATTATTATTTATTTTTGTTTTTTTTTATCTTCTCTCAGGTGTGGGCAGCCGTCCCACCGTGGAAGCAGGGCAGCTTGGCTGAGTTTGTGGTACTGAGTGCCAATGAGGTCTGCTATTTTTAATTAATCTTATATAATTATCTTAGATTCTAAATATTTTGTGATCGTTAAACTTTACCCTGTCAATTGGAGGGATAGCAGGAGACGCCTGCAGGTGTTTCACGTAGCTGATACGGACGTTTCAATGACTCCCGGGTTCAGGCATTGCAGCTCAGTTAAGCACGTTACTCGTTAAGATCAGCATTAACTGGTTGTGGATCACAATCAGGTCAAATGGAGCTCCGATCACATGTGAGCCACAAAGCCACTTTTATATTTGTGTATTAATTAGACACATCTGATTTCAAAGCGATTCCACTGAATGAAAAGCCACATCCACTATTGAAATTATGATTCGTTCCCTTGATTCTACCTTTTCCTTTCTCATTTGGTCATAATTTGGTCAGATTTAGTCATTTTGGTAAAACGTTTTCTGATTCAACGTCCTTTCAGCGAATCTCGGTGATTATTGACGCGTGTGTGTGATCCTCAGATTTCCCTCAAACCAAAGTCACTGAGCCACACGGAGGCGGCGGCCGTCCCCTACGTGGCCGCCACCGCCTGGTCTGCGCTGGTCAACACGGGCGGACTGAACAAAGACAACTGTGCCTGCAAACGGTGAGAGACGGTGCTGCCTGGACACACACACACACACACACACACACACACACACACACACACACACACACACACACACACACACACACACACACACAATTTCCACTTGTCCATCCCAATAGAAGCTCCTCGTCCCCCATTCTTCCTCCTGAGCCTCTTTTCGCTGCTTCATAATGAGCCTCTTGTTTGGCTGAGCTCCTTCACGCTGCAGTGAACCTGCAGTGGCTTCAACATCCATCCTTAACGACCGAGGAGAAATACAGTCACACGTGTGGTACGTGTTTTTTTTTTTTTTTTTTAAATCTCTGTCTCTCTCTGGCTCCACAGGATCTTGATCCTCGGAGGATCCGGTGGCGTGGGAACATTCGCTATACAGGTACGCAGGGACAAGTTGACCAAACTGCGTATTTGATCACTTTTTTAAGTGTTAGTCAGACATAAATAATAGAATAAAATGTTGAATTTGTTCTGCTACTGACCTGAATCCTGCAGCTCATATTGCACATTTATGACATTTGATCTGATTAATTTTACGGTCACAGCGACAATACGTCACTCTGATCCACTTTGTTGTGCAAAAACGTCAAGGAATTGGCCGTAAAATCTGGAAATAAGCTGTTAATCCGGTCACTCGGTTAACATAGAACTCTGCAACCTTTTAGCCCCAGATTCCAACAAATGAAACTAAAAAACCAAGACCGGTTTAATAATACAATCCCCGATTTAGGTTTTGATTTGCTTTCTTGAATCTTGTTAATATTTTATTTTACTACTTTTAACACTTTAATAAGTCAGTTTTTAATACAGATAATACACATATAAGTCGATTCCCATAAATTGCGTTAAAGGGTGAACATTTTATTCTCAACTAAGTAGTGTAAATGGTATTTTTGATTACGGTTGTGCAGGAAATCCCAGCCTTGTCATTGCATTATGGATAAATTCATGCTCTGCATGACGGTTTTCTAAATATGAAACAAACAGGTGATTGTGATTTACACAAAAATTGTGTGATTATTTGAAAAACGTCAATCGATCGATGAACAGTCCTCAATACTTTATACCTGGGGGCCACAAGGCAGAAGCCTGAAGCAAAGAGAGAAAAACCAAAAAACTTCAAAGTCAAAAACAAAACAGCCGAGTGGATGTGAATGCGGGGCGAGAGAAAGAGCACTGTTATCTGGGCGTCTCAAAGATTTTACGAGAATCTACTTCTGGCGATGTCCATCAGCATTATGTCATCTTGCTTGTTTCTCTGTGTCCAGATGCTGAAGGCGTGGGGAGCCCATGTGACCGTCACCTGCTCCCAGGATGCCGAGCGGTTTGTGCGGGAGCTCGGCGCCGACCACACTGTGGACTACACCGCCGGGCCCGTGGAGGAGCCGCTCGGGGCCCTGGACAAGTACGAGAATCTGAGCCTCTCACTCGTCCCCCACACTCAGTCACTCCCACAAACCCGTGTGTCTCTCACCCGCCGAAGGTTCGACCTGATCCTGGATAACATCGGCGGCGACGCGGAGCGCTGGGCGCTGACGCTGCTCAAGCCTTGGAGCGGCGCCAAGTACGTCACGCTGGTCACGCCCTTCCTGCAGAACACCGACCGGCTGGGGCTGGCAGACGGCATGATGAAGACGGCCCTGACGGTGGGCGGCAAGGCCCTCAAGGTAAACGACCAGGCTCTGTGGAGGCGAGGAGTGAAGGTCACAGCCTGCCGGCTGGAAGGCATGGCGGAGGCACCATAATGCTCCGGGGCTGCTTCAGACTGTGAAACAAAAAAATAATAATGTAAAATCCAGCTGCAAACAAGGGGAGAAAATTGAAACCTGCCACTGATGGAAGGAATTCAAACAGCTTACACGCTTCGGAGGTGGAAGTTTGTCAGAAATACACATTCATTCTTTTTTAACGACGTGATTATTAATGACGGGAGACAAAATTAGGTTTTGACTTTCAGCAAATTTGAATATATGTCATTAAAAATTCTCATTTTACAAAATGTCTTTTTATGCATTTTAGACTAAAACTAATCCCGAAAAGCTTTTTTTTTTTTTTTTTTTTTTTTCTTTTCCAAGCCCCAATTTAATTTCAAAATTGAAACCAGATGAAGTTCTAATTAAAGAACTGCAAATCTTTTTTGTTTCGCTTGAAGGTCCCTTGTTTACAAAGATTTCTCCACATTCAGCTTTCATTAAAATCACAACCTAATATATTTTCTTAATAAGCGATGTTAAAACTGATTTCCACCACGTCCTGCTTCAAACTTTCTCCAGTTTAAAATCATTTAAAAATCAGCATCACAATCATGACTGCTTTTTTTCTTCTCTTTTTTTTTTTCTTCAAGAAATTACAGTCATGCCACCCGTAGAGCTACGTCAAGGTTAAATATGTGGAACTGATGATGTGAGAGGAAATGACTCAAATCATGTCTTCACATGAAGAGGAAGAACAGCTTCATTAAAGAACAGCTGTGTTCTGATATAAATGCTTATAGATGACGACAGTGTTTGTAGTGTGAACCGGCTTCAGGCCCTCGGGGCTCAGTTTGGATAAAACCCAAGTGAAATTCAACATTAATCGCTCTCTGTCACACACGCACACACACACACACACACACACACACTGAGCTCGCCCACATTTGAGGAAGCGGCCCGTTTGCTGGCTGTGGTGAACGTCGTGCCGAGCAAAAGTTTGCAAGCAGCCTTTCACTTCCGTTTCACCACCTTTTCCACTCGGCTTCGCACCGCACGAGCCGCAGCTTCAGTTCACTCGAGTAATTCGTGCCCCCGGGTCTTTTTACTTTCTGGAGCCCCCCCCCCCCACCGACCCTACCCTACCCTACCCACACCACCCCCAGATCGCCTCTTAACAGTGAAGCCGGTGGACACATAGTGGCGTACCGTCTCAGCATCACGGCGGGGAAAAGCTTCCCAGGTTCGTTCCAGTTTTCAGAGGAACAAGTAAACTTTCTTCCGAAACTGATGGTGGGGAAACGTTTGAGTCGAGAGTTTCACAAGGTGTTTGGGAAAACGCATAAACGTCTCAGACTGAATCAATCTGAGTGAAACAGAAACGTCTTTCTTTATGACTCCGTCTTCAAGCATCGTCATTGTTTATAACGACAAAAAAAAAAAGGCAGTTCATTATGTGTGATGTGTGTATTTTCACTCAAAACACATCAAAGAAATAGATTTCAATAACTTAGAACTCCCAGATCTCGTCCATCAAGAGAGAAATTCACGCAATTAACTCTAAATAAAATAAACACCAGGTCTGTACTTGGAAGTCTCGATACTAAAACTGTTCACTTACACATCGCTTCCCACGTTAAAATAATATTTTATCTATCAATTTGGATTCCAGGTGAACGTGTTTCATGTTAGGATCAAAACAAAGTAGTAACTTTGAACTACTTCCTGTTGGTTGACGTCTCTTTCCTCTTCTGCTCTGTTACATTCTCTAAATCTCTCCAACAGCTTTTCAGTGATTCGTCTCATTACACAACGTTTTAGGACAACTGTGTCTAATTCATTTTAGTTCAGGGGCCACACAGAGGGATAGCTCATCTCAACTGGTTAGATTTTTATCACAATAACGTATAAAAGACTTCAAGGTTTTCACTTTGTTTAAACGTGAAAATTCAATTCAATGGACGTCCAGTAAAATCTTTTCATGAACAACTCCATATTTTAATAAGACAATTCTGAACTCTAGTTTGTTTTTGCTCAGACTAATATAATCAGAGGTCTCTATTTTCTCAGAACATGGGATTTCTGCTGGTTTTCCCAAACTCACACTCTTGGTTTAGCTTCTGACAAATAAATTCTACAGGTTGGTTTCGGCACATTGGCCGCATTAATCCACAGTTTGTGCCCAGTTTAAAAAAAACTATCAAAGATGTCAGGATTACAAATATTAATTTGCCGTTTATATTATCTATTTGATTTAGTGATCATGAATCCTTAATAAACAGATATTCGGAGTTTTGAATTCAACGCTGTTGTTGGAATGTGCAGTGTTTGTCTCCATCTAGTGGTTGATGAGGTTTACTGCAACTTATTTGGCACTTGCCAAGATGTAAAATCATATTTTCAAGATACTTATATATACAAATAAAGACATTTACACTGTAGAATGAAAAAAATTACTTTGCTGGTCCAACAACCTATTATTAACTAAAGGATTAAAAAAAAAAAAAGCGTACAATTAAATAGCTACTCAATGTCTCACTTTATTATGTGGAGTAGGAATTACTTTTCTTCTTTTAAGTCATTTTCTTCTCAAATTTAGTGTTTATATCTTATATTTGGGCTATTCGGATCTTTGAAATCTTGAGTCGTTGTTCAAATTCATCGCACGTCTGTTTTTTTTTTAACCACAAAAATCCTGCGGACCGACAACAAATAACAAATTGTTGCCCGGATTCCAGGTAACCAGTGATCCAGTAGACCTGATTCCAGAGATTCATCAATATATTAATACAGCAATATCAGAAAGGAATGACACCAACTTGCAGAAGTAGATTTCGATTCTTCCCGACTTGGTTAATGCTGAGCACACGGCGACTCCAAGCAGCAGCCATCTTTCCTCCACCAGCAGCCAAACAGGAAGTGTGTCAAAAGGTCAAAAGGTCAAACGTGTTGAAGACGCTTCTCACTGTGTAACGCAGAGGTTTTGACGTTCTCGTGTTCTGGCAGCACCTGGCGAGCGGCGTCCACTACCGCTGGGGATTCTTTGCACCGAGCGGCCCGGCGCTGGACGAAGTGCGCGACATGGTGGACGCAGGACAGGTGGGGGTGAAAACTAAAGCGTGCGGCGGCGGGAGAATGGCGCGTGAGCTTCGGCCTGACTCGGTTCCCTCCCGACAGATCCGGCCGGTGGTGGAGGAGACGTTCGGCTTCTCCCAGGTGCCAGAGGCCATGGAGAAGGTGGAGAAGGGTCACGCTCGGGGGAAAACCGTGGTGCAGGTCAGCCAGGGAGGACAGGACTTATAGAACCGGACGTCTGGAAAAGACCGTCGCTGCTGGAAAAAAGGAGGCTTAGGATTCTTTTTTCTTTTTAATTTAATTTTTTCTTTTGTCTCTCCTTCCTTTTTTTCAATTATTTCTTTTGCAATTTCTTCCCCCATTTTTGGATTTTCTTTTTTTTCTTTTTGTTTTCTTCCCCTTTTTTTCTTTCCCTATTTATAAGAGTAGTTTTCTGTTTCCCCCCTTCTTTTTTCTTCATCGAGGCTTGTAGTCTTAACGAGAGACTGTGAGGAGGTTTATACTGGGATACATGGATGGATTAAAAAACATTTGCTGCAAAACGGAGGCTTGTAATTCTCATTTTTCCCTTTTTTTCCCCTGTTGAATAAATTTTTTTGTCTTTATTTCCCTTTTTTCATTTGTTTTGTTAGGTTTTGCTGTTTTCATTTTTCTTATCTTTTTCTTTGTATTTTTTTCGTTTTCTTTATTTTCTTTTCTTCCTCCCTATTTTTCCTTTCCATTTAAAAAAAATATATTTCCCTTTCCCCCCCTTTCATTTTCTCCTTTATTTTCTTTTTCTCTCTCTCTCTCTCGAGACTTGTAATGAGACTACGAGGTTAATGCTGGGATACATGGATGATATAGATAAATAAAAACAGACTTCATATGTATTTCCTGTTGCGACCAAAGATCCTGACCGATATTTATTTTTCTTACTTTTTTGACGAATGCCTGCACAGAGGCGCCACAGCCGATCGCTGGACGGACGCACAAATCAACAGTCTCCCTCATTTGAACCCGTGCGACGCAGAAATCAATACATTTTGAAGGGACAGGTGTCAAATTACCAGATTTATTCAAGACAAATTATGTAATAAATCCAAAGTTGTGGATTTGCTTCACACCTTGTCGGTAGTGAGGGTCAGTCTGTTAGTGAATTATAAAAATACAACGCTACTTACTCTTTAGTTTTTTTTTCTGTCCCGCCGGCAAAAACATGAATTCTACTCGTCTCTTGACAGATGAAGCTCAGAGATGACAGAGAACCACATGCTTTAATATGTAACAGTTTAACATCCGGTATTTACACACAATCAGCAATGTTATTGTCTTTAAGTGGAAATCTAATCTGTACAAGCAGGTAAAAGTCCAGTCTGTATAAAAAACAACAACTATTAATTCCTAGAAATATATCAAAACTTTACAGTAGATCTATGTGATGTACAAGAATTAGAAAGCTCGGAGGCACGTCAAGACTTCATATCACAGCTCCCGGTTTCTACTGAGAGAGAGGAGAGTTTAGCAGTGTCGTACCGGAGGAAGAGGAAGGCGCGTGCAGCATCGAAACAGGGCTGAAATCCCGCTGCTGGAAACGAGGAGTCTTTGGTCTTAAAGGATTGGAAACGTTTCACTGGTTTGATCAGTGAGTGCAGGATTGTTGGTCCAGTCAACCAGAGTAAACAAAACAAAACTCAAAGTGTCCTGGGTTCCAGTTCATCAGGTCATAAGATCTCCACCGTCCACTTCTGGCTGAGTTTCCCGTCGTCCAGTGTGTTGACGATGACCTGATTCTTGTCGTACTGTTGACCCCCTGGAATTTGAAATAAGTGTCGGACGTCAGGATCTAGTCGGTAAATCTAAAGTCACACATTTCTTTCCTCTCGTTTTAATAAATCTAATTAACCTCCAATAAGATTTAAATAAATTCTGAGATCACATCATTTTAGTTTTGGCCTCTACTTTCTAGTTTTTATTGTAATTTCATCTCAGAAATTGAAATTAGAATTTAAAAGGGGAACTTAAGCCGGCAACCCCAACCTCTCTGTGGTTTAAAAACACGTTTTAGTTCATGCATCCTAATTTCATCCTGAGGGGTAGAGTAGTGCCATAACAACCTTTAAATTTAAGGTTGTTGCGCAGAGTACATGTGATGAAAACGTCTGTATTTTCACATAATTACAACTGAAATGACTAAAAAATAAACTTTCTGCTGTAAAATACAGTGAAATATCTAAAAAAAACTTCTATAGTCTTAGAAACAGGAAATGTCCTCGTTTTATTGACAATCTAGTAATCTAATGTACTTAATACCACAACATCATACTTCCACATTTCTGTTATGAAAACAAGGACAAAGGAAGTGAAGCCTGAGTCATAATAAGCTCAACCAATCAGATTCTGTCCCACGTCGGCAGTAATTGAACCATAACAGAGTGAAGCAGCCTGACCTTTGACCTCCAGGACCAGATCCGGCCGGTGGTGGCAGCGCACCACACCGTCTGGGCTGATGTCCCACAGCTGGTTCTCTTTCCCTCGCTCCGGCGAGACGCACAGTCGCCCGCCCGCCATCATCAAACCGCCCGCCGTTTCCAGGCAACAGTCCTCCGCCAGCTGGACGGAAGCAGACACACGGTTCATTGTCTTATTCAACACCTTTTTGTTTAAAGTGGCTGTGAAAACATCCAGTAATGTTGATAAAGAGAAAAGACCAAGAGAGGAACAACTGATATTATAGTGCAGCTTTTCATTTTTCCAGGTGGCCTTTACAAAAAACTAACCAACGGTATTAAAAGGAGTAACTCAACATGCTTTAACCATTGAAATTAGTTTAAACTGAATGTTTTCACCACCATGGGTTTGGAACAGTTTGAAGAAAGCACAAATAAACACAATTTACAAAGAATTAAATCTTTTAAAAGTGTAAAATTGACCAAAATGACTCTGTATTTTACAATTTATAGAGAAAAAACAACATTATTAACCAGAATAATCTGGTTTTATGATGTAAGTGTATGTACGAGTTTGAAAGTGGAAAAATGCATTAAGTACCAAATAATACTAGATATGAACATAAATACTAAATTGATACTAAATATCAATGAATGTCAGTTATAACTTTTCTCCACTAGGGGGAGCTAATGCAGCACCAGCAGTTTAAGAATGACTTTCATACAGTTGAATTGAATTGAGTACAACCTATTCCACTTAAAATGTAACTAATACTTAGATTATTATTTGAGAACAGTATTTCTTTTTTCTATTTATATATTTATCATGCCCAAGAATTATACAATTTTGGGGGGAGAATTATGAAAACAAGATTAAAAATAAAATACTTGAGTTGTGTTTACGGGGTCTGAGGTTCTAGTTTCGCCCTTTTCTTTTCCTGCCTCATTAGAAGTGATGTGAAATATCCCGCTGACAGACGACAGACACTCTTTGTTGGGATGAGAGACGCCTGTTGGGACTCCTTGTGACTTCCTGTTTTTCCCGCACAGAGTCGATTGTCTCCATTGTGACGTTCCCATGAACACAACTGCTTGTGTCTCCGGGTGGAAAGTGGGAGAGGGTTCTGCGCACGACTCCCACTTATTGTTTGTGTTTCTCACTCACGGCGGTGAGGAAGTGAGGAAATGAGAGAGGAGCGTGCGGTACCTTGCAGGTGACTTGTCCGTCCCGATAGAGCCACACCTGCTCCACGCCTCCCATGTCCTCCACGGCCTGGACCCTCATCAGCTTGATGTCGTCCAGCGCTCCCGTCAGGGACACCAGGCATTCCGTCTCCCTGCTCCGCAGGCGGAAGTACGCCTGCTTCTGTTGGACGACAAGAAACGAAACAAGGGTTTGACAAACAGATTTAGAGAAATGTAGATTGTATGACGATGTATAGTGATTACTTTATAAAATGGGAGTTTTTTGCTACTTTAATGGAGACGAATTGAAATGAATAAAAGCCCAAACCAGCATGAGACATAACTTTAATCGTATCTTATGATGGAAAAAGATTCGCAAATCTGGTGTTCAACAACAAATTAGTACTTGGTGAGAGAGTCGAATGTGGTTGAAGTTTTACATGAATTACATTAATCATAATATAAGTTTTACTTCTTCCTACCCCTTTTCACACATGCTAATTGGACCTAGGATGTTTGTTTGTATGTATATGTGTGTATACTTGAATATAGATAATCTATTTTTCGAAATCTGTTTCCATAAAAATGTAACTTTAATTCATTATATTATCACTAAAGGGTTTATATACAGATTTGTATATATATTTATAGGTATGGTGGAGTATATAGGATTGCACACATATCATGTCTGAAATCAATTAATAAATAACTAAATAATATAAAATAAATTCCGTTGGGGGGCTCGTCCTCGTTCTTCAGTCCAGACTGAGAGATTAATCTGGAGCAAATTGAATGGAGTTTAATTGAAATTATAGAATAACTGAAAGCCTAAAGCAGCACAAGACATGACTTAAATCGTATCTGTTGATCTGCAAAATTAGTGTCGTGTCCCTTTAAGGAGCTGTGGCTAGTGTGCTTGTGCGACAGGAGATAAGATTTGTTCCATTAACACATAAAAACGTCATGAAGAAAGGTCTTATCTTCTGCCTCCATACCTGCAGGAGCGGGCGGAGGGATCCGATTCGCTGCCAGCCGCTGCACCTGAACAAGTCAGCCACCTCGCCGGGTCGGAGCAGCAGCTGTCGGCCTCTGTAGTTACTGCCTTCATACATCACCCACCTGCAGGCACACGCCGTCTCAATCAGCCTCGTGAAATGTTTGGTTAAATGTTAAAGTGCTCGCATCTTCAGCGCGCTGCGCTGTGTGACGTACGTTCCTCCCTCCACCACCAGGGAGCGCACTCGAGTGTCCACGCCGGCGAGATGCAGATTCACCACTCCGTGTGTCAGCACGGCCCGCCGACCTCTGCAGCCATCTTTGGTGAAGACGCTGACGGAGGGGAGCGAGAAATCCTGAGAAGGAAAAGATGATTCATGCATCGTTCCTGGTTTGGGAGAATTTCTTTATTTAGATTTTTTTACACACTGAGAAAAAACAACACTCACATGTCCGGTAATCTGAATAGATCGAATGTTGGTGTCCGACGCCGGGAAGCCCATGGCCTCTGCGTTGGGGTATTCTCCTTCCTCCAGGATGTAGATATTCTCTGTGAACTGGGCCCCTTCATACGCCACCCAGCTGACAAACACACAAATACACATTATTTCTGAAACGGGAGCGAACTTTAAAGAAGAAAACATGAAGAGGCTGTATAGTTGTTTTTCTGTACCTGCCAGCCAGCACCTTGCAGGACCTGGGCGTGAAGTCCTCCTCCAGAGCGTCCACACTGTCGTCCAGAGCCACCAGCCTCCCCTGGAAGTCCGGCTCAGAGTAGAGATGGACCTGGAACGAACAAGCGGAGGCGTCACTAAGATTTGAAAAGACTCAATCAGGTTTGTTTGTTTGGGAAGTGAAGTTTGAGTCCCAGATGATGGACTCTCATCACAGAATTACTCAGTAAAACCTTGAGGAACAAAGTATAATGGAGGGGAAAAGCCCCAACCAGCAGAGACATTGTCCTTTAATGTTGTCTAATGAATGAAGACGACGATACCTTGAACTTAGTTGTTCCCATCAGCATGTCCTGCACAACAAACAAGAGGCCGGTGTAAACAAAACCTTACAGATCCCGTCAGGTTGACTCCCGTGTGAGGTGGATGTTTTCTTACGTGGAAGACGGGCTGTATGGACGAGATCTTGAAGTTGTGTGCTCCCCAGTCCTCGGGGTTGGCGTACATGCCTTTCTCTAAGACGTACAGCTCCCCGCTGAAGCCGGGATTTTCAAACGCCACCCACCTGCAAACCGCAAAGACACTTCACTTACGCACTTTTACACAAACAGTCAAACAAAAAGCACAAAGACACAAAGCAAGACAGATACGAAACAAGCTGGATGAGGGTATTTGCAGGAGACACAAAAAACTGTTTGGGATTCATCAATACTCTCTATTACTGGAAAAACTTCTCAGTTGATTTGACGTCATTTTTAACACTGGATCAAAACACGTAAACAAAACATGTCCTGCTTTTTAAATTCCGCCACATAAGCTCTATAACAAAACAGTGAGCTGCGCTTAAATGCGATCGTGAACAATAATGATCGCCAATTGTGAGTTACAATGCCTCTGGAGCATGTTCCCTCTTGTGTCTGTTCAATAAACGTTTGATTGAAGTCTGAACGCCGCAAACATTTCTAATCGGTCCAGAGCGCGCTGGGAAACGGGCCCAAACCTGCTTTTGTTTCATATCAAACTAGTCAGATCGCAGTATTTCCAACGGAGTTTGTTTTAGTCTGATCAAACATGACAGTGTTGACTCACCCTGACTGGAGACGGAGGCGCGGCACAACTACTGTGGTGTTAGGGAAAGGCGGGTGAATGAACTCACATAATGTGCGGTGGAGATCTAGTTTAGTGAAACTATCACTACTATCTTTTTCCCGCCCTGATCCATCTTCAAAGAGTAGATCTCTGTCATGTTTTCTCTCCTTCTATCCCCCCACCACAACCAGAATAGCAGGAAGCTGCTTCTTCTGCAAAGGTTTCTTCCTATAAGGAGGGTGCTATATTATGGAAGAGTTTTAGGGCCACTGAAGAAAAAAAAAAAATTTGGAGGCGAAAAAAAAAAAAAAAAAAAAAAAAAACCTCCGTGGCCCCAGAAAAAGTCGAAAATCAAATTCGAGATTTTTTTTTTTGCGAGGTGGAAAAAAAAGTCCGTCCATCGACAGGCCAGCGCGTGTGACTGCTTCCTCAAAATGCATATCAGGCGGTTTAATAAAGTGATGAAAAGATGCTTCAGGACAGAATCTAGCTCATAAACACGGTGCAGTTATCATCAGTATCAGGACGAGAAGAGACAGAGCAGCCTGCTGCCTGGTTCCGTCGTGGAAGTTCGTCGAGTACGAAGGACAAAGGCACGGATCCCGGGCTGCTTATTTACATGTGTTCTTATTAATCAAGGAAATCCTGTGTAAAATCACACGTCCATAAGCAGTAAGCAACCCGATATAGTCAGAATTAAGTGATTTAATGTGAATTCACATCTACGCGCAAATGAAGAGGGATGGATTGACGTCTCTCCGTGAAAAAAAAAAAATCTCGACTATGATTTTCGACTTTTTTTGGGGCCACGAAGGTTTTTTTTTTTTTTTAAGCCTCCGAATTTAATTTTTTTTTCAGTGGCCCTAAAACTCTTCCGTACTATATAAATAAAGCTGAAGTGAATTTTTTGTGACTCTTTACAATGTTCAAGAACCTTTTTTTCTTTTTGCAGCATTTGAGGTGATTCGTCCAGCTCTCGCCAGAGATCAGATCGAGGTAAAACAGCTCAATGAAGGCTGCATATAAGTGGAGGTTTATTATATAATAGTAGTGAGGGCCACAAGACGCAGTGAAATGTGTCTCGCTTGCGAGTTTCACGTGCGTGTTTCTTTGTACAACAACAGAACAACGAGTCACGTCTGTAAGGTGAGACGCACGCGCCCAGCGAGAACAGTGAGGACTGGAACGGACGGTTTGACTCACACTCCGCCGGTGATGCTGGCAGATTGGGTTTTGACACCGTGGCCGATGGCGTCCATGTCGATGACGGGGCCCAGCAGGTCGGCGCAGAGTCCCCGCTCGTTAAAGTCCTGCTCGCTGAACACTTTGACGTGAGGGGAAAGGTAATCCTGAGAAGATACAATCATCAGTGACCCACAGGACTGAGATGAAACAGGGAAGCTGCAGTATTTAAGTGACGCTCACAGCGAGTACGGGCCGGAGAGAGCCCAGCCCCTCCTCTGATCCTCCCCACTCGCTGCAGTCGCGGTACTCGCCCTCCTCCAGGACGTACTGCTGCCCTTCAAACGCCGCCTCCTGGTAGCCCACCCAGCTACAAAACATATTAAAATACATTTTGTATTAAAAAAGTGAAAACAAATAAACTTTTCCTTCAAGTTAAAAGCCTTGCATTCACACTTTTTTTTTTTATTTAATTGAACGACGATTTAAAGCAAAAGATTTTCTCTCTTGAATTCACCGAGAGCACGGACCTCTTCTACCCGTCACATGAAGTGTCTCATGTGACACTTTTTATTTCAAATATCTGATAAGTCATATATAGACTGTAACTGTTACACTACGTTAAAATTTGTCCAATACAGTTAAAAATCGTGTTAACTCAGTTTTGAGTGTGATTTTTTAAACATACACATTCATATACTGTATAAATATAAATATTTCACAATTACATTATTTGTAGCCTGTTGTCATCAGCTGCCTTTATTCAGGGGAAGTCGCATACGGGAGGTAAAGAAAATGAGGATTACTGACTTGTAATACAAAACCAGAAGCAAACTCCTTCTCCGAGTATATTGCTTTTTCAACTGAAGAGAATATGCTATTTGTTCCATTTGGAAGATTTCCCAGACTTTCTCAACCTCTTGGTACAAACCCAAGTATTGCCACCCCTCGATCTTTTGTAATATTTTCTTGAGAGATTGCTCTTCGTGCCTCAAAGGTATTTGTATAATTTAGGGCATGTTCAGAATATACGAGTGTGATTCACACTTTCTTATTAGCAGTAAAAAAAAAAACCACAGAAGAGTGTCTGCAAAGAAGTCATAGATTCTCGTAGATAACAAGTATAAATCTTTCCGTTCACTCACAGGCCGCCGAGTATCTTCATCGAGCCAACGGCGGGAAGTGTCTTCCCCTTCGCTTCGAGCTGGTCCGTCTCTGTTTCTTCCAGCTGCTGCAAGCTGGAGACGTCACAGTCCACCTCCATGCACTCGCCTTCAAAGTTGGGCTTCTCGAACACTAAGGCCTGAAAGGAAAGAAAATCACAAAGGATTTCAACGGTCCCCCGCTGTAAGTGTGGCAAATGGGCTGAAATGCTCTTATCATGGTGACTTTAATATGTGTATCCCTAGTGACTGCCAGGTGTGTATCTTTTGGTCCGTTACTACTCAGAGGTAGAATGCCTTTCATGCCACTGAGCGCAGTACGGACTCAAACTACATATCTTGTTGTCACTTCTATGGGTCTTTCAGAGGCTGGGGGCTGTTCGCATTCCTCAGCATGTAGTGGAGAGTGCTGACAAGCTCTGCCTCTTTGACCCACAATCACTACATTTTCAGATTTGTACTGTTACAGTATTTACAGGATCCGTGTACTTAAGATTTCCTTAATTGCATCAACATTTTTCTGAAATACACCTTATTTTCCTTGCATATGAAGCAAAACATAATAACATATTATCATTTTGCTCTCCATTTTCAGTCTTTTCTTAACAGAGTGAAAAAAACACAATAATCAAATTTAAATGTTATTAAATAATTGGATCATTACATTTATGATCAACTGAGCCCAGTTAGCGCCTGACTTCTCTAAGTATCTGGAGAAAAGTTGCACGAGGTCCAAAGTCTTCTCTCTTTTTCACATTTACATGATTAGATTACAACTGCAGCATTTCTCAACCCCATGCGAGTGGCTGTTTTCTTACAATAACCACACCACGCCAGCATGAACCCGCTATAGTACATGTACATGAGTGGATGTGTTGCAGAACAAACCTTGACTTCATTGGGATGCTCCACTCGGATCGCCCCCTGAAAAAGAGACACGTGGCGTCAGACTGATGAGTGACGGTGCAAACGTGTGTGGAGCTGTATATTTGTTGGGCTCTACCATTCGGAGGGGTCTGAGAGAACCAACGAAGGGCTCGGGGAAGCCCCAGGTCTCAGGGCAGGGGTACTCGCCCACCTCCAGCACGCCTATTAACCCATCGAATCCTGGACTGGAGTAAACCAGCCAGCTGCAGACACACAGCGGCGGATGAAAACATTAGGAAGGCGAGGAAAGGCGAACGGAGGTGTGTTCATTGTGAAGCCGTCTGGGAAAGCTGGCCCATCTCGCCCAGAAGATAATAACATCAATAATTAGGCCATTTATGTGAACCAGTCAACAACAGTACCAAATATCCTCCCAGCTCAAATCATGACAAGCACAAGCCCTGACAAGCCTGCGGCATGCGATCCTTCACACACAGAACTCAGATGACACATTTTTCCTGGAACGTTTCAGGAAACGTCAAACGACAAATTAGTTTCAATTAATGAGACTGACATTATCCGTAAAGCAACAACCCCAATTTTATATATTCTAGCTGGACTTACACTCCGGAGTGGACCTTGATGGAGCCGGTGGTCTGCGGGATTCCGTAGGAGCTGATCTCTACTGTGTCGTCACAGTAAGACGCCACGCGGCCCAGCCCATTGACCTCCGTGAACAGGTCGATCTGTGGAACGCTGTAGTCCTAGATAACACAGCAAAGGAGTGAAGAAAAGACTGTAAAATAATGGGATAAACGAATAACAAATAAATAATATTGTTGATATACCAGTTTTAATTCACACACTTCTACTCCTGAATGAATGTGTATGTGGGTATGAATGTAAAGCTGTGTGTGTGTATAAATAAGAAGAAGAAGAAGAAGAAGAAGAAGAAGAAGAAGAAGAAGAAGAAGAAGAAGAAGAAGAAGAGAATGGTGTGTAAATATGTATATGTGTGCACATACTTGGGTGTAGATTATTTTTGTGTAAATGTATTTCCATTAAATATATATTTAATTATTTACATAGACTGTTTACAAAGGCTTTTATATCTGAAATAAATTAATAATAAAAATTATTTTAAATAAAATACATGACTAATAATAATAACAATAATATTGTTGGGGTCATATGAGGTGAATTCCAGAAGTCAGACAGATGCTGACTCAAAAGCTCACTTACCCGTACTGCCAGGCGAATAGAACCAATGACCATCGGTGCAGTCGGGACAGGTTGACCCATCTCATCTAGTGTTGTTGGAGCCCCCTCCTCTGCCCACATATTCACCAAGTGCTCCGTAGGACCCTCCTCGAGTGCAATGACGCGGCCCTGGAAGCCAGGTTTCTCATAGAGGAGCCAGCTGTGGGGACACATTATATATTATATATATATGAATAACCTATTGAAGGCAATATCTCAGATTAAGCATAAAATGAGTGTAGATTTTCAGTGCTGATGGATCTGAAACTGATATTTCAAAGGGAGCACCTCAAATAACACATCTTGAATGTGATTCGGCAGAATATTCCATGAGGTACAATAAACACCAACATGAAGAAACATACCATCCTCTAATGATTCTGACCGATATGACCGGGGAGAGCGTCATGCTGGTGGCGTCCTCGACATCATGGTGGAGTTCGAAAGCCTCTCCTCCAAACTGTGCATGCTCGAACAGAACCATCTAGATCAAGAAAAAGAATATTATTGTCATAATATTTTGTGTCACCTCCATGCAATCTGCCACATAATTGTCAGAAATGTACCTTTCCGGGCCGTTTGTGGAATCCTCTCATTACCGGCACCTGTGAGACAAAGTTAGAAATATGATTGATGGACACGCAAACATCCTCACGTCTTTTTAAATCAATGTATTTTGGTTTTTTTCTTTTTATGAAATTAGCATTTGCTGCATCTCCTTTAGAGCATTATTACTTGTTAGTTTGACATTATCTGGGAAACAATTTTACCCTTTTATCTATAGATCACTTTAGTCTGTTGATTAGTTCTTATTCAGCTCAATGACTGCACCATCATAGAGTGTATACTGTGAGCTACGTAAACATTTCTGTATGTTTTTTTCATATTGGTGGACTGGTGAAAGGTAAAGGGCGTATACTGCTTTGTACATATTGTTAGTTGGGATTAGCTGTTGGACAGAGATGATGTAAAGTTTATCATGCACAGACCGAGACGGAACAAAACAATTCTTGTTCCTCTGAACGCCGTGTGAATCTAAATATACTTGTTTTTGCATAAATCCGCCATTGGTGCAAATGATCCTATCGCAGCAGGGCAGATATGCTGAGCAAACAACAAAAAAAAATAAAAAATGCTCCCGTGTCAAACATCGTTTACTCCTGTCCCTACTTGCGAATGAGTCACGTCCACATTGCGGCAGTATCACAGAAACTAAGTACAGGATGTGAAAGTGGGGCACATGTTGCCAGGGTAACCGAAACTTGCAAAATATCAGTGGTTTGTCTGCTTAAGCTGGTGAAAACCCGAGGAGTCGGTGAAAGTTTATGACAAATGAAGTACAGCAAATACAAGGCCTACCTTTGTCTTAGAAGTGTAAAGTCCGTTCTGAGACGTCTGCAGTCGGCTGTGGCTGGTTGAAGGCAGTCCTGCTGGGTTCTTCAGAGCCACGTTCACATCTTTTGCCGAAGAGTCCTGCTCCACAGCAGCCCCCTCCTGGGAATCCAGATCGGGTTTAGTCATCTGTGCAGAGTCCTCAGAGCTGCCCGTGGTCCGTTTGCTCTCCGTGAGATACTTCTCCAAATGATCAGGCAGCTTTATCTCTGAGAACTTGGGCAGAGGAGGAGCAGGGGAGGGGCCAGATGCTGACTCAGCAGCTGCACCCGCACCACCTCCCGGGTGATCTGCAGTATTTGCACCTTCTTTATCTACTCCCAGCTTTCCGGGCGCAGACGAAAACGTGCTCCGTGTGGCTTCCTTGTTTGCGTTCCTGCTGGACCGGGGGGTGCTCAGCAAGTTGGACAGGATGGACATCCGTCCAAGCCGGGACGTCAGTTTCCCCGGCTCTCCCTCGTCTTTTTGCGTCTGGTCTTTAGCCTCGTGTTTGGCTCCATCGTTTTCCTCTTGCCCGTCAAGGTTTTCTACTATGGAGGCCTCGTCCTCCGTTTGTTTTTTCCCACTCAGGGAAGTAATGTCTCTACCTTTTCGCTTGATTACCGAGGCTGGTAAAAGATCCATGAAATTCCTGCCATTTTTCCTCAGCCCGATTTGGAATTCTTCGGGATCAAATGTTTTCTCGTAGTGATCCTCCCTAATCGACGGCATGACAAAAGGCAGCGATTGGGGTTTTTTATGAATCCGCCTCCTGATCGGGATCGAGAAGGGCATTCCCCCTTCCTTGACGTTCAACATGAAATCATCGACGTCGAAGTCGTTCTGACCAGACGACGTTTTCACCTTTCGTTTCCGCTCCTTTTTCATTTGAGGATGTGGCTTCTTCTGGTGATGATCTTCCAAACCGAGCCAGCTGGAAGGAGAGTCTTTCTTAAGAGGCGGAACAAATGGTTTTGATGTTGTGGGACGAGATAAACTGCCACCTGCTGGCTTTGAAGGCTTTTCCTTCTCTATGGTCGTTTGCTGTTTCACACCAGCTGCAGCTAAAGACTTGTCTGTTACATGTTTTCCTTTACTGTCTTTATCAGTGGTCTTAGCATCAGTACTGACAGGTATCTTATCTGACACCACGTGGGGTGATTCGGTTTTATCTGATAAACCAGACTCATGTTCTTGCTTGGCCTCCGTCTTTGATGAAGTCTTCAAGTTCTTGTCCTTTATCACTTTGGGCTCGACTTCTACAACTTCTTTTTCTTTTTTAGTGGGAGTCTTATTCGCTGCTTCTCCAGATGACAAAACACTCGATTTTCCAGTTTTTTCTGTCTTGGGTTCCTGCTCCTGTTTGCAACTTGTGGGCTGATCAGTGTTTTTCTCCGTCTTTGTCGATGGATCTTTGGTTTCAGACTTTTCTTTAGTGTTTTCCTGATTCTGTTTTGAGTCGGCCTTCAAAGATTTAGATTTTCTTGCTTTCCTTTTATCTGGTTTGGTAACATTTACATCTTTGTCACTAACCACACTATTCATAGATAAATCTTTAATGACAGCTTCTTCCCGCACTACAGCCTTCTTCTTTCCATGTTTAGGCTCATTTTTATCTTCTGATTTCTCACCAGAACCTTTGATTCCTGTCGATTTGTCCCGGGCTGGTTTTGTTAGACTCTCTTGTTTTTCATTCATTACAGACGTCTGATCTTGCTGTGTCACAGCTCCAAGCTTTGCTTCTGTACTCGGTGCCTCATTAACCAAAGTCTTTGTCGATTTATCTTTGGTCTCAATTTTCTCTTTACTACTCTCAGTACTCTTGTTTTTCTCCGTGATGGTTACATCTTTTTTGGTACTAGTTTCATCCTGCTTAGTAGATGTTTTGGTCTCCAAACTGTCTGCCAATGAGTCTTTGGTTTCAGATTTTTCACTGGTGTCTTTAGAAGTGCTTCCAGAGCTGCTTTCATGAGTTGTATCTGTGTTTTGTTTTTGCACCTTCTTCTCTTTCGCCTCATTTCTTGCCTTCTCCGGTTCTTGTTGTACTTTATCATTTACACATTTGGATTTTGTAGATTTGTCTTGCTCTGGTTTTTTTACAGCCTCATCTTTGTCTTCCACAACTGTGGGCTGCTGATCTTGCTGTGCGACCACTTCCTTATTAGCCTTTTCACATGCCGTCTCTTTTACAAACTCAGCTGCAGCTGCTTCTTTGGTTTCAGGCTTTAGGTCTTCAATCCGGCTGTCCTGCGGCGCTTCTGTTGCCAGATCTTGTTTTGGGACAGTATTTGGCTGTTTGATTTCTGCAGGCTTGTTTTTCTCTGTTCCTGCGACGTCCACCTCTTGTTTGTCTTTTGATAACGCCTCCTGTTCTTGGCAAACTCCACTATTAACATTTGCAGGGGATTTTTCAGTCTCTGATGATGAATCTTTGATTTCAATCTCCACATTTTTCTTTTTGTGTATTGCAGTTTTAATTTCTTGAGCTTGCTTTTCCACCGTATCCTTTTCAGCATCGACTTTCACCATTGCTGGAGTCCGTTTGATTACTGTATCAGTAGATTTCTTTTTCTCAGGCTTTATGTTCCCATCTTGGCTGCTATCAATTATGGACACCTGAGCGTCTTGGTTGTTAACTTCACTGTTTGGTGTCTCGTTCACTACGCTCTCCAATGAGGATTTCTTGGCATCAATCTTTTCTTTGTTATCGCCAGTGGGTATGGAGGGCGATTGTTGAATTTTCTCTGCTTGTTGGTTCTCCTGGGATTCTGCTTCTGTGTTCTGTTTTGATTTTTCTGGTTTTGTCAAGTTGGATTTACTCACGTCCTCCTCTTGGCCACCAGCAGAAGTGTACTTTTGTTCTGGTTTAGTGCTAACTTGACTATCAGCAGCAGTAGCAGCAGTAGCAGCAGTAGCAGCAGCAGCAGCAGCAGCAGCAGCAGCAGCAGCAGCGGCAGCAGCCTCACTCACCGAGGCCTCCACTGAATCTTTAGTTTCCATGGCTTCTTTAAGGCTCTCGGCACCTGGAGGGGCAGTAACAGCAGCTGCTACTTGTTGAGTTGTATCCTTCCGTAAAATGTGGCTTCCTGGTGTCTTCTGTGAGTCTTTCACTGAAACGCATGTCTCAGTCGCAGCAGTCGGACCTTTGGACGCTGCTGGAGAAGTTTTCTTCTCAGTGCCCACGTCCTCAGATTTTATCACGGGAATGGAAGACTTCTTGTTCTCCTTGTTTGGGGCGTCAGATTCAGAAGTCTTATTTGATAAGGTCTCCTCTGTTTTACCTCCGTCTCTCACCGGCTTGTCTTTGCTTTGAAGTAGTTTGGATTCATCTCCCACAGCTGATGTCTTTACATTCTGCTCTGCTCCCTCCGATTTCTTGCTCTCTTCATTTCCTGTCACATTGGCAGTACTTTCATTTCGTGGTTCCTCTTTCGAATCAGGAAGCAAACGCTCCTCCTCTGCTGCATGTCTGTGTTCCTCTGAAGCCGTAATGCCTTTCTTTGTTGTTCTCTCGGGTATTATGCCCTCCAGCTCCTCTTTGCAACTGTTCTGTGAGTCAGTGCTGTTCACTGCTGCATCTATGAGTATCTTTTCATTTGGTTTGGAGTCGTTATCCTTTCTTTCAGATTTTCCTGCCAGTAAAAGAGCCTCTTTGTCTGTACGGTTTTCAACATTCTTGGGCGATTCAGAAACAGCCACAGTCTGTGTCTGACTGTCCAAAGCTTCTGCTGGCTTCCTGCCAACCTCCTCTTTATTTTTCTCCTC
Organism: Lipophrys pholis; assembly: GCF_963383615.2. Lineage (NCBI taxonomy): Eukaryota > Metazoa > Chordata > Actinopteri > Blenniiformes > Blenniidae > Lipophrys > Lipophrys pholis. The sequence continues at coordinate 4,073,413 of NC_137633.1, read as the reverse complement.
TGCTTCAAGATCTTTTACTAAATCCTTTCTGTCTTTTTCATTTGTTGTTAGATCCTTGGGTAACTTCTTTTGCAGCTCTGCGCTGGCTACGTTGGATTGACCCGAGGCAGCAGTGACAGGGCCTTTGAGTAAATTTTTGGGTTCAGGATCTTGGTCTTTTGAGCCCGGTTTATCAGGAAGGCTGCTTGAAGTAATCTCTTCTTTGGAAATGAGTGCATTTATTTCCGTAACACCTTCCTGGTCAGACTGGTCCATTTTGCCCCTTTGAATTCCGCCGTCCACGACAGGCTTGGCTGACATATCGGTTACATCCTGAGCCAATGTTGTTGATTCTGTCTCTTCATGCTGCATTAAATCCAGTTTTATGTTGCTTGGTGTGGGTTTTTCTTTTAACGAAGGGGAGGTTTTTGGTGCTGTCTGTGTTTTCGTCCCCGTTTGAATGGCAGACACATTTTCCGGTAGAATCTCAGCTTTTGTTTGTTTGGCTTCACGCTGTCCTTGATCAGTCGAAGTATTATCTACATCAGTAACTTGTGGCTTAGTCAGGTTCCCATCCTCACTTCCCGAGCCTGTAATTTTCACCTTCTCTGTAACAACCACATCACGGTTTTGTAATGTCTGTGTGTTTGAAATTTGATGTGTAGCACTGGTTTTGCTTCCCTCTGATTCCTTCATGTCTTCTTCTTTCTCCTTAATATTGCTCGTGCTGCATTTACCAGGAAGCTTTATAACCTTTTCCTTCTCTGTGGAGGCAGACTTGAATTTCAATTTGTCACCATTTCCGACATCCTTCATTTGAGCTGCCGTGACACCCGTAGATTCTTTGACAGTCGTCTCTGTGGATACGCTGAGATTTGCCTCCTCCGGGGTCTCAGTGGGGGGCTGTTGAGATTTTCTGACTCTTAATTTAGTGGGACTTCTCTGGCCTCTTGTTGGAAGCTTGCTTACAGACGTCGAGGTCTCAGCCGAGTCCTTCACAGGAGTTTTGGGGTTCAGTTTGGCACTTTCAGTCTGTTTGGGGAGTCTTGAAATCCTTGAAGGTTTCTCTTGCATGGTGGGAGATGGAGTCTCACTCTCCTCATGGTTGATGATTCCTTTGGAAAGGTGTTTGGAAGATTTTGTTGGGGACAGCCTTCCTGCTGGCGACACACACACACACACACACACACACACACACACACACACACACACACACACACACACACACACACACACACACACACACACAAACAGCTTTAGTACAAAACACTGTGTGACGTTTACAGACGTCACATGCTCATTCGAGTGACAAAAAAAGCACAATAAGTTAATCTGTACAAAAAGCCTGAAAAGCTGCTGATTTTACAGAATAAATAAAGGGAAACATTATAACTGGTGAGCTTTATTGCTGCTGCATTGTTGCGCTATTAATCCTGTTCTCTCGGGGGTAATGCAGGTTAATCCTGCTTTACACCCATCAAACAGCAGCACCAGGTAGGGAGCATTGTCTTTTTCTTTTTATCTTTATTTCAAACATGTAAAGAAAGAAGCAAAACAAACAAACAGTCAAAGAATAAAGAACAAAAAATCTGTATGAGTAAACAAATGGAGACAATCTGACTTCAATACATGCAAATCTGGCTTTACATGTTCAAAAGGGAGTGGGGAGAAGTCTGAACCTTTTAAATTCTACTCTTTTGCACCGTTGTCGTTCACTAAATTTTTTAGTAAATTTTTTTTTTAAATTTCTTTTAAACTTTCACACTGATGCAGTTATCACATTATTTCAGAAAAAACATTTCCCTTTTCATCTACAAAAGGGCTGCAATCATAACACTTTGGTGGTCCATTGCTATCTTGAGGTGAACGAAAAAAACAGATAAAACAAGATTTTTAAATACATACAATGATCTTAATTTTCATACTTTGTAAACCAAATCTCATCTACACTATGTTTTTTCCCCCCAAAACTATCAGGAGTTAAGAGCTTAAGTAAAATTTGTTGACCCCAGCTATTAATAAAATTATTTTCTGAGTTGATATGAAACCTGGTGTAGAATCATTGTTGTGGAAATTTCTATCGAAGCTACTGAACCTACATTTGAACACTCTGTGACTGACCACAACACAGTAATTTACTCATTTGTAATGTTATTTGAGTGAGTATAATGCTAACTTCTAGAAAAAGGCATTGTGTTTTCACTTACATGCTGGCAATACCATCAGTGTTACTGTTACTTCTACAGAGACAGTCAATGTGTTTGTGTCACAGACTGTTGCTTCAGTAATTTATAAAAGTCAAATTAAACTTTTATTTTCAAGTACATATTTAACTTTGATGTCAACAGATGTAGTCAGTCGATAATGTTTTCTCACCTTTCTTGGGGCTCTCAGGGTGCGGCGGTGGTGTCTCACTTCTAGATCTCCCCTCAGAGGAAATGTCTTCTTTCTCCAAGTTTAGCTTCTTTCCTTTCAGGCATCCGTCTGAATCCTTCAGACTGGACGGAACCTTTTCAGAGCCGGTTCCACTTGTTTGAGCTCCATCATCGCTCTTCCTTCTTGTTGGGGATCGAATAGGCAACCGAGTCTTTGAAGCATCATCTCCCGGCTGATCGCGCTCCTGTTTTCTGACACAAACGTCCTTCTCGGGAAGCCGTTCGGTCTCAACGCTTTTCTCCTCTTTCTTTTTCTCTACCCTGTTTGGCCGGTTTGCGGTTTCCTCATCAGGCTTTTCTCTCGTCAGTTTTGTTCCTGACTTGGTGGAGAGTTTTGAGGGAGAAACATTTCCCGATGAGGATTTGACTCCTTTAACTTCCTCAAGGCTCAGCTTGCTGCTGGACTTGGTGGCGGTGGTTGGAGATTTTAAAGACTCTTTGGTTTTGGATTGTTTTTGCAGCTTGGGTGTGACTGCTGACCCCGAGGCATCAGGCACTGATGTTTTATCCGGTGACACTGAGGGTTTCACATCAGGATCTGATGATGGCCTTTTGGGGATTCTGGACATTGGACTTGTTGCGCTTGAGGTACTGCCGGGTGACCGGTCTTTTAATGTCGGCAACCCAGAAACTGCTTTACCGTTGCCGTGGTCCCTTCGGGGTGGACTAACGCTGGAGCTTTCCACTTTCGGGCCCTCAGTGGAGACCTTTGCTTTTGTTGTGACATTCCTGGCCTTGCCTGCAGCTGCGGAGGTCGGCGTCTTTATTCCACTTGCAGCTGCATGCCGACTCTCAGCTGCTCCTTTAACCCCTCGTTTGGAGAGGGCCGTCGGAATAGATCCGAGGCCTCCTGCCCCAGATTCCACAGTCCGCGACTTACTTTTGTACATGTCTGAAGCTTCAGAGGTTTCATCAACGTCAAAAGCCTCAGAGTCTGTTTTTTCTGTCGCTATGGGCTCAGAAGTGTTTGAACCAGAGTGTGGCGTCTCATCTGTAGCTGTGGACGGTTCACACTTTGCATCTTCAGCTTCTGCATCCCCTTTGGCTTTGAGGCTTGGTAGCCTATCAGAAGAAAGAGAGAAAAGAAAAAAAAAAACTATCATGGGAGCAATAACATAACCATTCAATTAAAATCTCCTGCCAGAATTTATTATCTGCATCTAACGATTGCCGATGACACATTTATTTGCATTCCTTTCCTGAAAGGGAGATTAACATTAACAACTCTCACCAGCTTGGTGAATGTGTAGCTGCCACTCATTTCAAGCCAGTATAAAGGCAGGAAACACAGGAAGTTTCCTGGCTCACTCCAAAGATAACAAACCTCCGAAGAGTCTTCTCGAGAACGCTTTGCCTCGGCCTTGTTGTGTGCTCAGGATGTGCAGCAATGTGTGTTGACGCAATAATAAATGGTTGTTTTTCAGCTGTTTCTCTTGTATTCTTAACACAAATATAAACACGTTACTTAAAGAGGGTTTGAGTCATCAATGCAAGGATTATTACTAAGAGTTAAAGAATGATCTGCACTGCTGGTTCTCGTGTCCTGAAGTCAATAGATTACAAATATCTTTTTGTTTTAGTTTGTGAAATAAGTTTTAAGGCTTTCACATGACCAAAAAGAGTGATTGTTAACAAGGTGCTCAGTATTGATGAAAAGACAGTTGTGTTCAGGATATAGAATTATTTTGCTCGTTCATTCTTCTTTGCCTAACTGTATATAGGCTTTCAAGCTAAAGTATAATAATTTTTATTTGTAGATTTAAACAACCAAAAATAACAGCCATTAAACTGGCCAATGAAATAACAAAGGCCTTTGAAGACGTCACCTCGATTAACTCAGTTTTTCCCCTTTTAACCGAAACTGACAGAAGCATTTACACACATTTAACATACATATGTGATTGTATTGTGACACTTTCTCAGCAGAAAAGTCAGACTTGACGTAGTAACATACTTTTACATTGTACTGTGAAAACATGGACGCTGCAAAACAAAACAAAAACCCGACCACTATTGTATTTAAATGAAAAATAACTCAGTCATATTTGTGCGTGTCCCCGGCCAGCTCAGTTGGTAGAGCATGACACTCGCAATCTCAAGGTAGTGGGTTCATGTGCCACGCCGGGCGCCACCTTCCCGTGGGCTCACCACCTGCAGGAAGGTTCTTAATCGGTGCAATGTGATCTGGGTGACAGTGCTCAGACTGTCACCCCCGCGACCCAGAAACAGATAAGCGGGAGAAAATGGATGGATGGATGGATATTTGTGCGTCTTGCCTAAGTTGAGGAATCGTCGTCTCCCATCATTCACACAAAAATGAAGGTTGAGAATAGCGTCACTCTCAACAGGTAACTCCAGGCAAAAAGGCATAAATCTACCTGACCTACTCATTTTTACTGGAAGACTTCCATTTAAAACACAAAAATGGAAAAGAAATACTTTTGGAAAACTTTACGACAAAAAAAAAAAATAATCTGAAGAATCTCCTTGCAGTTGTTCAAGAACTATAAATCAGGCAGAATACAGTTTCGGGGTCTGACTGACAGCCCATGCTACTAAAAAGAAATGAAAAAGGAGAACTTTTGTCTTCCTGCTGCCGTAGAATTATAATTAAACTGTTCACTTTAACTGTTTACTCATGTAACCAAATAGCATCCTTCTATGTTCTGTAATGAGTAATCCATTCATGGAGAAAAATACTCCAAAGACAAACATACAAATGATGATATTCAATTAAACTAAAAACTTTACAAAAACTAAAGTAATTCTCGCTCCTGTACTGATACTTCTTGTTTATAGTTTCAGTTTAAAGCGAAGACTCGCAAGCCCATGAGGTAAAAGTGTCTGCGTTTGAATGATTAGACGTACAGTAAATGAATATTTCAGTGGCTCACTGCAGTTTTAGCTCATTGTTCCCCGCTGACACAATGGGAAACGGGAACTCGGAGCTCAGGTTGCATTCGGGCTGAGCTCCCTTCAGCTCCCCTTCTTTCTGGTCCTCTCAGGATCAAAGGCGATTTTTAAACAGTAACCAGAGAAAATAGACAGATACTCACGGTTTCGCCTCTGTTGTGTCCGACTTCTTTGAAGTTGAATCTCTGCTGAGCTCCCCTTCTAGCGCCTCCTCCCCGTCCGAGCCCGATTCCGGGTTAACATAGACCTTGTGGGCATACACCTTGTTCTTGGAAGGCAAATTCACAGTCTTTCGCGTCACACGATTTTCCCTCGACCTGCGTTTCTCCTGACGTGAACTCCGCTTTGAGTCCGGGCCAGCTTCGGGCTCCTCTGGCTGCTGGCAGGTTATGTGGAGCGCGTCTGTAGTCAGTGCCAAGGAGCCGGCTGATTCTGGCAGGCTGCCACCGGATGGCGAAGCCTCCGAGGGGGTGGAACGGCTTTCAGGAGCGCCCTGAGTCACTGAGTCGTCCACAGGAATTACAGTGACAGGTATAGCCAGTACGGGAGGCGAGTCTGCTCTCAAGCCCTCCTCCTCTTGTTTCAGTACAGCCTTTCCTCCCCCTCCCTCCCCCTTGCTCGCCCTCTCCCCCTCCTCCTCCTCTCCCAGGTAGGTCTCCACCCAAACTGCTTTGTGGAGCTGGACAGGTGAATTAACCAACAGATCCTGCTCCTGCTCTGGTGCAAGGCTCGATGAAGAGCCTTTAGTGTCCTCTGGGGGGCCGCTGGACGTTACCCAGGCTTCAGTTCTGGCTTTTGAGATTTCTTTGGCCCCCGATGAAGACTTGTCTACCCGTTGAGTTGAGACGATGTGCGAGGTAGATGACTTCGAGCCGAGGGTAATACCTTTCAGCGCAGTGCTGTGTCCTTGCTTTCCCGTTTTCATTGAGGACTTGTTAGTTCCTAAGCTGATGGAGGTTAAGTTTGGAGACCTCTGGGCCTCGGCTGCATTGGCACATGCAGGCATCGGAAGTGAAGTCATGCTAGACGAGCTAACTCTATTTTCCTCACGCTTCGCTTCCTTGAGGATGTCCTCTTCCAGGTTGACGTGCAACCTCTTGGCGACTTCCTCCACCACCGATTCTGAGAAACTTAATTCTGAGCTGGAATCGCCGATGGGATAAGGAAGGTCCAGCCCGGTGGGAGTCACACTACCAGAGTTCCTCTCGTCGCTGGCCGTGCTTATCCTGCAACTGTGCACCTCCCTTATGCTGCTCCTCCTGCTGCTGCTGTCGGCGAATGGAAGGTCGAGATCGACGGGTTGCACCGAGGTCATGCTCGGGTAAAAGTCACCGGAGAGCTGGCTGAGGGTGTCGCTATAATGGAGTGAGGTTTGGTCAAGGTCTTTCCGAGAGGGAGTCGGAGTCCTAGGCCCAGCCTGCTCCTCAGACCTCAGTGAGGCCGGAGACAACGGGGATCCAGGAGAACTGGCATCGGTGGAGGCGTCCGAACCGTGTCGACTGCCGCTCTTCTTTCTCTTGCTGAAGAAGTGAGCCAGACGATTCACAAACCCCTTCTTTCCCTCCGAACTCTGAAAGAGGAAGAGGAAGAAGAAAGATGAATAACACAGATTGATCCATCGTTACACGATTCTAGTCCACACAGTCGGCTTTGGTTAAATTATTCTCACATACTGGACAAAACCGTGGTAGAGACGAGCTGTCATCACTCAGGCTACTCTTAACTCATACACACACCGCACACCATTTCCCAAAGAGCAGTTTTGGTTGATTGCCCAACTTCCTGCCTGTCCTCATAAAAAGATATTGTTGTCCATGTTTGATAAAAAGAAAATAAATTACATGTATTGATGGGTGCCAGTTAGAAACACTTCACATTCTCACACAGCCTGCTCAATACTGGCATTACTTTTATCACATTACTTCTCAGGCATTCAGTGCTGATTTGTTTGTGTTTTAAAATAAACGTATATAGTTTTGACCTGTACTTTATTTATTTTTAGAATGATTTCCTTTAAGGAAGAACAACATCTATCGCTCCCATCTCATTAAAAATGACCTGTGTTTCATTACAAATCATACAGTATATGCTGTGCAACCCCCCCCCCCCCCACACACACACACACACACACACTGTAATGTATTGAGGCATTGTGTTACATCATAATCAGAATACAGTATATCTCATGACGTATTGTTGAAGTTCTATTTAATATTTCACTCACAAAACTTTTTTAACTAATGAGTTCAAGATCTAGGTCACAATGTCACATTGTTCTGTCGTATTATACCACAAAAAATGTTCTGCATCATGAACTTTTACAATATATGTCGAGGTTCAAAGGTTCATGTTATGTTCCATTTTCTATTGTCATAGCAACAATCAATATGCACTTTCTTTTAAAACATTTTTGTCATTTGTTCTTCCTGAAGGAGCAAGTGTGAAACACATTTTAATATTAAGAAATTAGGGTACTTTTTGTGATTATATATAAAAAAAAAAGTACAGTAGCAACACGTTGTAATTAAATATCATATAAGTCAAGCTGCATGATTTGAACTTAAACCTACTGCTGCACACAACACCCTGGAAGCACGGTCACCGACTGAAAGGGAAATGAATAACTAGAATAATTATAAAAGAGCTGTGATGCTCAGCTCAAGGGTCACAAGACTCTCAGCTACTGACTTCACCTAGAAAATAGCAGAAAAACAAACAGGAGGGAAACAGGTTTTAATGAAAATAATAGGAAACGTTGATATTATAAATTAACAACAGTGACAAGAGATGATCAAACAGAGGTCACAAAAACAATCGTGTATCACACACAGTTAGAACTGATAAACCGTGTTGTGACATGGAGTGTAAAACGCAACAAATGTGAAAGAAAAACAAAAAACAGCTCCATACCATTTTAACTTCCTTTAAGTGCTGATTTCTTCACAATCCCATGTCTCACTTCTTTCTCACCCACCAAAACTGCCGAATGTACCAAAGTGTTATCATCCTAATTTGCATAGCCACAACAACGATGGGTTCAGAACCAACACCTGTTAAAAAAAAAAATTCCTATGTGGGCAAAACAGAGTAGAAGTCACTCCCGCATTGGAATCCAACAGGCGGTGCTGGATGCATCTGCTTGTCTGTGTGTCGACAGGTGAAACGTTCCAGGACAAAGTATCTGACTGGAGGGCATGGCCATTTGCATCACAGCGACAGCGTGTTAAAAAAAAAAAAAAAAGGTCTTGTGAAAGACGCCTCACATGGCAAACAACTGAAAGGAATTCACAATCCCGTAAAAAAAGAAAAATTGAAAGGGTGTGGACAGGTCTGGCGATGACAGCCGCGCCCTTCCTCGTTCTAAAGCAGTGCGTGTCACTGACACAGCTCTTATCTCCCGTGTCTACATTTCTGAAGAATACGCTTTAAATTGGTTAACGCTTGTTTAACTTATCAACTAGATAATGGGGGGGGGGGGGGGGGGTCAGAGACGCTCAGATCCAAGCGGGAAGAGTCAGTTGATGAATGTTGACTCCACCTGTTCTGAGAAGCAAACAACTCCTGCGGATATTCTGAATAAGGGTGATGAAAACCAGTTTCCACACAAACACATTTAAGCATTTTCACTAAGTAAACAAAAGGTAAACACAGTTTGTCAAACCAGAATAGATGTATTTGGTCATGTGTTAAGTTTAAGCCGAGATACTGTACCTTTGCGTTGTTTTGACTCAATCAGAAAATCCACAGTGTCAAAGGAATAAACTGAAGAAATCAAAGCATCTGATAAGTATCCGAGACGTTGCAAAACCTCCTCTCCTTGCACTGCTACTGTGGCATTATCTCTCCACCGAGCATTCCCCGTGTTTTCACTCATAGCAAGTGACACATGCCAGGTAGGTGGAGATAAAGCACCATATCTTCCTGCTCCACTATCTGGCAGCTCCGCTTCATTCTCTAATCTCAGCAGCAGCTCAAAGGCTCACATAGAAGTAATTAGGTCTTTTAATCTGCCTGCAAAGCGGTAAACACAATGAGTTTATAGAGGTTTTGAATTGGACCTTTGTGATTCCCCCCCAAAAAATGCCTTTTTATTTATTTCTCCAAATACTCCCTCAGACAGAAACACCACGGGACAGGTCCGACAGGTTTGAGCATATGGAAAACAGCTCAGGAACAATGAGATCCCATTGGATTGTGAGCATATCTTCTTAAAGGGGAAGCTGTTTTTTTTTTTTTTTAACAGTCACAGAGGGCGTCACCTGGTGGGTCTGGCTTGTTTAACGCTTTGCTGCACTTCCTCTTTTGGAGCTTTTTTTTTTTGTTTGTGAAAGTATCCTGTCATCCCCTGCAGGGGAGTGGGGGGAGTGGGGGGAGTGGGGGGGGGGGGGGGGGTCTACTTCCACACCGGCTCATCAGATTCAACCCAGCGAAGCTGTCTAACTCAATCTAACACAGGATGGAACAGATGTCTGAAGCTCTGCTTCCTCTCAACGCACTTTCCATGGCGTCGGTCGGCACATGTGGCAAAGAGTAACAGAGGCAGTAAATTCTCAACACTCAGCTTTGTTCGATCAAATCTGCTAAGTTTAACTAAACATTAATGATTCCTGAATAGCGTGACGATGGCCCAGTCAGATTGTTGTCGTGCCCGAAATATTTAAAAGTTTTCGAGTGCCACACATACATGTCTGGTGAGGTTAAACCAGGCGACCGAAAGAGAAGGACGAGCACTCCTTTACATACTCAAATGTCTGAGATGAGTTTTGGGATCATTGTCCTGTTACAGTCTGAAGCTATTTACACAACGATACAAACCAGAGGGCCTTATCATTAATATGCATCATTGTTCCACCATCATACACCATCCTGTCACAGATCACTACCATAAATAGGTAACTAGATTAATCAGCAGTAAAATACCAGTTTATGTCATCCTGTGATCGTTGTCGGTTTGTATTTCATCTCCTAGGAAGTGCTTTGATATTGTTTCAGGCAGCCTTGTCTACATACTCGTCTATTAGAATCGCTCAGTGTTGCCACAAAGAAATCAAACATCAATCTGACTTCATCAATGACACTCTGTTATGACGAGTCAGCAAAATCTGCTCCATCTAATTTGACGGTAACTGCATCAGCTTGAAGGTTTTAAGAATTTTGATTTTGAAACTTCCATTTTTGCCTTTAAAAAAGTCACGAGACCTTTAGCTCTAGAAACGGAGCAGAATGGGACATATCAGTTCTTCCCAGGACTTTTCAGACAGGAAGAACTTCTGAGTCGTTCTGGGAGCAGCCTGAAGCGTAAAACCTTTTAGCGAGTGTCTCACCATGAAGAAATGTAAAGCTTTTTCAGCCCTAATACTTTCACTTGGTGGGACCAGTCAAGTACTTCAAATACTCCTGTCTAGATACTTTGCGCCTCCCTCTCACAAAATGCAGTGACGCACTGAATGAACACATGAACAGCCATTCTTAAAATTCCATTTAAGTACTAATAAAGGTGACTAAATAGGAGAAGTCACGACCTAAAATTTGCACACTTTGATATTACAAAACATGTTTTCCAATATCAGACTACAGCATAGGTATACGGGCCTCGACAAATAAATCTCAGCTTTGGTGTGACTGCAGTTTAACAAAAATAAAAATCACAAAAACCTTTTTAAGCTCTGTAGAGCATTTCTTGTGAGGCAGAAATAGTCTGTCAAACACCAGAGAGCCTTTAAGCGCCGGGTTAACACTCTGTGAGGAGACCATTTGTTTTTTTTTCTTTTAAAAGTAGGAATACTTTGGAAAAGCTTTGAAACACTTGGATTAAATCCTCCTTCTGATTTATTTCTGTTGGCCAGCTAAAGCGCGTCTGTGTAGCCAGGGTGGCACAACACTGTTTTTAAACAGTGTTTCTCCACCACCTCATTGCACTTGTGTCTGGATAAGCAATGTCTCCACCCCACTGACATTTACACTACAAAAGAAGCCCAGCTGTGTTTTGAAGGACCCCACCCACCCTGAACACCACCTGACCTACAGACTGTTTAAAACTTCATCAAACAGACTAAAAAGCACCGAGTCTATTCATTTGAACTGACAGCAGGCTGACACAGAAGTTTTAACACCACAAGGAGTGGGGCTGGGAGGTGGTGGGAGCGGCATCAGTTCTATCGTTCAAGAATCAGACCAGAGAACCCTTTTAAAAGTAGATTAATCTATTTTTGTTATTTATCAGGTTATATCTACTGCGTATGCGAATGATGTCGGTCACAATTGAGCTAATTAGGAAAGAAAATATGTGGAAATAAAACCACTGTAATGTACAAGCAGTCGCTTAAAAGCCATACAAACACATGATTTTAATGTATAAACAACAGATGAATGAAAAAAAGAACATAAATAAAATCCTACAACATGAAGTGCAACTCGTGCATAAAAAGCATCAACCACATATGCATATAAAAAGAACAGTGTATCCACCGGTGCAAAGTTTAATTGCTGTTTTAACCCCCAGCTAATGCACGAGGAAACATCATTTACTGCTATAAAACCAGGTACTACATTCATTATTCATTCAGATCTGTTCTGCTCAATGAAAGCAGTGGTAAATAAATCAAAAATCCCACCTTGTAGCTCTTGGAGGGAGACATGGGGTTGTGAGGCTGAGTCATGTCGAAGCTGATCATGGAGTGGCACTCGGACTGAGGGTCCCAGTCCGACTCAGTCCGGAAACTGCACTCTGTGGACACGCTGATCTGGTCGAAGCTCCTGGTGGGGAGAGAGGAGGGGGAGGAAGCAGAGCGAGAGAGAGGGGAAAAGCGGGGAGGAGAGGATGTTATGTCACTTGGCTTTTGTTTCTGATCTCATTGCATGTTGCTTGTGTTTGTACAACTTTATGTATTCATCAGCTGCTGCGCTGGCTTTGTTCAGAGATCCATACAGGAATATCTTTTATTAAGTTATACTGACACACCCCCCTCAAAAATTTTTTTAATAATGGCAGAGTTCATCTTTAACAAATGCAATCCAGGACTTCCATGCAAACTTATTTTTTTTTTGTTTCTTCTGTCACTAAGAAACATTCTGTTGACTTTTGATCATATAAAGAACAAAACACGTCCTATTAAGCAACTGAGTCTGCATTTCATGACTTTTCAAGGATCTGCAACTGTCTTAAAATTGGAAGCTGAAAGAAAGAACGGAATGTTTCACTTAACTTTCCCATCAAGATTCAAGTTTACTGGCCTTTTAAATGATGAAAACAGCAGGATAATACTTAAATAACTTGCTGCTGGAAAGAAGTGATAGTATGGAAGAGAGAGGAGGAGCCTTTCTGTGGCTGATGAGTCAAAAATAAACCACTTCAGTTTCATCTGATGGCTGCTTTAGTGGAGAAATCCCACCTTCAATGATGAAGAACCAAATTAAACCAATGGTAATGGAAATACTAGATCGGATGTTGCAGGAGATATAGTTTGACTCCATTGAAATAGTGAAACACGCACGGGATATCTTGGGAACATTTTTGTCATTCCCACAGGTGAACGCAGCCACAGGGTGAAGCAGTTCTGTTTATGTGTTGTCATGGTGCGTTCAAAGTCAGGGACAAAACATCCATTAACATGGAACTGATTCTGGGAACAATAATGGAGGGCAAAAACAAGCATATTTCATATTTGGCTCAAAGCATTTTATACAGTCTGTTGTATTTGGCTCATAGGCCTTGCTTAGATGTGAAAATGCATCATTTCTGCGTTTTCATTTCAGAAAAGTTTCACGTTTACACGGGAACAGCAGAGAAAACTGAACACGATGTAGTTTTCCAGGAGGGCCAATGGTGGCCGATAGTTTCACCTTGTTAAAATAACAACAGCAAACAGGATGGGAGCAGGTTTTTAAATTTTTTTTTAAAGGAAATTAACATTTATTCAAAATACAGATCATAAGTAGATGAAAAATCATTAAATTAAGTAAAAGAAATTGTGTTTGAAACGCCACCTTAATGTAATCTGAAGACAGCTTGAGGCTGTACAACTAATTGACCATATATGTAGCATGAATGGATCAGAGGAACTGTATCACCTGTGAGCGGAACTGAAGCCTGACACAAAGCATTTCTCTAACGCTTCTGTTGGTCCGGCGTGTTATTTTTAGACAGTTTATTTCTGTCCCAAAGCGGCATTGACCAAACACACCAGGGTGAAAGAGAAATGTGACAGTTGAAGGACAACATTTAACTCCACACACGAAGAGCAATTAGAGTCCGACCGGGGTTTCTGGCAAACATGTGCAACACGAGGAGGAGAGACGGCGTCCCTTGCAGCTGAGGGCTTGTCATTGGCAGATGTGTCACACCCAGTCTGCAAACCCTCTTTCCTCTGGGCCAACAGCATTCCTGCAACACGCCGGTTAACTCTACACCGCCACACTGTGGCTGAAAGGCAGCACTGTGAGCAACGCCTCACCTGAGTTCTAACTACCTTCAGGTGTTACAATATACATACGTTCTTTAATATATCCCAATGTCAGCACTTTATTTTGCAGAGATTTCGCCTATACATTGTTTATAAAGTGACAGCAATGAGGAAGATTGTCGGTGAACATTTAGTAGCACCTTGTAATCAACCACACTCAGGAGTGTGCAATAACAGATGTCCCCACAAGGAGGCAGTGCTCAACTAAAAACAAACAAAACCAAACAAACAACATTGGCAGAAATCAATCAGAGGTCATGAATTATTATGTAGTCAGTGCCAGACTGATTATTGACTTTGTTAGGAAAACACTGAAACATCACACCTTCTCACATCAGTTAGTAGTATGTCAATAATATATGAATCACAGTAAATTAACAATTCTACCTATTGTTTCTATAAGAAAGCCGGAATCATCAAGTAATCCTCTTGTGCTGGAGGTATAGAAGTGAGCAAATGACTTTTTGCTTTTGATTAGATATTAACACTATAAAGACTAATGAAGACACTCCCATGCCATTCCCTGAAAGGAGCTGAAAAGTACAACTTATGGAGAACATGTTTTCCAGACACGAAACATTGAATTTATTCAATTCACTAACTTTTCTTTCTTTACCATCCCGTGGTGTAGAAGGGTGTAAGCAGTTGTAGGGAGGGATGATATCCTTTTTGTTTTTGTTTTTTTTATTTAACTTGTAGAGGTTAGAGGTGTTTACATTTTTAAGTAACTGAATAAAGAGATGTGGCAAGCCTCGTTAAAATGAAAGATTATGACACTGAAGGTAAGCACAAGTCAACAGTGAATGAGAATGAAAAGAAAAACAACAGAGGAAGAATAAAAAAAAAAAAACCCCGGGTTAAATGTCTTTAGAGACATTAAAAATTACAGCGCGAGAGTTGACTTGTTGACAAAACATTGATGCACATACCTCTTACCCTATCAGGATTGCCTATTTCACCCAAAATGGTTCAACATCTTCCAGGAATGCAGGAATCAACTTGTTGCTATCAGTCTATCATGCCCAAAGATTACAGCATGGCGTAATCATGCTGATACATGTGGGAGAGAAGAAGAACGGGCTGCAGCATCGTGTAAAATATTTCATCTTAAATCAATAGTTTAGATTGGAAGACGTTGCTCTGCATGGACTCAAATTACAGTTAAATCTGCCACTTGTGTTTCCAAAGACACACGACTCCCAAGAAAGTCTGCATTTTTTAAACAGTTGCCGATTTGCTTGATCGGTTTTTAGCGGTTTTTTGATATTGTGTGTCTGGATTTTTCAAATCCGTCTGTGGCTGAGTCGCCCTGGCACAGCGACCTGCTTCTCAAAACGATCGCCTCTCAGCTGTCGACTCTCGCATTGCAGTGCCGCTATAGATGACTCCAGTATGCAACCTGATTTATAGTCCGCGTGGGATTTCACACGTCAACGTCCTTGCAGCAGTAGATGGATGTGCCCTACAGTTATGCAGCTATCTCCAAGTGCACAGCCAGCGTCTGTGCCAGATCAGTTAAGAAATTATGTTCAGTGTTACTGTGCAGAAAGAAAACAACCAGGCCTTTCTTCAAGTTGTCACTATAATTGTAACCGGAGCACAAAACCTGTAGGAGCATTTGTGAACAAGTGTATAGAGTTTGGAACAATGCAATAAATACTTGAAGTGCTATTTTTTATTCATTTGAAATAGCAATGAGATAATAAATATATAAATGTAAAGAGTTCCAGGTTGTTATGTTTGTAGCATTGTGCTTCAAGGGCTTAAAACTTTATTTAGTATTCAAAAAGTGGCTGTAATCCGATTTATCTAAAACGTACTGTTGAGGCCAAAAGTGACTGACACGTGCTTCATATGTAAGTGATCTACTGGCCGATGCATGTGACCAGCAAAACATATTAGGTTGAATCAAAGAGTAGATCAGTAGAT
The DNA here is from genome assembly GCF_963383615.2 of Lipophrys pholis. NCBI lineage: Eukaryota > Metazoa > Chordata > Actinopteri > Blenniiformes > Blenniidae > Lipophrys > Lipophrys pholis. Next base: position 4,057,695 of record NC_137633.1, on the reverse strand, counting down.
CAGTAGATCAGTAGATCGTTAGATCGGAAAGTGACTGATGTATGTAAATATTCTAATGTTAGTTCTACCCTATTATAGTTGTAACATTGAAATGTGGCTCAAGCGTCTGCCAACCCGAGGTCGAACCAGTTATGTAAAGGTTTAATCAAAAGACGTTTTTTTGTGTCGTAAATTGAGTGACACATGCAATAATCCAAACCATAACCCAGGGCTGACAAACTTTCTCCATCAAGGCTCCAGTCTGATCATGAGAGGGCCAGTGAAATGGAATCATAATAATAATCAACAACATCTCCAATCATATCCAGTTTTTGATTGGTGGACTGTACGTTTGACATCTTTTCCCTACCCCAATGCGTTCAATCAAAATATCTAATCCAAAAGCAGCTGACACACAGGACAACTCCAACTTAAACCTGAAGTGTACACAGAAACACTGAAAATGATGTAATTAGCATGCCAGGCCACAAGCTGGTGCTGTTGGGCTTTTTCTGGGGTGGAAATGAGCCCACACACACAGAGAACAATATGTTGTAAACATCAACAATGTGACTACATATGCGACATGTGTGTGAACACATGACAAAATTGGATTGTTATGCCTGGTAACTCTCAACTCTAAAACTCCCAAGTCCCAAGAGAATATGAACCGGGAGCCTAAACCTAACCAGACCTCTCATAAAGTATGATAAATGATGTTTGGTATAAAAAAATAAATGAAAATAAAACAAGAAAAGGCTATGACCTCCGACAGGGAGTTGAAAATCCACAGAACGCTATGAAGATACTAAAAGCTGTGTACTGCTACCTTTTGAGAGTCCCTCATGGCCGGTTGAGTGTGAAGTTGTAGAATCGTTGGGCTGAGATCTGTCTCTCACTCTGTCAGGCTCTCACTCTGTCAACGTTCAGGCACAGACCGGCTTCAACTTGCCTGAATATCCTCTCTGTCGCACTGCAGACAAAGCTCCACTATACAAAGTACTCAGTTCATTACATTTACAATGCTTGCTCTTTGTGGCCTTTGAAACGCCAACTGACTTGATTAAAACTACACCTTGAGGTACAAACGTATTTTGATTTAAATGAGGACGGGAAAATATCCAAATTAAGACAAAAAAATATCAGAGCTTTGTGTGCAGGCTGCCTTCAGGCTGCCACCTTATCTAATCCTTCTTAAGTCAGCGGGTAAACACAGATAGATGGACTCTGGACAGAGGTTAAGTGAGCGTTGAAATATTGTATTTCCACATGCGCAAAAACAGCAGTGAGTCTAAGGGTTTGCTGTTTGGAGTTCAATGTGTAGACAACAGACCAAAGAAACGCTTATGAACTTTATCAGTGATAACAACCTTGATCGGCATACATTTGCAGGTACGATCTAAAACGTGCGACTGACCTGTTCGGGTACAGGTGTTCTTTCCACAAAGCTACTTGGTATTTTTAGGAGCAAAAGAGCATCGTCCCTGGGTGGGCTCGAACCACCAACCTTTCGGTTAACAGCCGAACGCGCTAACCAATTGCGCCACAGAGACCGCTGGAGACCACTGTCTGTGGAGGAGGAGGTGTCGGGAAGGCCTTGCTCTATGGACTAGTAGTGATTGTGGGAATTTTACCTCATGTCCCTTCACAGCCCCGCTTTGAGATGTGGCTTTGAGCACAACTCAAGATACCACAACAGCTTTTACTTAGTTATCATGAGAGGACCTACAATATTTCACCCGTACTTTAAAAAGCACCCTATTTTTTTTTTTTAAATTCAGTCATTTATTGGCATAATCCTGCTAAATTTAAAGTCTGTTAATGTCAACAAAGGTCAACAGATTTAAGATCTACAAAAACAGACGGGTCAGAATGCATCTGCAGAGAATAACTGCAATTTATTTGTAAATTTCCCCTTGTAAGTTAACAGTAATTATAAAATCTACTTGCGGAGGACAATTACACTCGTCCTCGTGAACACCATGAAAGTGATTTTCCCTCAGCTCGTCTGCGTGAAATCTGCTTTCTGTTCTCCCAGTCAGAACCAAACATGCAGAATCTGGTTTTAGTTTTTATGCACCAAATATTTGGAAGAAACTCCCTGATCACTGCAGGATGGATAAAACGCTCAGCTCTTTTAAAACTAGGCTGGAATGTTGGTGTTTTTTTTTTTATCTTTCCCATTGATCCTCCCAGCTGAACGTGTTTGCTGATGTAAAGCGCTTTGACCTGCATTATTCCTAAAATGTGACGTAGAAATAAAGCTGCCTTGCAGTGTATTTAATGAGCTGGGTGATGGCTTTTCCACCATGGAGGACTAAATGTGCAAACATTAAATAAAGAAATAAATTAAATGTGTCATTAATTAATTAAAATTGGAATTAAATATATTAATGTGTTATCAAAACAATAAAAATATATCAAATGTGTCATTAATTAATTCATATTGGAATTAATAAAGGTAAATAATAATAATAAAGGTGTCATTAAATCATTAAAATATCAATTAATTTAATAATAATAAAAAACCTGATGTAATTATTTCACAATTTAATTACTTCATGGTCTAAATGTGCCTAAATTAAATAGATAAATAAATAAATACACCTTTAAATAATTAATTAAATGTCATTAATTCATTAACATTTTAATAAAATACATAAATGTGTCATTAAGTGTGTCATTAATTCATTGAAATAACAAATTTTATGTCAAAAACATATTTAATTATATCACTATTTATGTTATGAGTTCTTTTTTTAACGACATATACTCATATATATATATATATATATATACATACACATACTCATAACATATGTAATTAGAATGACAAAATGAACATAATCAAACTTTATCATTATGTAATTAATTATTTCATGGTCCGGTGTTGCACAGCCTCATAAATTCATGTGTTGCTTATCAAGCCCTTTTATATATTGTATTTTTTTTGAGTGCCAGGGCCCCATGCTGATTCCATCTGATGACTGGGAATGACAGGGTACACCTTGGACAGGTCACCGTCCATGATGGGGAAATCACAGAGATACAGATAGTTTCTCATGCCTGCAGGAAAAACTAGTCATCAATCAATCAACACTCGTTTTCTCCCTGTAGGAAGAAACCAGAGATGCAAACATGTTGACTAAGATGTATTCGCATACGTTTTTTGATCACATTTTTTAAACAGCCTCTAAAAGTGGATACATCAGAAAAAAGTTGTTCTACATTTTCCTCTTTAAGTGCTGAAAGATGAGTGTCAAAGCCCCGTCTGTCCCCTTACATCAAAATCTTCTGTTCGTCCTCTCTCGCTGTGGAGCAAAAACAAAAAGATAAGTGCCTATGCACAAACGCCACATGCACCCCGGTGCTGCGTTTTGAGTTGTGTAGGTTTTTGGTTTGGGTTCTGTATTTTTAGTGTCAGCTGCACGCCTGGTGCAAATACTGCCGTGCTTTCAGTGCCTTCAGAATCAGCAGCATCGAGTGTTTGCAGCAGCTACCGGATAAACTGAAACAAGGGATGGAGAGAATTCAACTTCACTGACTCACCCTCCGGAGGGGTTAAGTGAGTCACTGGAAGGAGTTCTTGTTCTAATATTGGAAAACTGAAAACCAGGACCACACTGAAGGAGCACATTGGCCCGATCAGAGACGAGATGTGATATAAGCTGCCGCTTGAAGGTCAAACAAAACACTTTAGTTTTACTAAATAAAAAACCTAGAATGTGAAGCAAAGAACAATGCATTTGACCCACAGATTAAGACACAAATCTAAATAGGCTTTTGCTCAGTCAATGTAACGCAGCTGTTGTTTGTGAGAGCAACCGAGGGATTAAGGAGTGCCTGGAACAACTTCTCCAGAGCCCAATGTTTGCCAGACGCAGGGCGGGTCCGCAGCAGCCAGTCAGCTGCCGCGGCCACACTGCTTCCATTTGGACCAATAACGACCGCGAACCACAGCCAACTGTGGGAGACGACGCGATTGTGAATGATTTTGAAAACTTCCCGGTGCATGTTTGAACTGATTTCAAAAATGAAACCCAACATGTATCCGTGGTGCGTTTGAGCTCAGAGACAACTGCATCCTGTAGACCGTTGAGTGTAGTAAAAGTACCGGTATTAACACGCTCGCAGTATTTCACTACCTTGCAGAGGAGGAGAGATTTTATTACAACTACAAGACAGATCATAATACTGATTTGTTGACTTTGGAAGAGGAGGTTGGAACTTATGATATCTTGCTTCATGTAACACAATTTGCCATCATACTAACTTTCATTTCTATCCATGGAGTTATAAAAGGCCAACAATTGGCTCCATTTAAAGCATAAACGTGATATTTGTCACCCCAGTGGTCGAGTCACACCCAACTTCCCGATTACACAAGTTTTTTTAAGTGAAAACGGAAAACCTTTGCGATTCTGTTTCCACGACAACGATGCTCGACGCCACCGAAACTCTAACTTTTTGAAAACTGATACTGAGCGAGCAGATGGACAACAACGTCTCCTCCAGAGCGTCACGACTCCAAGTCCATATTCTCCCATGACTTGGTACTTTCATAGTTGAGTCAACCGTAAAAGCAATCCAACTTCCGTTGTCTCGCCATTGTAAATGTTTATAGAATATTGTTCTCTGTGTGATTGTGTGCATGGTTTCATTAGAAAAACAACATCTGAAATGAATGAAAACGCAAAACCTTTTTTTTCCCAATTTCATCCCTAATTCTGATCACGTATTGGACAAGAAGATAGTGTATGAATATGTGTATAAAACAGGTGAACACATGTGGAAGCTGATCATCAAACTGAGGATTAAGTGCTTGTTGCTTACAGTCGGGTAGATTACAGTCGGCTCCTTAAGAGTGACTAATCGTGAGTTTACAACTATCTTTTTTTTTTATATGGAAATTTCCTGAACCAATTTTTTGGCATCTTACTTGTGAGAAAACCCAATGCAAGTGCTTTCTTGGCACAACCCTAAAACACACGCACTTTGAAAGCACAATTTATTGGCGTGAGCATAACATTTTTGCACACTTTCACACAGGATCTTAGTAAGTCGGGCTCAAAGTGTTTTGCAGTACTTGGTGATCGGTGTGTTGCAAAGTCATGATGAAGTTCCACGAAATTCCTTCCACAAAGAGAACTTTCTTTGCTGAGGAAAAAAAACCCCAAAAAAAAAACCCGAGTCAGCGTACAGAGCTCGCACTCAAAACCTTCCACCGTCCTGGAGGCGTGCTCTGTGAGAAACGCGTGGCCCTGGAAGAATGTTTATTGTGAGTACAGTACCATGTACATTCGCTTTGGTGTTTTTGAAACACACTAATGAACGAGTGCGCACAGGGTTTAGCAGGGAGTGTAGGTGTTCTGGGACCGGAGCCAGGTTGTGTGAACTTTACTTTGAAAAGTCTGTTTGCTGCTCCCTCGCCTCTGTTTTCAATTAGCGCACAAAAGAAACCAACAATGCGTTTGTGTTGGAGTTAACACCCAGGCTCCCTGCTCAGTGTGCGGCATGCTGTACCTCAAATACAGATCGAAGACACAAGTATGAACATACATAGTTTATGCTCAGTATTCAACAAGTTAATTCATTCTGCAATTAAATAAATCTAAGTTTTTTTTTCACCATGTGGTTGATACATAATACAATCTAGATTGATTATGCAATCCTTATTTTGGAAAAATAAAGCAAAATAAGATGAGAAATGTCCATTAAATGATATGCAAGTCAAAGTAAATATTTTGTTTAAATGACAAAAGGGGGAAAAACTGCAGATTAGATCTTTGGCAAAACCTGATATGTTCGATAAGAAAATGCTGTGAAATTAAAAAAGAAACTCCAAAAAGATCCGAACCTCAAGAAGCACTGTACTAACACTGAGAGCCACTGTCTGTGAGCACGGTATATCCACTGCATCCACAATTTAACCTGAAATTAACAGTACGCAGTCCTGACGCCAGAACCAAAATACCCTGTGGCTCTGAAATCCTCCAGTTTATAATCACCATCTTATGCTGTGATATGAAGACCTTCTGCACGTGACGGGTTATCACAGTGACACAGAAAAGCAGAGCGCAATCCAAAGAATGATTATGTAACTTTTTCTGGCATTGTTCTGAACGTAGACGTTGATAAAACTACAATTCAAACCATACCAGATCAAAAATGTCACAGTAAAAATACCTCCTCTGTCTCATATACCTCCTCAACATGCTCCAAACAACACTACGCTTTGATTTACCCGTCTGTTAATCAGCACACATACGGCAACACGCCTTATAAAGTCGCTCGAATGTGTTGACACTGTAATGAGACATATTTTATAAGAACATTTAATAAGCTAGTGAGGAGCCGGTGGAAATGCGATGTTCCCTGCTGCTGTTGTTATTCCTGGTTGTCACGGCAGTAGCTGTTATTATCAAATCAAATTAATTTGAGTTGCCTCAAGCAGGCAAGTTCCACACCGACTGATCAGAGCCCATTCCTTCATTTGTTGTGGAGCCGCTCCATTAAATATTAATTTATTAAATATCATCTCGCTGTTACCGTCATACAATGCCTATATCCAAGGATGTTGGGGGATTTAAATACTTCATCACACAATTAGATTTTTTTTAAACTATTGTGAGGTTTTAAAGCTTGTAAAAATGATACTAAACACCAATAATACTGAATTTAAAACTGCAACTATTGAATGCATTATTGGCAAAATTGTTTTAAACAAATCCCACATTATAACTTAAAGGAAGATTATTAGAAGCTTTCACAGTGGATATGATCAAATATTGAAGATTTTCGATAATTTAAAGCACGTAAGTGATATTTAGTAAAATCACAATATTGTGGGATTATGGCAGAGTTGAACAAATTAACCTCTGTTGATTGTGGAAAAATGAGAAAGTTATAAAATGGTCAGTCATCCTATAAAAGTCATTTATTTTCTAAGGGTGTGTTCAAACTCATTACAATTGTTCTGATTCTATCCGACCTCGGTTTGATTGCTGAACTAGAATCAAAAGGCATCTAAACTAAAGTCTATTCATCCCCTGAGGGGAATTCCTTTTTACGTATTAAAACACCGTATTTCTTGGATGTGGCTGGCAGCTACTTTAAAACGCTCCAGGGAGCTGAAGAGGGTCAAGGGTCTTGCTCCGGGAGCCACCGTGGCGACCTTTCCCCTTCCGAACTCCTGATCCCAGGACTGCTTCTCTTGCCCGGAGGCCACAACTCCCCAAAGGAAAATTGCGCCCAACGTGGGGCTCGAACCCACGACCCTGAGATTAAGAGTCTCATGCTCTACCGACTGAGCTAGCCGGGCAACATGCCTGCATTTGACAGTGACCAGATCTCAAAAATCAAACTGTCAAGCGTGTGCAGCAATGTATACTTAACTAAAGAGCAGTTAATAGTTCAAACACAGGACATGGCTATTGGATTCCATCAGCTTTGTATTGTGAATGATGTGGATGACAGTTGTGAGTTTTAGCAAGTAGAAATACAGTAGTGGAATTCTACTCAACAGCTATGAACTATTACTAAGACTTATATACTCATTTCAAATATCAATTTCATATGTTTTATAGTTTTGTCATTCGAACAGTAAAATATTTTCTACATTTTCAAAGAAGTAAATGTTCACGCCTTCATTTGGTTCGGTTTGCTTTAGCGCTGCTCGTTCGAGAGCTAACAAACCGCCTGGACGACGTCACTCAATTACAACAGCCGCTCGTTTGGGGGCGCTATCGGCCGAAACGAACACAGAGAGGAAGAGAAAGAAAAGCATGACAAAATAGAAACCTGGCTTACTGATTGGTCCGGACCGAATGGTTAGCCACAAGCAACCGCGATATAAATAGTCTTCAGACCATATATCAGTGAGCGCCTTCCTCAATGCTCCACGTCTGACCACAAGATATTTTGCAACTTTTTCTTTCTGCGTCTGCTTATTCGGATTAGATTGGGGAGCTTTGTTTGTCTACTACCGAAAATGCACAGCGCTCACTTCACCTCCGCTGGAAGGTCCGCTGACAGTCCCTGACTCGTTCACACTGTCCACAGATCGGACCTCAGTTCACTTGCAAGCGAACCGAGACCCCGTTTTCAAGTGGACCAGTGTTCACGTGTTTGATCCGGATCAGACTCCGGGTGAGCTTTCACACAAGCCCAAACGAAGCGCACTTTCCCCGAAACAAATTCTGGTGCGGATCAAACAGTAGTGAATGAAAGAATTTAATGATTCAACGTAAGGAGCGCAGATGCAGGCATCTAAATAAAAAGCCAATCCTTCCGTTTCGTTACAACTTTTCAGCGCTGGTAAATAACTAGAAACATTCTCTGCTAAGAACATTTGAGAGGTACATTTCGCAGCATGTACTTCAGTTTTAGGAAAACAATACGGGGCCAACATTTTTAAATTACTAAGATTAAATGTTGCAATAGGCTTTTGTCAGGTCTTTGGCTAATTGATATCTGATAAGCTGGCTGTTTTTGTTTTTACAGTATTGGTGCATGAACCAACAGCTGAAGGAATTATGAGTATTCACTAAAACCATGATGTCCTGATGTTATCGTCAGTCAACCTGCTACACTCAGGGTCATTAAGTAACAAAACTGCAGACACGGCTTCCTGTTAGGACTGTGAAACAGGCATTGTACCTTCATATTTTGTTAGTTTTTGAGTAATTTCATACTTCTGTTTGCTCTGCTTTGATGCTTCAGCAGCCAACGCAAACAAAGCAAACAGGTGAAGTCATGTGCTTTAGTTCAGCTGACATAACAACTGAACCCTGACAGGCGACACTCAGAGTCAACACGTGTGTTTCAGCCAACTGCTTTCCCGTCTGTCAGTATAAAAAAAACCAAAAAAAAAAAAACCAAACAACTGCAGCGACCACACTGACTTCTGAGATGAACCGTTGATTCCTGACATTTTCCTAAAAAGCTCTTCAACCACTGACGTTAACCGAGGGACAAGACTGTAATTTGAAGAGCAATGTTCAGCTGTGGGTTTATAAAGTTAAACAACTACAATTTATTTCAGTTTAAAAAAAAAACGTTTGGGTTAAAAATGTCATCCGACTGTTCATGAACTCAATATAAGAGCGAAGATGTCTTTTCATGAAGGGATCATCTGTATCTGTACTTTAGTGTAGGGCTAAGGCAGAATAAAGTTTTATTGTCGCTTATCAATTTAACAGCTAGTAGTTGGCAAATATTGCATATTAAAAGGTCTAATTCCAAATGTTTTAAAGTTCCTAACATTTCATGCAGACCTACACTGTTGCTGATGCAAAGTCATTATCCAATCAATGACTTTTGGAACGGTTTGACGACAAACGATAGGTATTTTCAAAAACTTGAAATACTGCAATATTGTAAAAACTTAAATTATCCATCTATAATAACCCATAAAACTTTTGCAATTGATATTGTCTAAGGTATTTCAATAAGGGCTCTATAGATAAAAAATAAAAAAATACAACAGAATGAAAGAACCAAATGTCTCTTTTAAAGCCACCACCGGCATCAACAGTGTCTGGATTATCTCCTGCAGCCATGTTTTTGCGAACGCTTTCTCACCAGTATGTCCAGAACTGGTTAGAAAGCGTTCGTTGGAAGTTGAAAGTTAGTTGGAATTAGTGCACCACAATTGAAGGAGGAGCAACAAAAAAGAAAGTGAAAGGAGTCAGAAGAGGAAACAAGTCTGTGAAAACAATGTCTGGGTACATTAAACTTGAAAGTCTGGTCTGAGATTAAAACGAAAAGATTGTGCCTTTATACATCATTTTGCTGTGGACGGATGTGATATTGATAATTCTGTTCTCTCATTTCTCTTAGCGACAACGATGCAGCCGCGACACTCCTCACTGACATTAGGTTTATGAAGCCAGAGCGAAATGTTTGTACCGAGTTGGCTGGTTGAGCAACACGATGTTTCGCGCAGATCACAACAAGTAAAACACCTTATGAAGGCTCCAACTGCAGAAATGGTCTATTTTGACAGTGAGAGGATTTCCCCCTTTTTCCCTGGAGCATCTTTTACCCTTTTGTTTTCAAAATACAGCCACTCCAAATTACTGATCAACTCTGACCTTATTTTCAAAGCGAGCAGGAATTGACCAATATAATGAGTTAACAAAAATAAACATCCATACCGATGCTGCCTGGCTGGACACATCTGTCAATCTTAAAACCCTCAGCAGTTTTAACAGGCATGAGGTAATTCCTGTTTAAAGCACCTGGAGGCACGTCGGTGTCGGAGTCTTTGCCACACCAATCAATCAATCAGTGAATCAACACTTAGAAGGTTAAAAAGTTAAACGATAAGTGCCTTCCCGTAAAGACCAACTGAAGGAAAGTTTGACTGTTTAGACTTAAAAAGTAGAAAATACCGAATCAGTTCCGATCGGTTCTACCACTGTAATGTAAAGATCTGTGAGAGCACATTGTTGATGGCCGATCTGCTTCAGGTATCACACACCTTGTTTTCATTCTGGAGAATTTAATCATTGCTGCACCAGGATGTAAGTGACGCCTGGTTATTGCCTCTGAGCTTTTTGGTGGCGTCGGTTTATTATTAACAGAATACTGGCAGCTGTCATTTAACGTTCAGACACTTCACTTCAGCAGTACTGAGGCTGCAGATAGATACATACATATACCTCATAAATGTTAATGCACTGATAGTTTGACCGTTGTTTTTCCAAATATAGCAGTTTTTCTTTTTCTTATTTTTTTTCTGCATGTTTGTAGTTCATGGCAAATACTGCATATTTTACCCCAAAACAAACTTTGAGTCATTTTCTCTTCTCATCTAATTACGTCATTTTCCGTGTTTCTGCTTTTTCTTTGTAAACGGACATTGTTTCTCAAAATGTTGCCGTGTAAACGTGAAACTTTTCTGATGCAAAAATGCAAAAACGTTGCGTTTTCACTTGAAATTTTGTGTCACTCAGTATCACTAACGGTCACACTCTAATAGACCCATTTGAACATTTGAACAATTGAGCATATTTAACTCATATTTAACCCTCGTTTTAAACATTGTCACCTTCAGTGAATAAATATACCTAAATATACAGAGACTTTATTTATAAGTGCTTCTGTCCTGCTGTGTTGTCTCCGATTAAAGCGATGGAAATAATAGCATACATGAATAAGGATAAGTCCCCCAGCTAGCTCAGTTGGTAGAGCATGAGACTCACAATCTCAGGGTAGTGGGTTCATGTCCCACGCCGGGCGCCACCTTCCCGTGGGCTCACCACGGGAAGGTTCTTAAATGGTTCTTAAAGGAAGGTTCTTAAATGGTGCATTGTGATCTGGGTGACAGTGCTCAGACTGTCACCCCTGCAACCCGGAAACGGATAAGCGGAAGAAAATGAATGAATGAATGAATAAGGATGTGATTACATTTCTCTAAATAATAATATGTGAAGAGTTGGCTCCAGAAGGGACTACAACACTAAACAATCTGAACAAACCTCTTTACAGGCAAGCTGATGGATTTTATTTTGCACCTCAATTCCGTTGTTTGTTGAACATAAAATGCAGATAAAAGCATTTTGTTCCTTTATGTATTATGATGGCCTTAGAAAACAGAAGCGTATACACGGATTGTGAAGATAATCAACCCTGAGATTACATAAAGGTAAAATTTTGTCATATCAACATCTGCTTCGGTTAGCCTCAAGGTCACAGCATCCCCAACTAATAAACACGTGTTGACGTCTGCTTTCAAACGCGTCATGTTAAGCAAACAAAGGAAAGTCGTCGTCGTTGTCGTGCAACAGAGTGCAAATACTTTCCAAAACGAGCATGGCTCGGGGGCGATGTACTGTACAGCACTATCTTTGCCATCTCAGCTTAGCATCCAGAAGTTGCTTTTCTGCAATCGTAATGCAGTTTTTGCTGACACACTCACACTGCTGAACAGCAATACATAGAGGTTTCACTGTTCAAAGAAAATCCTCCATTTCAAATAATAGTGTTCCCTTTAATTCATCAAATATCAAGATACCCAAGATTTGTCACTAATGGACTGGTGACAAACTTTTAAAATGACCTTGCCCTCAAAAACAAGAGAGGAAATTCTACGGATTAAATTCTGAGAAAAATAGACATTTAATGGACTTCAAGATAAAGCGAAGACGGACTCCATACAGACCATGTAGCGTAACTTCCGGACTATTGAGCGCGCATGTATATTAGCCCCACCCACCAAATTTAAAAAGAAAAAGAGAGAGCGAAGGTAGGTGAATTACAGCAAAAATACACTGAGGGTTTTATCTCTGTTGATAAAAGAAGTTCATTGTGATTCTGAGGAGGCCATGGAGCGCAGGCCAGGGTTACGTGATGCACCTGAACGCATCACCCAGGGCTGTCGGCTCCTGTAGTAAAGACCGGACCACATAAAGTAGCACATGATGGCAACAACAGCGAGACGAGGTCGGGAAGACAGAAATATTGCTTTAAGGGCAAATTTTGGAGAACCAGAGGTGCTCAAAACAGATAGAGGCGGAAGTAGAATATGGCCGCTTGAAGCTCGTTGATCCGGAAAAAATCTGTAAATCCGTCATTGTTTGAGCCGCAGGGTTCAAAGCGTGAGGAAAAAGGTAGCGGCTTATAGTCCGGAATTTACGGTAACTGCACCTCACGAGGCGAGCACTGTCTGTGTGGAGCAATCAGTGTGTCTGATGATTATCAACCAGGTAAACTCACACAAATGTGACACAATGACCAATCTTTAAGTGGATGTTACAGATAAAGCAACGATTTCAAGGGAAAACGTAAAACTTTGGTTGAGCCTTGGGTGTTTGTTTACCGGACGACGGTGCTCGGAGCCACTGAAAATGCAACCTTTTGAAAACACCCGGGCTCTGTTGTTGTGTAGATGAGCAAAAAATGTCTTGTGCTCTGCAGTTTGTACCATTTCATAGTTTTGTGGTTCAACAGATCCAACCTGACGTCTTGGTTCTAACGAGGATATCTCAGCACCAAACGTATCCGGCGCTGTTTTTCAACATTTCCCTGTCAACCAGAACATCTACCCGCCTCAGGCCTTTTCCAGGTCTTCACTTCTGCACCCAACAATCACTATTCTATCAGAAACACCAGAGGAACGGTGCTGTCAAGAAAAAAAAAGCTATTTGAGTTTCGTTTAAAAGTAAAAGTGGGGATTCGATAAAAGCAGTTTTATTCTGTAAAAATCCAATCAGACGACTTTCAGTGGGAGGAATTTTACACGAAGGACCGGTCGACTATTTCTGCTGATGTGAGAAGAAGGTAGAAAGTTATTCAAAACATTTCTGCTGAAGGATACAAAACTGCCACCTCAAGCCTGGTTTGTATTTTCTTTTTCACATTGTAATATTACATCTGTTTTAATTCAATTGTGTTTGTTGTATTCAAGTCGCCTTCACCATGAAATGCATCTTCAAAAGGAAATTTTTGATTGTCTGAATTTTTTCTTTTCAATTTCCATGCAATTGTGTTGGAGAACATTGTGGCATTTTGCCCTCAATGCACTCAACTTAGTCAAAACATTTTACTCCCAATATTCTAAAACGTCAGTCGAAGAATGTCACAGGCTCATCTCTTATTTTCTCACACCAAAGTAAATGACTGGATGGTATTGCTGGTACGTTCTGAGGAAAGGCCAGAATACTGAAGTGTGTGTTCTTGGCTGGGTTTTCCAACAAAAGGCAAAAATACTGAACCCATCCCTCTAGTATTATCACAGAATTTGAACAGAATGTACTTTCCCCAGCCCCCACAGTGCAGGTAAGTTTGCTGTGCTGATCAGATTCCAGCGAGTCACAAGTCTGGAAATTCAAAAAGGCCCTGTGACATAACTGTCCTCCGTCATTCTAACAGAACAAACGCAGCTAAGTCTTCAGCCTCCTGCACAACAATCACTTCTCCTAAAGGCGATATTCTATTATCGCCCTGTTTGTGTACCATAGCTGCAATATATAGGTCACTTAACCCGGGCGCGGTTTGATCCTGTGCAAAGTTACACTGCGAGTCATCAAGTGCAATGAAAGGCAGAGTTAAGGGAGAGGGTTGGAGAGAGAACCAGAGAGGAATAGTGATTCTTTGCTTCAGTGACTCTCAGCAGAAGAGCAGCAGCGATGACAACACGATAATTACTCAGAATTATTCAAACGATTCAGGAAGTCAAATCCGATCCTTGGAAGTCATGATCTTTTGGTATTTTTAACTTGACAGTCAGTGAATGCTGACTTAGATTTAGGTTAAACCTCTATTGTAGGATCTCTTAAAGTACATGCATCTATATTCAGTTAAATTGAACTGCAGAAAAAGTCCAAAATCACCAAAATTCTTCAGATAATGAACAATTGTGTCAGACTTAATAATAGGAACTTGCAGTTCTTTGGGTTGTGGCACAATCGGTAATTGAAGCCTACCATGAGACAAATAGTTTTATAACTTACATAGGAACCTTAGCGAAATCAGTGCTTCTCAGAAATACATGCAGTAAATCTACGACTGAATGCTCGCAGCAGGATGGTGATTAATATCCCGTAAGTTTGGGGCAGGAAGGTGTCTGAAAATGGTTCTGCCACTTGGTGCCACAAAGAAAATCCATAAGGTGTGGACAGAACAACAAGGCCTCACCTACCTAATTGTTTGTCGCTCTATTTGATTCGTGACTCAAACTTCGGAACAAGTGGACTTTATACATTTTAAATCGCTGCCATTGTGTAATCTTAATATTAACGTCAACTGAACAAGCATGTTTCGAAATCTGAATTATGAAATGTAAATACATGCAATGTGCAAACATATACATTCTTAGAGCAGCTGTTGGCTATCTATGAAATATTGGTTAGAGCTGGAATAATGTGCTTTAACGATTTACCCGAGACTGTGGTTAACTAATTGGTGACCTTGGTTACAGTTTGGGTTGTTATAAGAAACTGTTGTATTATTTAGTCATTTGTTATCTGCTCGGTTTTAGATTAATATTGATACTTCAGTTATTTCACATTATCTTTTTTTTTTTTGTTCAATAAATTGTCACATAAACAGAAGAACATCTCGCTACCATCATTTGCCCTGAAATTACTTTGTTTTATTCGGTGCTATATAATTAAAGTTGAATTGAATTATATTGAATAGAACAATGGAGGCCAAAAATTAATTCTCATCGAGATTTATAAAACTTCCAGCACATATGAAAACTATAAGAAAATTTATAAAGAAATACCTCTGTGTCAAGTCAACGACAGCTCGTTGGAGCGTACGGTGGATTAGTGAGGCTATGTCCTTTCTACGTTTTGACAAAATCTGACTTTCAATCATTTATCATAAATGGCAATCTTTTATCCATTTGTTTGTGACGATGAAACCCACTTTTGTTTCTTTTCTTTTCTGTTTGTTTATTTATTTTGGACATTTTTTCCCCCCATTGTATTTTCTAATTGCTTTTATTTCTTGTCATTGTTCTTAAAATATAAAGTAAATCTGATTATATATACAAACAAGTTTAAAGGCAATATCAGTGTGTCCTATTTTTGAAAACACTTAAATTTAAAAAAATATGCAACAACAACAAAAAATGCATCTGTGTTATAAAACGGGGCTTCATGGTACCAAGTGCAGTATTGGGAAGTAAGTAAGGGAAGCCCCCTGGCTCATGTCTGGGTTGGACTTTGGGGTATTTGTGTGTAAAGTTTGCAATGTATCCTTGAGCATGCGTAGATTTTCTCTGGGTATTCTGGTCTGAGACGACTGGTGTCTGTAAAATGTCTTTTTTCATTCACAGTTTGTTGGGTTTCGAACTTTTAGATAACTCTCAGTTGCTTAAGACGTATTTGTTGTATACCTGTCATTTTGTTTTAGTAGTCCTACACCCTTAGTAGTCTCGTCTATTCCAGCAAGTATATCAATGAAGGAGGTTTTCACCAAGAAGCAGCTTCCGTTCAACTCTCAAACCTCTCAACTCGACTGTATGTCTGAAGTGAGCGTTATGCATTATGTCATTGAAACAGTTGTGTTTCATGAAGTAGACCACTGGGTATACAGTAGTGACTCGCGAGCTGCTCTCAAATCATTTGTGACACAACAGAAAGTCATCTGCGTCCCACAGATTTCCAAGCAAATATGGAAACGTGGCCTCACCCTGCACGACAGGTTTTTCATTTTCGCTGGAGACGCTGCTGCAAACGCTGATTCACGCAAGCCAGAAGTCAATGAAGGTCACCGTGACAATAAGACACGGCGCGTGAGTCAGACGTGTTTTTGTCAACCTGTCAACACGTCGGTTGGGACATGGAACCGCACGAGCAAACAGACAAAATAAAAGAGAGACGACGGAGGAAATGTCTGGGGTCATTAAGCACTGGGAATCTTTAGCTGGCAAAACACCGAGTCAGCATGGTGGTGCACCTCCTAGATGAGAGCCACCAGACGTCAGTGTGCAAAGGGTGGAGGGTTCAAACGCCTCAAACCCTGACTTATATCCTTCAAATCAAATCAACCCGCCTGCAAGAGCAGGAGAAGTCACAACAGCATCTTGCAGGTTTCACCTGTTTTCTACTCGGTCTGTTTACCTCTTAACCACATTTGTCAAACTTATCCACAGAGGCATGCATGACTAAACTAGCTCAGCTCTAAACCACACAGGGTAGGTTTGGAGGAAAAAAAAAATTGCCAGAGGGGGGAAACGGCCTCTCTGTGAGTTCTTTCCTTTCTTGTGAAATACTGTGTAAATGTTTCAAGGTGGCGGCTCTGGGGACTCTCTGGACCTCCTCACACACTTTCATCAGCATCCCTGTGACCTGACCTGAGTGTAGAATAATGTATGGCGATGAAGAACATCTAAAGAGCCTGCAAAATCAGTTGTTGTTTTTTAATAATAATAATATGGCACAATTTATTACAAATGTTTGTGACTGCTTGCACTTGGCTGGGATGTTCATGTCTCTGTAGTATGAAAACATCCTTTTAATTTAAGTAATCTGCAGGTGTATTTTAGATATTTTTAAACATCATGAGTGATTGTGGAGGTGTTAAAAAAAAAAAAGTCAGAAAGTAAATTTGGCATAATAAATGAGTACACTCGTGTGTGGCTTACATCTGGCTGTTGAAGCTGTCCAGCTCTCCAGTCTCGGAGAAAAACACATCGTCTTGATTTTTCTTGGACTTCTTCTTCTTCAGCTTGAGCGAAAACAGCCGCTTCCCCTTCTTTTCTTTCGGGGACGTGAGGAGACGGTCCCCGGGCAGCGTGGCGCTGTCTCCCAGGTTGAGAGGACCGACGGAGGTCGGCATGGTGGCGGAGAAATCCCCGGGGAGAGTCTCGGCTCCATCTCTGAGGGAGCCCGTCCGCTTCCGCTCCTTGTTCTCCTTATCGGGGGATTTGATCTTAAATACGTTCTTGAGTTTGAGCGAGCTGGACTTACTCATGGCGTCCCGACACGGTGGAGAAATGAATAAAAAAAAAAAAAAAGGGGGAAGGTAGGAGCACCGGGGAAGAAGTGCGCACTTCGGGGAGGAGTGACGGGGAGTGAATCACCGGGATAACCTGCGGAGCGGGTTCCCGCGACCTGCCTGCACAGGCCGCGCGCGCCACCAGGTAACATCCCGGTGGAGGTGAACAGAACACCAGGAGCGGGTCCAGGGACTTCCAGGTCCTTCTTCTGCAGTTTCCTTTTTTTTTTTTACTCATCACATGTCCAACTTTTCAAGTGAAAACGTGAAAAATGAAATGAAAATGGTAAAAAAAAAGTTTGTTTTTTTCAGCTTTTCACATGGGTTTTGTATTCAAAGTTTATATTGTTGAATATTAAATCATATGGTAAATGGGCTTCACCTATATAGCGCCTTACAGCTGTCTGAGCAGCCCCATAGCACATTATATAGTTCATCGTCTTGCCCAAGGACAACTTGGAATGTAGACAGGGAGAGAAGTGGGAATAAAACCTGCAACCTACTGATTGGAAGACGACCACTCTATCAACTGAGCCATGCTCCCGACTCCCAGTTGGTATTCTCCTGGGAGTTGGTCATTTTAAAGTTGAGCAATAATAGCAACGATAACAATGCAACTTCATCATCTGTCCATAGGAATGTCTGTGTCCTCGTGTATAATTGATGTTTATTGCAAATTGTTCCCTGCACATGTGTGATTCATTAAAAAAAAACTTCCAGCCCCCACTGGTGGCCCTACATGAAAACTACATTGTTCTCCGTGTAAACGGACATTGTTTTCAAAACGTTTTCGTGCAAACGGGCCACAGGGCCAGTTCATCCCAAAGTACTGCACATGCAGGAGAAGATGCAAACTCCACATAGAAAAGAACAACCTTCCCACTCACTACAGGTTTAGAGCTCGTAACTGTTTTAATAATGCCTGTCTGACTACTTAATGTCAGTGTAAATATGAATCTGATCCTACGCAAACCCTTCTAATAAAAATAATGCGTCATAGCACTTTGGTTAATGCGCAGGAGTGATGGAAACCTAACATTTCTAATATGGTAAATAACCCATTCAAGTCCTCATAATAAATGAAAGTCAGAAATGTGTCTGGTAAAAAAATTAAATAATAATTCTTGCTATTTTTTTAAACTGATTTTAAATTGTAAAAATAACACCACTATATTCAAAGCTGCATTCACCCTAAAGTTCACTGCATACACGGCTGTCCAGGGTACACATTTACTTTTTTTTTTTTTTTTTTTGCCAAGTTAGCGAAGAATGTATGAATGTAAAGGTAAACTATTTTTATTTTATTTTTCCTACTATGACCCAATTTTGGGCCAGTCAACGGTACTAACAATAAAAAAGTAGCTCATCTCCAGCCTGGATGAAAGCCAACCTAATGTGTATATAATGCAAGTTTACCATTGAGGAACTTGACCTATAATTTTAGTTATACAGATATGGAAGGGGATTCGAGCCAAAGAAAACACAAAAAACTTCCTTTTTTGGGGGGACTCAGTGTTTATTTTATGACTGGTATACTTTCGGAAACAGTAGACAGAATAGAAATGGCAATTACTTTTATTGAATAATTGCCTTATTCAGTATTCTTTTTACACTTGGAAAATGCATTGGCCAGATTGAAGCATTATGCATGTTTGACACGCCTGCTTTTTCAACAATAACAGTAGGAATTGGTGTTAATTTGTGTTAAAATGTTTATGGTTCCACTCATAACTTGACCAACATGACCAAAGTATTTGCATTTGGAGTTCTAAATATACTAAAGAGGCACATATGGTTTAAAAACACCTTCAAGAGGCTGAAAGGTTTGTGTTCTACTTGTATTCTAACTTTAAAGGTTAATTACTCACCTAATTGCTTGGTGGTAACACAAAACACTGTGTTGCTGTCTTACTGTATATAGGTTACTTCCTCAAGGGGTGTGGTTGTTTTTTTGTTTTTTTTAATGCGAAGACATTTCCTTTTCAGCTCTCAGGATCTTCATACTCAAACAACAAACTTTGTGATTTACTCTCATTTTGCTGCAAGCCTCCAATTCAGCTTGATTTACCTCACTTGCACGCCGTGCAAATCTATATCTATGGAACATAGATATAGATTCCGTCAAGCAGGAACTGCTTGACGGAAGATATGAGAACTTCAGCAGAAAAACTTCCCCACTATAAAATATCATTAGACAAGATTATTCTCACTCAATCCACCGACATCAATTTCTAACCTGTTTGCCGTTCTGGATTGTTTAGCCCCTATACGTTCATATTTAAAATAAATAAATAAATAAAAAATACAACAGTTTATAGTAAATAAACAGTAAATTAGAAATCAATAAGGCTTTCTTTATTGTTATAAATTCTTAAAATAGCCTAGATAGAAATAATAATGTCAAAAAAAAACATTAGGTCTTGAATTATGTCACATTAAAACTAGAACCCCCCCCCCCCCCAGCGCATTCATCTTCTTGGATCCAGTGAAATAACGGCTCTCCCTGCTGGTCATGGTGAGGAAAAACAAGGAATGCTAAATATATTACATTACAGTAAGCATGTTTTTGGGACGCTCCAGAGTTCCAACAGACCCACTTTCTGATTTCTACATTCGCAAAAACATTAGAATGAAGCCAAACACTGTTGGACACACATCCTTCAAACCTACATTCAAAAGTAAAAGCTTTCAAAATGTAAGAAAAAATATGTTTCATCACCTCAAAATGTATAAAATGTCTTGTGTTTTCAGTTTCAGGTTGTGAATAGACTCACATAGACTGTATTTTATGTTTTTGTTTTCTTCATGAAGCCATCTTGATCTAAACCCAAATTTTAAAAAAAGGAAAGAAAAGAAAGATAAAAGTTCGAAAAAGGATTCGTTCAAATCAAAAAGAAAATCTAAGATGGCAAATGCAAACAAATTTGACTGAGACAATCAGATCTATTCACGCTAAAATGACGGTATTGGGCAAAAAATGAAAAAATAAATAATTAAAAAAATAAAGGCCTATATGTACATGCATATGTACGTGTGTGTGTTTATAAGTTCAGAGGCAAAACCAGGCAAGCGAAAGTAAAGTAGGAAGGCATAGTTCTCATTTCTGAAGGTGCTTTTTTCCTTCTTCTTCTTTTTTTTTTTTTTAACCTTTGCGTGTTGTAAAACAGTGACGGATGAAAAGATAAACAAAACCAGAAAAAAAAAACATTTTTGAAGGGGGCAGCCGTCGACCGATTTGGGGTAAGTTAGTCAATCTCCTGCACATGAAAGCAAAGGAAACGTGCAAAGTGTTCTCTTGTGAGCAGAACCGTCAGATAAGGACGATCCGTGCGCTTGAGATCAAAAGCAAGAGGATCGGCAATGCACTTATCTCGCACAGTAGCAGAACTTTACTGACGTGGTTTTTGTTTCATCTTTCTTTTTCTTTTTTTTTTCCTTTCTCCGCACAATATTTGTGACACAAAGGCTGAACACATTTGTGCTGGTTCATCCCAATCTGAAAGGTGTGGCGCCTGAGCAGCCACACAGTTCTTTGATTTCACAGCAGCAATCAGACCATCAGGACACCTGGCCGAGGTACGTGCACTACTTTCTACCACAGACATTTCCGATAGACGATTTAAAAATAATCTTGTTTATTCTGTGTCTTGTATGTGTGGAACATTAAACCATATTTTTTCGTGGTATATTATATTCTTAATTTAAGAGTGACAAAAAAAAAAGCAAAAAAAAAAGCAACTGAAGTGTGTACGATCATGAAATCTCTGGAATCCAATACCGGCATGTTAACTAAAATAATGCACAATTATATCTATAACTAGAAAAGTTAGAGAAATTACTCATCCATGAGGAGGGGGTTTAAAATAAGAGAGAAATTCAACATTTGTGAAGAACATTTAGAAATATTTCAAAAGTTTTGTGGTTCACGTTGAGGAGTATGAACACCAACACCGGTGTGATTCTAAAAGTGAAAAATAATTGCTTGTGATTCCAAACTGAACGATTTAGCGGTGCTGTTAAATATTTGATCCTGTTTACAAAACACTCAAAGGTTCACTCATTGCGTGTACAAAACTTTCCTGTTCCCTTTATGGTATCTTCCCCAAAGATCTAATACCTTCCTCATTTACTAGTAAGTACTTTTGTCTCTCACTGCTTCTTAGAAGAGACGTTTTTTTTATATTTTTGTTAACAAGTCCTTTAACTTCAAGCTTCAACTTCGAATGGAAATAACTTACATGTATCTGATTTTTAAATTGGTTGCACTGTTATTGCTGCAACACAAACAGAAAATATACAGATGTATTTTTTTTTTTTTAAAGCGTGACCTTTATGAGTGATCTCACAGGCTGGGTTAGTTATAACTGACTCTCGGGTCAAATGTTATATTTTTACATGAGATAATGAGAAAAACCTGATATTGTTTTGTTGATCCTCTTGTTGTATTAAAAGAATAAAGCTTTCACAATCTATACTGAACGTCAGCTTGTATGTTCTTGTCTCAAGCAGTTAACAGAGGTGACTTATGGAGGTCGTGTGAACGATCACGCAAAAAAAATTACAAATAAAACCTCAACCCCCCCAAAAAAAAAATCTGAATTGAGCATCAGGACCTGAAGTGAACGAAGACACTTGTTGGCATAACTCACCAAGAAACTTGTAGGTACAACTACCTAAAACACTTGTCTGTATAACTCATCCAGAAATGTTTGCAGACGCTTGCAGGCACAAAGTGTTTTTGTAAAACTAATCCAGATTCAAGTAGGTAAAACTAACCCAGACAAACTAACCAATTGCGGATTGGCTCGGCTCGCATCGGTCTCCTCATTACCAGTTAAAACATTTACAGAGCGACTCACACAAAGCACAACCGACACAGAGACACATGACACGAGGTTTCAAGTTTGAGCGGTTTGTTTACTGCCGACTTCCTACACATGTCGCGCTTCTCAGCGACACGTCTAAAGATGCTCCCTGATAACGATCACATTATTCTGGGAGATGAGTCAGACTACCGAGAGCAGTCTACCTTAGTCTGCGGTCCCTTCACATCTAATCGGGCTGAAATTGGGTCATTGACAAACTGTCAAACCTGAACTAGAACGGTGACTTATATCCTGTAAACAAAGGGGAAAAAAAAACCAACAAACAATAAACTGCTATGGTGACAGTTTTTTTCTTGACGCTCGAGATTTCCGCACCGTTTGAACAGACTTACTGAGGGGTGAGGTAACAGTAGTTATAACTTCACTTTTATTCAAGGTGAATAACCTATAAAAACGAGTATTTCTGCAAGTCTTAATTCATCAGTTTGACATAGTTCCAAATGTTAGAATCAAAAAGATGAATTCAGCATGCTTTCAATTCAACTCAGTAAATGTTGTGCAAAATTTCCTTTATATTTGGATGTGCATTTTAGAGGGAAGAACTATTATATGACTTGACTACACTTTTCAGGACAATCTGTTTGGAAAGCAGAAAATTATTCTATATTTTGTATTTTAAATACATAAATAATGTCACATTTCACCCAGTAAGTAGAGCGTCCTGTTTGAAGCTTGTGTTATTCAAAACTGTGCTGCTCTCTTGAGCAGTTTGCGTCACATTTGGGAAATTACACACAGAACACATGTAGACGCTCTCATTAAACTCCAGAAGAGAATGGTTAGAGTAATAAATAAAGCTTCTTATCAGGAAAACACTCGTAAACTATTCATAGAATCTTGCACGTTTAAATTTGTAGATATTGTATACTGAAAAACTTTCGAAAAACTATTTTGAGTAAAAAATAAAAGTCTTCCCACAGGTATTCAAAAAAACTTTTAAATTAAAAGAAAATACTTGATGTATGTTAAATAAAGATTTCCTTTTAGGGAGTTGTGCTTCAAAAAAGCATTGAAAGGTAAAATAATTAATGGTTACAATGAAAAATTACTTCTCTTACATTTTGTATTACTTCTGTTATGTTCTATTTGACTGTATTTTTTTCTCTTTTGTATTACTTTTGTTATGTTTTTTTTCTTCTTTTGTATCACTGGTGTGCCGTGTAACTTTATAAGTTTTTAAGGGATAGGCAAAAATAAACCTTGACTTTAGTCTATACTCATTTCAGCTACAGATATTGTAAAAAAAAACTAATGTGTGCATTTAAGCACTATAAACTGAATGTACAAACATTCAGCTTTTGCACTGTAACTGTAAACCGTTCATTCATCATCACATTTTATAGATTTAAAATCTGTGCGGATTAACAACTTTTCTACTGACCTTTCATGAAAGACACTTCACCTTTCTTCTCACTCTATTTCTCTAGATAAAAACAAAAAATGGAGCTGGTGACTTCACATTATGATCTTAGTACAGAATACTCTTACCCAGACGAGGAGCTCTGCATCCTCGACCCCAACCCGGTGGAGGTCATGGCCCAGACCTACATCCACTCCTTCATCTGTGCCTTCGGCCTGATCGGCAACGCCCTCGTCATGATCACCTACATATTCTACAAGAGGACGAAGACCATGACGGACGTCTATCTTTTCAACGTGGCAGCGGCGGACCTGATCTTCGTGGCGACCCTGCCGTTCATCATATACAACGAGCAGCACGACTGGGTGATGGGCCCCGTGGCTTGCAAGATGCTTGGGTCGGCCTACAGCGTCAACCTCTACAGCGGCATGCTGCTGCTCGGGTGCATCAGCAGCGATCGTTACATCGCCATCGTTCTGGCCCGCCGCACCTTCGGCGCCCGTTCGCGCGTTCTCGTCTACAGCCGACTCATCTGCGTGGCAGTTTGGGTTTTTGCTGTGGCTTTGACTCTGCCCACGTTCATCTACACCGAGCGCTTCGAGGAGCAGGATCTGCGGTCTGACGCCGTCACCGTCGTGTGTCAGATGTCGTTCAGCCGGAAAGAAACGGCGAAGCTCATGAAGGTGCTGGTGCCCAGCTGCCAGATGGCCATCGGCTTCCTTTTACCCCTGTGCGTGATGGCGTTCTGCTACTCCAGCATCATGTACACCTTGCAGAGAGCGCAGAGCAGCCAGAGGCACAAGGCCATCCGGGTGGTCGTGGCGGTCGTCGGCGTCTTCGTCGTCTGCCACCTCCCTTACAACGTGGCTCTGCTGGTCCACACGCTCTCTCTTTTTAAGGAGAGAAGTTGCGAGGCAGAGAAGCTCAAGCTCCAGGTGCTGGCCATTTCCAGGAGCGTAGCGTTCCTCCACTGCTGCCTCAATCCCATCCTCTACGCCTTCATCGGGGTGAAGTTCAGGAGCCACTTCAGGCAGATCATTGTGGATATCTGGTGCCTCAGCAAGAAGTACATCTACTCTGCTCGATCGTCGCGTAGGACGTCCGACGTTTGTGTCTCGGGCTTTAAGTCTTCAGAGGGTTCAAACATGTCATCCTTCAGTGTGTAGGAAGATGTAGCAGCCGTACACTTACACCAAATCTCTTCCTTTGCTTAAGCTTGACGTATGTAGCACTTATCAAAATTTGGTCATCAAGGACCAATGTCTTTAAAAGGAGCTATTCACAGAAATGTAGACAATTGTAATGTTTTTGTGGGTTTTTTTGTGTGACAAATTACCATATGAGCCCTCCATATCTACCAGGGCTGCTTTGTATGAGTTTAACCTGCAATATGCAATAATGTTGTCAAGTTGCAATCGCCACGTGACTTGAAGGAATTGTACAAACGCTTTTGTGTATGATGTTGATGTTTTGTGCGCAGGCTATTTTTTTTTCTTTCTGTGTGTGTCTACAGGTTAAACAAGCAGTGTTTTGGAAGTAAAGCAGTTGTTGACTTTGTTGTTTTCAGTTATTTTTCCTTATTTTTTTTTTGCTTTGGACTCTTGGCCTTTATGTTGAAATTATATGGTCCACTGTCAGTGAAATCCAATTGTACCTACATTTTGAGCAGAGCAGAAAACACAAGCCAGCTCGCTCAAATGTCTTGAAGCAGAAGCAGAAGCGAAAAGAAAGTTTAGATTTTCTTTTTTTTTGGGGGGGGGGGGGGGGATTGCTGATTCCCACTAAATTCTCCACAGGAGATATCACATCCAATGGTTAAATCTGAATGTCCACGGATTTCTTTTTTTTTTTTCTTGGCTGTCAATGATACTGTAATTACAAGGATTTTCACATGAAAATGACATTCATGTAATGACGTATATGCTTGTTTCCCCATAAACAACAGAGTAACATCATGTAATGGAGCCAGATTTGTTCCATAGAGAGCGAAAGCAGAGAGACTGAAGTCAGATTATAAGGCATTTTACTTGTTTTTGCTGTGCCCAGGTCAACAAAGCCCTTTGTTCCTTTAGTTTACTTGTATTTCTGTGCATATGATATATATTTCTTGAGTACAAATTATTTCTTAGATAATTTCATTTTACATTGTTTTTATATTTTGTTGTATTCGATTATAATGTTTTTGTTTTATCTGTGCATGTGGTTGTTCGGTTTCTTCTCATTGACCGTTCACTGAATAAAAAGGATGAAATTTTCATTTCGGTTCATATTAATGATATATTCTAAGTCATTTCTCAGATAAGCCTTCATGTGACGAGGCTACACAACATGTTTTGCACATTTTTACTATTCTCCCCATTTGCATTGATTGTAAATTAGATCATCCATGCATAGAAATAATCACGTTTAACATTGTCTTTATCACAAGATATCGAGCTCATATAGCTACTATTTATTTGAATATTATCACATGTATTGATAAACTGTCATTTCAGCCAAAATAACCTTACTATGGCAAATAATTTCTTACTATACTGACAATAACTTCATGTTTTATGTACTATACTATACAAATACTGATGTATTTGACAGTCAAGGTGAGATAACGGTAAAGGGAGAAGTGTGTTTGTACTTTGAACTTCAGGTCAAAGTCTTTCCACACAACATGCGCAGCAGGTGAAAGACCCAAATATATAATCCAGAAATGTCTAAGCAGCAGATTTTGAGCTTTTGTTGTGGTTCACAGGGTTGACAGGCAAAGATGCAATCTGGCGATAAAGGTCATAAAGACAAATGTCAAATATTCATGTCAAAGAAAACAGCTCGGATACACACCTCACACTAATCCTTTCATTTACGCTCTTTTAAGATTAGATTACCTTGTAACACTATAAACCGGTTAAACTACTAAAATAAAAACAATGAAATGTTTGCATTGTCATCACCAGTTAACATGACCAGCTGCCTATTAAGCCTTAGTTAGCCACATTGAGTAAATGTCTTTTTGAAAACATGTGATAATAATAATAATAATAATAATAATAATAATATTAATAATAATAAGTTTAAGCTGAAAGCTCAGAATCACATGTTGGTTGTAGAATAGAATAGAATAGAATAGAATAGATTAGAACAACCCCAGAGGGAAGTTCCTTCAAGCACTGCTCCACACAAAATAAACAGAAAATAAAGTAAGCTTAATTTTCTTTTTAAATCAAATTGTCATTAATATGACTAAAAATAACTTTTCCCGTTTTGTAAAGTCTAAACAGTAAAGAGCTCAAAACACATGTGGAAACAAAGAGTTCACTCACTCGCCATGACTCTGGACATCAAGGCAGCCAGGTTACAAATGATTTCAAGCTGAACAATTTTCACAGACTCGTCTTTCTTCTGTGTATCTACTTTTGTTATGAACACAGAATCGAGCCAAACTTGTATATAGACCGAGCTGGAGTTAATAAAATTAAGATTTTTTTATAACCAATGGACAGGATACTGTTGTGGAGATCACAAACATGAGTGAATTTCATAAACTTAAATTAATCCTCTTTGTTCAAGACAGACGGAAAGCCGGATGAGACTTGAAGTAAAGTTTAAGCTCAGCCAAACATTTGGCAACAACAACGTATCGACACGGTTGATTTTAATCACACGTCTTTGTGAAAGTTCACTAGCTGTACACAACTATGTGTGTGGTAAACCACAATAGTGGGTATAGGGTAAATACGGCTGTTTAGGTAATGAAATCACTTGCTCAGTTAACTCAGTTCTGTTGGGGGGGGGGGGGGGGGGGGGGGGGGCACATCTGTGGCATCTTGAATAAATGATCAGATCCAGAAGAAAAGATGAAACAGCCAACTGAAGACTTTCTTTCACTTGACAGAGTAGAGGAATGAGCCAGTTCTCTATTTTCATCCACTGGATGTCCTCAGTGAGCTACATTTTGGTTGCTGGACGGAACGGTTTTCCCTTTATGTGTTACCTTGGGTTCCCTCAGATCATCTGTGCCTGCTAATAAAAAACAGAAACAACAACAACAACCCTCCTTTATTGTGATTGCTTACCTTTGTATTTCACCTACCGAGATCCACACAGCTCACATATCTTGTGAATGTGTGTAAACATGAGCTATCTACCCTGAGAACAAGTGACAGTCTGTCCACCACACAGTGATTTTTAAGGTTAGGAAACCACCGTCCCACTCGCTGACCTCATTTCTGCACAACTAACTAGCGAGTTAAACAATAGCCGCTGTCGTTAAATCAAACATATTCTCTGAAACGTAAAGCTGAAATACAGGAGACAAAGAATTACGGGGAGGAAAATGTGAATTTTAATGCGACTCTGTGAGGTCTCTTTGCTTAATTTATTATTTGGATAAATTTTTGATGTCAATAAACTGTTTCTCATGGGAATATACTAGAGATGCACCGATAGCAGTGCCGATACCAAAAGTCAAGTATCAGGTCCACTGCTGCACGTGGTACTCACATTTGTGAAAGCTCCCCGATTCATCCGCAATGAAGTATGAATCAGGCTTTATGGTATTTAATAAGTACTTATATATTTATATATATATGTATAACATACTGTATATCTCCTCCAAGAATCCCTCTTGTTTTTGCTCTTCACTTAAGCCCCGTTTCTACTGCACAAAATGTACCAGGATGGAACGGATCGGTACAACAAAGCGTACCCAGACCCAACTCTGTTGCGCGTTTCCACTGCAGAGAGTACGGTTAAAATGTAGGCGGGGTTGTGAACTCTGCAGATTTGTGACGTTGCAACAGTTGTCTCAGCCAGGGGCGGTCGACCTGGACCTTATGAATCCTCTATTGTTTTTGTTTGTATCCTCCGCTTTGCACTAGTTGTTAACTTTTTTTTTGCCGCCACGGAGCTGCAGCCGCAACTTCCGTGTTGGTTCCAAGAGAGCAAACGCCAGCCGGCCCCGGTCGTGTTCGCGCTCTCGGCCTCAACGCGGAAGCTGTGGCTGCCACGGCCAGGGACACCGGCCACATGAAACCGTAGCGCGCTCCGGCGGCACAAAGCCGGTCGCCCTGGTCCGGCAGCGCGAGACGCGACGCCGGTGTCACATTGCCGGTGTCGGTTTCACGACCAACGTGAAAGTTGCGGCAACAAAAAAAACAAAAAAACAGTGCAAAGCTGAATATGTTAACAACAGAGGATTCAAACAGCCGACTAAGTGTTCTAAGTGTTCTGTAAAGTTCAGGTGAACTGCAGTGTGGGAGGCTGTTCCTACCAGTCTGATCTATCGCTAATGTGAAAATAAGAATCGCTTCAGCTGCCGACTTCTCCATAACTATAAAGCTTTCTCACAGTCGGAGTGTAAAAATGATTACTTTGGTCTTCGGTTCGTGTCGTCCTGACCCCTGCTGATTATCACCAGTCTCCTTCAGTGAGTGACTATGCCATCCGATGATATACGAGTATCTATTCATCTTCAGAGAAACGACAACTTGTTAAAGAGCATTTTACTGTGATGATTTAAAGACCCTTTTAGCCCCGGGCTCATTCCAGATAACGCTGGACGGGTATCGCATGTTATGGACGTGCTTTAACAGGGTAGCGCTCGGTGCCATCTTCGGCGCCGTGCTGACTAAGTGGCGTCCTCCTTTGAGGTTGAACTCCCTTCAATGCGGATCTGTGGCGCCTTTTCATGAGAGAGCTATTTTTAAGCACTCGACTATATTCATGTAAACATCTGGTATTTGCTAATGAAGTCACTGCTTTGGACTCCTACACCACAATTACTTGTGATTCACTCTCGCGGGAGTCATCTGTCTTGAAGGGTTTTATTGTAGCAGCGTGACATGTTGTCATGGTAATTTAGCCCGGTCAGTGGTAACTGCGTGTTCTTGTTCGTCAAACTGTGTGCATCTATTGTGACGACCTTCGCTCCGTGAGACCGAGGTCTTTACTACGACAATAACATGCAGTGTCTGACTGTATGCGTGCTTCGTCCAGGTGAGTGTTGCAGGTTCTGGAGGTGACCCGTGGTGAGGTCATCAGTCCATCACAGGGCGAGCATGCACAGCTAGTCTCAGGCCCCGTTTACTCGAGTGCAAGTCGAAAACTTTTGCTGGCTTTTTGGGTGTCGGTTTCCACGACAACGGTGCCACTGAGAACACAACTTCTCGAAAATGCTCCAACTCCGTCTCCGTGGACAAATGGGGGAGGCAGAGCAATGCAACTTTTCTGAAAAGTTGCTACTTCGCATGACGGCCGTAGTAAACGCAACATTTTTTGCATTTTGGTTTCAGAAAAGTTTCGTATTCACACGGCAACGGAATTTTCATTTGGGGCCACTAGTGGGTGCTGCTGTTTGTTTTTGTAATTGAACCATACGCACGTGTGCGCACAGACCAATAGGCCATAAACATCAACATTAGTGAGTACAAGGACATTCGTGTGGACAGACGACGGAGTTGGATTGTTATTACGGCGACTCAACTCTAAAACTACCGCGTCCCAGGGGAGACTGGGAGCCATGACCCTCTGGAGGCCGCCATTGTTGTCATTGTCCAGCTACCACAACATGTGGAGAACAACTATTTACTACGGCTGTGGTACGCATGCACAGTAGCACCGTTTCTGTCGTCTACATGGTGATAGAGGCGGAGCATTTTTAAAAAGTTCCACATTGGGAGCCGTTTTCAAAAAGTTGCGTTTTCAGTGACTCCGAACACCGTTGCTGAGTAAACGGACACCCAAAATGCAACTAAAGTTTTGATCTTCACCTGAAATTGTTGCCGTGTAAATGGCTCCTAAATGTGTTCTTTTTTCTTTTACTTAATTAAAATTAATTAGTGCATCTTAGCGTCATTCTGTGATCGTTAACTTCAGTTGTTGAACATTTCCTCCAATCATGTGAGCGAGCACCTCACAATGCAAGGGTGGCATTCTCACAAACTGAAGGAGATCTGATTTCAAACTCTACGGGCAAAAACCGCCGATTTACTCAAAGTCAACTTTTGCAAAATCTGTGACAAATTGAGAATACAGAGGTATTGTACTGGATCGGAAGGAAACTGTTGTATGCATCAGGACGACAATGCAGTACGCCAATGGAAAGCATGAGTATAATATTTTTTCTTCATTTCTGAGTGAAGTAATGCAACGAGCTGGCATGAAGTGTGGACGACCTTTCAAAACAACCCAAGAGAATCAGCTTTTCCAGTTAGGTGACGTGGCCACATACAGGTGGATTCATTTTATTTCAAAGTCCACATTTCCAGATACCGGATATTCAAAATGTAACCTTTGAGGCTTAACTGCATTTTTGTTTACTTTTGGCCTTTTTACAAAACCACATATTGGCCAGAAGCAATATTTCCCAATTTATCAAGGTCTAGTTTAAATCTGCACAAATCAATGAAACTTTGAGTCTCGACCAAGCATGTGAAAATGACTTGTTTGGCTTTACTGAAATGTTTTAGCAGAGACTTTTTGGAATCCAGAGGGGCGTCAAAAAATCCTCTTCTACAGTTGCTTCTTTAGCAGTACAGTTGTAGTAACCAATTCTTCTGCAGATGCATGGAGCAGATGGACAATAACAGCAATGGTGGCCTCCAGATGACTGCCAGTCCATATTCTCCTGGGACTTGGTAGTTTTATAGTTGTGAGTCACCCTTAATAGATGTAACTTTATCGTATTGGTCTATGCCACTGTCTGTGTACTCAGCATTGTTAATATTTAAACCATATTACTCATACTGCACGTGTGTCTGGCTTCATTACAAAAAAACCCAAACCCCAGCAGCATCTAAATACGAAACTTTTCCGAAACAAAAATGCAAAAACGATGTATTTTCACTCGTCATGTGAACAGCGCCTACATGATGCTCCAAGAAGATATTAAGTAGCAAAGCCTGCATTAAGATTTCAGATCTGCAGCTCTTATTACCTGCTAAGTATTATTATGAAAACTGAGGAATCATCAGCGCCCGAGTCAAACCCGAGTAAAAGAAGAGTCGCAGTGTCTTTAACGATTTTAGCATTACAATTCAACTCTGTGAACCGATATCGTTTCCTGCGGTGATGACAGCATCTGGCAATCTAGACTTGGTGATTTCCCTCAATAAAACCCCCTTTGTGTATTTGTTTTAATTTGTCTTTTCTATCCACAGCCTCCAAGTATCTCTCAGTGGTTTTTGGTAATTCAAGGCTCTTTTCTCACAAAACACAGTTACATTTCCCTGACCTCTGGGGGACGAAGCACCAGCCAAAGTTAACTTATCTCATCCAGCACGTCTCTCTCTTTTTTTTTTAAATTTTCAGGAGACGTAGAGGTCTTGTAAGACTGATGATCCTTCTTGGTGTCGTGGCGTACGTGTTTGTGCGCCGAGCGAACATACATTCCTTCAGTGTGTGTGTGTGTGTGTGTGTGTGTGTGTGTGTGTGTGTGTGTGTGTGTGTGTGTGTGTGTGTGTGTGAGGTTTTAGGTCTGGAGGAGAACTGATTAGGGGTCCTGGCAGCGAGGGGATTATCACGCTGGGTCAGACTGTACTCTGCTGGCGTCCACCGAGGAATGCGGGCAAATCAGCCGGCGGGCGTATCAGTCGGCCAGTCAGTTGGTGGTCACGCACCGAGTCGTCCCATCTGCCAGTCCGTCATCTGCCAGCGAGGCGCTCAGTCAGCCCTCACGTGAGATTAGCTTGGCTTTCGATCATCAACAAGTAGCTGGTAGGATCTGTGTGTCCTCCTCAAATCACTACTCACACACTCACACATGGTTAAAATCGTCATATTCCTCTTATCGGTCGACCTGCTTCACCGATATTTCAAGTCGGGGTACATTCTGTTGAATCAATTAGCGTTAACAGACCTGGGAAAGGAGTTTGGTATTTTCATACGGAGGAAGAAAGAGTCCCCGCAGGAGGGAAACGGGGTCAAAACGCCGCACTCCATCCAGCACTGAGTCACAGCCGCAAATGGAATTAAGTGTACGTCTCACGGCGGGAATTGAAAACAACAAAATGTGAGTGTGACATCAGGGAATGGCGGCAAACTCATCAGCCTTCGCACACAACATGCTACAACCACTGCCACATACTGTTAATGGCTACACCATCAGAAAACAAGTGGAGATGCTGGTTTCGACAGTGTGGCCTCTTGCAAAGTGAAAACAACTGGCTGACGGCATCGTAGGCAATAAATCATCATGAAGATATTTAACCGCTGAAGAGAAATGAGGGTTTTAAAAGTTAAACATCACTTTTCTTAATGATTTGCGTTCAGAATCAATGTTCAAAACCCCTCATAGCTGTGATTCAGAGAGGTATAGCAGAAGGGATGTATGAGGTCTTTTCCACTAAAATCATAAAAAGTGAACTCTCAGATTTATTCATTTTGATTGATCAATTTGAGTGAAAAACCTTGATAAAGAAACTTATCGCAAGCATATACTCAATATAAGTTTTTCTTTTAACATCTTAACCATGATTACACCCATCTACAACTTGTGCTTTGTACACATTACTGTTTAATGTTACTTCTTTATCCTGTCTTAGCTTATATTTCACTTTCTTTTCTATCTATACTGTGTGGGGCAATGCGTAACGTGGGAGAAACCAGAGCATCTGGTGAACTTGGAGCACAAGCCCATTCACCACAAAATGAAGAGGATCCTACGGTCCAATGGGAATGTTCACAAACACACCTCCGTGTGGACGCACTCAGGATGAGCGAGGCTGCAGGTTTTCACTTTCTTCTTCCAAGTTGCCGTGCTGATTTCAGATTTGCACAGTTCCTCTTCAGATCGTCCTCTTTCGATATCTGCTTTTTCATCCTTCCAGATTCTTTCCGTAGAAGGCCGTGCTGTCGGATGAGTGCATCTCTCTCCACTGTCAGACTACTGTGCCCTGAGTTCAAAGCCTTTTCACCTTCAAGAGATCGTTGCAGGTTGTTTACCATCTCTCAGTGAAACTAGATTGCCTGAGCGCTCCGTTTTTCACCTCCATTGCTTTGTTCTCCTTCTCCAGAGCTTCTTGTTCTGACTGCTTTGTCTCCAGCACTTTGAGCTCTTTCTCCAGAGAGGCCATTTGTTTGACCAGAGACGTTTTTTTTTATTTTGCCAATGACTTGTACTCTTCTTTGTTCTTGTTTACGTCTGTGAGGAGTCTGGTGACAAGCAACAATTTCTTCTGTCAAGTTGTTCTGTTTTGGTTTGAGGTCATTAAGTTCCTTTTGAAGTGAATCACACTTGTCTGACCAGTCCTCTTCTTTCAGGAGTTGTTTGAAGAGCTTGCTGTAGGTTTTACTGAAGGATTCCTCCTTTTTCTGGTGGATATTATAGTCAAACACCAGTTCAGCGTATGAATTCTTGGTAATGTCCTTGAGCCGGTGTTGATCCTCCGACAACTTGATTTGCTGTTGCAGATCTTCATTGGTGTTTTTCAGCTCATTTAAGTATTTAATTCTTTCCTCACTCATGGCCTGCTAAGCACGTTCCTTCTCATATTGGTTGGTGAGAAGCCGGGGCTCTTTCCTCGGGGCCTTGGTTTGACGTTCCATGGCGTCTGTGGCAGTGACCAGTTCGGCTGTCGTCTTTCTGCATGTTATTTCATCTCCAACCTGTCTGGATATCCGTTTCATCTCGTGCTGCAAAGCAGCAGACATTCTCCTGGACAAGGGCCTCTTTCTTGGCCTCCAAAGTTTTGAGAAGTTGGTGCTTCTCTTGGAGCTCCTGGGGTTCCTCTTGGGTAAACTGGGTCAGTTCCTCAGTCTCCTTTGTGACTTCGTCAAACCTTTCCACCAAGAGACTTTCACTCTGTTCTTTGGTCTGATCCAGCCTCTCAAATAGAGTACACCATTGTCGGCATTTCTTTCTTTTTTATAATTTGTTGCTGCAGTGGATGTCACCCATGATCTGTGGCCATCTTGTTAGTAGCTGCACCGTCCTGCTCGTGGTTAAATCTCACACGGAGAAAGGATTCACTGGCTGCAATCAGCAACGGGACTGCACGTTGGGAGTAGTTTAGAGTAAACTCGCCCGCAGGGAAGTGTGAGTAACACTTATCTGTCATCTGTGTAAAACAGCATCAGGGATGATAAGAGCTGTGGGAAACAATGAAAATAGATAGAACCAGCAGATGGCGGTAATGCAACTTTATGGATGCAAACTGCAGTTGCAAATATGATGCAATTTGCAACAGGTTTCTGTGTTTGTGTTGCAAAACTGTAGAAACTGACAACTGTGTGGATGGATATTAGACTCTGAAAGATAGTTTCCAACCACACAGTGACTCATTTGTAATTGTTCCTGTTGTGATTTCCAGCTTTCAAGAGGGGAAAGAAGCCAAAGAAGGTTCCACCGAGTGCAGCAGACAGATGGAAAAACAAAACTCGGTGACAATGAAAATATTCCAAAGCTAATCAGAGAGTTCCTGAGTGGCAGCAACTCGTGTCGGAGAAATAAACACTATTTGTGTAATATTTACAGAAAAAGCATAGAAGCTTTGATGAGAATGCTAGTCATTTCAAGATCTCGACAGCCATTTATGCACTACTTATTGTTTAAAACAAAATAAAGAAAATAATACTCTGAATGATGTGAAGTTTCCATTTTAACATATCCAGGAGAACAAGAACCCTTTGTTGTTGTTGTTTTTTTTTAGCTTTTCCCAACAAATCTACAACACATTTTCCATGCTGAAAGATGACAAAAGCTGTTAGTTACACACACACTTATGCCGAGACGTCACCGAGATACTTTGAGTTTGCCAGCGAAGTGCATCCCATGTGTAACTCCAATCAGGTAAGGCGGGTTCTCCTTTCCTGAGCTGTTTCTGCATACTGCAACTGCCTGTGCAAACACCTGCACAATAAACCCAGCGGCTCTCTCTCTCTCTCTCAAGAATGAGAGAGTCGGAGCCAAAACACTTGCGGGAAGCCATCTCATGACATTTCCCTCCCGCCGGGGGTCACAAGCCATCGCTGCTGCCGTTTGAGTCCTGGGAGGCAAAACCTATTTCCCCCCAAGCGGGACACCACTTCTCTTCTCTTTCATCCGCCTCGCTCTGGAAATGAGAGCGACGTTCCATTAGCGAGGGGAAAGAATCCCCCCCCACCACCACCTTGGCGAGTCAGAGGTGCGACGCTGAGAGCCAATTGCCTAAATGAAATTCCAGTATGTGATGAGTGGGAAAGAGAGGTGGGGGCGGCGTGCTCGCGGGGTTAGAGCCAGGACTGTGCAGCTGCGGGCTTGCACCCTTTCCAAACCCTGAAAGCCACAATCATCCAGATCTGAAGCATTCTGGATGAAGATTCAGCTCTGGAAGGATCAATTCTGGGTTGTATTGCAAGTCTGCATGAAGGTTCAGACACCCAAAGGACTTCCTTTCTTGCATAACCAGATTTTCATTCAAACAACGTGGACCTGCAGCAGCCGGCACACCGAAGGGAAACCACAACAGATTAGTGGTGTGCATATGTGCTCACGCATGTTTGGACCTCTGTTACCTTACATAAGGTAGGCTGCTTGTTGTTGGGACTTTTTTTTTTTTTTTTTTTTTTAATGCGTTTTCCAGCTGGACTCAAAGATGGAGGTGCTTTTATCCATGCAGCCACTGGAAACCTCATTTCCTGGTCCAGCTTTCCTTCCAGAGGCTGCGTCCACTCGCGCTCAGCTGCCAGCGCTGGGGGAAAGCATGGGAGAGGAGGGGTGCGGACAAAGGCAGGAAAAGACGGAGGATAAGAATGGAGATGGGAGGTGGTAAACAAAAAAACGAGAGAGGGATAATAAAACACAAGGGCCAATTTGAGCATGACAGTAGGGGCAATTTTCTACAAGCCACACGTGACTAAAAAGTCTGAAGCAGCAGCAGCAGCACCATAGGTTGAGCTCCGCCAATGGCTGATATTACTCACCTTGCAAACATCCATTCCCCCAGAACTTAACAGCTGCTTTCTGTTTGTCTGCACTTCATTTGGCCGTTTCTCATGTCAAAGCCTGGAGAGAAAACCAGAGGGGGAAAAAAAGAAAAAGAAAAGAGGAAGCATTGTTAACGACGCTGTATGGTTGGACTGCTCCCGTGTGCCAATAGAGCGACATGCAGAGTATGTTTACTATTGCCACCATTGTAGCTCAGGGTGCAAATTTCGTAATTCAATACATACAATACTTGTGGTAAAGGTGTAATGAAAGGTTTAGGTGAGGCATAAGGTTTTTATGTCATTCAATTAACAGTCACTTACATACGAGGGTGTCAAACACAAGGCCGTTGGACCAAAACCGGCCCACAAGAGGCTTCAATCTGGCCAAGGCGCCAAGAAAATTGTAAAGATTTCAAAGAAAATATTGATTTCTTTTCTTAAGAAAACAAGCAACAATTTTCAACCAACTTTCTTAAGATTTCGGGTTTCAACACGACAGAAACCCGAGCTGACATATCAGTGATGCTGCCATGGATGCTAACAAACTGTATTATACTAAAATAGTATTGGAGTACTTTTTATTTTTTTACATTTCACTGTATCTTGCACAAGACTAAATGTTTTCAGTCGTGTACTTGCACCTGTAAAATACGACCTTGTTCACAGTGGCAGATTGGTGTTTCTGATTAACTGGCTTCCGTGTTAACTGCTGACTGACGTCCCTTGTTGCTGCGGCAGATGTTAAAATAACACTCGCAAAAAAAAGTCCAACTCTTCGAAACTTCGTTGCAATTGCGGTCATACAGCGTTCGCCAGCACAGCTACGGAATTCTGTCTGGTTTTTAACATCTATTAACAGCAACAAGGGAAGTCGGTCACTAATTAACACGTGAACCAGTTATTCCAGAACAGTGGACATGTTGCAAAAGTCCTGACATTTTTGGGGGACATTTAAGTTTTCCAGAAAGTGGCCTGCTAGTTAAAGAATTAGCAGATTAACCAGAAGTCCCATTAAAAATCTCCCTAATTGTGTAAAAAGCAGTATTGGTGGTGCTTACTTATCATCGTTCGTTGTCCTCAACATCGTGTTTGAGCAAATGTGTCCTCTGAAACACCTGAGAAAGGTTCCAGAGGGAACTAAGAGGACGTCTTGAAGCTTCTTGCCGTTTAAGCTGTGATTTGTCAAAATGTAAGGAAGAACACAGTTCAGTATCTTTTTTTAAATAAGATAAGCTATAAATTGTCAAAAGCACTGAGAATTGTAAACCATTAATATGAGGGCTATTTATTCAGTTTATTCTGCTGCACAACTTTATTTCAAGAGATTGTGACACACTCAAGGAGAGATTATATATATATATATATATATATATATATATATATATATATATATATATATATATATATATATATATAATTCAGGTGCAATTGCTGAAGCTTTCAAATCACGTTCACACGTCTGTTAAAAGTGTGAAAGCTGCATGAAGCACCACAAGAAGGAATCCCTGCTGAGGTTTGGGCTTCTGTATCACATGACAAGCTGCTGGTGACTTCCAGTCCAAGCACAACAATCCCACGTGCAACTATCTATCATGCATGTTACGTACACTTGCACCAGGGTTTTGTTCATTCAACAACTGAGTATTTGTACAAGGTTTCATTTCAGTTGACGTGATACTGAATCTGCAAATGAAGTATTTGACTTACAAAGCTCATAATATAGCGTTTAATGTACTGGATTGGCTCTTAATCAGTGGTGTTAAACTTTAGTTCAGGGGTCACATACTGTCGAACTTGATTTCCAGTGGGCCAAACCGGTAAGATGGTAGCTTAATACACTGGATAAAATCTTTTGAAAACTCAATTTCTTTTTCTTGACTGGAGTGCAAACACATTATGAAAAAGCTTGCATTCAAACTGTGTTTACCAAACAGCGTTTTCAAGACAAAACAAAAACACATTCATTTCGTTTTGCTTGACCCAACTTTTTGAAAATAGCTCCTAATGTGGAACCTTTTGAAAATGCTCCGTCCCTATGGAAATGGGGGGCGGGGGGGATACAACTTTTCAAAAACGCATCGACTCAGTCTCCATGGAAACGTGGGAAAACGCAACTTTTGCAAAAATGCTCCAACCATGTGGAAATAGAGAAAATGCACAACTTTTTGAAAACGCTTACTCTGGAAATTGACAACAAGCGCAAGTTTCAAAAACGTGCCAACTGTTTCCTTAGAAAAGGGGGGAAAAGCAGCTTTTGCAAAAAGCTGGCCCTACATGACCACATCATTTTCAGCATTTCTGCCATTTTCATGTAAACCCACATCCTTTTTAAAACATCTCTATGCAAACGCGAAACCTTTCTGGAACGAAAACTCAAAATTAGCGTTGTCGTGTAAATGGGGCCTTAATTTGTTTTGACAAGACGTAGGAAAATGAAAGAAAAATAGGCAGTTTCAACAATGTGCAACAATATTTACGACGCTAGTCACAGACTGCGCAGAGGTATGTCGGTTAGAAGCCAGGCTGTACGTTTGACACTCCTGCTTCAGAAACGACGACTTTCTGATGACTTTTATCGACGAGCAGAATCAAACGTCAATGAGCCGAGAACAGGCCGTGTCTTTAACGCA
The DNA here is from genome assembly GCF_963383615.2 of Lipophrys pholis. Classification (NCBI taxonomy): domain Eukaryota; kingdom Metazoa; phylum Chordata; class Actinopteri; order Blenniiformes; family Blenniidae; genus Lipophrys; species Lipophrys pholis. The sequence continues at coordinate 4,018,489 of NC_137633.1, read as the reverse complement.
AATCTTTTTCTTTTAACCCCAGCACTGAGTTTCGTGCCAAACCCAGGAGCTGGCAATGAACAGGCAGCGACATGTCCACACTGTAATTCAAACGTGGCTTATTTACTTATTTGTTTATTATTACTGTCGAGAGGCATACATTACAGTGCAAACCATTCTTTGGCAAAAGGTACAATACGACTGTCACGATAGCTGACGGGTATATCCACGTTGACCACTGGTGGTGGTGGTGACGGGGGGGCATGTTCAGTCTCGCAGAGCAGTGCATTCCATTGACACTTGGAGAGGAAACCATGATGCAATGACGACAACAACAAAATAAAAACAATAGATACACGAATATGAGTAGTGGTGATGAGGGAAAACGACAAACACACCTTGGAATACGACACAGACATTGGGATGTTACAGTGTTGTAGGACAGTGGTTCCCAACCGGAGGGTCGACAGGGGTTTTGCAGGGGTTAAAAAAAAAAAAAAGAAGGTTGGAACTCACTAAAGGAGAAGTCACAGTCACAACGCAATGAAGCCGAGACAAATACACAACTGTAAACACAAAAACTCTGATATTTGTACGATCAGAAGGGTCACCACAACAGCAGAAAGTGAGCAGTGTGTGTGTGTGTGTGTGTGTGTGTGTGTGTGTGTGTGGTTGTGACATTTCACAATTTAAACACTTTCCCTTCCACTGTGGCTTTTGCGTTGCTCTTGTTGGCGTTGCGTTCAGCAGATTGAACGACTGTACGTTTAAACATTCAACCTGACACTAATGTGATGATGTGACCCCCCCCCCACCCACCCCCCGCCGCCCATATATGTAACGGAACATTCCAGAGAGTCTTCTTTCTGTGAGGTGACAGGTTGCACCATGTAAAGAAAAACACTGAGTCACTGAAGTCGCTTCCACTTCATTTCGTTCTGGTGAAGCGAGTGCGTCCGTCTGTTTTGGAGGAGACGCCGAAGCCTGAACCCCGCCCCACCCCCCCCGCTCTGATTGACACAAGATCCCAATCTGCCCCTCCAACACCACCACCACCACCACCCCCACATTACGCCTGCTTTCCGCTCATATGGCTTCCATTACTGTGGAATGAGGGTCAGAGGGGCCGCGCTCCGCCAAAGTGACGTCACGCCATACTTGAATTCTTCAATATGGCAAAGAAAATGGGAAAAGGAGGAGGAGGAGGAGGGTGGGGCCACGTTCTAACCGGGTATCGACACAGAAACGGTTTTCTAGAAACAGAGGAGGAAGAGGAAGAGGACGCTCGGCAGAGGAATGCGCGCGAGCTCGTCCTCGTGTAAACCGGAGCCGTCGGCACGGCGACGGAGCAGAAAGTAGTGAAGAACAGAGTGCGATGATGTGCAGATCATTTTCCCGATTCAACGTAGCACAAAGAAAACATGGGAGGGAGGGAGGGAGGGAGGGAGGGAGGGCGCTCACGTGCTGCATCAGGCCAATCGAATCCTTCAAATTCTGCACCTTTTCTCATTTTCACCCGACGTTTTGTTTTAATAGAAATCCAATGGTTTTGGTGGTGAAAAGTGTCTCTGGTTATTAAAGTTTGAGCATCAAGACTCTTTCACCGTCTTCAGAAAGGACCAGGGTTAAACTTTTTGTTGCAAAATTAAAATATCTCCATCGCTCTTCGTTTTATCGTGTTTCATAACTTTATGTACGTTAGTACATATGTTTTTCGGCCAAGAAAAAAAGCCCATATTTGTTTGTTTGTCTTTTTTTTTTGCATGGTGCAGTTCTCAATTGTGAATATGTCTTCAGAAGTTTTTAGTTTTTTTTTTTAAAAACACGCTCATGTCTTGCTCTTAAATCACGGCCATCATGTCCTTTAAACACAGAAAGATTTCTAAAGAGTGATTCTGGCGTCAAATTACGAGCGATGTCGGCAGTCCTTCCTGGAATCCTCCCATATGATCGGAACTAATCCAGTAATTCATGAGATTTGGTTCAAACGTGACACATACGCTTTGCGTCTAAATAATTTGCACAACATTCCGTTCAGTTTCGATTCAACCTGCTACCACGTTACCCACGTTTCACACACGGTTCAATAGATAAAACCACGGCGTTAATGTAGATTGAGAAGCTGCTGAATCAGACATTTGGCTTGAGAAGGCCGAGGTCCCGTTCACACAGCATCGCTTTTGAAGGTGACAACGCGTCGCTTCTGCGTTTCCGTTTCAAAAAAGTTCAATGTGAAACTACAAATATGGACGATCCGGACTAGAATATGGGAGTCGTGACACTCTGGTGGCTGCATCGCCCCGTAAAACGTGGCGGAAGTTTGTTGGCGTTTTCACATGGAAACCGTTGCCGTGTAAACGGACCCCGGAGAGAAAATCCTGCGGCTGAAGGTTACAAGTGGCACAGCGGATGTTCTGGATGTTCTTTTCACTGCTTTCCGGGTCCGGAGAGAGCGCCGCGTTCCGGCCCGGCACCGACGATCCGTGGATAGGAGGAGCGGTAATCAGTAGACATTTTTGTTTTGCATTACAAACATTTTTGTAGGGCTTCACATTATCTTCATATGTAAGCAAAAAAAAAAAAAAAAGAAAAAGGGAGAAAAAAAAAGTACATAAAATGAATATAAAGCACCGTGGATTAAAAGATGAAGTAACTCTATTCATATAAAGTCTTTTTACTTTGAATAAAACAATCTTCTCAAATGTGACGTATCATTAAAGACATACTGAGTGTATATATTGCATACAAAAGACAATACTTCGAAGGTTTAGTGATTAAATCATACTGAAAAAAAAGGGAGAATAGCACCAGTTTTCGGCATCTCTAACCTGAGAATTTTTTTTGTTTTTTTTTTTGTTGGGGAGACAGCAAAATGGCTGCCACCTTTCGGATCTACTTCCCTTTCCCGCTCGGCGACCTTTTCCCCCGTCGTCAAGCGTTAGTCACGCGGAGTGGGGGGCGGGGAGGTGGGTGGGGGCAAACACAGCCGGCTTCAGGAGCGCTGGTGAGCGAGGAGGAGTTTCATAATCCACCGATTCGTCATCATCCGTTCATCTGCCCTGCGGTTTCAGTAAATCCATTTTGATCTCCGACCTGAAGCCCCGGGCTGCCGGCTCCTCGCAGGGCCGCGAACAAGCCGGAGTAAAAACCAAAACAAACACAAAAAAAATGGGAAAAAATAAAAGTGTCAGACGGCTCCTGAGGGCTACTCGCTCGGCGTCGTGCGGTCGTCCGCCGGCCGGAGGCACACCGGGCAGCAGGAGCCTTTTAGCTTGACGGGCCGTTTGCACTCGGCCGCTGGACAGGACTCCACGAAGCAGGTCACCTGGGCGTCCTGCGGAGGAGGACGAGGGAAACGCTCGGTTAACCAGGACCGATTAGAGCGAGACACTTTTCTCATCGTCACAATATCGTACAGAGTTTTGTTGAATCGGTTCCACTGAATTTTGTCAGCTCGTGTATTTCTTCTTCTACACGGCGAGATTTTAAAAACGAAAAGCGCTTTATTCGTCCGAGATAACGAATGAAAGGCAGAGAGGTGTACGCACGCACGCACACTGTGGCTACAGCCAGGAGGGGGCGCTCCTCCAAAAGAGCCAAACTGAGAAACTGTGGCGTCTAAAGAGCGCACGGCTGAAAAGCATTCTGTGTTACCATTAGATGCGTGAACAAGTGAGCATGTGCAGCGCATATTGATTTCAAGGTGAAAACCTACTCTGCATTCACATATGGTGCAGGGGTCCTTCTTCCACCGCTCGCCGTCGGTTCGCTCTCGTCCCCTGCTATCAGTGCAGTCAGTCTTACTCAGACGGGCTTCAAGTCTTTTAATCTGTAGGGATATATGGGGGGAAAAAAACCAAGAAAAGACATCTGTCTCAATACCAACATACTGTCATTCATTAAACACGTAGAGACAAACCCAGAGGCACACGGGGAAACAGCATTTGTATGAAATTCACTCAGGTGGGTTACGCTGAATGAATACTCTTAATTCTATGTGGCTGTTGTGTAAAAAAACAATAAAATTTTCTCTGTGCAGCTTTGTGATACGTCCTGTCATCTGAGAATAGTTCTGAATAAATAGTAAAGTTACTGTTGTTTGTGTCAGATATTTGAATACACGCCGCCTCGCTTTGATATAGTACTCAAAGACCCGCTTCTTGTGTTTTTGTTTCGCTTTTACCTTCAGTCAACAATGTCCGTCGACATGACAACGGCAGGAAACACTGAAAACAATGTAGTTTTCATGTCATGCCACTAGTGGGTGCTGTTTGTTTTTTTTGTAACGAAGCCACACACGCACACAACAACACACTACAAACATTAACAATGAGAGGTGTCAGGTGGGTGTTCTCTGCTCGAAGGTCAAATCTTCACTAGAGTCTGAAGCTGCTTTTGCCATCAACTCCGTCCTCTGATGTCATCCGCCGTCTCGTGTTCAACACAACAAACGTCCAGCCTCCGGCCGTCCACGGCAGCTAAATGCTTCGCACAGACGGCGATCTGGCAGAGTGGCGGAATACTTTCCGTCAGACCGCCCCCTAGTGTCACCGAATGCTCGTGTCTTAAGACATTACTGCTGTGTGTGTGTGTGTGTGTGTGTGTGTGTGTGTGTGTGTGTGGACACACAGAAACGCACCTGCTTCCGTAAACTAGTGATCGTCTTCTGCATGTCAGACACGAACTCCTGGAAGTCGTTGACTGAGGGTTCGGAGCTCTTCTTGGAGGCGACGGTAACGTTGACGGGGCTTTCCGAGGATTCCTCCACCGACCTGCAACCACGATTTGAAAATCTTCAGAAGTTCTTTAGACACCCGACACCCCCAGTCGCTGAATTGAGAACACGAGGGGTCACCTGGTCTCCTGGACGCTGCCGGCCGGTTTATCCTCCTGGTAGCTGTGCTCGGCCGCCCGCCGCCCCCTGAAGTGATACGACAGGGCGTTGAACTGACCCTTGGTTCGGCAATCTGGGGGATCAAACACAAACACAAAACCGATCCATGAAGAGGTCTTTTCCCTCAAGCGTAGCCGATTAACCCCCCCCCCCCCCCCCGGAAGTGTTTCTAAGAAAAACATGGCAGCTCGTCCGATCGCCTCAGCCTCTCCCGGTGCACAAGTTTGCAGTCTGGAGTTTGTTAAATGTGCCTGAAGCGCCAGATGGTTCGTGTTGCGTGCTGGTTCATCCACATTGACTCATGTGTCTTAATTACAGTAACTTGGGTGGCATCGCTGACCAGCGCTTAGGACTGAGTTTTGCCACGATGAGGAAAAACTCCCTAAATGGCGAGGAGGAAGTAGCGGGTACCCATGCTCGACTAAACAGCTTGATGCAGAACCCTCAGGGACCGGCTGCTGTTTGTGAGGCCCCCTATGCCGGCGGAAACTCAAAGTTTGCTACAGAGAAGAACTGCGGATGTCACACAACATTACAGTGAAGCCCAAAAAAAAAAAAAAAACCCCTCTGAGAATGGTATTTTTTTCACTGTAAACCAAAATTTTATTGAGAATGCTCTTGATCGCTCTCTCTGCACTAAATGTCTTGCATTAGAATTTGCCTGAATTAAACTTATTCACTTCCATTATGACCAATGAAAGCAAATGTTTGTTTCCCTCTCGTGCAGGGGTGTCAAACATAAGGCCAAAACACCCATAATGCAATTTTGTTGAACATTTCACTGTATTTTCTCATTAAAATTGGCTTTTATGTTGAGATTCTAGTCATTTTCTGGAGTAATTGTTTGTTTCATTTGTAACGATATAGGCATTTTCTTCACATATGCTCGGCACCACAACAAAGAAAAATATCTAAAGTTAAATTTAAAGGTCAATATTTTATTGGTCCTGCCCACTCGGGATGAAATTGGGCTGCATGTGGGCCCTGAACTGCCTGAACTAAAATGCACCCAGCGTGACAAACGTGAAGGAAGAAACCGATGAATGGAGTCAACCTGGCTGCCTCTTTATCAGGACGTTTGAAGTCGGCTGCTGGGCCATCAGATAACACTGTGAGAGCGACTATCTGAAAAAAAAACAACCACTTCCAGCGCACACGCAGACGACGCACCGTCAGTCTGGCAGACGGATCAAAACGAGCTCCAGCCAGGATACCGTCTGTTTATTAGCTCACTCCTACAACATGTCAACACAGGGTGACGCCTGGAGCCCCAAACTGGATTAAAGAGGCGCTGCGCTGTTCCTCTGGCTTGTTCGGCACATAATGAAATATGTGGAGGAAACCTCATTTCCAGCTACATTCCTATTATGCCATCATGTCGTGATTGTTAATTTACGCTGAAAGCAGTTTCTCATAATATAATTCAATCCAAGACTGCCTTCTTCACTTTTTTGCACACAGCTGAAAAACTAACACATAATTCAACATGCAGAGATTGGCTGACATCAAGATTGTGAAATAGATGCTGGTGTGAATGCAATGTGGCTTTTGTTTATTCGAAAACACAAGACACGTAGTTAAATCCGAGTCCAGAGCTAATTCTCTGCAGCAATCCGTCGCTGTGGGGTTTTGTTGACGCTGGCCGAGCTCTCGCGTGGAATCAGAAGGTGTTTGCGGGCCACGATGTGGAGTGTGCGTTCGCGACCACGTGGTCCGTATGCTCTGCTTCACTCAACACTTCTTGCTCGAGTTCATTAGCGCGCTGAATGGAAAAACAGGGGTTGGCTGCGTGCCCCACAAAAGAGGGCGGAAACATGTTCGCATGAAGCCGGTAGGAAAACATGACTTAAGGAAATTCGACGGACGTTTATTTTAGGAGTTTCCTCACGATTGTTTAAGAATAATATATACAATTTGTGCTGATGTCTGCCTCCAACTCATTAGGATGATCGCCAACACTAACAGGTGAGTATATAATAAAAGGTTGTATCAAAACATCCTTCTTACTCTGGAATAGTGTCAACAGAACAGGACTGCATTTCTAAAATCATTCAAGAATATCTTGGAGATTTAAACTTCTGATTGCAGAGTGGCGAAGCAAAATCCAACTGACAGTAATTCAAGATCCAAGTACAAACTTTCCTTCTCACTGATATCTCCAAAACATTTACTGGTCTGTACGAGTCATTTTCCTGAAGGTGACTGGATATTGGAGCCTCTTTTTTTAAAGCCTCGTTTACATGGAAACAGCAGAGATGTTAAAAAAAACCCCAAAAAAACACGGATGTCGTTATCATGCCAGGCCACAAGTTGGCGCTGTTGGTTGTTCTCGTCATGAAACCACACACACAACACATGCAGCAGAGAACAATAAGCTATAAACATTAACAATGGGAGCACATGAACGCTGGTATGAAGAGACGACCAAGTCGGATTGCTATGACAGCGACTGTCAACATTAAAGCTACCAAGTCGAATTCAAACACAATATTTATCACAAGTGAATGTGCAAAAACATAATTTAGAACTATATGTGGGTTGAACTGATTGCTGCTTCCAGAATTATTTTGGGACATTGAAAAACAGCTGGACCTCCTAACATGAAAGAATGGACAAATATAATGATTGACGACGGCATCCTAGGAATCTCATGCTTAACAGACTTAAAGGAAATCCAGAAGAGGGCGCCACCTCATGGCATCACTTTTGGACTCGTATGAAAAACTTGCGAAAACTCTGCTTGACTCGCAACAATAACAAAAATATAAGAATTATGACGTCCTGTTTTGCGTTGTTTTGTTTTTGGAAAAAATTCAATAAAAATTTAAATGAGAACTGAACTGTATGTAAACTTCTAATTAACACATGTCGGCAAAATCTTGCTTATGTATGTAATTAAGCATTAATCATGTCAATCACTGCTGCACAGAAAAAGGGGAGGGGCTGTCGGTAATCTATAATTTTTTTTCTCCGCGCCCAGCTTTAACGTTATGGGCAACATCGATGCTGCTCTCACCTTCACAGCAGTCCTGCCACATGCGCAGGTCGATCTGCGGCACGTCGTCGCAGCTGCCGTAGCCGTGCGGCAGCTCGGCCACGTTGAACACGTCGTGCTGGATGCGCGTGATGTTGTCGCCGTTGTCGCACAGCACTCGCGTCAGAGAGGCCTGCTTCAGCTGGGTCAGCTGGGCGGGGGTGAACACGCCGGGGTTCTCGTACCAGAACCTGAACAGAGACGGAAGACATTTTCCTGTCCGTCACTTGTACAAGAGAAAAACACTTAGCAGCAGAATTGAACATCAGGGAGTGGTACTTTTCAAGTTATATGATGAATAAAATCCTAATTAGAACCCTGGAAAAAAGTAAATATTCCTGATAATCGTCAGTGTGAACAAGCGTGCTGTGTTTCTTTGCAGTCTTACGCTACCTGTCACCGTCCCGCAGGCGTCTGAACTGAGTCGTGAGCAGACACATGAGGGTGGGCCCCAGTCGGCTGCCGGGCACCATGTCTTCAGCCATGAGGGCGGGGAACAGGTCGATGTTCAGGGGGGTGCCGTACAGCCTGCCAGGAGAGAAAACACACTCAGAGGTGCCACATAGGGGACACTAGCTGCATGTGCAGGCTTCACACTGCTCTGAAGGCTCGGTGGAGTCAGGGTTAGGCGAATTACAAGAGGCTGGTGTCAAATTACGAACACCCAATACAAAAAAGACGGAGGGATTTCACATAAAAGTAAAGGGTAAGTGACAGAAGTTAAATAGTGTGAACTAAAATTTGATATTCATCACTTTTAATACATTTTAGGCCACCACTAACAGCTCCAAAATAACATTATACCGAGAAGGTAGATCCCAGAAGACACAGGTATTCATCCCTCATTACCTCTGTAGTTTCTCTCTGACATTTGGATTCTTGATCTCGTTCCTCAAGTTCTCGAACGTTTGCGCCGAGGTCAGGTTGCAGAAGGTCCTGTAATCGTTGTACGAAGGGATGCCGTGATCCCGTCCTCTCTGGATGTTCATGGCAGCCAGGTCCAGAGCCACGGCGTGGGCCATGGAGAACAACCTCTCGGTCAGCTCCGTGTTGAGCAGCTGCGTGGTGACCCGCATCTTACCGGCAACGCCGAAGAGGCCGCGGAGGAGCGGGTCGATGCCGCCCTCGTTCACGATGCGGTACGGCGAAAAGAACGCTCGGTGCAGAGAGATGTGTCCCTGAGGTATTGGCTGAAAGTCCTCGTCCAACCGGTAGAGAATGGGGTTGATGAGAGTGTGCCCAAAGCGGAAAGCAGCCGTGGCGAACGCACTGAGGATTCCAGCGTTGATATTGGGGTTGTAGCCAGCGTAGGACTCCATCATCTTCATCCCTGCCTCACCCAGGATCTGTGTGAAAATAAAAAGTATTGAAAGTTAAAAAAAGAAAAAGAAAAGACAATGAGCAGCATTCTTCACCAGAACTTGACATTAGACTGCAGCCGTTACCTTTGGAAGCCAGTGGCTGTAGGTGATGTGCTGCATCTGAGCGCCCACAATCTTCCTGGCCTCGTGGTAGATGGTGTCTCCGTCCCAGTGCGGGTTCAGTCGCAGCAGCTCCGTAGCGATCCGGTTGTGCTCTCGGAACCAAACCGTGTGCATGGCGGTCAAACCCAGCTGTTCATTGGCGCGGTGGTCGCCGGCCAAGAAACACGGGATTGGACTCTCGTTCTCATCCCTCATGCACTCAGTGGGCGGCCCCGCGGCGAAGGGCAGGAGGGGCTTTCCCGTTCGCTGGATGATACCCTGGCGGAGCAGACCCCTCTGGCTCGCCAAGTCGCGTATTTCCTCCGATTCGTGTCGTGAGCTGCCGTAGACATTCGAAGCGTCGATGTACGAGGTAAGTTGGTTGATTTGCTCTCTCGGGTAAACGCTGTTCATCAGCAGAGACGTCATGCCGCTGCCGCACACGGGGCTGGAGCGCACGAAGAACATGCAGCGGGCGCCGCTTCGTAGCTGCCGGGCGTCGTTGGGTGGGAACTGGATCGGGAAGCAAGGCGGGTCATTGGTGCAGACCTGAGTGCAGAGCTGGCCGTCAGAAAAACGCGACTGGCTGAGGGCCGCCACCGTCGAATCCAAGTCGTGGTCTAAGAACTGACCCCACTGCATCAGCATGTGGGTGTAGCGGTCGTCCGGCGTGATGGTCTCCGATCCGATCATCGTGGTGGAGACGAGCCTCGGCAGCGGCAGCCGGTACGCGTTATGCTGCCGGTCGGTGGCGCCCCTCGGCAGGTTGAAACCGTTGTCGTAGACGGGCTTCAGGAGGCGCTCGAAGGCGGTGAGCGAGGCGCCCCACATGGAGTGCTGCAGGTTGTTGCAGGTGCCGTCGTGGCTGCGGTACTTCTGGTGGAAGCAGATGTCCGAGCAGTTGTTGAAGCGGCGGTGAGCCGTGCAGCCCGACAGGTTGGCGATGACCTCCAGGAAGTGAGGGGAAACCAGATCGTTGTATCGGAACGCTGCGGAGAGGCAGTGAAATGTTAACATCTTCAACATAAACAGACTACAAGTGTGTGTGTGTGAAGATCAGACCGCATAACCAACGTAGTTTCACTTTAAACATCACGTAAAAGGGCATTATTCACACTCCAAGCTGATATTGTAGCTACGTCAGTAAAGTAATGATGCAGGTATCAAATTACCAGCAGTCAATGGTGCAATTTATGGAAGCTGGCCAATCGGAAGAAAGAAGGCGAAAAGTGTAAATTGCCAATATGAATAAGAATTTCCTCTCAGTGTGAATACTCTCATGAAGTTCCACGGTAATTGTTGAAGTAACTTGAAACCAAAAAAAAACAAAAAAAACTTCCCACAAACCCCCAGGGGCCACGTAATTTGCGCACTGTGGCATTCAGGTTCATAACAATCTGGTGTCTACTCATGATTCATACGCCTATATCAACTATTTTTATAGTAGATGCAGTCATTCATTGCTGCTGGCGCTGGGACTGGAAACAACCTCCTGTCCTGAGGGCGCAGGTCACACCGTGTCACAGACCTGCCCGGACTCGCTGAGATATGTGGGAGCTCCTCTGTAGGAGCTCATATATGGAGAACATCAGTGTGTCTTGTGTGTGTGAGACAGAATCTAAAACGATCGGTTTTTACTAAGGATGGAAAAAGGTTACAAGAAAGATGCTGGCATTAACAAAAAAACATATCACAGACATTAAAAGTCAAGGTGGACAAATCGTGCAAGTTGAATGTGAATTTGAAAGTCTCAAGTGGTGCAAAAACCTGCATTGGCTATTTTATTTGTTTCAAGGTCAAACCCCAAAACAGGGGTGTCAAATACATACAGCCCAGTATCATCCTCAGTGGGTAAACTAGAGCCACAATAACCTTTAAACTTGTAGTAGTAATTCTTTGTTGTGGTGCACAGTATATGTCATGAAAATGTCTATATTTTCACAAAAAATTCTTACAGAAAATTACTACGATCTTAACATTAAAGCTAATTTCAATGATAATTTCTGGTGTAAAATACAGTGAAATGTGCTCAAAAACTTCTCCTACAACTCAGTTTTCTTAAAATTTTTTACTCTTTACATGGTGGATTGGAGCATCTGGTTTGATACCCCTGATCAAAAAACGTAAAATCATTGACATTAATTTATCAAATTCTTCGCTAATCCGAGAAAACCTTCACTCGTAACCACAACTTCAGCGCAGTGGAAGATAAAACTTTTTTTTCCCCCGTTATTCTCCAATCCATAAAACTGCAACTCGCATAACACTTAATGTAATATTACATACTTTGACTTCTGTGCTGTTATAGTCAACCCGTTACAATGACTTCTTTCATACCCCAGAAAGTCATAACACAGAACGCTCCGCTGGGTTTTTTTCTGTTTTTCCCTCTGGACCACTGGACACTCTTTTTTTTCTTTCCCCCAAGCGTATGTGAAAGCACACAGAGTCAAGACGCTAACGCACGTAAACATCCAAATCAAACCCTGCTTCCCTACGCGCGTGCATAATTGAGGCAATCTGTCCGACACAAACCGCGTTTAAAATTTGTCCCGTGCTGATTGCAGGTTAAGTGCGGCGCAGTGCGACACAGGACTCATAAAAGTGTTTACGGGGCGCTTGTCAACTGCTACGTGATTACGTCAGTCTCTCTCTCTCTCTCTCTCTCTCTCCCTCCCTCCCTCCCTCAGGCTGTACTCGGGAGAAAATGGCATACAGATGGAAGACTCGTGCACGGCCAAACGTTCCTCACAGTTACCAGACACAATTGGATTACTGGCTTCACAAGACCTTGCTTAGGAAACTGTTTGGAAGCTTATCACTGGGCCCAGTGCGAGACTTCAGTGTTCTGACAGGATTTAGTTCTCTTTCTCAACTAAACGAGTGGAAGGGGGACAGTATGGCTGAACTGATTGAGCATTGACAGACGGAGGGTAAAGAGTGTCACCTAAACACGTGGAGGATGTAAAAAACACTGGTGCGGTTATGTCAGTGTGGCGTCGGGCTCACCGGTGCCGTTGGTGTCCACCATGAGACCCTGGTTGACGTGATTCTGGATGAGCAGAAGAGTCTGCTCGAAGATCTCCCCGGCACGCGCCTGCTCCACCGTGTAGGGGTCGCGCGGGTATCGGAAAAGAGCTAGCAGCTCCCCTGGGGTACGAGGCTGACTGGAGGGATGAGGGGGGGGGTAAAGAGGCGGGGCATCAGGGAGGAGGGGAAAGGAGGGAGGGATTAGAAACGACATTGGACAATACGGGTGCATCACAAACAACAAGCATGAGCAAACGAAGGCGCCGTTTACATGAGAAAACGCATCTTTTTGTTTTGCGTTTACACGTTTTGAAAATGACGTCCGTCGACACGGAAACGGCAGAAACCTTGAAAACGATGCAGCTGCCATGCCGGGCCACTAGCTGGTACTGTTGGTGTGTGTTGGATCGTTAAAACGTGCGACTCTCAACTATAAAACTACTTAGTCCAAGGAGCACATTTGACTGGGAGTCGTGACACTCTGGAGGAAACGTTGTTATTGTCAAAAATGGACACCGAAAACGCGACAAAAGTTTCGTGTTTTCACACGAAATCGTTGCCGCGTAAACGCCGACTGAGTTCACATACAGTGGGTTGGAGGAAAACAAAGAAAAACTGACTCTACACTCCATTGATAAATGATATTTCTCGGGGGAGTTATTTTCCAGACAGATCTTCCAGAAATGTTTCTGCTGCAGCTAAAGCAGGTCAGAAAGTCTAAATATGCACAAAACTTCCGAGTTATTTCCTGAATGAGCCAAACCTCCTTCATCACAGGACCATCGCTACGTCGCAGTGCCTGATAATCTGTCGTTCTCTCTGCAGTTCACTGGACCGTATCGCTCTCACCTCAAACCACTTTGTTTTGATCCAAAACATAAATCCAGCTACAGTTTTTACGCCCGTCAGACAACTGACCATACTTGGTAGCATCATTTTGGTTTTCTCATGAACTAATTTCAAAGAAATACTGGAATACAAGGAAAGCACGTCAGTGTATTTGTAAGATTTATTGTAAAGGCAATCTTAAAGAAGTATAAAGCCTGTTTAAGGAACTTCTTAACTCAAGATGTTAAAATATGAGTACATGTATATGGTGAATATTCAGTTTAATGCGACTTTGCACAAGATTTGATTGTATAATTTGTATGTTTAAACTAATGATAGTTCAGTGAGTGCTCTGCAAAGAACTAAAGCTTCCCATCAGTAATAATGTGTCTCCTAAGTAAACATGGTTTAGAGGTTTTTCTTAAACACACATGAATGAGATCCAATAGTTGATTCCATTGCAAAGAGGAGAAAAAAAAATAATGTAAAAAGACTTTTTGCAAAGAAGTGCTGGCAAGTCAGTTGTTTTGGGATGAAACCAAATGAACTGTGTTATGACAAGAACCAAATTCAGACTTTTAGTCTCTACTTGTTGTTTTTTTTTTTTTTTGCAGCGTTTAAAAGAATTTTATGATCAAAACAAAAAAAAATTTTTTCAGGAGTTCTTTCTAATTTCATATTATGATGCATACAGGTTTTTCCATTTAATATTTAATTGCGTAGACGTCTGTGACCTTTTTTTGCCCACTCTCTGGCAAATAAAATCCGTCTCGAGCATATTCTACCGTCAAAATTACAATAACAGATGTTATAAAAATCATATAAGGATCTGCGGTTTGTGTTGCATTCATGGCCTTATAAAGAGTCCAATCCCTTCTAGCTACATTAGTTCCGTCAACATGACGTTTCTCAACGTTTTTCTCCGCATATTAATCCTCATAATTGCCTGTGAAAGTAAATGAGTTTCTCCACAATAAAGGAAACTTTGCCATTTCTTTATTGGGATTCATGAATGTTGAGTTTACCTACAAGCAGGATTGGAGCAGGAAGAAACAGGTTGAGATGATGAATAAATATATATATACTAAATGGATCTGAAGAGTGTTTTACATGGATTATTGGTCCTAATAATCCCATTTATCTTCCTTCTTCTGCTGACAAGTGAAAGACATCCTGCCAAGCCTGTGCGAGGAAAGGCTGCTTTAATTCCACTTAGTCGGGATCACTGAAAAAAAAAAAGCTGGCTAGTCTCAGTAATGAACAGCTGCTCCGGGTTTAACCGTCTTACACGTTGGTCTTCCTCTCCGGAGAGAAAAAGCCGCCTCTAATTGTGTGATTGTCATTAAAAAAAAAACAAAAACAAAAAAAAAAAAACAAAACTTGGAAATCCCCTGGCCTCAATTGAGGTTACCAACTGCGTATGTTTGTGTGGCAGTTTTTCTCCTGTGTGTGCAGAGCGGAGGTGTGTGTGTGTGTGTGCCAAGAAAAGCACAACTGTTCAACACATCATTCAGCAGGATGGAAACCTCCAACAGCTCCCTGAAGAAGAAAAACTGCACCGAATAACCAGGAGACACTGTTACCTCTGTCATTTACGGATACGATAAGAATCTAAATGTGCGCCTCGGCGTTGAGACAAGCAACCAAAATTAACTGAAAAGAGATGCTGTTAAGGACCTAGTGGCACTTTGAGGAGGAGTCTTTTGCCTGAAGTTTTCTTTCTTAGAGTTGCAGTTCAGTTGTGGACTGAACCAGACACACCGTGGGCCTGACAACCGCCCCTCCCTCCTGCCTCTGACTCAAACTTACAAAATCCAAGACATGTGCCAAGATGCTGTGAGACAATATATTTGTATTCTGCCGCCCCCCACCCCCCGCAAAGCTTTCAACTCTGGCCCGAGTCTGCACTCAACACGGTATTCCAATAACTTCCCGCTGATGTCATGCGTCTGCATCATACGCTGATTCTCATGGTTTGAAATTCACATAACCTGGTGTTTGTTTGTAAAGTTTCCTCATGATTGGCTGTGATGCAGCTTGTTTTTGTGTGGAAGTGTGGAAACCGTGAGCGAACACAGTGGTGAGAACCTCGTTTACAAACAGACCATGGCAGCGAGTGTTCGGTTGGGAAAGTTTCATTCGCTCATGTTTGGCCACGTTTGCACGAGAACAAATAGCTGGAAATTGTTTTTCTGTTTACGGAAAAAAAAAAAATGTCACGATCGCCGTGCACACAGGAAGGTGAGAAGGGATGAAGGCAGACACTAGGTGGTGCCACACTGTTCTGAGATGTGCTCGAGTTAAACAATCTTTCAGGTGTCTAAATCATGCGTTCGCGAGTAATACAATCTTACTCAAGTATTGTCAATACTTCTAATTGTCCTTGATTATGTATTATTTAATGAGATCGTTTGTTAGAATAAAACAAAAAGTCAAATCCGTTTCCTAAAAGTTGCGTTTTCATTGGCTCTGAGCGCCGCCGTCGTGTAACCAGACCCCCAGAAACGCAACTTGAAAAACTTCAAACAAAGCGTGATCTATCTGTGACCTGCTGCTGCTCCAACGTGATTAATGCGAGCTTCCATCTGGGTGACGCGACTGCAGAGCAAAACGAGTTGCACAAAAAAAAGCCCTGGAAGCCTGGAGTCCACGTCAAGCTGCACCGTGAGATGTTCAAGTTTTACACACAATCTTGATTTGCCCCGCAATTTCAAATGAAGCCCGGAGACACATGTTAGTCATTACGTGAGCTCACACAGGGTGAACAACAATGCTCTCTGATTGAATCATTTCATTGCACTTGATTGCGAAAAGACCCGAGTGTCACCGTGTGTGTGTGTGTGTGTGTGTGTGTGTGTGTGTGTGTGTGTGTGTGTGTGTGTGTGTGTGTGTGTGTGTGTGTGTGTGTGTGTGTGTTTTTGTTCTTCTATACTGGTCGGGGCATCAACCTGATTGTACCAACGATGAATGATTATTGAAATATATCAATGGAGACGTGTTTTAAAGGTCAGACTAAAGGTGAGGACGTTACCGTAATGTTCCAGGAAAAGAGTAGTTGTGGTTCTTTTTCTATCTTAATGGGGAACTAAAGCTTTTTACAAAAATGGAGGAAGCCTATAGTGAACTCAGAATAGTTTTGGGGTCAAGCTATGGTGAGCAAAAGCAGCAGTTTATATCACATTTTTTACATTTTGGAGCAGCTGACATTTTTTTTTTTAAAGCTGTAACGCGTTTATCTTTATATTTTCCTCATTTCTTTGTAATTTGCTCTTGGTGGAGTAGTGGTCAGCACTTTCCCCTCACAGCATAAATGTTTGCGGTGCGATTCCAGGCATGGAAGGATTTTTTTGTGCGAGTTTACATGTTCTCCCTGCGCATGTGTGAATTTCCTCCAACATTCCAATTTGAGGTTATTTGGTGAATCCTGAAGGCCGGTACTAGAGGTGTGACTGTGTGTTAGAATAGAACAGAATAGAATAGAATAGAATTACATGATTAATCTCAGAGGGAACTTCCTTAAATAAAGTGTTTGCCCTGTGATATACAAGTGATGTGATTCTGCTTGTTAACAAAAATAAAAATGAAATATAAAATAACAGCCACAGGCTGCAGTGTGTTCATTGTGCCAGTTTGCGCGTCCTACCCATCGAAAAGGCGTCTCCTCGTGGACTCTATTGCGCTGTCCACATTCCGGATGGCCTGCTCAATGGACGTGCTGACGAAGGTGTCTCCCTCTCTGCTGACCGCAGGAACTGGAAAAAAAACCAAAACAGACACACAACCAAATCACATAAAACAAATATTTGGAACAGCGACTTCATAAAGTAAAGAACTGCATTCCTCCTATTTGTGACCCACGCTGAGATATTTAGTCTTAACTGGGGGTTTCTGCTTTTAGTTGAATGCTGAATGTAACTTCAGACTCCCTCCTGAAGTTGGAGCGAACATATTTCTGGTACGCACACACACACACACACACACACACACACACACACACACACACACACACACACACACACACACACACACACACACACACACACACACACACACACACACACACACACACACACACACACACACACAGTGCTGGCGTGCCACTGTAAACAGTGAGATGGTGACGTGAGCATTGAGGAAGTCCAACAACAACTGAGCTCCGCGATACAGTTTGTGGTTCACCAGCAGAGTGCGGCGGTCTGACCGCAGGCATCTCAGCAGGAAACATCAACACACACACACACACACACACACACACGCACACACACACACACACACACACACACACACACACACACACACACACACACTAATAATACATTTACTTTGGAGGCATCAAAAGATTTTCTTTTTAAAAAGTTTGAAATATCTTGGATTTAACCATTAAAAATACAATGGGAAGAAATCAGACAGACATATTTCGCATAGAATTCTACCTTAACTCTCATTTTAAAGGTTTTTATATGTTGATGAACGACGGTGGCACACACTAATGAACATACTACTCTCATCACTGTCATATTCAAATTGGAGTTTTCCCATCATTTGCATTTTGATTTCATTTGCATTCCATTGTGTTTTAACAAAAAATTGGTTCCAATACTGTGGTTCTTCTGGCGATTTACTGTGTTGCATTTTACACGTCTTTTTCATAGCTAAATGCCCTTTCTCGCGATGCCGTCTTCAAACGCGCTTCACATTTTGTGGCGTCTGTAGTGCGTGCACTTGTTGACGTGGCGCGCCTTACCTGTGACGGTGAGCACCATGCTGGCCACCTGGTACCCGATGGGATTGCGGGCGACGCACTCGTAGCGTCCGCCGTCCGCAGTGCCCACGTCCTTCACCTCAAGGTAACCATCAGGGCTGATGTGGAACTTTCCGCTTTCCGTCACCTGAACGCCATCCTGAGAGGAAGCAGGTGGGAGGAGGGGTGGCAATGTAAAGATCACTACTGTGGGAGATTAAATATTGAGAAAAAGCTTTTTCCCATGATCCATCAGACACACAGTGTCACTTTTAACGGTTTTAATGCTGCTTACATGCAATCTCCTGCACATATTTATTCTATTTTATTGGTTTTTGTTTGACTTTATTACCTCCCACACACACACACACAGTGCCTCTTATTGCATGTGGTGCAATTTTTAATATAGCTGGATTTTATCAATGCACCGTCCAGTGGCAGTTTTTTATATTTTCATCATGTCTCCATGTATGATGACAGCAAATCTAGCCAATTCAACTCGACCATTTAGGAGCTCCAGTTCTTGTCAAAACGAATCCCAAAAGCCAAAAAACGCTGCCGAAGTGCCCGACGCTTCCTGAATCGTTGGGCGCTTTGGCGTCTAACCTTGTTCCAGGTGAGGACGGGTTGAGGCTGGCCTTGAGCGCTGCAGGGAATCTGGACGTCCTGGCCAGACTCCACTGTCAGGTCCCTTGGAGCATTTGTGAAAACAGGCGTTACTGAATGAGTTAAAACATACACACACACACACATACACACACATGTTAATGATTACGAAATGCGGCGCTCAAAGTACTGTACATGTAAAGTGCATTCTGCAAATCAATCACAGCAGGCAAGAAACATTTGAGGCTCGTCCGAGCAGTTTTATTGGCCGGCGTCTCACAGAGCGTACACAGGCGCTCAACATTTGCTTTTAAATTTTTTTTTTATTACCGCCGTTAGAGAGATGCAAAAGATTAATCGCCCTCATGTCGGCGTACACATGTGCACACTTTCTTCATACTGGCTCTTTAGATTAACTGAAAAGTTTCCAAACAGACTCGATAAGAAAACAATAACTGACCCCGACGCGGCTTCGCATCGTGACAGTGAGTCACTGTGGCTCTTTGTTACAGGCCATGTTAAAAAGTCTGGCTACAACTGAAGATATCATCATTTCTGTTTACAGCAGTGCGTCATGTTGCTTATATGAATCAGTTTTAATCAACTTAGTTGCATCATTGCACCAAAAAACCTGAAACTCATGTTCATGAACACTTAATATGATGTCAATTTACTAATAAAAACATCTTCTTTTTAAACTCCAACTATTCTCTGGGCAACATAAAATGTGGTACCGAGAATATTTATTTACTTGTTTGGGATTATATCGGCTGCCAGCGAGCTGGTGACTGGAAGGTCGGAGCTCGAATCCCACTGAGGTGGACGTTTGACAGAAACGAACAGATAACATGAGCCGGTATGGTGACCCTGCAAGGGAGCAGCAACGCACCAACGCTGGTGTCAGATAATAACCTTTATATGACTCGTTCAAGTTGTTCAGTTTACCATTTCCATTTGTTTTTTAAAAATCTACACGAGAGGGTGGTCCAACACATTTTAGTTGAGAGGTCACATACAGCTGAGTTTCATCTTGAGCCGGCCAGACCAGTAAAATAGAGCCACAATAACCATTAAATTAGAATTTTGAAGTTTTTCTTTGTTGTGGCGTGGAGTGCATGTGATGAAAATGTCTGTATTTTTCACAAAACCAAACAATTGCAAAAATAAATAACCACAGTCTCAATATAAAGCCAATCTTTATGAGACCTTCTGGTGCAAATTACAGTGAAGTTATTAAAAGAAAAAAAAAGAAAAAATGGTTCCATTATACACAATTTTACAAACTCATCCTGACTGAATGGCTTTGAGGTTCGTTTATGAGCAACGAGGTAGCTACCTTGCATGGCAGCATCACTGATACCTCAGCTTGGGCCGTCGTGTTGTGTTGTGTCCACTACTCTGATAATAAATTTCTTTGAATTTTTTTCACAATTTATTTGGTGGTTTGCCCGGATTGGAGCCTCTTGCGGTCCACATATTGGCCCACGAGCCTTATGTTTGACACCCCTGTTATATACGCATCGGCTGTAAAAACAACATGCTTGATACACGTTAGATATTGCTCATTTCCGTGCATTTTATGTGTGGAGTTTGCACCTTCTTGCATTTTCTCTAGTTTTCAAATTGTAGACTCGACACAACAATTTGAAAGCCTTTGTCTGCATGAGACAACTCCCCCACACCTTCCCCATTAGTTTCCAGGTTTGAGCAGCGAACAACCAGGCCATCGGAAAATCCCAACAGTTTTCCATCACAGCGTGGAGCTGCAGGTAGTTTTGTACGAGTCTGATTACCTGCTCTTAAATCATAGCCAACCTTCTTTAATACACAGAAAACAGCTTCTTCAGCTCCACAGAGTTTTTACTACCGGATTCCTAAAAAAAAATCACTTTCTCCTTTGTGTGTTCCTCTGCGCTTTGCTCTTATCACACGGCAGCCGTCACACACACTGCCACCAGGGTTAGGTGCTTACACAGTGCTTTAACGGCGTGGATCCATTATGCAACATGTACTTTGAGTCATGTTAACAGCCATTACTGCATGGAAAGACATGGTGTCATCTCGGGATTACAGGCTACCAGGCTTTCCTGTGCTACACCAAGCCTGTAATTTTTAGCTACACACACACACACACACACACACACACACACACACACACACACACACACACACACACACACACACACACACACACACACACACACACACACACACACACACACACACACACACAGCTTTCCACTCAATTTTACAAGTTATACCCTGCTTGTTTGTAATCCTCTCCGAAGCGATGTATCACAGCTGTCTATTGATTCTGTTGCTGTTGAAGGTCACAGTGTAGAAGAAGGGTCCACTAATCTTGTCAGTACAGTTTATCATTCTACTTGATCCGATACGAACGTTAATTGATCACACCTTCACCAACTGGGTACAAAAGGCAAAGACTGATCCAAGAGAAGCACAACAGATCAGGGATGTTACGGGTCAAAAGTTATTTTATTGTTTTTGTAAACTAAGAGAATCTTAGTTCATCCGTTTGAAAACGATGTAGTTATCATGTTGGGCCACTAGTGGGCGCCTGTTAGTTGTTGTGATGAAACCACCCACATTTGCGGAGGCAACAAATTGCTATAAACATTACCAATAGCATAGTCCGCGGACATCCGTGTGGACAGACGATGAAGTTGGATTGTTATTACAGTGACTCTTCAACTGTCTCGATAAAAGGAGAATATGGACACGACACTCTGGAGGCCGCCGTTGTTGTTATTGTGGAAACGTTGGCAAAATGCACATTTTTGAAAACTCTCGGGCAGAAGATGCGGTAGCAGCATTTTCCATTCGTATAAATGGGGCCTGAAAGGGTTTGAACATGCTGGTTCCTGGTCTGACACTAACTAGTTTGCATGTCTTTCATCAGCCGTACAAATTTACAGCAGAAGCAGCAGTCCTCTGAATGGCTGACATGAAAAAAAGTGTGAAAAAAAATAAGATCCTTTGAGTTCTTATGCAGAAATGTTTACTGACAAACCTGATAAGTACAGATACGACTCATCGGCTTCCATCTCTTGGCTCAGACTTTAACGGCTTCCATCACTTTATCAAGTAAACACAATGAGCTCATAATCGTTGAGAGAAAACACTTTCTGTGAGCACATGTCTGAGGCTGCTTTATTAACCAGACTGGTCAACTTGGATCATGTCTGGGCTGCGTGTGAAGCTCCGCGGGAACAACTTGTCAAAAAAAAGTAAAAGTCCATCAAACCGTATGATGATTTTCCAGTAGTGAGAATTAAATGTTGCTCGCCTCTTCTTGCTGTAGCTTCCTGTTGTTTAACGAGAATAGTTACAGCCGGTGTGGTCTTAAATTAGAGCCAGAGACGATCTTCTGCATTCCTCGCCGGTGATGGCGGCGTTTTTAACTTGCACTTGCTCTTCTGTCGACCTAAAGCCGGTCGGCTTGCTTGTCTTTGAATTCTGCAGCTGATAGAGCATCAAGAACTTTTCACTGTATAATTTCAATAGTCTCATATTTAGTTGACATACAAAGACGAGCGTTCTGTTAAAAACCTTCAGCCAATAAAAAGAATATGATCTATTTTTATTTGAAATCAGTAGAATTATCGAGACGCACCAAAGAAAACGGAGTTTAATCAACTCCAGAATTTGGCATATAACAAATTGAAAACCCAAGTTTATGACAAAACTAAATGTTTACTGATCAATTAAAGCGAGAACGTAGAGATCTTCTCATGCACGATTGGATGTGTATATCAAATACAGATTTTTTTTATTCGTTTATTACATGACGGTTTGATCTTATGTAAGCATTTATTTGCAAACATCAAATATGTCTTATTGATCAGAAGTTTAAAATGTTTGACGGCGCTCAGACTTGATTCAAAGCCACAAAGTATGGATGTTTTTTCAAATCGTATACAGTTCTGGTGGAGTCATACTTGCAAACTATTTTAAACTACACCATCTAACAGAGTAGAATCATCAATAAAATGTAAAGATGGCCCAAACACGGTGTTCCCAGAACTAGAATCAAACAAAGTGAAGCAGCATCTGCAGAAACTGTCGGCTTAAAATGAAAATGGCTGAAAACGTTACTGTTCACACCCGCGCTTCTTGTTTTACTCCTATGATTTGAATGTAATTTTATGCATTTATTTGCCTTCGTGAAGCACATTGAATGTGTATGAACGGCGCTATACAAATAAACTGAACAAAAACACACGCAAAGTACAACAACATAGGACAAATAAACTGCACAAAGTCGATGTCCCAACATTCACAGAAAGAGCTGAAATGATTTCTCAGGAATCAGTTCATCAATCCGTGGACCGGTCAGTCGCAGGGCAAACAAAGGGTGAACCACACACACATGCACACACACCTTCGGATGGTTTATAAACAGCAAACAGGGATATTTCCTGACAAAACTGTGCTGCCCACAAAATCTAATTCATAGAAGTCACTATTAGAAATGATTTATTACGCTCATATAACAGTCTTAGCCGGTGGACACGAGATGAAAAACATCTGATGTAAGACTAGAAAGAGAAACTGGCCATGAAGAAAGTGTCTCCATTGATCAATTTGTGCTCAAAATAAAAACTTCATTGACGCGCACCTGTTGTTTCAAGTGAGCAGATTGAATGGTTTAAGTCAGACGAGCCAGATTATACAAATCCTGCCCATGGCATGTCTATGACACAATTAGGATTTCAGGAGTCTGTGGGGATTCACGCCGTCACACTCACCTCTCTGCTGGATGCTGAGCTGCACCGCGGTGCGTACGGTCCCCACGGGGCTGACCGCCTGGCACTCGTACTGGCCCTCGTCGTGGGCCGCCACCCGAGTGATGCGCAGAGTCCCGGTGGACAGGACCACGTGGCGGCGGTCCAGAGGTAGCGGGCTGCCCCCTCGAGTCCAGGCGATCACGGGCTGCGGGTAGCCGGTCGCCTCGCAAGGGAAGTCCACCGTGTGACCCTCCAGGACCGACTGGTCCTGGGGCGTGTTAGTCAACTGGGGGATCGCTGCAGGCAGAAGGAAATATGGATGAGTGGCTCTATAAGGGATGTATTCAGGGCCAAGAGGTGAGAAAAAGATGAAAAAAAACATGAACAGTCCCTTTTTAGGACCTCGAAACCGGTCTTGCTCCGGGGCATGCTGACATTCATGTTACTGGGATGTGTAGACAAAACAGTGGGTAACATCACTGCCATCTCCTGCACTGTTGTATCAGCAACAGTTGAGCTCTTCATACTGTCAAAACAGGCTGGTCTTGTCTTCAGAGCTTGTTGCATTTCTAAAGTTTCCACTGGCCCTCAGTTCAGCCGTAGTCCTGGTGCGATAACCTCCCTGAGTTCTGAATGCTCCATGTCATCACACATTTCATCCAGAGCCAGATACCAGTTCCGCAGAGGAATTCCAGCTGGAGGAGTGAGTGTGGGAGGCCTCTTGTTTGTTTTCTTCCTGGATTTCCCTCTGTTACGCACAACATCAGACCAGTTCCGGGCTGCAGTCGAAGCCTAAGGTCTGGCTCCGATGCCGTTCCAGTATGAAACGCACTTAATGATTATTTGACGTTGGAGCCGCCGCAAGATATTTCACTCACATTTGGACAAATCCATGGAATCGTTGCGGCCAAGTCCACGGTGAGATACTTAATCATCAGATGTAATCCCAGATGTGCTCCATGTACAGTAGATTTTCTAGAGTCAATCAACTCCTAAATAATTTCACACGAGGATTCCACCTTCTGTTCAAGCCACTTCAACTTCCCAGCCTTCGCAGAATATCCCAGCTCTGATGACATTCTTTCCGGTCTGCGTTTGTTGAGCCGTATGCGAGCACTCCTCGGGCAGCCGGCTGAAAAATGTATTTTTTCTTTTTTGTTGCTCCTATCAGTTCCACTGAGGATGTTTCTGTCAACAAAAGCATTTCTGGAAAAAGCTCTCTTGTAGAGGTATGTGAAAATAATCACGGAAGCAGAGTGCTTAGAGGTCTCGTCTGCCCAGAGTTTTCCAAAGACCAGAACTCTGAATAAAGACATGGGAGCCACAGTAATATCCCCGCAGCGCTAAATTACACAGCCAATTTACCTTGTACAATGATATAAGCAGCAGAATGTATGGTGTCCACATTGTTGGAGGCGAAACACGTGTACTGTCCTCCATCGGCCTGGACCACGTTCTGGATGTAGAGCCCTCCTGACGGCGTGATGTTGATGCGGACGTCGTTGGGCAGCGGCGTCCGGTCGCCCTTCGTCCAGGAGATTCTGGGCTGTGGCTGACCTGTGGCGCTGCACTCCAGGGTCACGCTCTCTCCCACCAGGACCTCCGTGTTCTGGGGCTGGATTACAAAACTGGGCCGTGCTGGAAGACATGGAAACAAGTCACTAGGCCGATCTGCGATGACTGAAAATGCGCTCAAATCAATAACAAGCCTCGAGATGCGGCCAAATTCGGAGAGTGATTTCCCTGGAGTCGGAGGAAATATGCAAACCACAAGGGAGCTGAGGTTTACAGTGACACCGAGGCAGGAAATACACAACATCTGCTCTCAGAAACGGCCCGTGACCTCGAGGGCAACTACATGCGGCCATGCTAATCTCCCACAGCGACGGCGATTAGCACTACGACTGATTGATTGATCTGCTGTGTGTGTGTGTGTGTGTGTGTGTGTGTGTGTGTGTGTGTGTGTGTGTGTGTGTGTGTGTGTGTGTGTGTGTGTGTGTGTGTGTGTGTGTGTTGGTCCGACAGAGCAGCGAGCAACAGAGACAGTGGACAGAATGTACTTGTGTGTCTGTTCAGATGAAAGGCAGCAGGCTTTGCTCACAGCTCAGTGGGACATCCTAGTTATTTGACCTACTGAACTATGAACGTCGCCTCGGAGCAGCTCGCAGTGCCCGCGCGTCGCTTTACTCTCCCTACATCAACACAGGCTGGAGTATCGCACAGTCCCCACAAATGTAGTGGATTGAAGAACCGCCCATATACGTACGTACTTGTGTATATTCTGCAGTGTAAGCATTAAACAGGTTTCTAATGATTTAACATTTTTAAAAAAATTAAAAAAAAATTTGAAAAGTAGCCACTCACAGGGGGCTCCAAAATATCGCAGTGTGACCTCTGACGTCTTGACCTCTCCGGCCACGTTTTTCGCCATGCACTGGTAGACTCCCTCGTCCGTTTCCCTGGTGTCCTGGATCATCAGCGTGCCGTCTTCCAGCAGGTTCAGACGACTGTCATCTCGCATGTTCAGAGCATTGCTGCAAACAAGGCACAACAAATTCAGCAGCTTCCAACAATCACGGGTAAGAAAGTAGTTAATGTCAGGGTTTTGCATTGCAAACTGGAATGCGACAGGACATATATATATATTCATATGTATATTTTAGAAATTCATTGCAACGTCTCAAAGACTTAAATAAATGGTGCTGAATCGAGGGATTTTTAATTAGTTAAGCAACTAGCCTTGCGAAACCCTGCCTTGCAATGTCACTTTGTACCACAAGGTGGTGACATTACTCTGATTTCACTCCAACTGCAGGTGACGAACTCCAGTAACTGTCAGTGACCAAGACAACCCTGATTAGCACAATCATTTTCCCGTACAATTATATGATGGACAAAAGTGCAGTTTCTGTTCTCTGTCAACTATATTTAAAAGACGATTCATATTATTTAAAGCACTTTGTTAGCTTGATGAGTAAAAATACCAAAAATACGCTGCGACGATAAACAAAACACATATAAAGAATTATCCACTGGGATTAATACATTGTTTTCCTTTCTAACTACTCTGAACCAGCCACTCCTGAGTTCCTCAAACTCTTTTTGACGTTACGCTCCAATTTTGTTTTGCATATTTGATGCAACTTACTTGTTCCTGAGCCAGATAATCTGTGGTTTAGGGTTTCCTTCGGCCCTACAGGTGAAGTAGACGGTGTTTCCTGATGTGACATCCACATCCTGGGGCTCTGAGGTGATCCTGGGCACCTCTGGAAGACATGCAGAAAAGAAAGTTGTGCACATGCCTTTTCTCAGCCTACCTGAAGAATCATGCTTCTTTTATCGGCTTTCCCGCACATGTATGCTCTTAGATTAATGTTCCATAAATAGTGGAGATGAGTAGAAGACACAGGTTTCCCCCGACTCCAGAACAAGTGTAGACATCTTCAAAAGCACCGAGCATAAATGAGGGAATCTTCCACCTTCACTTGATAGCATGCAATTCTCACTCTCAATGCATATAAGTCCACATGGGAGACAGATTTCTCAAGCACTCTTTGGAACAGGTCTGCTCGGACAAGAGTCCTTGTCTGACTTCACAATGGGGACAGAGGAGAGTCTGATCGCCCCGTCTGACGACGTAAGACTCTTTGTACATTTTGGTGATATAAAACCTAAAACAAAACAAAAAACACTGCCCAAGCCTGCATTATGTGGGTGTTGATGAATCTCTGTGTGGTAAAAGTAAACCAAGCGACAAAAGCTGTAGAAATCCACTAGAGATACGAGATCACTCCTGCATCCTAAATGAGGAGCTATGAAAGGGGCCGGCTCGGCTCATCAGATACCACTTGTGCAGGGAGGTGGCACTTCACCTCAAGGAGGGCGACTGTTTTGACAGCTGCTCGGCCACGCATTGTTCCACTCTGCTTAAAAGGAGAAACGGGGGGGGGCAGTGTGGCTGTAAGCAGACATTCTTTCCCTGGTGCAGTGCTATGTGGATGACTGGAGTAGAGGTGGGAGGGGGCAAGAACGGGCAAGTCTGGGCCATCAAATTAGCTGCCGTGAGTTAAACGCGGTGGAGTTACAATCAGCCGCTTGGCGCTCAGCGGGAGCTGGAGGAAACGCAGAAGTACGACAGCTGGATTTACTGCTGCAGGTTCACAGGGAAATGTGAGATTTCTTTTTCTCCTTGCGGTGTTTGCTCTAGAAACTGCCAGAATACTCGGGCTCGGCCGACGAATGATGGTTCAATCAAAATCTGTCACTGAAAGAAAATAATCCCAGAATATGAATTGGAGCTGCGGTCAGCTCAACTTTTATTGGACACCACTGATTTGAGAAGGAGAAACACGGTGAGTCAACTCTTCCGATGGGGGAAAAAGGAAGTCTACATGTGCAGGGGTGGATTTCAGGTTAATTCAAAAGTTAGTTAAACCCTTAAAAGCTTCGGAGAGGCAAAATCCAACAGGCAGTCGTATGTTGATGTTTCCAAGCCGCTTCATCATGCAACAGTCGGTGATGCGTGATGTTCGGCGCTTGGGATTTCCTGACGTACAGTTACTTGTTTTTCAAAGCCTCGCTTGTTTTGCACTGAGAATCCAACTTTCACATGTCGTAGAGGAGGATGGCTAATACTTGAACAGTGGCTGATGGTCAAGTGTAGAGAGAAAAAGGTGGGAGATAGACAGTATATAGTTTATTGTACTTTTGTCATTCCAAAGCTCAAACTAGGAAAAAGATGTGCCAGTGTATTGGAAAAGACAATTTCTCTACATTTTTACCAATACAAATTGTGGTCCTGGCGTCAGTTTGAAAATTCATTTTTTTAGAGGAAAAAGCTCAATTTGGAAACTTTTTTTTTGCAATAAACCTTGAGTCATTGCAATTGCAGAGAAAACAAGCGGGTACATTTGACAGTCACTTAGGAATTTAAAAAGAAAGAAAATCTCATGGCAACTCCCACTAATGAGCCTCTCTTCATTTATTTCTCCATTTCAAGTAGAAGTTTCCCCTTTCATCGACCGGCCGAAAGAAGCCGTCATCACCCAACATTAATCCAAAACATTTTGTTCCCAGTAATGGCACCCGCTGCAGGTCCCTCCATCATGCTGTCCCTCCCATTCACACACACACACACACACACACACACACACACACACACACACACACACACACACACACACACACACACACACACACACACACACACACACACACACATAAGCAGCAGCTTCATGTCAGAGATGGATTTAGCAGCTGCTGGTTGGTGGTCTGACTCTGACTGACGTATCACATAGGCAGCAACACAGCTCGTGCTGTTTAAAGAGTGAAACAGCTGACAAGAAGAGTATATACACCTGTGTGTGTGTGTGCATGCGTACGTGTGCATGTGTGTGTGTGTGTGTGTGTGTGTGTGTTTGTGTACACCAGCAAACATTGACCTGAAATAACACTTGAACCATCACAAAATGAGAAGTTACTTAAATTTCAAGGTTTGTAAGGTTGCAGATGTCCATGAATATATATTTTGCAGAACCTTTGGCAGCAATAAAAGGGCAACAATAAAAACAGGAGTCTGAAGCTAGTTGAAAAGCCAAGGATTAAAAAAATGAATCCTAAGATTAGTTTTAAAAGTGGACAGTGAAGCTTCTTGCCAGAAGCGCAGTGGGAGTTCCTTCTTGATTTTCCTTAAACTCTTCATTGTATTTTTACTGTTATTTTTCTTTATTTGTGTTTCTCTTATGTAAAGCAGCTTTGAGTGCACAAAAAAAAGCACTATACAAGTTTGGTGCATTATTACTATTACCATTATTATTATTATGACTTCGGGGCAGCAACAGAAAACACTCCGTCCCCTCTGAGCTTCTGTTTGGACTCTAGGAGCAGCTGATCAGCTGACCTGAGGCACCGAGCGGCAGCGTAGCGGTGAAGTGGCTCAGAGAGGTAAGGCGTGGTGAGACTGTTCATGGATTTATAAACAAATAAAAGAATCTTAAACTGAATTCTAAAATACACGGGCAGCCAGTGGAGGGAAGCTGTTAAAACAATCCATGGGTTGTGGCTTGTTGTGCTGCCTGAATATCTCAAACTGAGTTTTCTGTGCGTGTCTAAATTGTCTTGGTAATCATCAGATTCCATTTGTCATCTTCATACGTGCAAAGCTTCCAGTACCATTGGCAAGTAAAGCCTCCCTTTGGAGTTTGGTTTACTGGACTGACTGAAGAAAAGCACTAGTTGTTCCAGCTCATCTTGTTGAAGGAACTAATAATTTAGCAACATCTGATAATAATTGTGTCCAGTGTTTCCTGGATTCACCTATATTGAGTTATTTTGGGGCTTGTGTTTCAAAAACATTGTAGAGTTTATCAAATGTTTTCATTCTGTGTGAACATTTACGTAGAAGTTGCCTAATTCAAGTCTTTTCTGACGAGCAGTGCGTGTGTGTGTGTGTGTCAAATACATGAATATAAGGGTCAAGGTGTGCATTTACCGATTAAGGTCAAAGTTCAGGGTCAGGGTTAGATACTTAGCTGTAATGGTTCAGGTCAGGGTGAGTGGCTCAGGAATGCATTTAGTCAATGGGAGGACAAAGCATCTGTGTGTGTGTGTGTGTGTGTGTGTGTGTGTGTGTGTGTGTGTGTGTGTGTGTGTGTGTGTGTGTGTGTGTGTGTGTGCGCGTGCGTGTGTGTGTTTCTTGTCGTACCACAGTTGAGTTCCTCAGCCGTGAGCGTTGCCACCGATCTGCCCTGCAGCCGGCTGGGATAGTCGCAGGTGGCGGCCGCCTGAGCATTGCCCGACTCTGCGTACTGCTTCAGCAGGTCGGCCAGCCACAGCAGCTCGCAGTCACAGTTCAACGAGTTGGAATCCAGCCGTCTGAACACACAGAAACAGGGACAGAGAGCGAATGAGGCCGACTAACGCGGTCCGCAGATGTGAGCCGACAGCGTTCGTATGTGTGGAAGCGGAGTTGTGCATGCAGCAGCGCTGTGCAAATTCTCTCAGGCGGCCTGTGAACTGAAACGCGCCGGGCTTTGCCAAACTCTGCCTGGCTGGGTCCGAGCAGTCCAAACAGTGAGGCTGTTTGGAACACGCTCCCTTCCTGCCGTGGGAAAGTGTCTGTCCGCTTGGCCCCATCTTCTGATAGCCCGTCCAGCTTTAACTCGCTGCAATGTGTCCATTATCAATGACAGGAGATTTAACTGGCAGTGTTCTACACCAGAGGCAAAGCTCTCATCGACAAAACCAGCTCGAACAAAAGTTACAAATACGTTTGGCTTGGAGTATTTTAAGTGTGCCTGTACAGCTGCAGCTGTCTGATATGCCCCTGTGATTATCAACAAGGAGGAACGCTACGCTGAGAAAAGATCTCTTCAATCATGCCAAGAGTGGATGTTATGGTGATTACTGACACAGAGAACAGGGGTGAGAGTCTCATGAGGGTCTGGGAGAGAGGAGTTCCAAAAAATTAAAATAATAAATGCGGCTGAAAAACACCTTAAGTGCAAAAACAATCCTCAAAATCGCTGAGAGCCACGGCAAGAATAAAGCCGCCGACAGCCGACGGCACTTTCTCTGACAATCTTCCTCAGTCCCGATACTGAAAGCTGGTAAATGAATGAAACCTGGAAGGGGAAAAGAAGACAGACGAAAGCCAAACCGCTGATTATCCTTCACTGTCTGTTGGCCGCAAGAGAGCGAGGCCTGAAGCTGCATTAGCGATAGTTGGCCTTGTGCTGCGAGTGCTCATATGCTCATGTTGCAGGGAAACTTGAGCATCTTTTGTGCAAGGCGGATAGTAGAGAGACGGCGTCCACGGGAACGCAGGACTGCGGTCACATGGCATTTCGCTGATAAACAGGGCGCTTGATACACAGCGTCACGGGGGTGAACTGCACACATAAACATGCAGTCGTGCGCAGATGTCTCGGCGGTGTTTTCCACTTACAGTCGCTTCATGGCCTGAAGATGAGAGAAGGTTCCCGGGACAAGGTTGGTGATTCTGTTGTTGTGCAAAAACCTGGAGGAGACAAAGCAAATGTCAAATGTCTTCATTGCAGCACTACAGTCTCGTCTCCACAGAGAAGATGAGCAGATTTCAGAATTATCCCCCGATTAGAGTTACTGAAATTGTGGATCTGAAACGTGAAAACAAAATCTCCTCGTTTGACAACGATTAGAAGTTCAATTTTAATGCTGACTTGCATTTGCTCAGAAAAAAATTGCGTTACACATGAGATTATTTAATCCCAATATAGCATAAGGCATTTTGTGGGTCAGTGACAAAAAAACAAAGAAATTGTATTCTTTTTTTCAAACTTGCTTTAAAACCATGCACTGGATTTGTTAGAATATTCAATGTGCATTTCATATAGAATAATTTTTTATAGTACTTTTCATGCATCGAAGTATTTGCATTAATTGGATGATATCATTAATATTTTTTCAAAATTTACGTTTTTGCAGGTGAACCCATAAAATGATTTCTTTATATTAGAAAAGCTCATAAGTTCTTTTTCTGTGTTTTAGCAGAAAAGCAGATACACTTTTAAATACTTTTAAATATAAACAGAAAAAAAAAAAAGAGTATCAAATCTGAGAATATTTGTCAGTTATGCCGTTAGATTTGCAATAAGAAAACAACAGTAAGGTACTGTAAGGAATTTAGCGCAGACCTAATCACAGACACACGCGAATCTGTAACAAATCATCTTATTATACTTAGAATATTATTATAATTTTTAAAAATCTGACCTGGTTTACAGTGAAGGTTTGGAAATCTATGGCCCCATTTAGACAGCAATGTTCAGAAAAATGATGTCTGTAGCACAGCTGTATTTTTGCAAACTTAATAAAGATTTTGTTTGCACACAACTTGAGGAGTAAAGGAACATTATTCATATAAAATAGTTTGGCAGGCTACTTTCACATGATCTCATTCATTGACTTCTATGACCGACAAAACTAACATCGAGTTAGGCTCATAAAAGGCGCCTTCATAAAAGAGAAGAGTACAGATAAAAAAATATTTCAAAGAAAGCATTTTTTTTTTCTTATTAATTTAGTCACGATAACAATGAAGATCCTCAGAGATATAACGGGGATGGGCCCGGTGCTGATATCACTTTCAAAATGGGACCAGGAATGGGATGAAGTTCCCAGACACACTACGGCGGTCCAACTTTATGACTCTGGAGAAATAAATATATTCTTTGGCCAAAAGCAGCCGCAAAATAACATTTTTATGTTTATGTGACATCATTTTCCAAAACATTCCCCGGAAAACATTCCTTATCAAATAACTGGCTTTAAATTCAGTCCGTTGCCTTTATAATTCTTCTTTCTCTCATTAAAGTGAGCTCCAGATCCACTTTCCCACCGGCTCTCTGCTTTGCTGTGTGACTATGGCGATATTCCCCAACACCGACAGACTGTGCACCTGGGAATTCCCCACCCCCTCCTTTTTTCCCCCATCCTTACTTCTTGTTTTTGTACAGGTGTCCTCCTGTCTCGGGACACACTTAAAAGATTGGGAAGAAGGAATATACTGGACAGCTACTGGCTCATAAACAAGCGAAACAAGAATTTAACAAGGCTTCATCCGCTAAGACATCTGCTGGAGGGTTTGGGGAAGCAGCTGTTGGATCGCGTCTGCATTTTGACAGGAAAGCTCATATCAAAAGATTTTGTACGACACCAATGGAAGAACATTGTGGTAATTGTTGATGAAAATCAAAGGCTATATTTCTTAAAGGTCCATATGGATGTCTGTGTATGATTTGAAGACGCATGACTGTTCGATAGAAAAGGCAGAAATGTTCATTCATGTATTTGAAACTATAAGTTGGTATTGTTTGTTGTGTATTATTTCCTAAAGCTTCACTTACGGGACATTTTCAGGTGAAAATGGAAAAACTTTAATTGTGTTTTGGGTGTCCGTCTCTGCGATAACGGTGCTCCGAGTCACCGAAAAAAAAACTTTTGAAAACACTCCGACTCCGTGGAACTGGGGGAGAAACGCAACACTCTTTGAAATGCTGCGGGCATCCACTCTTTTAAGATAATGGCAGGACTGCTCAGCTCTTCACAGCAGAGGTGGCTTGTTCAGTGCCGAGCGTCATTTACTGCAGATGTAGGCCATTTAGACCCTTTGTATGTGGAGCCAACACGCCGTCTGGCATCCTCTTATTGAAATCTGCCATACCTTCACTTGAAAAGATGTCTGGATTGCAGCATGTGCCACCCAATAAATAATGAGTGCCTATTATAGCCATGGGCACAATCACACCTCCATACATAATCATGAGAATACTACAACATAGAAACGAGAGTTGAAGCTTAATGGGAGGGACTCACAGTCGTTCCAGTTTTGGTAGATGGGTGAACGATTCTGGTTCCAAAGATTCAATGTTGTTGAAGTGCAGGTACCTGTGGGACAGAATAAACTCCTTCAAACGGGAACATTTCATTTTCCTAGTTGGCCTGCAGAGGCGGGTAAATGAGACCACAGAAGTACAAACACGACTTTCCTGTTTACTTATCCATCGCCGACAGTAAAAATCATTGTACTGAAATTATTCAGAGAAGGTGATGCTTAGTTGCCGACAGACGTCAGGCTTTAACTTTTGACAGATGTTACGCAGCCTGAAAATCTTGGGGAGTTTTTGAATGGATAATTATCCAACATAATGGATACTGCATGTTTCAAAAAGTCTCTGAGCTGTGGAGTCAGAATGGAAGCTATAATAGTTAAATGATCACCCAACTGATGGCTGCATGACAACAGTACAGGGTCAGTTTTGTTTGTTTTTGTTGAAGGAAGGTAAAGTAGCCGCAGGAGCAAAACAAACGCGACTAATCCTAGTTTTTTTATGAGAACATCTCAAGTGTCGCATTTTGAAATGGCTACGAAGATAAAGATTATTACAAAACACCTAATCCCCATTTAGGAATTTAAAAAATTTGATCGTCTAATTACAGTGAACTGCAATGAAGTCAATGATCTCAGCCGTGATCTTCACTCTGCCCTCTGTCATTATGCCGTTACACTCGCTTCCTGACAAACCACAGACGCGCTGATGAAAACTGGAAAATGGCGATGGGTCATTTGAAACCCCTGAAAGAAACTGTTTGGCTTCTGTTGTCCAATATTGATGTCAAATTAATAAAGCATACCCAATAGGAGTCAAACCCTGTCATCTGCATAAGTAACCCTTCATTCCTGTGAACAGCTGAACAGGCTGGAGTCTGATGTTGACGTTGCATTGACACAGTGAATTAGCGGTTTGTTCCCTGTCACAGGAGTTTGTGGAGTTCAGTACAATAATTCCCAAAGAGTGTGAAAAAATGGATTCGAGAAATTAAAGAAGATTCAGCAGTAAGTACAACTATTCTATTTTGATGGAGTGCTCCAGGAATGACAACTTTCAATTTTCGCATCCTTTGTGAAATATGTTTTTTCATGAAAAAGTAAAATAAAGTTGTATTTTTGGAAATACAGCCCGAAAGCCTATAGAGAAGCAGGTTGGGACATCAACTTGCAAAAATCAGAGGACAGTCCTATACTATTCTACTACTTCTACATTAGATATTCCTTCTGAAGAGGCAATCAAATTCCTGGTTTCTAATTTTATCGTGACGCGGTTGAAGTCATGGGACTGTGGCTTTCATGTGGCGGCACAAGGCCTTTCTCCACTTGCACAAGATCTCCATTCACGTCAACATGAGCTCCCAGTGGAGGCTGTAGCTACCGGAGGTCTCAACTTCACCCACAATCAGCTTATTGAACCACAATAAAGGAAAGAGGCCCTGAGAAGTGCCGAGTGTGAACGTATCAATGCAACACTAAATGCCTACAGGCTGATGGTTTGAGCCACCCTAGTGTAAAATCATTTGGGGTAATATGAGGGACTGTTCTGTGCGTCATAAGGGACTGTTGTGTTGTAGGTTGTTGCTCAACTTTGCAAGGGCGACAAATCATGTACTTTCTGGGAATCTTGTTTCCTCACTACAAAGCAAAGCGGACTGTGTGTGAAGAATTACTTTGCTTTTTGTGAAGCTTTGTTTGCATTATGGCAAAGGGACTGCTGCATTTGCACATTTTGCGATTGTGGCACTGTTAACCATCCATTTTCTCCCGGGTTGTCTTTTAAATATTATGACAAGTTGAAAAGGATAATTTGCTCCCACGGGCACTGAGTAGGACTCTGGAAGTGACCGATTTTAAAAACAATTATTTTGTCAAGGGAACCCGGGTAATTTCCGGTTGTCCTATAAAAGTGAGTCATTCCTGCAGCATTCTATTCTGGGAAAAAAAACAACACATTAACAGAACAATTCAACGGTTTCACATCTATTTTTCTTGTCAAACAGGCATATGTGACGAGATCCAAGAGGAACATTCATTTAGCAGAAGCCACGCAGAACCAACACAGGAAGCAGGTGCACATTATTACATGGACTTGACACACACAGTGCAAGTTTCTCACAGGTAAACATGACAGACTACAGCAAATCAAGAGCAGGGGAATGCTTTCTGCAGCAGCAGGACAGATGCAAAGCCAAGCTTTGTTCTACAACAGAAGCCTCGGCTCCAGCCAGCTGTACGAGCAGCACGGGGCTGGGTATCATGTTTGAAACTTCACTACGGGTGTGTATGTGTTTGAGTATGTGTGTGTGTGTGGGAGGAGCAGGGGTGCACATGTCATGTCATCTTGACCACAAGACATGCGACTCATGCATAAAAGGGGGTCAAAAAGGGATCAGCGCAGCATACAAGGGTGGGTGCACACACGGCATGCATGGGGTCGGTCAGGAAAGTGGACAGAGCGACACACATTGCACATGGTGGCGCGAGGGCCGAGGCCACAGGATGAGTGGTGAAGACTAACTGAACGGAGGCTGTCATGACACTCGTGTGAGGCCCACGCCGTCATGAAGCATGCTTGGGTGCTGTTACGTCCTGTGACACAACAGCCATGTGGACCTTGCCAGGCCGCATGGAGTTTTGTTTTTTTCATGGAGGAAGGGAGTGTGTGTGTGTTGTGTGGGGTGGGGGGTGGGGGTGGTGGCGGGTATCGTACAGATGGAGAGCGGGAGAAGAGGGAGCAGGAGCGGTGCTGCGAGCAGAAGGGAAAGGTGGATTGGGATAAAGGAAGTAGGTCACTTACAGTTGCTCAAGAGAGACAAGCCCCTTAAATGCTTGTCTGTCAATTGATTGGATTTCATTCTTGTACAAATAGCTGAAAGGAAAGATAATCAGGAACATTAGTAACACACACACACACACACACACACACACACACACACACACACACACACACACACACACACACACACACACACACACACACACACACACACACACACACACACACACACACACACACACACACACACACACACACACACACACACACACACACACACACACACACACACACACACACAGAATCATCTTAGTTCTTCCTGGGTATACTGAGGAAAACTAATAAAATTTATCAAATAGATTCATTTCCATTTCCCAATGCACAATGTCTTAATACTTCACCGTACAGTCGATCTACTATATACATAACGCTTGAAATACTTGATGATAACACAATCGAGATCCCTTAAAATAAATAATGAAAAGAAGCAGGTCATCTAAAAGGGGGTGTTGAGATGGAGAAGGAGAAGCCTTTATACTTTCAAAACTCCTATTCTACAATGAGCATCTACCAGGTATTATGTGAAACCCTTTGTTGCTGAAACAACTTTGAAAGGAAACAACTATACAAGGTGTCTGGAGGTTCCTTCTGGTATCAAGCACCAAGACAACAAGTCCAAGATGGAGCCAAATCAACATCAAAATCAACATATTCAAGAAATGATTGGCAGCATTGGGCTCTGGGGGATTTGAAGGGAAGTCTGTACCATAACTGTTTTGTTCCTGAACCATTTCCACACCATACAACATTAGACTTATTGACATCAGGGAGCAGTGCTGTGACTGTATGATTGCATTACATGAAGCTACATGGACAAAGGGTTTCAGGAAGAACGTCAGACTGCGCTGCTCCTGTTGGCAAGTCAACAACTTATGGTATATGGTCAGATCACTTTCCATCCATCAAAATCATATCATTCATCAAGCCAGGGGTCTTCTTGCCGTCGTTGCACAGGCATATTCAAAACCGGCGCTGCGGCTGAACCGATTTAGGCCCGAGAAACCACCACCCTTTGACACCAACTGGACTAGTGTTCTGTTCAGGAAGGTTTCAGAAATTTGTAATTCGGCCTCTCCTCTGTCGGGACTCGGCTACACAAAATTTGCCTTGATTCACATCCTATGCACTTCAGTAACACTGATTAACATATCAGGTAACCAACCCCGATTCCTCCTACCAATTCGGGGAGGTCGTGACGTCGGTAGATCAGAGAAACTCAACAAGAGATGCTGTTTTGGAGATGCTCTGACCCATGAAGCTATGATCTTCCAAAGAGGGTCTCCACAGCCTTTCCTGGAGTTAAACTGGTCTCCGGGGATTTAAAAAAAAAAATAAAAATTGAGCCACTAACTGATGAAATACTGTGTATATGATGGTCTTGAAGTGTCCTAGTGTAACATTGCTTATATACAGATAATTGATAACCTAAGGACAAATGGCCTTGAGGTAATACGCAGAGCTTGAAGGATCAATAGAGTATCTTTGATAAACACTTGTGAAATATGCATGTTTAACCTCCATCACACGCATTAAAGAAACGTGAAGCTAAAAAAACAATGGCTTACAGTCGGCCTCCCTTTCAACCCCCTATCTCCTTACTCACTCGTGATAAGACACGATAAGAGATTCCCATCTGTCCACAGCACAAGTGACCCAATGATTGGAAAAATAAACATCCTTTGTAACTGCATGCCCCTGTCAGGATTCACGACTATCATGTTTCAGTAACAGAAGATGAAAGGAAAGAACCAAAAGAATGGCTACATGATCTGTAACGCAATAACTGTTCGATAAGAGGAGGAATACCACAGCTGTCACATGTGATCCAGATGATCCTCTATTTCGAAACAACCACCAACGGATGAAAACTATTATTATTAGGCATGGAAAATATACGTACTTACGTACTTCAAAAAACACGGCACCAACTAGTGGCGTGGCATGCAAACTGCAAAATATTGCTCGTTGTATTATTTTTTTTTAAAACATTGCCGTGAGAAGATGTGAAACATATCGAGAATGTAAGAGAATGGAAAAAACGTTTCTGTTTACAGCGTCGCTCTTGTTGTTCTGTACAGCCCTCGACATGCAAGTTGTTGACTCGTCATCAACACCTATTGCATTTCCTTTTTTGTCAGCGTTTCCTAATTATTTCAGTGAATTGCTTGATGGTGTAAATTGTACAAGTATCTGTTTTCATCTCACGTCCTGTTTTATGTTGTAGATGGTCTTATGCTTCACTTCCTGTTTTCTCACTCACAACACCTGCACTTCATTACCAACAGGTT
Organism: Lipophrys pholis; assembly: GCF_963383615.2. NCBI lineage: Eukaryota > Metazoa > Chordata > Actinopteri > Blenniiformes > Blenniidae > Lipophrys > Lipophrys pholis. The sequence goes on along the minus strand of NC_137633.1, from coordinate 3,979,673 downwards.
ACTTATACACTCTCTCACTCACTAAACCGTTTGGCAGATTTTCTTTGCATTTCTTTGAAGTCATTCCAGCTTTTCTCTTGTGGTTTCTTGGATTCATTATTTTTCTTGCCCTTTGGATTTTGATTTTGTTTTGTGGATTATTGTACTTTTGCCTTGTTTATTCAATTCCTGTGAATAACTTGTGTGAATAAAGATACCTTTAGATCTAGAACTGTCTGATCTCTGACCGATCTCTGATCTCGGTTACATTAAATGATTGTAGTTCCAGTTGTACACACTGCTTATACATTGCTTTTACGCAAAGTTTTCCTGGCAGCACAGACTTTACACATTTAAAATTTTAGTCAGCAGTACAAGTACACCACCTGTCTATTATGGAACTTAAAAGAAAAAATGTGGGTATTTTTTTAGTTATAAAGGTGATCGTAGTGTCTATAATATACTAAAATTAAACACTAAAAAAGAAATATTAAAACTGAGTGAAAAAAGATTACTTTGCTGCCACTGCATTACAGAGACGTACTGCTGCACGACCTTGTAAAAGACTAAATATTTGGCTTCCTTTCTGAAAACTCCTCTGTAGGATGTCTTTGTGTATAAATGTGAAACACAGCTGGCTGCAGCTTGTGTGTGAATGTTCATGAACGTGTGTGTTTGTGTATGATTAAGGTTTGCATGTGGAGTTTAAACGATCAACTTGAAACGAACTTGTAATTGAGTGTCAATGAGCTCCACATGTCTAGAAAAAAATAAAAAGCTTCCATAGACGTGTAGAAAGTAGAGCACTGAATAAAGAATCGATGCTCAACATAAACACTCTGATGGATGCAAAGCAGGGGAATAATTGGAAGAAGATCAAATAAACAGTGAAGGGTTCCCACAAAGAGGCGCTCTGACCTCTGTTTGACTTGTTTATGGAGGCGGTAAAGGGGGGGGGGGGTGCTGCATAGACATAGGCCGCCCGACCATTAGCTTGTTCAGGACATGAAAGATGTCGAGGCGTGTTTTTACTGAGGTCCAAAGGAAGTGAAGAGGTGAGTCCGCCTCCCCCCTCTCCGTCCCAGCCGACAGTCGAGTGAATGAGCGGGGAGGGAGGGGAGGGGAGGTGGGAGGTGGAGGGACACCGTCACCTAATCACAAAGGTTGCAGCGATGGCTCAGGCTTTAGATCGACTTTAAAGTGAGAGCGGCTCTGTAATTAAAATAGTTGCTCGATAGCTACAGGATTTAATTACAACATGGGGGGGGGGTCGGTCAGGAATGTGTATGTTTGTGTTTGTGTCAGAGCACACAGAAGAGGGGAAAAAAGGAAAAATCCAAACGTCCACTTTTCTCTCCCCCGTTCTCTCTCTCACTGACCACAAGTGATATACAGTCATGTGAATGAACGTCCCACGACGACGTGTCGACGGAGGTCACTGCTGCTCAAAAACTGTCCGACCCTTTTCTTGAAACATGCAACATTTTTCTTTGAAATATATCTGGTGGCGTTCATTACACTGTGGAGTTTTATAGGTTTTTTTTTTAATTCTGTCTAATTATTCTGAAGATCTTATATCACCTTTGCAAAGTTTGTATTTTAAATGAGATGAAAAAAAAAAGAAGGTATTTTCTCACTGGCCTGTTAGTAAGTGTGAATTAAAAACATTCTTTCCTGCTTAATACCGACTTCAATTTCAGCAATTGTGAAACTATCCTAGTCTTTCAGGCCCCGTTTACGCAACGCAACTTTCTGAAGCATTGCTAATGCACATGCAAATCATAGCGGGAGTAAATTATTCTTCTGCACATGCTCAGTAGATGGACAATAACAAGTTTCATTACAAAAACAACCAACAGCGCCAACTGGTGGCCTGGCCAGCCAACTCTATCGTTTTGAGCATTTCCGCGGTTTATGTGTCTATCTATCTATTTTCAAAACATTGCCTTGTAAACGAGAAACTTTTCAGAAACAAAAACGCATAAAAGGTGCATTTTCACTTGAAATGTTGCTGTGTTAACAGGGCCTACGTAGTCGTCGTGAATTTATTTTCTATTTAACTGACATTACCTTCTAACTACCAGTTTCTTTTTTGTGTATTTTCACCATGATTAATTTATAGAAGCCATAAGGAAAACAAGTGTGGTGATGCATCGCAGCAACGTGAACAGTCTTTAGTGTGGGTCCTTCGAGGTCCCGGCAGGGAAATGAAATCATCTCGTTGAGTGTGCAGACGCCGCTCAAACCGCAACTGCAGCCTGTGTGATGATGATAGAAGTCAGCAGACTAACAACACGCCTTAGAAGCACCGCTGTTCTCAATCTGCCTCCAGGTCAGGACTTCCAGACACATAGGAACAAAGGATCAGACAAAGAGAGGCCTTTCGCAGACCCGGTTTCCGTAAACGCTGATGCATTTTCACTGACTGAGCAGTCTGGCTGTCCTTCACCTTTGTAGTCGCTAAACAATCAGTGAGGCAAGTCCCGGCACAGTCACTCAGCTGCTGACTGAACAAAAAATAAATTAAAAAAACTCATATAATTGTGGCCTTTTTGGGAAAACAGCTCTGAGAGATCCTGCCCTATTGTCTGAAATTACTTTAAACATTAAAGCAAACCAGAACTCACAGATACTTGAGGTTTTCCAGGTCTTCGAACGCTCCCCTGGGGATCCTTCGTATATGATTGTTGTTGAGGAGGCTGCGAAAAAAAAGAAAAAGAGACAGGCGCTACTGTGTGTTTACAAGATGTCATTGTCACAAGCAGAAAAACAGCGCTGCTCATGTGTTTCACACGTGGAGGTGTGCGATTGTGCAGTCCGAGAAAGCTTCAGCCTGAAACCAGTAAGAGGATATAAGCAGACACATGACAGGCTGGCTGGCTCACAGGAAAAGCTGGATCTTCTCCAGCTTTCAAAGACTTTTCTGTACTTTGTACTCTTTGCATTCATTGTCGCATAGTTTCAATGTGATTTTTATTTTTAGAAACATTACGTTGAATATATTGTTGTTTCTGATTCCTCAGCATGCACAGCAGGCACGCGTGAGAAAGCATCTCAATCACATCTGCGAATATTTGAGCAAGGCGAGGTGCGCTTGATTTATTATAGCACCTGAACAACTTGACATGTGGTCTTCTATAGATACTGAAGAATAATGGACTGATTCCCTAAAACATGCAAAGTTTAATGTTTATACTTTAAGCATTAGCTTGAAGATCCTACAAGCTGGATAGATGATAAATATCTCTGCGGGTGAATGTTTGAAATGGATTTCTTGAAGAGTACATGCTGACCTACATGTGCCAAACTGCAGCAGCTCTATGAGAACGGGTTTGATTCACTTGCTGTGATTCATGACGGTTTGAAAAAGAACAAGAACGAAAACTTACAGTGTGTTGAGGTTCTTTAATCGTCTGAAGGAACCCGTTTGTAAATCCTTGATTTTGTTAAACCTCAGGTCTCTGGAAAAGAAAAGAAGAGGATATGGTGAGAGGAGTATATCAAAACACATTTTAGATGAAACCGGTTTGTCCATTTTCTAGTCACACTCATTTTCTGGATGGCCATTTTATTTTTTTAATTAACCGACCGTATCACCTTCCAACATAGTAGCATCCAACACGTAATTTCACACCAGCCTCGTTCAGCTTGTTGCCTGCTGCTGTAAGTGATCATATGCAGTGCAGCTGGCTTATTCAGTTTTTTTTTTTGAATACTGACACTCAATTTAGCATCAACCAGGGTCCTGACTTCAAGTCAGGTTTATAAATTATGACCATATAAACTCTGGTATGAGGGAGCTGCATGAAGCACGGAGGGAGTGTTTCAAAAAAGTTGTTAACACAGAGTCTGACGTCTTTAAATAGTTCCACTTTGGGAATTGTTTGCAAAAGTTGCATTTTCAGTAGCTCTGAGCACCGTTGCCGTGTAAACAACCCCCCCCCCCCCCCCACACCTCCAAAAACGGAACAAAAGTTTTACGTATTCGTTTGAAAACAGTGTCGTTGGGCTTTATAGGGGAATCACAACAAAAGCACAGTAAGAAACAGAGATAGACACATATAAACCCGGACCCTGTGATCAAACATCCCTGAAGCTGCTTGAATAAAAGCTACACTATTGTAGAATTGAAAAGAGATCAAACTCCTTTACTCAAAAAAACATCAACATGACGAACATAAAGATATGTAAGATATATATACTATGTAGATATGCCATTTCAGGACTTGTTCTTACTGCACTCTATCACCATCCAAATCTATCCAAAGATAAGGTAAGGTGCCATGGCTCCATCTCTAGAGTAAATTACTATATTAGTTCATCACTAACCTTGTTTACATGGTCACTTATAGGTCAGTGTGGTTGAATTCGTTCCAGTCTACTGATCTGATTATCATGTTACATGAACACGAAAGAGAGCCAACTGGTGTGCAGGATTCTTTTTTGGTGACATGCACACAAGCTCTCACATCAAGCGTTACCCAGAACTCTGATGTAACAGCAGTTAGTTAAAGCGTGAGCTTTCTTTTGGAAAACACTTACTTGAAAGGTTTGGTTAACTTCATACTGTAACGTCACACGTTGACCATATTAAATATGAACGCCATATACGTCAATGTTATGTATGCGACTGGAAACGTGGGAAAGTATATCGGGTCGTCTTTGAAGTGCAGAAAAAGAGGCAAAACACATCTGCACCATCTCAAGTCCACAGCGGAGGCCATCAAGTAATAACCCCGGAGGATAATTTGAAGCATTACTCATCTCATAAGAATGTCTTTGTCAAGCTTTAATCAGGAGGGGAGATTTAAATAACATTTGCCCCAAAGATAACAAGCACAGGGCAAGCTGTCGCAGCCGGCAGGTTGCAGCCTCCGTCTCTTCCGAAGTCCTAATTTAAAGAGACTGTAAAGGATAACAAAAACTGACGTGACACTAATCACTCACAGAAAATCGCTGAGTATGCTATTGCTGTGACAAGCTAAACACCCGGTTACTCCATTTAACCATGCGAGGGTGAAATCGCTCTTAACCCCGTGCAGCATTAGCGGCCACGGGATGACGGGTTACATGAAATCTCATCTCCACAGCGAGGTTACGTTTTTGTGGAACTGTGGCTCTAAGTCATCTGATCCTCAGCTAAGCTTTTCTGCTAAATGGATTTTTACAAGATGTCTCTGTTCGCAAAACCAGTCATTCATATGTGGGGAACGGCTTCAGACACAGCTTCTAACCAACCCCTGAAACTGTTCCCACCCTCTTGATGACTGAGGACGTTTCTGATGCTTATCATGACAACAGGCAACGGCAGAGAAGCATGAGAACAGCCTGGATAAAACTCATCTCAGCCAAAGACGCGACGAGAGATTTATCACCGACCTGAGGGAAGAGAGCTGCATCAGCCGCTTTCCTCCAGAAAGCTCGACTCCCCCGGTTGAATCTCTGGCTCGCCACCAGAATTCTTGGTAACCACTGACCTTACAGGGTGAATAACCTGGGACTGGGTCACGCAGACAGAACACACTGTCAAGATAATACGGTGCTCAGAGCCAAAACATTATCTCCTCTATAAAAAAATTATTCTTCATCTCCATGAGGAACAACATGTTAACCCATCCTAAGTAGACATGTTCAGTATCTCAGCCATCTCTGCCTCGACTGGGTCTGTAATCCTATAAAAGAAAAAAAGCACCATGAATGCATGCATTCCTGAGCATTTGCTCTCCTGTATTTCTGCAAAAAAATGTAGGCCAAATAAAAAGAAAAACAATCGATTGCATAGTCAGTGAGATGTTTATGGCTCATTCCCTCCATTTAAAACCCCCCCAAAAAACTCACATATGGATCTAATAAGATGAAGGCCAGCTTTTTCATACGCTGGCCCACTTTCAAATAGTCTGAAAGCTAACAAAAACTGCTCTGTAACTGAGCTTTAAGAGGAACATCCTGACGTGTTCACCTTCAGCAATCCTCAATTCCTTAATATCAACTTAATATCTGACAAACTCAATACTAAAACCGCTCTCTTCACAGTTAAAGAGGTTCATAGTGTATCAAAAAAAACAAACCTTGTTGAGGTATTTCTTTAACTTGTTTATGTGAGGGACATTGCTCGTGGCTGTTTTGAGTCTTGAAGACTTTAAACATTCCTAAAAAGTACTGTCACTGAATGAAGAATGTGCTCCGAATCTGAATCTGCTCTGTCGTCAACAGGCGTTTCCAGACCAAGAACTTTGCTTCCCAGACGGAGAGCTTCACCCTTTTAGTACAAGCTTGTATGAAGGAGACTGTGCAAACTTTTCACTCCATTTGGGAAAGACTTTTTGTATTTTTATCTCATCTTTTTTTGGCTGGATGTGGGATAGCGGGAGAGAAATAAAGATAATTGTCAGGAAGACATCTCATTTGGTTGCAATGTCAACTTGAAAGCCATGAACACACAGAGGAGCAAACTGAAAATGTAAATAAAAAAATGAATGAATTAATTAAATTAATTAAAATTAAGAGTGCAGAATGCAGGTATTAATCTAAAGCAAGAGGAATTACGTTGAGAAGTAGACTGATTAAACATATTACACCTTGTGTAGCCCAGTAGACTGAACACGGCTTCAGTCCAATGAAAATAAACATAAAATTCCCTGTGAATGTCGCCTCAAGTTCTGCTTATCTCACATTACGTCATTTCCAAGTACCCATTGGACAACAAAAGCGGTTACACCTGCCTGTTGATACTTTGATAAGTGGGGAAATTCATGGCATATTTTCGGTTGGGGACAGAGCTAACACAGAGAAGGAGTACACCACACACACTCATGTTTACATCAATGGCAGTAAATGCCCTAATGGACAAAGCTTTTTGTTCATCTGTGTTTTTTACATGTGTAATTTGGTGCATATCTAGAGAGCTTACGGATGTGTAGCAAAGTAATACCATTGATTACCTGTGAGGGCAGTGTGGAGCAGTAGAGCTCATGTACGAAGAAGTGAAAGGAACCACGAAAAAGAAACGAAGCCAGTATCGGTGCATCGGCTCTGATACTGCACTGAGTACTCAGAAAAATATTACTGATACAACCCAGCAAGTACTATGTGACAGCATGCGTCAGCAACGTCGCCTGCAGGTACTGAGGGAGGTGTGTTGAAGCAGAGGATGTGCGGAGGTGTTTCACATTAGCACATAGCTTTTGCGTATGGAGTATCAATTAGGCTTTATGGCATTTAATAAGTACTCGTATTGGTACTCTGTATCAGCAAGTACCTAAAGGTGGTACTCGTACTTGTCTTTTAAAATGTGGAATCGGACGTGGACTTTAAACTTAAAGTTGATAGTGATGACAGTAGACTGCTAAAAACAGGCAGCACCGATTCCACTTCAAACAGGTATCACAACACTTACTGGCCTTCGCCTTTGTGAATGCGTCATGTGGAGCAATAAGTCAACAGAAGCAGCTGTCGTGACACACTAACAATACATAACAAGCCAGGAAATTAATATTTAAACAACACAGCTGAGAGCTGCTCAGCTTGAGTCTGTGTTCAGATCCGGATGTCTGTCATTGAGCTGCTCTGATAACTTTAAGGTGTTTCCTCTGATTGTCCCAAATGCTCTGTAGTCTGGGTTTTAGTTATCAGTGGGTTGTCCTGGATCACACGTCTATAAAATCTCTCTATTCGCTGCTCTCAGGCTGTGTAAAATTCAGTGCAAACCAAACCATAAAAATAGCTAAAATACTGCAACCAAACTTAACCAACTTCCACATGCACACAATTGTGGAGACGAGATGAGCTCGAGAACTCAAAGATGACGAACAGCGAGACAGAAGAAAATCTGCTGTTAGAAGAGACGGTTCCATCAGCTCTTTCGTCACGCGCACGCTCCATTCAGACGCCCTTGATTCCTGCATTCAGACTGATAATTTCTATGACACCAGGCTGAGACCTGCATCTTAAATGGCCTCAGTCTGCCTCTTTGGGTTCAGAAGGCAGCAATCACACTTTGAAAATGGACCTCACAGACAGCGCAACAGCACCTGGCTTTATTTTAATCTACCCGAATCTAACAAGTGTGAGCACATCCTCGGTGTGTTTACTTCCCTACAAGTTACAGCAGACCTGCTGCATCACCAGCATGATGTCACAATTCCACATGTTGCTGTGATTGGACAGTATTTTTCCAATACTACGATTTATTTGGCACATGCAGATGATTGGCGGGGGGGACCCCCAACAGTCTCAGAATTCGGATATCCACTTGGTACAGAAAGATTCATTCTCCAGAAGGAACTGAAGCAGTGCTTCCCTCAGTTTATCGCAAGTTGCTGCAGCAACTTTCCCCGGACATAATTTCCCTCAGGTGAAACCGGAAACACACCCTGGCAACACCGTCTGGCAACAATGAGCTCTCAAGTAACTCCAGTGCAGGAAGCACAGACACAATCATCAATCATAAAGGTCAAAATAACACTGAAGCTCACTGAATCAACCTGAGAGTGGTAGCAAATATTAAGAGGTTTTTTTTGGTCATTCTAATAGGATCCGTGCTAAATGATCTGACCAGTTCTGTTGGCTGGAGAACTGGAGCTTGTGGGTTCGACTAAATTGGGCTCACTATATTCTCAAAGTGGTGACCATAATCACGACGTGTTTACATCGTTCTTAAGAAGGCAAGTGAGTATGAAGTGAAGGTTCTGACAGAAAAAATGCTGAACGGCACCAGCAAACTCTGCTATAGAGAAAGAGCCGGTCTAAAGAAAAGGAACGGAAACTTCAGTCCAAGTCGTGGTCGATGGAGTCAGTTCTTTAGCGTGACAAAATATAGATTTAATCTATCCATTTTCTATACTGCTTCATCCAAGAATAAGCGTATTGGAGCAATTCCCAGTTGTCTATGAGGGAGGGCAGTTGACAGACTAGTAAACTCATCCCATTTACACAATACGTGTCTTTACTCAAACACAACAAGAACATCCACACATAAAGGATCTAAGCAAGGATTCATCATATGAATATTCTTGTGCAGCATCACTGTTCTTTCCATTGGGCATCATTTCTGTGCTGAAAAGTCTTGAGCAGTTTTGTATATAGATCAGAGAAGTATTGTGAGTGAATTGATGGGGGGAAAAAGGACTTCATGTCAAAATATCTACTTTGGATTTTGGACCAAGTATCCATTCATCGCTTTATCCAGTTCAGGCTTGAGGGAAGCCAAGCGAAGGGGGAAAAAAAAAAAAAGTAGGGAAAACCCAGAAAAAGTCACCAGTCCATCAAAGACCAAACAGAGTCTCATATCCAAAAATGTCAGGAATTCAAAAGCATTAGCTAACTGCAATGTAAAACAACACATATATATATATAAAAGGCACTTTACTTATGTCAGACTACTGAGTAAGCACTTCAATATTTGCACTTTATGGTAGGTTTTTAGGAAGAAGGATTTTTATCATGTTTGTCTTACGATATTGTTTTTATACGTTTGTAACCTCGTATAGTTTCATGTGGGATGACGGATGGAAATTAGCCTTGTGCTCAACCCGGCATATTTACAGTAACCCCATGTAGAGATGGCTTGTTCATTAATCTGCACTGTCTCATCCAGATAAACAAATAAATGAAATGAACTGAGGAAGTGTTACTGTGAGGAGGCTGTCAATAACATGCGAACATGAGAACCGGGCGAGGGTCTTCTGTGGAAAGAACTGCACACCCCGAAGAAAGGAGCTCTCTGCAGGCAACAGGCCCAGGGTGCAGAGCGCACTGTCCAGACATGCTGATGCAGGGGCTGTCCTGCCCGTCTGCCTGCAGCTCGGAGGGATGAGGGCAAGGAGGAGGAGGAGGACGACGAAGAGGAGGGCTACATGCTGGTTCAGGCAGCACTCATTTGAAGTGCACACATGAGACTAATAGTTCCTATCTGAGCTTTGGAATGTTCAGTATGCACTCCTTATAATGACAACTTCAGAAAACATATGGACACAATTGTGATAAATTAGGTTTTTGCAAGTAGGTGTAAATATAAGTAAATACTTGCAAATAGTCAGCCTGCTGTGTTTTATGAATTCCGGAACACATTGTGAATGGTGAGATCTATGTAGCATTAAATAATCAGTCATACTAGTGCATTGTTTCCGATTACAGTCCGATTGAATTATGGACCTGACCGAAGCTTCACCTGCATCCTCCTCTTGGAGGAAAAGTAAAAGGTTTAGAAGCTTTCGACTTCCAAAGACCTTGACCTGGCCTTTGGCTGCATCTACGACTGTTGTGATTGGAGATGCTGTACACAATATAAAATAGGACCAGCTGCAGTATTCCAGGCTGAATTGGGGTCCTGTTCGCACTTGCATTTTAACATCAACCAGAAAATGTCAACAAAACAAACTCTGAACAGTCGATTTAAAGACATATTCTACGATGTAACTAGATGTGTGCTGAGCTGCATGCAACACAATGCATTTTTCGATTATTGTGGTAGAAACTGCACGAGAACTCATCAAGAGCCTGTAAAATGCATGAAGGAGTCAAAGCGGTGGCAGAAACTCCTTCATTATGCACATAAATAATAATATACTGGAAGAATGCATTTCTTCTGAAGTCCGTCACAGCCTATGTTTGGTCAGCTTACAACTATTTGGGCCGTACTAGACCTTCAGACTTTAACTGAAACACAACGGAGTTTCCCTGCCAAGACAAACAGACTCACATCCTTTTGTTGGACGCACTTGGACTGTACTAACACTGCAATCATACCAGGGTTTATTACAGCCAAATGTGACAAGTGTGAACACACCCTGAAATACCATGGAGTGTAGAGAAAGCTATAGGTGGTGAAAATAAAATGTTCCAGAAGATACATACATGTTGGACTAAAGGCAGCACTCAGACTGCCTGTCTCATACATTTTATTGTACAGGATACGACAAACAGACGGACAATCCTGGACCGCCGAGTATCTATTGTGTTTGTGACTACCTGCTGGACTTTGAAGCAGCCTCTTCCCCATCGCTACTGGAACTACAAACTCCCTCAGGAACCTTGACACTCGACTCTTTTGGAAAACAGCTGACCGGCTTGTTCAGAAATGATCTTTGTTTTCATGGACATTGAGGTGTATCATGGAAATGATTCGGTTTTAGGAGCCGACACCCCGACAACACCGACTATAAATGACTATGACTGAATGTGACGGAACATAATCTGGCTGACGGCGGCGTTATTTTGGCTCTGTGTGAGATGACTGTTCGAGCAGAGTGTTGTCTGTGAATGCAGGGTGTGTTCAAAGCATCAGCTGTCCGACAGAGGAGAGGAGAGGAGAGGCATGGTCAGCCAGAACAACGTCTCTGAAAATATGGAAAATAATGACGTCACATCCACTTTATCTGACAAATGTTCTGACAATTACAGTGAGAGCGACTGAAAACTGGAGATGGAGGATGAAAAAGCAGTTATGGGCCTCTGGGCTATGAAGAAGGTCTGAGTAAATGCTTCGCCTGCGGCTCTCGGTAATTAACTTGCGTTAAAGCCTGTCACAGTCTATCCATCATAAACACAACCGCATGTACAGTAATCTCACTTACAACACTATTCAGAGAAGTGAAAATGTTTCATAACTCAAATTTTATGTTTTTTCTTTGCCTGCATGAAACTAAACAAAAAAAAAAAATCAATGATGATGATCCTTATTCATAAATTAAGCACAGATTAAGCCATTTTGTAATTCAAAATACTTTATAATCACCTTAATCAACCAATAGATGCTGGCTTAACTGAATAACAAGGTTCAATTGATTTTTTTTTTTGTGTCTGATGGCATTGGAAACCAAATACAAAACAATTTCAAAGGCTGCGTGGTAATCACAAAAGGTCTCAAAAAATGTGTCATTACAACCATAAAAGTTTCTGGTTTAAACAGTCATAAAACTGTTAAGTACCTTGGTAGATGTGGAGCTATGCAAAGCCAACACATGATTCAGGATTTCTAAAAGGCTTCACAACCCCAACAATGTGCAGTACTGCTGATATCAATGAAGGCCACGGAAAACACAATAAAACGGCCGCAAAAGCAATTTACTACACATTTTAAAAATGCACCATAGAATTTGTTCTACAATGTTCCATCAACAACTGATGGGGCTCATTGAGGAATACACCAGCTTGTTTTAATTGGCCAAAAAAGTAAAACAAAGTCTTCCCTACCTGCTGTTAAACGTGGACGAGAATCTTATCATGTCGTCTCTGGAACTGGATGCACTCAAAGTATTAACAGAAATGCATTCTTCAAAAATGAGCAATACAGCACATATCCAGCAAAAAAAAGAAAGATGGACTGTTTTAAAGTGCAAATGTTACACTGCAAGCTAAATGAATGACGCCAACCAAGAATCAAGCAATTGTTCTCGTGGCATTATTGTACAGGGGAAAGGCTTTGACAGAAAAAGAGCATTGTACTTCGATGGGAAACTACAAACTATTGTTTTGGTGAAACATCAGAGTCGCCTCGATTGTTGTCTTTTTCTGCTGCATCCGCCTTGAAGGTTTTTTGATCTCAGATTGTAGATCATCAGATAGTCTCAGGCCTGGATTTGGCGAGAAGCGCCGTCTTAACAAAAATGTACAGTGATCGCATCTCAACGTACGACAGCAGGCCAACAATAAATAAAACAGTAAATCGCAGTGCTTCTCGAGAGAAGTGGAATCGTTCACTGCGGAAAAACAAAGTAATGAACATATTGCAGAAGAAACGTCTCCAGGTAGTTTCTAGTTTCTGTCCCAAGTGCAAGAAGCCAGAAATCTATCTATTCTATTCTATTCTCTTCTATTCTATCCAAGCAGCTCAAAGTGTTTTGTGCTGTTTGGGAAACAACAGTAACAGGAGAAAAGCAGGGGGAGGGAATGACTCAGTCCACAAAGGGACCAAGAAACAGGAAGAATCCAGGACATTTAGCACACAAAGTGTTTGTAAACCACTTTGTGGTTTGCCGAACGAGTGTCGTCACAGAAATAAATGCGCACAGATTGCTGAACATTTTATGGTGTTTGTACTGGGACTTATTAAATGAGCCTGTTAACTCCCATTAATCGGTTTCGATGGCGCTCGGCCAGGAACGGACTATAAAACAGCGAGGCTAACAAGCCCACTGTGGGGCTCAAAAACTCTTCAAGGTTCGGTCTAAACAAAAGCAACGAGAGTGAACCGCTTTCCTGCTTCAGAAACAACAACGTCACGAGAATGTGACAACAGCGGCTCCTAATCCAATGAGAATAGATTGATTTCTTCTGCAGAACAAAGCCTTCAGTCATTCACCTCCACAGGATGGGAAACCGACGAATTAGTGTAGCACGCTGACTTGGACAAAGCCAACGAAGTAATTCAGCATTGTATTTTCTAGGATTAACCACATGACTTTACTATTAAGAGGCATTGCTGGCGGCATTCACTAATTTAAGGTTTAACCTTTCCCAGGGATGGAAATGAGAATGACAATGATGACAATCTGCCTGAAACCTACTACAGTCATTGTGTGGAAACACCGAGGCTATCTGGGGACAGCGACTCTGGAGTTACATTCACTGGCTGTTTTTATCAGTAAATAAAACACAAAGCATTTAGCTACACACTCAATTAAGATTCAGTTTACACAAAGACTCAAATTCAATATTAACAGTTTTTATTAACAGTTAATTAATATTAACAGTTTATCATTAATATTAACCCATCTCAGAAAACATGTTGTTAATACTGCATTATGCTTAATTCAACAGTGTATCTTCATAGCCAGTGGTTGATTGATAGGTAAGTGTGCTAATACTAACGCTCTATACTGTGAATGATCAAATTTGTGATGTACTGTGACTGGCAGAGCCACATCATCAACAGTGACAACGAAGATCACGAAGAGACGAAGCTAAACAAATCAAAAAGATGCAGAGCTTCTAACCTGACGTACTGGCGACACATCCACATATATAGCTATTCACCCGAGATGCAGTACACTTTAATCAGGTCAGAAATGCATAGGCCTCCATCACTTGTGGTATTAAAGGAGCCGACTCAACCATTTGTTAGAAGTAGCACTCTTAATTGGACATTATTCATGATAGATGGTGAAGTAGCTTAGTCTTGTGGTGTGCTTGGAACACAGAGAACCGGTTTTAAACAAATGTATCTCCCAAATTCAGCTCACCTCGAGGTGAAAAACAGATAGTACAGCAGTGGGCAATTTGAAATGATTACTCGAGATGTAAGGTTGTTGAGCACCAGACAGGAGGACAAACCAATAAACAAATCCAATTAATTTCAAGTTTCAGTTGTGAGAAGTGTCTTTAGTGTCAATAAATGTGAATAAACCCAGTTCAGTTTGCGTGAGAGCCAGTTGGGGGCGCTAACGTTCATATGAAAGAGGTGCACGAGGGTGTGGAAACGGTGAAGTTCAATTGGTACGTGTGGGATGAGCAAATATCTGGTGTGTGAAGAGGAACGAGAAGAAGGGGAGCATGGATTGTTTCTAGAAGCAAGACTTATCTGTGGCTAATTTGTTCAGCTCAACCTTGGCCACACAGATTCTTCTTTTCCTTTCTTCTGGAGCTTTATCTCTCCTTCCTTTAAAGACATCTTGTGCACTGTCAATATCCTGAATTATACAATATTGGTTTCTTGCTCTTTCCCTCCACCATAGTTACGTATGTCTCTATATATATCTATTTAGATATCTATTTTCTCCACAGGTATGCCATATTTCCCCACCTCTTCTCTTTTATTGAAGGCAATGAAGGGCTAAGATTCAAGTTTCTTTTCACAAAAAAGTGTTGATTTGTATGTGAAGTAGACGGTTTTTCTTGGATCCAATATTTTGGAAGCCGCCTATTGACTGCTGATGTGCATACCTGGTAACTTAACTCATCACACTTGCAGACATTCCCGTGCAAATAGTTGCACTCGCGTCAGGGAAACATCCAGCAAATGCTTTTGGTACAATCTCGCCTCGGCCGGGATGATGCGCACAACGGAACTCAATCCAACCCGAACGGCATCTGAGTGCCATGTGTGCACCGTCTCCGCTCGCTTTCTCACCCCTCAGCAGTCAGAGGAGTCATTTAGCTTTGTGACGTACACCCAAGTTTGACTTGCCAAGGACTCTCAGGCGTGCGTGAGTCACTCTTAGTTAAACAAGAACAACGCCGGCTCCTTGCTTGGTCGCAAGTAATAGAGAGACAGGATGTCCAAACATGGCTGCAGCAACTCTGCAAGATATATCCTGTGTGAAAAAAAAAAAAAAGGAGTCGGTGACAAGGATTTGTTGCTTGTCAAGGGGGTGCCGGTGCACAGCGGGAGTACATCCAAAGCTCATGCTGCATGACGGATAACAGAGGAGGAAAATAAAAATACAGCCTCGTTCCATTACAATTAAAATGATCATGCAACCGAATCTCAAACTTAAAAACAAGTGTCCAATAGCAATCCAACTTCGTCGTCTGTTAATAAATGTCCGTGTGTTTATAGTATATTGTTCTCTGGGTGCACGTGTGTGTGTGGTTTTATTACAAAAACAACCAACAGCACCCACTACTGGCCCTACATGACATGCCATTTCCGCGTAAACATACGTCGTTTTCAAAACGTTGCCGTTTGAATGCGAAACTTTTCTGAAATGGAAAAACACAAAAACGCCTTTTCACTTGAAATGTTGCCTTAATCTCATTAAAACGGGCCTTATTGATGGCAGCAATAAGAACTAACTCAAGAATACTTATTATTATTTAGTAATGAAGCAGGATTAAAACGAAGCGTAAAATCTGTACAGTTTGGAGACAGAAGCTGCTGCAGCATCTAAAACACGTTTATTTACTTTGTGACAAACCACAAGGTTCAGTACAGTTAAAAATCTACACTGAACAACTGTCACGGAAGTGTCTCATTCAGAAATGTGTCAAACTGTGGCGGACGCTCCCCAGAAGATTGTTTACGGACTGTAAACAATATTGTGCTTTAGTAATTTAACAGGAAACACACTGGTTGTAAACAGCATGTATGCGTGTTGGTGCCATAATAAAAAGCCACATCAAATGAAGGAGTTGAACACTTCACAACTGTTTCGACACAAGTCACAGTCTGGATTACATCACGCTGCTGAGTCATGGAATAGATTTTTCTCCATCAGCTACGGAAAAGAAAAAAAAAAAGATTAATTCAAACCTGGATAGAAACTGTTTCACTACAATTTGTAACATTTCATTTGAAACACATGACTTTGTTTTCAAAAAGAGGAAGAGTTCGACTTGGTATTTTGCTTTATATTAATGGAATATTATTGTGCTTGCTCAGTAATCCCAACTGTCCCCGTGAGGTGCCTTTAAGACACGCTTCATTCACGCCGAGGTTTGAGTTCCATTATCTCTGCTTGTTTTGTCACCAGTACTCCACTGGATGACGGCAACAATAAAACACTTCCACCATAATTGTTAAACTTTACAATCACAGTTGTATGAGGCGCTTTAGCTTTATAGCCGGGAGGCCTACCAGATTATCACTTTCCCAGCCTGCCTCAAATTATTGACACAACACTTGTGTGACGAAGGATGAGCAAGCTTAGAATTTACAACCGACACTTCTAACTCCTGGGTTTTTCAGCACATTAATCAGATTGAGAACTGCATGAGAATGAACAAATGTTTGTGAATGAGCGATTCAGAATGTACCTTTCCGTTTACACAGCACCGTTTTGAAAAACGATGTCTGTTTACACTGCAATGACAGCGTCCATGAAAACATTGTAGTTTTCACGTTGGGCCACTAGTGGGTGCTATTTGTTTTTGTAATGATACTCATGCGTGGAAAATTGTACACTACAAACTTTAAGAATGGCCAGTACATAGTCGTTCATATCGACTCTAAAACTACCAAGCTCCAGGAGAATATCGAATGGGAGTCAAGACGCTCTGGAGGCCGCCATTGTTGTTATTGACGATCTGCTCGCACATATGAAGGAGATCTATTTAGCATTTCAGAAGTGTTGCATTTTCCGCTGTTTACACGGAGACGGAGTGTTTTCAAACAGTTCTACCTTAAGAGTTTGAACAAAAGTTTTCAGTTTTCATTTGATAACGTTTTAAAAAAAATTAATAAATAAAAAAGGAACCTTCATGTAGCGCAGAACTATCAACCACTGTCACATCTCAACGTGCTCACACACATCACATCTTCAACGAAAAACTGTTTATGGCGAGGGCTGACGGAGTTCGTTTTCCAACAATCTAAAAACAGACCAGGCTACAGTTACGATCATCCTAGTCATAATTTACCCCTTATTTTTTCAGGCTTTCCTATTTTCTTCTTCTCGTGCCAGTTCCACTGACTTCATATTCCCGTCACTTGCCCTTGCCTTACTCAGCAAGTGTTACGCCCAACTCAAGCTGAGAGCTCTACAATCAAACCTGATTACATAGTTTTAACTGCAACATTAAGACATAAACCGGCTCATTTTCCCCTCAACTTAACTTGAAGGTCCCACTAAGGTCACCGCATTGAACTTCAGGATATCATTGTCACCGTGTTTCAATGTTCCAATCGCTCGGCTCTTAATTCTTGTCTTTCTGCATAAGAACCCTTGATGAGGAGCCCATTCACTACTCTCAATTTATGTGTCCTACTTAGTCATTTCTCATCTTTTTTGTGCTCCAACTGTCTTTCCTACTATCTCATGTTCAAACTGCACAATGGAATTGAAAAGTTGTATAATTTTAATAAGGGGTGAACCAAAGCCAAACCAATTGAGGGTCACCGTCTCAAGTTTCTAAGTTTTTTGCATGATCAGTCACTCATAACACACACACACACACACACACACACACACACACACACACACACACACACACACACACACACACACACACACACACACACACCAAATGGGGCACTGCAGCCATGTAAGGTGCTGGCCCTCGCTTCGGAGCAACGCTGGGCTTGGGTTTTTCCAAAAAGGCAGGAAGACAAATGTAAATCGTGCAACTTCTCCCCTTCTCATCAAACACCCCTCACTTAATCTCCAATATAATGACTGGAGTTAAGGTGGAGTTTAAATTGCACAGAGTGTGTGTCCATGCAAGATCAATTATCTGGAACTGATTGAGAGGAATTGTGCAACAAATGCAGCAGCTGTTGGGACGCTGGATGAGCACAGGAAGGGGCGAGTACAGTTCCTTTCAACAACTATCTTGGGCCCAATCTCCCTTTGCAAATGAGCAAAGCTTTGGGGGGGATTTCTGGCTTTGCATTCCATAATGCTGCAGAGACCGAGTGCCTCACAAAACCTGACTGCAGCAAATTCCACTGGGACTGCACTTATTTTCTCTGACTCAATGTCACTCAGTCAGACAAGGACGCTGTGTGAGGGCGGTGGGCAGGCAGAGAGGGGGGGGGGGGACTGATGTTTAGACAGAGATGATGAAAAGCCTACTGCTGCCTGACACAGTGACACAAATCCCCAGTGAGATGATGCACTGCTAACCCCCCCCATGACCTGAAAACACAATCCATTACTCCAGAAATGACATATTTGAATAGTGTCGTTTTTGCCTTTTGAGACATTTCACAATAATGTATCAATGCACAGAACCCCAATTTTTCAAAATTTAAGTGACAATTGGATTTATCGCAGTAGTACAACATTTTACAATTCTATCCTACACCCTTTATAGCTAAGTCAGCTAAAAAGTGACCTACCTTGACTTGACCAAGGCTGGGTCACAACCCTGCCAAATAGTGGTCTAGTCTTTGACGTTTGAAGTTGATGTTGGATGGTTGAATGAGACTGAATAAAAGACAAATTACAAAGCACAAGATAGTGGCTATTTTCCACATAGAGCATATAGTGATACTTGTACCACCTGCACTTTGATATATATTGTATTGCCAGATTTATTTGAAAGATATCGTTCCCGGTACACATGTGTATGTGTGGTTTCATTACAAAAAACAACTAACAGCGCCAACTCCTGGCCTGGCATGCCAACTACATCATTTTCCAGCATCTCTGCCATTTTCATGTAAAAAGACATAATACCATGTAAACCGGCCTAACATAAGAGACACCTGTCCAATCCAATTCTTTTTTAATGACATTTAGTTTAAAAATAGCTTTCTACAGTCACTTGATTTTAAGAGGTCCTCCCAACTACCTTTCAAAGAGAAGAGAAGTTCTACCAGCTACTTGTTATCCGTGATTCCGCAGCAATGTGAAGAACGGCAAAGAAGTCTGCCGACACATTTTCAAAACCTGGTGAGTTTTACTTGAAACTGATAAAGCATGAATGTATAATACAACAACCTATTGAGTTGGAGCGAGTCTGCATGCCAAATATAGAAATACTGGGACTTGTAACCACAATAAAGCTATCTGACGCCACAGATTTGAAAAAATTGAACTTGAAAGAATGCCAATTGCTTCATCTCAACACCGATGTGACGGATTCTAAGCATCACACGTTACAAGCATTGAAACCGTCACTTTTTAATGCCGTTATATAGTTTAAAAAACACTTTGCGAGTGCTGAACTGGTAAAACAAAATATCTTAGATGTAATCATATGGGTGCATTTATCCCAAGTTATGTTCCTCGACATGTGTTAGTGTGCATCAGTGAGCTGCTCTGCATTGTAATCAATACTTGCCAACTAGTGAATGACTGCACATCCAAACTATCTGTGGAGCTCAGCAGCGCCAGTGTTTTCCGTGTGAATCTTTTTGAAGGTTGGATACATTAGGCTTAATAAAATAAGACAGACATAAAACACATTAGTCATGTCTCTCATATTCAGACTTCTCGTCACTGCCAAATCCCTGCAAAGTTGCAAGATCTTGACTTGAGGCATTCTGGAGCGGTAAAGGCAACGCCAATAAAACAACGTGGGCTAAAGGAAGAACAACTATTTCTCAAACTTTCACAAATCCGCGAGAAGATATGGAGCAAGTTTGGTTACCGAAGAGGAAGGTAATTTACTATCCAGCCTGAAACAGGCTTCTCCGTGGAGAAAACAGCTGAAAAAGAAATGTAGGCGAGAAAGAAAAAGAAAAAGAAAAAAATTCCCTCCATGTTTCTTGGCACAAAGCCCATGTGCAGTAGTACTTTTGGGAAAAAAATAAAAAAAACACTTGAGGCTTTCCACTGAAGTGGCCCACATGAAACAAAGAAAAATGTTCTGAGTTTAAAGAACTTTACGGTGTAGACAATAATTATATTAAACTAACTCTAATTGCATTGTGTATGGTCAAATAAAATAAAATTAGATAAAAAAAAAAAATCCCTATTGTGTCCTAAGTGGCATTGATTGAAGGAAACAGAATAAAATCGAAGACTCACTTGACATCATTCACAATGGTAGTGAATTAAATGAACATCGAAAGGAAATTATAATTCCAGTCATTTCACATTCAATTATAAGAGATATTTCCAAATTCAACTTAAATGTCTTATAATTTGTGAACGTGTTCAAAACAAAGAACTCAAAGCCGTCGTAAAAGTCCCATAGTGAGCTCTGCATCTGAAAAGGCCATGCGGTGGATTGGTTCAGCGTTGCGCCGTGTTGATGGCGAGCTGAGAATAAGCAGCTCCAGCTGTCTCTGCACTGATCACCTTACACTTGGGAGTTTACTAACTTTGATCAGACCTGCAGTTACAAGTAAAAAAAGAAAAAAGTGTGCACCCAACAAAAAGGAAATTTGATTTGGGCTATTTGATTATTATAACGGGTGTGTTGTGTTGTGACTATATATTTATTACACTGCTTCATGCAGATTTTCCACTCATACTTTGCCCATTTAGCGGTGCTTTCTTGTCCAGACTAAGCCATATGTGCGATCACGCTCCACTACCTGTGCACTCAAGGCTCATACGGAGGATCATCTCACACCCTTATAATATTATTTTGAATTCCTGGGATGGCACGCTGCCAGGTGGTGAGAGGAATGCGGTCCCCATGCCGATACGGCACATAGCTCCAGGTCAAGTGTCTATACCACAAACATATCTCCGCCAGCTGTTACTTAATCCTGAAAAGCTGTGGGGCTCCAGACCCGAGGATCCCACTTACTGCATTATCACTTGAATGAGTACACAAGCACTTTAAATTTTTTTTTAATAATTTGAAGAATCTTGTGTTAAAAAGCCAGACCTATACACTTTACCGATGTGCGTGTCACGTGACGAATGAGTGAGGTTTAGTCTGGTGCACAGAGGTTTTCTCAGTGAAAAGCTGGGTAGGTGCAACATTCACATCCTGACATGACATCCAAGTCAGGGGGGGTGAGGGGAGGGTGGTGGGGGTGAGGGGAGGGGGGTGGAAAGCGACAAGTGGCTGCAGCTTCAAAGCTTCTGGAAAAACCACAACTTGCTCTCCAACAGATTAAGACGCATCCCTACAGAAGACTTAAACGATCCTTTCATTTGCGTGGTGGTGAAGTACAGACTTTCATCTTTCCTTTGGGGGGTGTAAGGCTGACTGTGGGTGACTGTACAGCTCACCACAGACGACGAGAGGGCGAGAGCCTAATTCCGAGTGTGGTATCAGAGCCCCCCCACCCCCCCACCCCTCCCGCTTAGTGCTTCCAGGCTGAATGGAGCTATTTATAGAGTCCGTGTATTGTGGCCTGAAATGCACAACAAGATCTCGCCGAGCAATCAAGCACAAAGGCTGCCACATATTTGGCGGACCGGACAGACTGTGCTCAACTTTGCCCCTAGAGAGAGACTTGTGGCCGGGCGGCATCAACAAGGAGCCCTGTTCAGCTGGGCGACTGTGGGAGAGTGCTCGTGACAGAACAGGAGGCTCTCTGAAGTGCCGGGCAAATAGGAAGAATTTCATTTTGTTCATGACAAACGGAGAGAACAACAAAAAAAACAACAAGGTTTCAGCACAAGTTCGATCGCAAACTTGTTAAGAGCATGAGGCTATACGTTATGTCTCTGTGACGAAGTGGCATAAAGATTCCCACAGTCTTCCTCAGAATGAAAGAGGACACTCTTTCAACGCAAGGCACTCATTGAAATATGAACAACGAGAAAGATGTCAAGTCAAGTCTTCTATCCCGTGCAGGTAGTAGTGCACGATCCCAGTAGAGTCCATGTAAACGGGCCGTCAGATTGTCTCCCGCTGTCAAAGCCTTGTGCACATGTACGTTACGTAACGTCACCACGTCACGCCCGCCGCCTGTTTGAAAAGAAGTGGCAGCGACGAAGCACCACTGGAGACAACGCTGCTCGCAAACATAATAAAAGACTAAAGTAGTTTGGTTTGACCAAGTCCACGAGAACTTAAAGTTCAAGAACATCGTCCTCAAAATGTGTGTGTGTGGGGGGGGGGGGTCATGGGCCAAATCGTGGACTATGCACATCAATCTGACGACTTTGTTTGGAGTTGTCGCAATAGAGACAATTGTTCAGAATTCCTTTATAATGACAGGAAGTTGCCACTTTTCATTCATCTGCATGAAGGGACCTTGACCACAGGACTCCCTCGAGCTCTCTGGAACCACTTGTGGTTGAGTTGAACAGCTGTTTGACCCTCCAAACCCTTGTTCCTTAACCCCTACGTGCCCAAGGTGAACTCTCTGGCAGGTGTCAGAACTTTCTGCAAACTTCTGCAGGGGAAACTGGAGTAGAGTGTCCTCTGCTGACCATCCCAGTACAGGAGGACTTTCCAGCCTCCCACCCCCCACCCCCACCACCACCACCACCACCACCTTTGTTCAAGGCAAATCACTCACTGGCAATGCAAAGGAAGGATAAAGTTACCCTCAACTCTTAAGTAACTTCAACCAGGAGGTTTGAAATGTGCAGAAAACGTTCAGGTCGTCCCGTTAGTTGGCAGAAGTAGAGAGAGGAGGAGGGGAGGGGGGGGGGGGGGGGAGGTCTACTCACAGAATGGTCGTCTGAGGAGAGACTGCTGGCACGGTCTCCAGGTTCAGATGCATACATCTCACGGTGGTTCGGAAACACAAGCAGCGGCTCGGGCAGCAGAGCGCCGGCCGCGGGCCGCCGGCGAGCAGCAGCAGCAGCGACGCCGCGGCGACGAGACACGGAGGGAAGAGGCGGTCAGCCCGCATCGCCATTGCTGAGTGAGCCGAGCCGAGCCGAGCCGAGCACAGCACAGACCGCCAGCTGCCCCGCTCACACACTGCGAGGGAGAGACGGAGGGAGCCGGGGGAGATGGGAGGGAAGGAGGGAAGGAGGGAAGGAGGGAGGGAGGGAGGGGAGGGGTGGGGTGCGGTGGGGTGGGGTGGGGGACCCGGGGAGAGGGGAGGGCTTCACCTCCAAACTCCAGCCCAGACCTCCGGGGAGAAACTTCAGCTCAAACTATCTTCCTCCATGACATGTCGCCTCTCTTCCTTCACCAAAAAACACGCCAACTTCACTCAGGTGGACTTCGACCGAAAACTTTATTTAAATTAAAAAAAAGAAATTAAAAAAAAAGAGAGAGAGAGATATTTCAGTCTCCTACAGCGCCCCTACCGTTCATAAAATGTAATGCCACATTCATGTTAATATCTTTATTTTAAAGCAAGCAAAGAGTGCTTGCTTTGTTTCTTTAAATCTTAAAATGTACCACATACACACACACACACACACACACATATATATTCTATTCCATATTTCGTTTTTGAAAGTATTTGTTGTTTATGAGCATACATACATACATTCATACATACATACATACATATATACATACATAGAAAAAACATATAAAGAAATTAAAGATTTTTATATATCATCCAAAATAATAGGAATACTGACGTTTTGCAGTTTTGCAGTGATGTGTTGAATAGCAGTATTATAACCCAAACTCTGATTTCTTCATAAATTGGTCCAACGACTTCAGACCTTTTCAATACAACAACAACAACAACAACAAAACATTTTGTGAGGATAAATGTCTTGAATAAGTCAAAGACCAGCAACATATCAAATCAACCATTAATTAGTTATTAAATCCCTCCTCGTTGTGATGTAAAGAGATCAAGCATCAGGCAATTTTTTAAATCAACTTCAATAACTTCAAGCTTTCCACAATTACCAAATATTCAGTCACTTTTACTCACATTATGCTGTTACTGAAGGGTATGAAAGCAGTTATTACAGTTTTCTTGGCCAGTAAGTTTGTCAGAAGGTTGTTTAGTTTGATTCTCAGATTTCAGTCTGATATTATTGTGTCGTGTCTCCATGTCAAACCATGTAAGGTTTGTAAAGGCTCGAGAATGTTATAGATCAGCTCAATATCTAAAGTCAGTCTGGGATTACAAAGTGATGACAGAGAATAATTGAAAGCAGACTGAAGAAGACCTCTGCTGACCCAGTGTGGTTATTGTTTCACACAGTGAGAGACAGAAGTGTGTCTCTGCGTTTATTTTGTATTGTTATTTAGAAAGATTTAAAGATTTAAAGTCAGCGGCTGCGGAGCAGGTAAAAGAATTTAAATCCCATCAAAGTGAGCAATCAAAGTATTTTTCCAATAATTCACAGACCTTCATCCCAGAACGTCTATCGCGTTTCTGACTTTCGAGTAAAAATAAAAAAAATATTAAAAATAGGAGTGAGACATCATTGTAAAGCTAAACTAACACAGGTGTGTGTTAATAGTTTAGGTTTGCTGGCACCTGCTGGAAAACGTAAAAAACTGCACATCAGCATGACAAAAAAAAACAACACAAAATTCCATTTCATATTTGTTTGTAGTAAATTCAAATCTCAGTGCTTTAAACATACATTTCTTCTTCGTTAGAATCTTCATTTGGGCTGTATAAAGAATTAAACTAAAAACACATCTAATGGCTTGAAAGTGAGAAGATCACTGTTTTATTGTATATTATTGTATATTACTTCAGTGGTAATTATCTGTGACTTGTTATTTTCTGGATTCGGAGCTGTGGTAGGATTCAGGTCCGCTGCACGTGGAGTTAAATAAAGTTTGAAATGTCTAAATCCAAACTTTGCGATCATTAGCGGCCCCAGGTCTTATCATCGTGGGTGGAACAAAGTCTTTACTGAAGTCACCTGCATCTGTTTAAGAGGAAAACCCAGAATGACGTGGAATAATCCAAAAAGATTAAGGGTTTTCTTTTAAACTAAACCACCTCATTTATTTTTCATTTATTCTAAGCTCTAGTAGGATATTCCTAATTTTATTAAGTGACTTAAACACACTTTTTGATCATCTTGAGCCTGTTTTATTTAGTTTTTATTAAATCCGCCAACTTTGAAGTATAATCCGACTTGTGCTTCCACTAATATTTATTAGCTATATTACATTTAAACTTGTTTTTCATGGATTTATTCTCATCTGAAAGATGAGTATCTCTTAGTTTTGACTTCGTCACAGATTACCGTCCACATTCGTCTCTTTCAGGCCCTGCAGCGAGCGGGGCTGGTGTCAAATTACAAGCACTTGATGCTGCATATTGGCCAATCAGGAAATGGTGGGCTTCTTTCCAAAGGTTAAAACATCTTCATTTGTAGAGGAAAATAAATAGAACGGGCGACAAAAAGGTTGGAGGGATTTGTTTCAGTTGGTCAGTCCATTCACAAGTTGGTGTCGTTAATCGTAGCCGACATAAAGAAACTCTTCAAAACAAGATACCAGTGAGACGACCCATGAGCAGCTCTACCGGTGGAGGTCCACAATTTGAAAAGAACCCTGAAAACAGAATTTAGTTCCTCGCACTGTATTTTAACACATCACAGACTGAATCCGGTGACGAAGAACCTGCAGTACATCCAAGAGGGGAGTGATGGATGATCCTGTCCTGTTCTGAAGACGTATCCAGATGATGTGAAACAATAAAAGACTATTTGTCTTTTAAAGCTCAAACTCTGCGACTTTCCGATCTGGAATTTTCGTTGTGGGCGATGGCTGAAACAATTGACGATCCCACACAACTGTACTTTTCCCGCAGCTGCTGGTTGTGAGTGTTGTGGCTGGTTGCTAGGGCGGCATACCGATGACCCTACAGAACGCTCACCTCCGGAAAATCCACCCAAATGAAAAGAGATGAGTGATCTAAAAGGCTAATGAAAGATGGCACCCACCTGTTGACAGTCAGATATGGACCCGCGTGGCGAGCACTTTGTTTGCCAAGCAGAGTGAAAGATAGTCCATCAAAACATGGAACAGGGCCAGTTCAGACCGGGAGGAATATGTACAAAGTGTTCTGGACTCTTTGGCTTTGAAAAGGAAGCAGCCAACACGTCACGTCAGTATCGTGGAATATCAAGCCGTTGGGCAGTCACGACTCTCAATCATCTACAGAGAGGAGCTGGTTGAGACTGTGAGTTTAGACCAGGACATCTTAAGACTTTACACTGTGTCCGTCTGAGAATGGCTCAGGTTCACCCCAGAGGAGCTGCAGGATGTTTCGGGGGAAACATGATGGTTCTGCTCCAACACGGACACATCGGCTGTGGAGGTGGACGGCAACTATTAGGCTCAAAGCCCAAGATACAAGTAAAAATAAAACTTTCATGCAAATATTTTTGCCTTCAGTGAGCAGAGAGCGAAACCTATTGAACTAAACAATTAGTATGAATAAAAGCTGTGGAAGAAATCAAAAAAATCGGATCTAAAGATAATTCACTTCATGCAGTGACAATTATTGGCCAGCAGGTGGAGTCACACAACAGCGCTAATGAAGAAAATGGAGGGGAAAAAAATGACAAAAAATAATAAATATACAATAAAGTAATTTAAACCAACAATTTCATTGTTATTAATGAAAAAACACTTAAGTTGACCAAGAAGTTTGTATAAGAAAATTCAGATGGGGAATCTATACGGGGAATCGAAAAGAAAACAGTGACGAACGCCTCCGACCTGCATAATCATACAGCCGCGGAACACGGACCACTTCGAACGTCACAAGGGTCAACGCCTCGTTCGTTTCATAAACGTTTACACAGCAAAGGTAGACGCTACACATTATGTAGTTTTTAGCATGTCAGTCCACAAGGTGGTGCTGTTGGACATTTCCGTAACGAAACCACACATACGCGCAGAGAACAATGTGCTGTAAACGTTAACACAATGGAGATGCGTTAACCGACTGGGAGTCACGCCGCCATGGAGGTCGCCATGTTT
This sequence comes from Lipophrys pholis, assembly GCF_963383615.2. Taxonomy (NCBI): domain Eukaryota; kingdom Metazoa; phylum Chordata; class Actinopteri; order Blenniiformes; family Blenniidae; genus Lipophrys; species Lipophrys pholis. The sequence continues at coordinate 3,952,580 of NC_137633.1, read as the reverse complement.
GCTGCCACGCTTGAGCAGAACTATTTACCAGATTCTCAAACCTTTTTTCCTACTCAGTTCTCCCATTAACATGATATAAATCAATGTAATTACATTTTCTCTGTATTCTATTTCATCATGCTTGTGCTTATTTCCACATCATGTTGTAGATTTGTCCTCATGTGACGTTATGAGTCCCCAGACATGGCAAACTACTGACCTCTGGCCCCGCAGGTCCTTCCAACGCTGGGTGAGAGGAGGCCCTCTGCTGGTGGAAAAATTGAATTACAGCTGAAATCAATGAAACATGAAGGATGAATGAACCTTTGGGTAAGTTTGACAAATTTAGTTGACTCAATGATATATATATATTTTTTTATTTAAAATGAAAATCATGGCATGTCTGTTAAGACTTTTCCCAAACAATAGTTGGAACGAGCCCCAGCTCCCCGAGTCTTGGACGAATGATTCCCACCGACGGAGTCTGGAGATCGAAGAAGAGCTCAGTGGCAAGTGGAGAATCATTTTACAGGCCTCTGGCAACACGTTGTTTTTTTTTTTTTCTTTCTTTCTTTATTCTGAGTAAGATGTGTCAACATCCAGCATGACAAAAAATTGTACAAAGTTCACAATTTATAAATGAAATTATCACAGCAACTTGTGATCTCACACATTTATAGCAAAATTAAAATGTCAACAAATCCATGCTGTGTAGTACAAAAATAAATCAAACTTCAGTTCCACAGAGAGCACAATAGTTTATACAAAATCCTGTCTTTGTTAATGGTCACTGAAATCAACCTCCAAATGAACTGGCTCAAACAAAATAATAAACTCTGATGAATTCACAATAATTTATATGAAAAGTCAGCATTCTAAATATGTGACGACCTGTTTGTGTTCCCTATAAGATAGTCACAGATAACTCTTTTCAGATTTTGTTTATTTATGTACCAACGTCAGATGAGCAGCCGGTTTGTGCTTTAAAAATTCCCCCTTTTTCCGTATTTCACCGATAATGAGAATTAATTCAAAAACTGGTATTTACTAGCTATTTACTCTACTGAAGCGTTACTATATTGGCAAAAAGCTGCAGACACGATGCTGTGGAAGAAGGCGTATGCAGTCATGGATGATGGGTAGTAAGAGTCCTGAAAGAGGACGATTAAAGTACAATAGATGAGATCGGATCAGGTGAGCGACAAGCACCTTTTGCATTAGCTCTCGAAAAAGGCAAATTCTGAACATGATCGCTAACAACTAGGACGACAGAATGGGGGAGGGGAGGGGGAAGGGGGGGGGGGGGTACAGTCAGGCATCTGATGCTGGATTGTATCACCCCGCGAAGGTCTCGTTTCACCAGGCCTCCACCTTTTTTTTATTTATTTTTTTAACCTTTTTTTTTTTTTTAAAACCTTGAATTGATTGACTATTTAATCCTTTGTACAGTGATTAGATATAAAGTGCTGCTGGGGGGGGGGGGGGGGGGGATAACTTCATCTTCCTAAAACTTAGCGCGAACAAAAAAAATGAACCGTTAATGTTTTTACATTTCGATAATAGCCTACAGTGTAACTGCTATGGTCATAATCATCCTCTCTCTTCTGATTTCCAGTCCCTGTTCATCTTCTCTCTCTCTCTCTCTCTCTCTCTCTCTCTCTCTCTCTCTCTCTCTCTCTCTCTCTCTCTCTCTCTCTATCCATCTTTGTGGTACTAAATCCACGCCTACCAGTGGCTCCGAGCAGTTCCGATCATCGTGTGCCAAAGAGGTCACCTGGAAAATTGCACGCCGCCGTACGTTTTAAGGATAATATCTTCAAGGACAAGTGCAAATAGTCTACTGGCACATAAGTGGGGACAGTGACCCTGTAAGTCCCGCTGTCATACTCTATAAATACTCTTTACAAAACCCTCGTTGAAACCCTCCTATTTAGGCTCTCGGGTACTGCGTTTTAGTTTCTGTAAGAACATCAAAACATGGAAACGAAGGTGTCCCTGTGCAAAATCGTACAGAAAAAAAAAAAAAAAAGGAACTCATATACTTTTCGTTTTTTTTTTTTTTTTTTTTTTTTTTTTTTTTAAACTCAATGTCCAAGTTCCCTCCTGCTTTTTAAAAAGACTTTTTTTTTTTTTTGTATTAAAAGATTTGTATAAAAATCAATATTTTACATAGGCTATATTAAAAAGATTCACGTTACCCCACTATGCTTAAAAAGAAGAAATTGCATATACCCAACTTTTTTGTTGTTGTTGTTGTTTTTTTTTCCCTTTTTTGCAGATTGCATCCTGCTATAAACAAATGATTTAGGGATTATATTGCTGAGACGTTTCTAGAATGTGGTCTCTGTAGGTCATTGTCTTTACACGTCTTCTAATTCAGGACGAGCGCTTCAACACGCTCCTCTTTTGGACAATGGGATTTCCACCATAGGGTTTCCGTGTAATGATGTTTACAATATAACTGTTCATACATACATTCATACATACATCAGGTCAGCTTCTTGTTTATCGTCTTCCTCTTCTTCTTCTTCTTCCCCCTCTTCGGATTCATTTACAGCACCAGTTAAAAATGCCCCCACCTTACAGCTACGTGTCTTTTTCGACTTTTGTTACTAAAAAAAAAAAAAAAAAAAAAAAAAAAAAAAAGGAAAAGAAACCAACCAAGCACAGACGTTTCTCAAGCATCGTCAGAAAATAAAGCGATTCGCAAAAAACAGTTTTTTGTTGTTTTTTTTTTTTTTTGCTCTTGGACAATCTACACGCAAGAAAAAAGACAAAGATTAAAAACAAACAAAAAAAAAAAAACATCTAAAATCATCAAGTTCAAAGTCATCCATTGAGGAGAAAAATAAGTAGCTTCCTCCTTTTTCCACGTGTTTTTTTTTTTTTTTTTTTTCGTTTTCATTTCACTGTCCGCTTGTGTTTTCGTCTAAAATGCTTCGTCGTCAAGCAGTAAAAAGAGCCGGCGCTCCGTTCTGGGTTTTGGCTCCACTGTTCAGAAATATACACTAAAAATGTGCATACATGAGCAGCTAGAAACGTCACATGACACGATGTCAGCTCATATGAAAACGTACAAAATGTGAATGTCCTCAAAAACTATTTCCGCGGATTGACTCTCTTCACGTTCCCCCCCTCAAAGCAAGACCCGGAAAGAAACGAGAGAAAGAACGAAATCTTGAGGTCGTCCAACGCATAATACCTCTTTTTTTCTTTTTTCTTTCCAAGAACAGAATCTTAAATATATAACACTATGTAAGTTACTGCACCGAACCGAGGAGATCGAACCATCACTGCCTGTGTGTATGTGGAATCTGATTGGAGGATAGAGGGGGTGGGGGTAGGGGGGGTGGGTGATTCCCCCGGCTCCCCCCCCCCTGAACTGAATAGTTACACTTGGATCCCTTGAACGGCTTGCTTGATGTTCTCCAACAGCGCCTTGTTCTCCGGGCTCTGGTACTGGTCCTGGTTGGAGTAGATGTCCGTTAGAGTGGTGACGTACGCGTCAAAGTTCTGCTCGCTGATTGGCTCCTGCGGGAAAACGAAAGATTTTCAGCATCTTCTGAAATGTGTACATGTGACCTTTCTAATTGGGTATTATTATTCTCGTCTACATCATCATCATTATTATTATTGGGTATTATTATTCTCGTCTACATTATTATCATTATTAGTATCATTATTATCATCGTTATCATTATTACTATTATTATTATTATCATTTTTGTTATTGGTATTATTATTCTAGTCTACATTATTATTATTATTATTATTGGGTATTATTATTCTAGTCTACATTATCATTATTATTATTGTTGTTGTTATTGGTATTATTATTATCATTATTAGTATCATTATTATCATTATTACTATTATCATTTTTGTTATTGGTATTATTATTATTTTTGTTATTGGTATTATTATTCTAGTCTACATTATTATTATTATCATTATTATTATATTACTATTATCATTATTGTCATCGTTATCATTATTACTATTCTAGTCTACATTATTATTATTATTATCATCATCATCATCATCATTATTATTGGGTATTATTAATATTAGTATTATTATTGTTATCATCATCATCTTCTACAGTTATTCTAATTCTATTTTGGTATTATTCTTAATATATATTGATTCGTCTTTGTTTTTACATGTTTTATTCAATTTTTTCACAATATTAAAACTCTTAATAAAATATTGAAATTGTACCTTTCAATTTCTAACATGAAAAAACAACAACACTAAAGCTGTCACTACTGCTACTATTTATACTACTAATACTACAAACGGTATCATTGCCATTCAACATTCTGATTATTATTACTAGTAGCAGTAATTACAGGAGAAGTAGTAGTAATCGTGGTACTAGTGGTTATCTGTGTAGTAGTTGTAGTGTCGAGAACATATTAGGTCACAATAATAATATGATAAAATGTCTGTAAGCATGCAGAGATGTACTACTGAGTGCTTGTAATTTGACATCAGCCTCCTTCTTTTCAAGAAGCAATTCCACGCTGATTAACAAAAAAAATAATAATAATAATTTAAACCACTTCCTGGTTCTTGTTCATTAAACAGTTTAATCTCTCAGACATTGTAAAAATATAATCATACGTTAGGTTTTTTTGTTCCTCTTTTCGAAATAATCACCTTGAACTTACAGGAACGTTTTAATACTTTAATTTGACACCAGAATCCTCAGGTCCAGGCACATCTAAGCCACCTCCTTTCTCCATTACTGGCCTGAAGTTTCTAAAAACAGCTCGGCACTCATGAATCATTAAAGTTAAGTGGCCGGCATCGATTAAGATTCCTCTTTCCAGATTGAAATCATCCGTTTGTTATCGAGAGCCACGTCAACCGTGGAAACTCACTTGCTGGTGCAGCTGTAAGCAGCTGGTGTTCCTCAGGGGAGGTTCTTTGTGTGCCAGGGGTTTCTGGGAACGGAGGAGCAGATTTCTATTAGGTCCTCAAGTTGTAATTCACAGACTGAAACACTAGAGGGCAGCACGAGATCGGCAGATGAAGACATACAAGGCGGCGTCAGGAGAAAGTATCACTTTTAAATAATTCAATTTCACTCCTTTGTCTGTTTTTTTTTTTTTTTTTTTTTTTAATCAAACACCTGCTGAAATGATAAAAAGGCTTAATTCATTGCTTTGTCGGTGAATGGAAGCCGGTCTATTACATAAGAATGAAAAGCAGTGTGAAGCATAAAGAAAGGACAAAACTGCGTGATTGCTACCAAAACCTGAGCAACACAATGCAAAAACTTTCTTTCTTTTTTTTTTTTTTCAATACGTTAGTATCAGGAGTTAATATCAAAAGGGAAAGAATGAGAATGAACATAATAAGGTAGCAAAAAAAAAAAAAAAAAAAGTCATGGTTTTGTTCCACTTAAATTGTCCACAGTCGGAATAACTCACAATTAAGGCCATTTTCATCACACCGCTCCAAAGCACAGATAAAAACCTCACTTTGTTCACTGCATACTTTAGTTTTAATGGGGTTGCAAGTAACCATTGTGGAGAACTACACAGCCAATCAGGCCCTATTTCACAACTCCCCCATGCTGTTCGGAAAGACAAGCACATTTTTTATTTATTTATTTATTTAAAAAAAAAAAAAAAAAAAAAAACTAAAGCATGCACAATACGGCTGTGGGCAGATGCAGAAATGAGTTAGCCGAGTTCTGCAGGGGGGTTAAAAAAAAAAAAAAAAAGACTCGCTGGCTTGCCGTTCCTGGTGGGCCCTTACCATATGAGGGAGCTGGACATTAGCTAAACTGTTAATCAGTGACTGGCTGAGGTTGGCCAGCTCATGCAGGAGAGATTCATTTTGCTGTTCAATCACCTTGTTTTCCTCCTCTATGGACTTCAAGTTGGACTCCATTGTGGTGATCTGCAGGGAGAGGGAGGGCGGGCGACACCGGGTTACAGTAGGAATGCGAGGAGGAGGAGGAAGAGGAGGAGGAGGAGGAAGAGGTGACTCACCTGCGTTCTGAGTTTGATCATATCTGCTTCCACTTGTGAATTAGTTTCACTTAAATCTTTGATTTCGTCATCCAGCTGTTTGATATCCTCTTCGTGCTCCAGCCCTGGACGAGACGGGCAGCGTTAAAAGTTAAGCGTTAGAGCGTTAGAAACTCGGGGTGCACCGATTCCCATTTTCGATTCTGCCTCGCGACTCGGGTTCTTTATCGATTCTCAACCTGCAGCGTTAACCGTCCGAGGACGTCGCCGTCGCTGCTGGGTTGAGAATCACCCAGCAAGCTGCCCTGTTGTCATCCTTTCTCGTGGACAAACTTGGGCGCCACGCTTTTTCCTGAATGGCCGGAATCGATAAAGGGAATCGTTTGCAAGTTTGGCAAAAAGATTCCAAGGAATTGAAACACGGGGAACTGGTTCTCCATTCCCATCCCGAGATCCCGGTATTGGTTCCGATGTTGCGCGGCGCACTCGGAAAAAAATGTATCCTCGATACAACCAGGCGAGTACGACGCGACGTCATGCATCAGCAACAATACAATCATACGAAACAAATAAAAGTACAACACACCTGTGTCTCTTTCTTACTACGGGAACTTGAAATGTGATTTTTTTATTTTTTTGTTGCTGTATTTTGCTTTTCTCCATCAAAGACTCATTATTTCTCTTATTACTTTAAGTGATTTTTGTACAGCTGTTTGCCGAGGAGAGATTACTTTAAAGCATTTTGAAGAGAAGTAATCTCTAAGAAGCCTAAATATGAATATATGTATTTGTATGTCATTTTAATCTTAATGCTGGACCAGGGGTCCTCTTTTTTCAACAGACGGTCATCTATTGGGGGGAAGTCGGTTAAAAATTTTAAATTGAAGGTTTAAATTTTTTTTTAAAAATCCAGATTATTTTCCAGAAAGGCAAATATACGTTTCTTAAAACAAACTGCAGCCGTTATGACCAAAAAGAGACTTTTTTTTTTCTTAAATTCCAATTTTCAACAATATCTAATTTAAGTGGAGCCACAAAAACACGTTTATGTAAATGAGGCAAACGCAGCTTAAAAGATTTCATGGATAGTTTTGATTTAAACACCAAAAGAAACAGCGTTCGTGAGGTTTCAAAAACAATTGTGGTTGGGAAACATTTCATCACATTTTCAGCTGTTTTTGGACTTCACTCCTCTTTTCTAACCTTTTTTTTTTTTTTTTTACATTTGATCTTTTTATCAGTTTTGACTGTGTTTTAAGCAGCCGTGAACGTTTTTCTATTGTTTTTCATCTTTTTTTCATCTTTTTTTCTCTTTTAATAATTCCAGTCATTTAAATTTTTTTCACACCGTTTCAGCATTTTTCCCTCTATTTATGGTGGTTTTAGACATTTTTCTCATTTCAGTAATTTTTTAAAACCTTTTTTTTTTTTTTTTTTTTTGCCAAAAATGAAAGTCCTTTTCAAAATGACTGGTGTGTAAAAAAAGCCTAAAAATAAGATCCAATATTTTTCTGAAAGTTTAAAGAGCCACATGCTCGACTAGGTCATCAGATGCAACTGTTGTATTTTTTATTTTTTTTCTAATACCAGAAATCCGACAAACATACTAAGATTTCTGGATATGTCCTTTTATAAAAGCTTGGAATTTATGTCTCTTAAATATATTTAGAAAAAGGAAACCACAGGCAGATGCTCCACGGCTGATTACTTCTAAGTAAAGCGCCCAGACTGGCCCTCTCCTCAGTAAATCATCCTGATTGGCTGTATTGTGCAGGTGAGTGGAAGTTGCCGTTACCGTTGCCGGAGCGTTGCTGCTTTATTGTGAGCATTTCCACTCCGGAGAGCCGGGCTTTCCTCATGGCGGAGGTGGCACGTGGACAACCTGACAGACTGGAGGGAAGCAACGTTTCAGTACGTGAGCGTTCATCGGGGGAGGGAGAAAATAAAATGAAATTAAAAAAAATCCCTTCTGTCCAGGGAGCATCAGCAGTAGGGTCTATCATGGCCCATCGTTGAAAATCACCAACACCTTTTTACAGCCACTCAAACAAGAGCAATGCAATTTTAATTTTTAAATATACTGACGTGAAGACATATTGTGAAGGGCAGGAAAATCTCTTCTGGAAGGTTTCAGTCTTATTAAAGTAAAGGAGGTTGATTCAATGCACTGATTATAGCCTCTGCTGTTGTGGACGCCGCCTCTCAGCTTCTCCAGGAAGTTACTGAAAGTTGCGTTTTCAGTTGTGGTGTAAACGGGGCCTCAATATGTCGCTCTGTCTTTCCTTTACTGCAGTGATTATGTTTATTAAGGAGGTTACTGAAAGCAGGCTTGCAAGGTTATTCTGGATTTTTCAAAAAAGAAAATAGCAATAATTAAAAACATGTATATCCAGTAACCTCCGCCTACACTTGTGAAAAGCATTCTATAAATAAACTTTACTCAATTACTTACACGTGGCTTCAATTTGACAGTGTGTAAAACTTTATAAGGAAAAAGAAAAACCTTTAAAACATATGTTGTCTTGATATGACCAAGATTTCAGGAATGTTGGAAAATGTTTCTGTATTCTGTGTCACGCTGTAATTGCTGAACCCCGGGTCACGCTTAATCAACAGCATAATTATTTTCACACATACGAAGGCGTAGATTCACAAGAAGACAACAAATGTTTTGCACAATCCATAGTCGTGCATCTGAGTCGTCCGTTTGAATGAATGTCGGAAAAAGAAGCCGGTAGTTTGCATGAGAGACTGGAGAAGCTCGGCGCTGGTTACTATACTGGGTCCTGTAGCGCCGCTGTTTTAATATGGCAGCACGAAAACAATGTTGATGCTGGTGTCCAATTACAAACATTCATATAAGTGCTTCTTGGTGCAAATGAATGACATCCAATCAACGAATTAACTAAAAAAAACATTCAGAGAGAAAATGTGTCATTTTTAACAGTAAATCACGTAAACATTCAGAATATGAAGAAAAACACTAAAAATAAATGAGGTGATTTTAATCTCTGGAGGCATTTTCAGTGACATGCTGTGAATTTTGTGTCTAGATAAAAAAAACAAGTCCTGGTCTCCTGGGGCTCTCGACGAGCCGTGTTGATCACAGTTACATTACAGAGAGCACCAGTTGAATAATTTAAATCATCTTCATATGTGACTTATGGATACAAAGTGTAAAACTGACCAAAATCAGGCACTTTTCTTCTGAAAAATGCAATAAAAGAAATTAAAAAGCAATATCATTTCTCCAGTGGAGTTTAGTTGGAGATGCCGATGCAGCAATTATTCTGCAACGAAAGAGGCCAAACCAGGCTGAAGAGAATCCAACACGGAGCGCAGGATGACTGGAAGGTGTCAAATTGACTGTTTTTAATATATTTACTGTGGATTACAGCGTTTTGGGCAAATACATGTAAGTCGATATCTCTCTTTATCTCCCTCACTGATAAAGTAGAATTTACAATAATTACTTTTTACACTTTTACACAATATTTACAAGTGAAAACTGAAAACTTTTGTTGCATTCTGTGCGTCCGTTTATATGATGAGAGCAACAAAAAAAGGGTAAATAGTTCATTCTGCACATGTTCGAGACAATAACAATTGAATAAATAAAAGTGGACTGAACAAGGTCAGGGTGATTCTATTGCCCCCCGAGGGGCGATTTGTCCTGCAGGAAGCGACTCCAGAGTGTCACCACTCCACATTCTCCTGTGACTTGGTAGTTTTATAGTTTAATCACCATGACAACAACCCGTCGTCTGTCCATACAAACGTCAGTATACTCGCCATTGTTAATGGATATAGTGTATTGTTCTCCTCGTGCATGTGTGTGTGTGTGGTTTCGTTAAAAAAAAAAAAAAAAAAAAAAAAAAACAGACAACCGCGCCAACTGGTGGCCAAACATGAAAACTACATCGTTTTCAGCGTTTTTACCGTTTCTGTGTAAACGGATAACTTTTCTGAAAAACTAAGCATTTTCACTTACACGGGGTCTAAGATCGCACAGCGGGTTAAAAAAATACCGTAACGGGGTTGACTCACCTTCGATGCGTGAGGAAGCTGCCGCTGACGTGACCCGAGCCGTCGCAGCCCGGCGTCGGACACGACATGCCCTCCGTCTTCCCGGACTTCCACGTGAACTGGATGCCGTTAAGGTAGCCGTCTTTTTGTCTCTTGGCGGCGATGGGACACCCCGACGCGCTTCTGTGGGACGCGTACTTCCCCGTCACGTGTCCCTGACCGTCGCAGCCCGGAACCGGACACCTGGGAGAGACGGCGAGGCAGAGGGACACGCTTCGTTTCAGCACCGAGCGAAAAACACAACGAGAGCAAAAAAAAAAAAAGAAGAAGAAAAAAAGAACAACCTCTATTACCTTGATATAAACAAAGATATGATCGTCCCTGTTTGAAAGCTGTCTCGGCAGCGGCCTTATCGCAAGTGTTTGGAACGGTGACAGAGCATCAACGCTCGTGCTAATCAGATACAGCGAGGCAGAAAATTATCCCAAATGTCACACTTTGTAAAAAAAAAAAAAATGAAAAAAAGAGGAAAGGAAAGGAAAGGATGGTGAAAGCCAGAATCGGCTGTGGAAGCATCAGTTCTGTCTGCAAACAACGGGCTACCTGTTTTCAGTTCACAGCTTCTTGATGGCAAAAAAAAAAAAAAAAAAAGAGAAAATGTCACGTGCACAAACGAGTTTGATTTTTCTCGACAATCTGATTCCGTTTGAATCGTCTTTTATTGGTAGATCACACTTGATTTTAATGGCTTCAATGCTGTAGCGTTACATCAGATCCCATCCGGAACTTATTACACTTATTTGATAGAAATAACTTAGAATAACTTGTATTTAATTGGAGTCTTACACCTGCACAGCAGGATCTTTATTTTAGGTGCATCCACATTTTTTTCAAAATGAAAAATGTCAAAAATTCGAGCCGATTTCTATGTTTTTTATTTCTACTTCTATAAATACAGGTTTTTTTTTCCCCTCCTTAGTTCCCAGTTAATGTAAACATAAACCCATAAGCTGGGGTGGTAACATAATTTGGCTTAATGTAATCACGGGGTCATTTTCGCTCCGTTCATACAAATTAAAGCAAAGTTATACGTCAACTAAAAGCATTAGGTGATGACGTCCAGTTTTGCTGACAGTGCGAGATCGTCCCATTAACTGTTGGTCAAACCAGCGACAGACTGTAAACATGGTAATCCTACAGCTTTCATTGATTTGTTTCCGTAACACAGCCCGGGGAGCAATTTTAATGGTTCTCTCTGTTACCTTGAAGTGACATTGTACCAACCGTGGCTGAATCAAAACCCGACTTTTGCGACTCGCACAGTTTGGATGGGAAAATGACAACTGGATTGAGAAATTTGCGTTTCATTTTGCACGAGGTGTGAGGGGAAATCTTTTTTTTTTTTTTTTTTACATCAGCATCTATCTGCAGAGTGTTACATCTGCAACAGAATATGTTGTGCAAATGTGTGTGGATGAGGTGCAAACATCCTTAGAAGTATCCACTTATCTTGTGATATCCTCAAATGGAGCTTAGAGTTTGGTTGTTTGTTTTTATTGCAATATTTGAGGCAAATGTGTCCTGCTGCAGATATTTTGGTCCTTGAAGACAAAAATGTTCATCCGGCGATTGTCTGCTTTCCTCATACTTTATATACAGGTGAAAAAAAACTACTTTTTGAGGACTGCATTCAAAGCAACAGAAACCCAACAGTGTCTGCTTTTGAGCCTTGAACCTCGACGTCCACAATTCCAAAGTGGTTCAGATCCAGAACTGTTCAATCAAAGTGTGTTTGTTTTAATCTCCTGTGTCGCCTGGAATCCTCTGATTTTACGCCTCGCAGCCGGAGTGCCATTTGAGAAGCGTCCCGACAGCGTTACCGCCGGCAGACCCGTCCTCGCAGACAGAATCCACCAGAACGACAACGCGGGAGAATGGGAGTGTTGTTTGCGCTCTGCACCACCAGAGAAATCAATGCAGCTGCAGGGCTGAGGCCCGAGAGGAGCCCATTGTGGGATTTCGGTGGAGTCAATCAATCTCCCTCCACCTCTATCTCTCCCCTACCTGTGCGTCTGCATGAGTTCACCAGAGACTGCACAGCCTCCTCCTCCTCCTCCTCCTCCTCCTCACGCCAAACTGCTCCATCCTTGCACTTCTGAAGTTTCCTCTGCACCTTTTGAACCGGGCCTGAAACTTTACACTGGTGGCACATTTGTCTTGTCAGAGCCGATACAGATTTATTCCTGCGTACAGGAAAGCTTGTCACACGGCGAGACGTGCGCCGAGTGAGCAAGTCAACCTGATCGTCCTGATTGCACCCTCCTCTGGTTCCCGTTCCGACACTCCTCGCCTCTGAAAAATATTCGCCCCGTTTGGATGTTTTCTACTTTTAATATCTATAGACCATGGAACATGAAGTTATCAAAAAATATCCAGAGTAACGAGTGATTCCTGCGACTCAAATACTTGGGAATTCCGCGTATGGAATCTGAATTTAAAATATACCTTTGCATACCTACACATTGTATATTTACTCAATCTTTTTAGTTTTTTTTAGAAAAGCCTACAGCCACATAAATCCTCTTGATGTCAGTTGTGCTAACTTTGTAATTTAATGCTGTCAATAAAATATTTAATCAGATTAATCACAGGGTTGCTGTGGATTAATTCTGATTAATCGCGATTAAATATAATTCTTAGTCTATATTAATCGCGTTTCATTTCGCATGAGAAAACAGACTCAAGAAATAAGTTGATATATATGTACTTAACACTTTTATTAAACACTTGTAAAAGTTCATGTTAACAAAAAACTTTTTCTCTTTTTTAAATTAAATGTTCATCCAGATATATGCCTCCCTGTTACGCATTTTTTCAGCAGCTACCTAAGACAAACTAAATTATCGACATTGTCTGAGTGGAGACCGGACGGCTTTCTATTGACAATGTTGCTTCAACTGAGAACAATCAGCAGAACCTTCGACTGACGTATGCTTCACGTTGATCTGGGAGTTTTAGCTGGAATTGAAAAGAAAACTACTTCCTGTTGTCGGTCGACTGTTCCGTCTTGGGTTTTTTCTTCTTTTCTTTTGTACTCAAATTTGACATCTCGAGGGCCAACGTGCCGTTTAGTTCGGTCACCACTGGAACAACTGTGCATGTGCAGCGTTGAGTCTACTTTGACGAACTGCTCGAAATGCATCACCAGAGATGCTTCAGGGATTTCCAACGCTGCAGATGAGTTAATGGCATTAAAAAAATTTAATCCGATTAATCATGATTCTACGTTAGTGTGTTCATTTTGACAGCCCTTCTTTAAATATAAATGATAAAACATTTTGTGCAAAAAAAAAAAAACCGTAAGAAAAATTAAGCACATCCTGAAAATGTTCTCACTTAATTGCACAAAATCTGTGAAGAATTTCCTTTATTTTAGTTAAAAATAGTGTTAAGATTAGGGTTTTTTTGCACTAAGTCACTGGACTGAAGCGATCATCACCGTTTCCCCGCTTGAACCAATCAATCAGAGCCGAAGTCAATCCCCTCGGCGGGAGCTCACTTCTGAAGGTGTCTGCACTGTACCTGATCGGCTCCTGGTCCTCCTTGTTCTCTTTACTGTGGATGATCTTTATCCCACTTTTCCGGGCCCGCGGACACCCTGAAAGACTGCAGAACAAATGACAGTGTCACAAAGCTGAAAACCAGAAGAATACACCGTGTGTGCGTGTGTGTGTGTGTGTGTGTGTGTGTGTGTGTGTGTGTGTGTGTGTGTGTGTGTGTGTGTGTGTGTGTGTGACAAAGAGAGAGCGAGGGAAAAGGCGGAGGTCGAAGCAGAGAAAGGGGGAAGATCTGTACAGAGATCAATGCAGGCCAGAAAAGAGAGGGAGCAGGTGAGAGACTCGGCGATGGGGGGGGGGGGGGGGGGTGGCGGGTGGCGGGGGTTGGTTGGAGGAGGTGTGGCGTGACTGGGCCTCGTACCTTCTGTGTGAGGCGTAGTTGCCAGTGATATGTCCCGAACCATCGCACCCTGGTGTCGGGCACCTGGGGCAGAAAACACAAAAAGGGCTCAGGGCCTACAGCAAAGGTACAATGACGGTCTGCGCTGTGTTCAGGCGGCGTTCGATGCCTCTGCTTCCTGTTTCATGGGTTCATACGTGAGTCACTCAAGAACTTTCACTGATTTTAGTAACAACTTATTTTACCAAAATAAATCGGAAAAAACCCAAACTCATAAAAACACATATATGCACAATACTTTTGAGCTCTGATAATTTGAATGATTAAAACAAATTAAAATTGATGATCTATCTTTTTGATTGTGACAAAAATGACCTAAAGCAGCCAATGGGGAAACAAACTACAGGGGGAAACCATTGGCTTTATTCTTTTAAAAGGTTTACCCAATAAATCATCTATTTATTCACATTTCAAAGGTGCTTTAAAGTACTCTTACCAACAAAGAGACAATATAGAAAATGGATAACCAGATTGTTGTATTTACCTTCATTGAAGAAGAATGTAAATATTACATTTGGGAGCAGTGTGAAAATTTGATTTCTTTAAATCATCTTGGTCGAGCCCTCTGTGTATCATTTTCTGGCTTTTTTTCCCAATACTTTTGCTCCATCCTGTACACGCCTCCCTCCAAACTGTCCACGTTGAACTAAAATCATTTTTTTTCTCAAGCAAATTTCTCAAGAGCTTCATCACGGTTGCCACCGGAACTGCCGCCGACCGCCAAGCTCTTTCATTTTCTTTCATTTAGGAGCAAAACCCTTTGAAGAAAACGGTGCGCATTCAACTCTGCTACGAGTTGAGGGTTTGAAAACTTCCAGATTATTCGTGACCTTTGAGCCAGTTTACAGTAATAGTTTCATACATTATGAGATGAGCCACAGCTGGACCTCATTACATTTGTTAACACGCTGTAAATATATATTTTAATTTCAATAAAACCAGCAGAAATAATTCCTTGTGGTAGAGGAGCTTGGTCATTGTCTGAACATATTATTTATAACTCGAGGGCAGACAACCAGAGCCAACAATGTGTTGGTTCAAACTTTAGCTCCGCCCACTTAAACCTTTACAACGAGTAAAAGACGTTATTATTTTCACTGTGAGGATTTCTCATGAGATAAATGAGCTGGTGACTATTTACAGCTGCATGTTATTGGACATCTTCTGCTTCGGCGAGCGAGACCGACTCAAAATAAACTCATCTGCGATGAAGAGCACGTGTCAAGCAGAGCGCCAAACTGACGTGTTGTTACTCTTTCACACTTATTAATAAATGTTGAGTCAGTGAATGCGACTTTTTAAATCACCCAGTTGTATTAATGCAATAGTTTTATATGGCTCGATATTCTAAAATCTATTTGCGTCTTTCTGTGCATGTCTTCAAAATGAAAATGTGAAAAGAAAAATACTTTTCAAGTGAGTAAAAAGTCAATTAAAGGGTTAAAATAAAGATTTAGGAAAGCTAAAAGACCGTGAATTTCTATAGACCTACATTTCTAAATTGGAATTATAGGTTAGAGAAATAAATATGAAGCTAAAACATTAGTTTGATGAACTAAATACATTTAAGTTAAATCAAAAAGACCATGCAAGTTCTACTCGCTCACTTAAAAGTTCCAAGCAACAAGATAAAATTAAGCCACAAAGCTTGCTTGGATATTCTACGGGCTCCCATGACTTCCGAGTTTTCCTTTTTTAATAGAAACGCGCTCATGAAAGTACATGACAACACAACAGCAGAAACTGTTCTGGACATTGTTTTCAAAATGTTCCCATGGAATCATGAGTTTAATGTTTGCTTATGTAATGAATTTGAATTGGTTGATAAATCTTTCATCTATTATATCTATATCTATATCTATAAAGACATATATATCTATATAAATATATCTATTTCAAGCTTTTTATTTAAAGAAAGACAATAATAAAACAATGAAACAATGCACGGACTAATAATAATGACACGGGATATAATAATAATAATAAAAATAATAATAATAACAATAATAATACTACTACTAATAATAATAATAATACCACTACTACTACTAATAATAATAACAATAAGTTAGAAGATTGATATTTCATTCATGTGTTTCATTTTAAGTGACTTTGTAAAAAGGACTTGAGGTAAGTAAGACAACAAATCTATTTAAAACTACATTTAAAATAAAAATTTTAATATTTAAAACTACATTGAATTCAAAGTATCTCAACCGTCAGATAAACGTAAAGTTTTACAAGATTTCTTGTGCTAATTTAATTCCTAGTTGTGTCTAAACTAGACAAGTTGTTGACTCAGCTTATATTTTTGAGGTACAAATACAACAATTTATTGAAAACTCCCCGGTTTGACATATATTGCTCAAAAGGTTGCCGATTCAGCAAACCCCCCCCCCCCCGCCCTCCACCATACTCATAATAGAGCACATTCATTGGGCGGTGTGACTTAATGTGAGCTGTTGATAATAATAAAATATGAATATGTGAGCTTTAACTTATTTTCTTTGAAACCCGGTGTAGTAAATCTCCCGTTACTCCGCCGGCACGCCGCTTTTTTACATGACCATCTTTTACATTAATGTGCACTAACACTAATAAGGCTGACGCTACTCTTGGCAGAACAGGCAAGACACACAAATCACGGATGCAACGTTGAGTCATCTCACGCCTTACTTGAGCTCTTGTGCGTTGTTGGCCAGCATACTTCGAATGCTTTTATCGGCTAAAGGACAACCTGAGAGACTGAGAAATACACCGGGGAAACATTAGTTACGTCAAAAATTAAATAGAGAGGTAAAATAAATAAATAAAATCAAATAAGAAACACACAGTACAGTCATCCTGCACTCATAGTTCCACTTCAAACACATGCAAATAAAACTAAATCAACCAGGAAATGTTGGAAAGCCATGATGCAAGTGCAGGGAGTTGATTTAAAAAAAAAAAAAGAAAGAAAAAAAAGAAAAGTTAACCCTCTGAGTATTTGTATTGATATGCAGAATAAGAGAGAAGGGCGATGCACTTTTCATGTTCATGTTTTTTTTCTTTTCCTAACAGCTTCTGATGAAACTTAATTTTAAGCGAGTTGTTCCGGGATGAAGATTCAGGCAGATGCAGCCACGTCTGACATCACCCGGTCCTTGCAGAGTCATCTCACACCGCAACGCTCAGCAAATCTGCCTGAATCTCCTCGCTCTGAATGGTAAGTGCTTCGTCGGCACGGCGCCGCGGCGAAGGGCCTGGAGGACCGAATAACATCGGCTTACAAGGTTTTACACACGGCCCATTGAGAAATAACTTCATCCCGGGGGTTTAGCTTCTAAATTAGCACGCTGCCCGGTCTATAATTAATTTAGTGTTTGCTTGTGTCATGATGTCCTCGCGTCAAAAGGGGGCGCACGTGGTCCTGCGGTGACGACCGGACCCGCAGACCTCTGCTTCGCCGTATTCAGAGTTGATCCGATTGGGACCATATACAGATAATAAATTAGATTTGCATTTCAAATCCAGAGACGTCAAGTTTCACCTGCATCCTGAACTTCAAGGAGATTTTAAGCACCGTGACGGGGAGAATTCTGCAACCTACCGACTTCCCAGACCAAGAGATCCAAACTTTACCGACATTCTCTACTTGGAATAAGGTGGTGGAGGTCATGAATCCAGACCCAGAGACTTTCTGGCTTCACCTGCACCATCATTCAACACCAGGAGGGTCACAGTCCTGCAGGTTTTCCAAAAGCTTCCTGCTTGAACAAACTGAATTCAGCGTGGCTCAAGAAGCATGGAGAAACCTTGATGAGCCACATCAGACGTTTTGAGCTTACGAGACGATTCAGAATTCTGGACCGCATGAATGTTAACCAGAGGATTATTTCTCTTTTTCTGACTCGTAGGAACCACACAGAGAAGGTTCGAGACGATTCTGCAAGAAAATGTGTGAATGGTGTGATCGCGTTCAAAATTCGGAGAAAATCCCTGCGAACGTATCGAGACAATTCCTTAGGAAACACAACAAAAGCTCTAGAAAGGCGTCACCATGTGAGGATTAAAGCTCAAACTCGCTGACTGGGCGTGCCACTGAATCCTGCCTGCGGGTGTAAATACGCCCGAACAATGAAGTGGATTATCTCCGATCGCGGAGGACCGCGGATCATCGGTATTAACTGTATTCGTCCCGTGCGGGACTTTGCTGAAGTGTCCTCCTCCACCCATCAACAACTGAGCGCCATCATGGATCCCCGACTCTTCGCCGCGAAACACGCCGACTACGTTCCGTATGCGTCTGTTGGGAGTTTCGTTTGCACTGTGAGGAGCGTCTGCTAGAGATCTGCTGCTCTCTGATGGCTGCACTGAAAAGACATTTTCGTATGATGTTTTTCCATTAAAAAAAGCCCCCGACTTTGTGTGTGTTGACGGACAGCGAAGGTAATAAATGGATGGCGCTTCTGATTCGGCGTGTCAGGTGGCCAATAGTCAAAGGGCTAACAGATAAAAGAGAGAGAGGCATCCTGCCTACAGCTGTTTGACAGCATAGTCGAGGTAAGCTGAAAACAATAAAGAGAAACAGACTCCACCAGGAGAAAAGGAAGTCACACCTTCGATGTGAGGCGAAATTGCTCGTCAAGTGACCACTTCCATCACACCCCGGTGTGGGACATCTGCCACCGGAAAAATAGACAGATTTATAAGCCCAAAGGGAAGGAGAAGAAAATGTGAAAATTACAGGAAAAAAAGGGGGTTGTTGGTCTTTTTTTTTCTTTTTTCTTTTTTTTAAATGTTGGTTTTCATTGTTTCCAGTTTAGCTTCACTGTCTTGTGATCGTCCCTGATATCCGCTGCACTGCGTGTGGAGTGACGCTGACAACCAGTGCGGCGATACAACATCAACAAGGAGAGAATCCACGTTAAGTCTAGTGTCACCTTGGACTTGGATTAAAGTCTTATAGCGAGCAAGTGGCAGGAGCACAGGATGAAGAGGGGTGGTGGAGAGGAGGAGAAGTTGAATGAAGGAAGGAGCCGGGTGGAGGAGGAGGTGGGGGGGTAAGCGGCGCATGAGTGGGGAGAAGCAAGTCGTGGGGGAGAAAGAGGCGGTCTTACGTTATCAGGTCCTTCTTGCTCTCTTTGCACGGGACGTACTTGGGCTTGGGGCTGGGCATGCTGACGTCCGTGGTGAAGGAGCGGTCGTCCAGCAGGTCCTGGAACGGGTCCAGGTCGTCCGGCTGGAGGTCGGGGACGAACGGAGGGGAGAGAAGGGGAGAGGGAAAGATTTTGGTTGATTTTCGCTTGTATGCATTAAAAAAACCTACATTTAACTGATTGGACTAGAATAGAGATTTCATCTCAACAGTGTCTTCATGTGATTTTACTGGATTCTCTCTATTGGCTTTTTTTTTTAATGACCATTTTATATTCATTCTTGACATTCAGATTTATTCTTTATTGTCAATAACAACACCAAGCTACCGCAGCATGTTCATGCACAACATTACAGCGTTGAAGAGGTCAAACTGAAGAGAAAAACTTTGACATATATAAGAAATCAACATTTAAACTTTAGTCAAGACAACTCATCTATATTCTGGATGTTTCCTTTTTGTTTACCAACACTGAACAATATTTCTGACAAGCTCATCCTGGATAAGATCCTTTTCCTCCACACTGGAAAATTCAGACTCCTTGATTTGTATTTGAATTAAGATTTTAGATATTTAAAGACTGAAGCTTTACAAAAGTCATTACGTAAAAGAAAAAAAGAAATCGCAGTTTGTTTTTACTTAATTTACGTTTTGACCAACCCGTTCCAAAGAATTGGTTGATTAGACAGGAAAACAGTGTAGAACTACGATTAAGACTTGATAGATGTCATTGATGTACTATTTATTGAGGTTTGTATCTTCTTCCCTTGTCAGGTTTAATGCAGAGCAGACACACGATGGCTCTTTACACCATCTAGTGGTAGAAAGCGGGAATGTAAGAAGTTAAAAGTCCCTCAATGCAAACTTATGGCTTAAAAGCTGAAACAATAACAACGGGGCTTTCTGATATCTCGCATAGCATTTTATGGGTTTGTTCAATTTTCCACGCACATCATAGACGCATTCCAAGACAACAAAGTCTTTCACATGATATGTATGTAAAGTCTATATAGTACTGTTGAGCTGGTGGTGCACAGCACATGCAGGGAGTTGGCTGTGTGGGCTCTTGTAATAAAGCATCCGGCCACTAGATGGCACTGCGGCGTAGCGTCACGCCGCTGCAGGCTGCCGTTATGTGGGGCTGTGCTTTGTCTGCAGTGCATGCAAAGCCAGGGCACGACGGCGGTGGATGCAAATCCTCTTCCCTTTCTTCCATGCGTGCAGTGTGTGTGTGTGTGTGTGTGTGTGTGTGTACAGTAACGCCCGTCAAGAGGCAGATCCAGACACACCGGCCGGAAACATCCGGCAACTCAAGCCATCTCAGGGCGTGTGATGCCGGGTCGGCCGAGATCGCAGGCCGAGAGGCGGAACGACACATGCATCCTTCACAGTGATGCAGGGGCAGGAAAGTAGGCTAGCGATGGAACTCGCACACACACACACACACACACACACACACACACACACACACACACACACACACACACACACACACACACACACACACACACACACACACACACACACACACACACACACACACACACACAGACGCACTCCCAAAGAGACAAGGGTACAGACAACTCTCACTTTTATGAATATTCACACGCAGCCCAAAAAAAAAAAAGAGGCACATGTACTTTACATGCATGCGCTCATGTGCGCGTCGGCAGGCGCACCCAGCAGTGGTGCATTGATTTCCAGCAGTTCTTTGATGAGATGAGCTATTCCGATTCCCTCCCAAGGTGCTACTTTGCATAATTCATTTTGGAGAAGAGCAAAATGTAAAAACAGAAAGCCAGCATGCGGGGGAAGCGGGATACAAACAGAGCAGATATATCTGTGCAAGGCAACGCTGACATCAATTAACATGCAGATTCATTAGGTTTCCCTCCAAAAAAAAAAAAAAGCCCTTATATGACTTTCTAATGATTCCAAATATAACAAGAGAGTCAGGCAAGGAGGTAAGAAACCTAGAAGACAGCCAGACGGCAATGCAAATGTTTGACTTGGAGACACTTGTGTTGAATCAATGGCTTGGAGGGGGATCGTTTGGGCTGAGACACAGCGAACAGACAGTGTAAGTGACGCATGCCAACTGTACGGTCTATCAGCTTCCAAAGCCACAACTGCTGCTTTGTAATTATCTTCAACATCATGACGCTCTGTCATGTGGAACCTCGCACTTTTTGTCCTCTCTTCATCATCTCTGTCACAAATACTGAGAACCGTCGTTAAGGAAGGGAGACAAGGATTTCGATGGAGGCGAAGAGAAGTTTTTTTTATCTGAGGAACAATGTGCCAAATGCCTAAAATGGAAGTAAACAGCACGTGGTTCATATACGCTGAAACGTACCTCATTTAAAATTCAACCAACGTAAATATTAAAAAATGTATCTACATTTTCACCACTTTAGTTTCTAATTAAGTTTAGTGTCGTAAGTTCCTCACTTATCATATTTCATTTATTTCGAATAGTTTCACAACAGTGAACGTTTTTGACGTCAGTATTGGGAACAATGTGCACATTGATGGCTTTTGCAACTAGTAAAAACGTGACAAATCAGACCGAGGACTTCGAATCTTGAACTCTCCTCAAGGCCAAGCAATTTAAAACCAACGCTCTGAAAAAAGGTCAAAACACATGAATTTATGTTCTAAAAACAATTGATTTTGACTTCATCGACTTTAAAGTAACCTGAATTAAGCGACGGTGATGTAGTTATATTCACAGTATACAATGATTTTTTTTTTTAATCAATTCTCTTTATAAAATAAGTGGAATCAATTTGCGTAGAAAGAAATATTTTACTCCTAAAACCTGTTGCTGGAACCTAAAGTTCATCTGCTCCTTCGGTAACATTCCTCGCTCTGACGTGAAAGTTGAAGAAACTCAAACATAAAATACGTGCAGACTATTGACGGGTGTTCGCTTCTCTGAACTAACGTCTAAAACGTTCACGTTGCTCATTTTCTTGACAGTGAAACACACAGCCTTATCAACCCTAATGGCCTTTATGATACACATCACAAACACAACCTTCATCATTTCGTACAAATCTGGCCACAAGTGTACAATTTCCAGAGACTGTGCTTGTCATGTGGCCCTTTACCTCTTTCTCGTCCTCGTCTATGTGTTTGATCTTGGTGTAGTCTACGGGCAGGTCCCAGCAGTCGGCGGGGTCCGCCATGCCGAAGCAGCGGGAGCCCAGCAGGGCCGCCTGCCTCTGGGGGGACATGGGCTCTAGGGGGGTGAGGACCGAGTCCCCTGCACCGCCGCCGCTGCACAGACGCTTGCTCATACTCAGGTCCAGCGTACCGTTCTCATCAACATCGAGACCGGGACTCTGTGGGGTGCGGAGTGTGAGAGTAAAGTGTGCATGTGTGTGTGTGTGTGGGGGTGGGTGGTTCAAGTCAGATGATTGCAAGGAGGATGAGAAGGATGTAAAGAACACAGGAGGAAGAGGATGAGGATGAGGATGATGGAGAGAGAAGAGGGATAAAAAAAGAAGTTTTTTTGATTACATAGCAGTCAGACATAATCATACTCTAGAACAGAGCTGGGCAATAACCGAACACAGACACATCCTGATTATTTCTAGTGGACAGTGGATGAAGAAATTAAAGGAAAAAAAAAACTGCAGTTAGAAATATGTGAAACAATATTTTTTTGGGTTCAAGTCTGTGGAGGACGAGTGCATCCCTCTGTCAACCCCTCCAAACTGCTATCTCGTTCCGGCCGCCCCTCTACGGAAAGTCGGAAAGATGTACATGCGTGTGTGACTTTGTGTTTGGTGTGTGTGAGGCTAATGTGAGTGGACATGGTGGTGGGGGGGGGGGGGGGGGGGGGGGGGGGTTAGAGTTGAAGTTGGGAGCAGTGATGAGCAGCAGCGGCTTGAACCGGACCGCTGCACGCTCAGAAAGAGAGGCGGAAGTGAAGCACGCCGGGTTCTGGGAACCAAACGAGTCACTTCTGATAAAACAAGAGCTTCCACTTTACCTCCGGAGCAGCCTGAATATCAAACACACACCTGTTTTCTTGTCCCCCCCCCAGGATCTCACAAAGTACTTTTTATGCAACAAGGTCACATCAGATTAACAGAAATTGAAAAGGATTTTCAAAGATTGAAAATTTGAATTTTAGTCGAGATATTTCGAGAATTAAAGCAAAATAACATTTAGGGAGTCGATCACAAAACAATCCAGAGACGAAAATTGAATAATAAAGTCAAAACTTTCACCCAAAAATATAATCTTAAGAAAAAAAACCCTACAAGTTTATACTCCTGATATTTACTTTAAATCCTTGACAAAAACAGGAGAGATTTAATATTTTGGATAAATATAATTTAATTTCTTTAACTATTATGATGTATCACGTGCATGCTGATGATGCACCATTTTTCCTCTGTAAAATCCGAATTTCTGGTTCTCTTCGGCAAATGCAAATGCAAAAAAAACAAAACGTGTTCATGTCCTTGCTCCCTCAATCTTCGCTTTCCTCTGACTCGCTCCTCTCCTCTATGGGAAGGAAAGCCCGCCTTTTAATGTTGATTCCAGCCGACAGTGTCCCTTAGGGGCGGATTCTCCTGGTGTCTGAAGCCAAAAAACCTCCGTGACGCACATCGAGTCAAACGCACGTGGAGGGGGGGGGGGGGGGGGGGGGGGGTGGTGACAGATTCAGGACTGGGCATGAATACTGCGACGTGTGGCTGAATCGAAGACTCGACGACAGCAAAGAACACAAAAACACAACTCCTGCAGGGTCATTCATCTGCGGAGGGAAATGTCACTCTATTGATAATCAAAAAGACATGAAAGAGATAAATTATTTAAAAAATTGAAAACTGCTCATAAAGAGGGTGAGAATACTGGTTCTCTGCTCCTGTCCACAAAACCAAAAGGCCACGATATCATGACGTCTAGAAGAGCTTGTAAGAGTGAGAAGAACACGGAGGACGGGTAAAAAAAAAAGAAAGGGGGGGGGGGGGGGGGGTAAAAGGGCCGGAGAGGAAGAGAAGCACTCGGTGTTTGAATAAAGGTCAAGTTGCCGAGGAACAGATCTGACGGCACGTGTTGGTGACCATGACTCGCCTCGTCCTTGTGAACATGCTCGGCGGACCGCCCTCTCCTTGTCACCTATTGTATCCGAAGTCAGTGTCCAATTACCGTGACCCACCCCTTCAAATCAAATTAACAGCCATGATATGAAAGGACCCGCCCTCCCCTTCCTCCTCTTCAGGCCCAGTGACCTGTGACCTCTGTTGCCGGGGCAATGCTGGGCGTAAAGAAAAGCCGGGAAGTGAGAATCTGAAACCCCCGATTAACTCGTTTTAGAAAAGTGTTAATGTTTCCAGGGGATCTGGACCGCCTGAATCGATATACATGTGTTTGAATTTAGGACAATAAAAAGTTTGCACGTGGTCTACAGAGGTTGTGAGTAACGTGGTGCCGGCCACTGAGAAAAAAGACAAAAAATAAATAAGTAATAATTGATATAAATGACTTTATATAAATGTGAATTTATCCAGATGTGCTGAAAAAGTAGAACTTTGTAGAATTTCTTATCAAAGACAATTACATTGAAATCCACTGGTATAAAAGTGAACAGATTAAAGTAAACGTCAGACTAGGAATATTGTTGTTTAGTGTAGAAACCATGAAATTAACCAAAGTTTTTGGAGCCTGAATCCGATAAAACATATTTTTTCTTGCATCTGTGTCATTTGCCGTTATTTTTCACCATAATGGATATAAATGAATGTTAAACAGTTTGCTCTGCATCATATGGGGAACTTGCGGGACCGATGGGTAAATACATAAAAAGTACAATCCCTTTTATGCCGTAGACACACGTGTTTATCTTCATCCTACAGTCAATAATTATCCCCCGCATACTGTATGTTGATAACATAATGAACACACAGGATGCTTAATATAACCATGCAGCCAAGAATTTAGGAATGGTTTCTGGAATCTTACATTTTTGATCAAGCCCTGCCATAAATGTAATTAAAAAAACAAACAAAAAAAGAAAGTATTTTTTTCCCATTTTAATCAACTGAAATCCTTGTAAAAGCTTTAAAAAGCCTATTTGATTAAAAATGCGGCAGCAAGAGCCAAACCAGATCCTGAGAGGTTCGATCAATTACTTGTGGTCACGGGGAAGACAATTGTATAAAGTTTGTCTTTGTTTTGATCAGAAGAAAGAAAAAATAAATTCAAGAGGGGAAACAAAACACAAAGGATTCAAGCTGGAGGATAATTCAGAAATACAGACGAGGCCGACCGCAAAGGGAGCGGGTATACGTACATCCCTCAGCCACAGCGTTAAAACTACCTGGCTCGCGTTTTACGGCTTTTCCACGTCAGTGAAAGATGAACTCTGAGAGACCTCCGTTGACGTTGAGTGGTAAACCATCAGCAGCAGATCCACTCGACCCCGGACACTTGTGGGACTGCTGCCGGCCTCCCTTGTTTGTCCAGCGCACGCCACAAACACCCAAACGGATTGAGATGTCGGGAATTCGGAGGCTAAGTCAACACCCTGACCTCACGGTCTTGTTCCTCCAACTATTCCTGTGCTGCTGCATTGTGGTAGAGTGCATTACTCTGCTGAAAGAGCTCAGAGCCATAAGGGAACATCGTGGCCATTAACGGATCCGCTACAATGCTTGAATCGGCGGGTCTCGGCGCTCTCGTCACATGAAGGTCAGGATCCAAGGTTTCCCAGCAGAACATTGTCCAGAGCAGCGTGCTGCGTTGTGCTTTCTTCTCATTGTGCAACCTGCTGCCAGCTGCTCATTCAACACACCAGGCCACCTTCTGCTTTTTCTTGGCCTACAATTCAGAGGTACGAACAACTCCACCATAGGAACACCCTAACAACACCTACAGAATAGCCATCGACGTTCAGCGTTTTTTTGTTTTTTTACAGTTAAGAAATTCTCTCCACTCTCTCTAAATGTTTACTTCAAGAGCAGAGTCTGCACCTGCTGCCTGATACCTCCAACTAAAGGCTCAATTCCAGATTTCTTTTGCGTGATCATTCATTTCAAACACAACCTCTATCGGACCGCCGCATGAAGATGATCGAACTCGACGGTTTCGGGTACCAGAGCGCAGAAGACACTGTTGACAGAATAAGAATGGCACACATGTCAGCACCGGGGTTGCCAGATGTGACGCACTGTTTCAAGCCAAAACAAGGTAAAAGCCACACACCTCAATAAAAACCAGCCCAAACCTCAGCCTGTGTAGAAATCATGTTAAAACCGTAAAATTATGTGTAATATTGAAGACACCATAAACACACAAATGCACGAAATAAACAAAGTTAAAAGGTAAAACAGTTTGGCTCCCCAAATGGAGGTTACCCGTCATATCTGGCACCGCTGCTCAGCGCGAGTAGATCCAGTTTCAAGTGGCTGTTAAATACGAGCCGACAAAGTTAAAGCGGATCGTTTTTCAGATTTCATTTCGGAAAAGTTTCACGTTTACACGGCATCGTTTGTCAACGACGTCCGTTTACATGGAAACGATGTAGTTGGCGTGTCACCACACAAGTTGACGCTCACACACAGACAGCAGAGAACAATACGCTATAAACATTAAGAATAGCAATTACATCAAGTTGGATTGTTATTCCGGTGACAACCTGGAGGCCGCCATTTTTGTTATTCTACGCTCACATGTGCAGAAGAAGTATTTACCTCAACCATGGCAGCAGCACGGCAGCAGAAAAGTTGCGTTTTCCCCCCGTTTACACAGACAAAGTTCTGTTTTACCCCATTTCGATGGAGAACGAGTCGGAGCGTTTTAAAAAAAGCTGCATTTCAAGTGGCTCTGAGCACCGTTGTCGTGGAAACGCCAACCGAAACGCAACGAAAGTTTGTCGTTTTCACATGAAAGCGTTGTGTAAACGGGGCCTTATTGGCATTCCTTCCTGACATCAGACAGACATTGACCACATCCACTATGTGTTGTTAGAACAAGGAGACAGCAGAGGCCCGCGCACAAATTGGAATGTGTTGGTCTGCCGCCGTCCAGGGAATTATTGGGAAACACCAAATCCAATACGGAAAGATCTGTTCAGCCATTCAAGCAGGCGACCAGGAACCAATTCATACACCCAGTGGAAACACGAGAGAATATATACGCGAGTGTGTGTGTGTGTGTGTGTGTGTGTGTGTGTGTGTGTGTGTGTGTGTGTGTGTGTGTGTGTGTGTGTGTGTGTGTGTGTGAAGTTTCATGCGGGCATGGACAGGAGCAGTGTGTGCCACGAGGTGAGGTGTTGAGATGAAAGAGGAAAGAAGGAAAAAAAAAAAAAAAAAACCTTCTGAAGTCTTTCGTCTTCCCATCCTGCCCCGGGAGCATCCTGCTCGCCGGGCGCCCCGGAGCAGGAGGAGGACAGACAATGAAAGGAGCTATAGGACCAGAGGAAGTCCTGACTGCTGCAGGAGTCTGTCCTGCCAACTTCATTCTGTTCCACTTTCCTTTGGAAAAATGTTGCTTTCAGCCATTTTTTCTACCCCTTTCTCTGATTCTTCCTCTGTCTGCGCTCTGTTCTCCTCTCCTCCTGCACTGTGACATTTCCAAACTCTCCCACCAAAAAAAAAAAAAAAATGCTGCTCTTTCCTCCCCTCCCTTTATTCTCTCCCACTCTGATATTCTGTCAGTCTCCACTGTCAACATT
Source organism: Lipophrys pholis (assembly GCF_963383615.2). Classification (NCBI taxonomy): domain Eukaryota; kingdom Metazoa; phylum Chordata; class Actinopteri; order Blenniiformes; family Blenniidae; genus Lipophrys; species Lipophrys pholis. Next base: position 3,924,742 of record NC_137633.1, on the reverse strand, counting down.
AACATTAAGCCAGCATTAGCCTTCTACTGTGGGCTCTTGTCTGTTTTTCACCGGGCCTCCATTTTCCAGCCCAGCATCTGGACACAGATAATACAGCAACACCGACACCTTATCTCCTCAGAAATGACACACTGGACTCACGGCGTGTCAAACGGTGCTTCGTCCTGCTCCTATCTGATCCCCAGACGGAAAATAAAAAACTGCCCCGCTGAGCCCTGAGTGTAAGACACAGTGCCTGATCTTTAATGGAATGTGTGTGTGTGTGTGTGTGTGTGTGTGTGTGTGTGTGTGTGTGTGTGTGTGTGTGTGTGTGTGTGTGTGTGTGTGTGTGTTCGGCTGAAATCTCCGTGTCTTTGTCAGTTTTCAGTGCCGGCATAATGAAGGGCGAGTGGAGATAATCTGTCAGTGGATTTCTCCGACGACAGCGGGAGGCCAGCGGCTCACCCGGGTCATGTGAGGCTACGGCGTCAAATCAGGAAACGCTTTGCTTTCGCCTGTTGATTCTGAGTAATCTATTACAGTCGCACCGCTACTTTTGGCAGTAACGCTGAAGTAACTGATTACTCTTTCACATGAGCTTCCGTCTCTACTGTCACGCCTCATTAATCCTGAACTAAGGTCCTGTTTACACGCCAAAGCTCCGAAAACTGTTTACACGGCAATGACAAAAACACTGATGTAGTTTTTATGTTGGGCCACTGGTGGGTGCTGTTGTGTGTTGTTGCAATGAAAGCACACGCACCCATGCGCAGGGAACAATAAACGCCAGGAACATTAACAATGGCGAGTACACTAACATTTGTATGGACAAATAATGAAGCTAGACATTCCAGGTGACTGTCAAAATAAAACTACCAAATCCCAGGAGATAATCTACTGGGAGTCAACGAGGGTTTCCAGAATATTTCCTTTTCGCCCCGTCTGCACGAGCGTTTCCTAAAAGTTCCACCTTGGGAGCCAGTTCCAAAAAGTAATATTTTTTTTAATGTTTTTTTCGTGTATTTCTTTTTTCAACAACCGATAACATCAAGACATTTTTAGTTCAGGGGTCACATACCGGCCGGTCTGTTAAAATAGTGCCATTATGACCTTTACATTGAAACATCAAGGTTTTTGTTTGTTGTGGTGCAGATGAAAATGCCCAAATTTTCACAAAAATCCAAATAAAACAATTACTACTGAAAATGACTGAGTGTTATGTTGTGTCCACTACTCTTAAGAAATTTGTTAAAAAAAAAGAAAAGAAAAGAAAAATCAACGTCTTCTTTGAAATCTTTTAGAAATGTGCTTGTCCTGGCTTGGCGGCCGGATTAGAGCCTCTTGCGGGCCGGTTTTGGCCCATGGGCCTCATGTTTGACACCCCAGCTATAGAGCAGCATCCTCCTCCCCAAACCTTCAGCTGAACTTTACAAGCAGGTTCGATTCCCCATCTCCCCTTGTCCACATGTCAAAGTGTCCTTTAGCAAGACATTGAACTCATGGCAGCCACCTCCGTTGATGTGTGTGAGTTTCACAGTTACACCACAATCACAGAGAACTTTGCACAATAAAATAGGCCTGAAACAGGAAGAAAATAAAAGAATTCACAGTATTCTTCATGCTTTTCTTTTTTTTTTAAACTTCACTTCCTATCTTACAGGAACTTTTATGTGCCACATTTTAAACGCATGTTTCGACCTTTTCAGAGAAAGTCAACATGCAGGTGGGGACAGCGTCGTACCTGCGAGCACAGGTCCTGGGGTTTGCCCCCCATGCCGTGGGGCATCTCCCGGCAGCGCGTGGACAGGTTGAGGATGGCGGTCGCCGCCATATGGGCGGCCTCCATGTCGTGGCTGTAGTCGAAGCTGCTCTTGCTGCAGGTGCTGCTGGCGCTGCTGCCCCCGCCTCCTCCTCCTCCTCCTCCGCCGCCGCCTCTTCCTCCTCCTCCCCCCGCGCCCCCGCCGCCACCTCCGCAGCTCAGGCTGCTGCCGCTGCTGCTGGGGGCGTACGTGCTGGTGGTGCTGCTGGCCGAGCTGGAGTTCTTGCAGTAACGTTTGGCTGCGGGGCAAGTTGAAGGAATTCAGAAAAGTTTAGTCACTGTAAACTCTCCACACCCAAACACAAAGTCGTTAAACTGAATACTGGGGAAGTTTGAAGAACTGACTTTTTCAATCACAGGAGGTCCCAACATTGTTCCCCAAATGGATGTGAAGCCCTCGTCTTCAACATTATGATTTATTTCACATCTGCTCTCAGTTTTGATTCTAGAATTCTCCAAAGTGGAGCTAAATAAACTGTGACTTTATAAAACTTAAGATCATTGTTATGACAGTTTCTTTGTTGTGTTTCTATAATATTTCTTCATTATAAATAATAATTGATTTATATTTCTTTGCATCTCCTATGCCGCTTTGTTCCTTTTATATGGAGAATTAAGTAGTACTATTAAAGAAAGAAGAATTATATATACATTTAAAAAAGAAACTAAACGTCAGAGAAACTAAAGCTATTTTAATATGTTGAATTTGACTAATTATCAGCAATTAACTCTAGTGGATGGTCTATTGAATTGAATGAAAAGATGTTTTGAAATCAGGGAAATACCATATTTTCACGGCAGAATTTATTACTGTTAAAAATATAGGTTTCCCTTCAATAATATAACATGTTATCATTCGTTTTACTATATGATGATATTATAATTCTGATGTTATTATAGTAGTGGTAATAGTTTATTCGGTCAACCAAATACACAACGCAACAACAAAGACAAAAGAAGAAAACAAACAGAGGAAGACTGGAGGGTTTAGACTGAAGGTAAACTTATTTTGCCAAACTCTGTACATAAAATATGTAAAAGCTTCTGCAACAAAAACAACAACAAAATCCATTTTCTTTGGTATTCTTCAGAAACCAAACATAAACTGTCTTCTAAAGAAATACAGGTACTTTTAATCTCGTCCTTCCTGAGCTCGATATTTTTAAGTGTTTTAAACGCCTTTAAGCGTATTCTCTTACAGAATGGCATCCAGGGTGTATCGACTCTTTTCTTTGAATATCTTCTGCTTTACTGTGCAGGAAAAGGTTCTTAAGTTTTGTTTATTCCATGGCATCAACATGGTTCAATATGAATTAGAATTAATTAATTAATTAGTACTCGTATTGGTACTCGGCATTAGCATAAAGGTTAGTACCCGTACTTAAAAAAAAAATGGCATGGCGGTATCAGTGCAGTAGAATATTCCAGCTGATTAACCTGTGTGACACCTGAAGCCTCGCTTTGCGCAGTGATAAGCGTGCGGTGGTCGTACCGTCGAAGCCTTTGGGCGACGTGTCCCTGTGGCCGTGGACTTTGGGAGCGATGGCGCGTTTCCCGTACACGTGGTGGTTGTTGCCGGCGTCGAAGGCGCTGTAGTCGAAGCTGGTCTTGGAGTACTTCTCCAGCTCCTTGGCCAGGTTGGAGCGGGGCGTGCTGGTGGAGACATTGTTCTTGTAACCATACTGTGGATAGTCCAGTTGTTTGACAAAGCACATAGGCCTGGAAAATAAATGACGAGGGGGTGGTAGTTGGACCGAGGCACTCAACATTGCCCAGGGGAGGGAGGGGGAACTTGTGGATGAGGGCGGGAGTGTGGTTAGTAGAAATAAAAACATGGCGGGAGGAATGGGAGGGAGATGGGAGACTGTTCGGGGTAAGACTGGAGAGGTGACATGGTGCTGGACTTTACTATTTTCCTTTCAAAACAAAACCCTGAAATATATATTTTCTTAGGGTTATAAAAAAAAAAAAAAACCCCGGCAAATTGAATTGATGCACTTTTCTTATGACTCTTTTGATGCGCTTTTATCATCTGATACGCATTTATGGCCTCAATCTAAGAAATGAAATCTTAAGATCTCACACTGCTGGATGCTCAGTCAGATATAAATATTGAATTCACAGTTGCTCGTGACTTTTCGTCGTGGCATCCTCACCACTATCAAAGAAGCTCTCGTTCAGAAAAGCTCCGCTTTCGCTATGATAAATGAGGCCAATTTGGTTCTAATCTAATAAAGTGATTTGCCTTCAATGGCTGAGCGGAGGAATGAACATGCAGCCTTTTGGATGTATTCTCAGGGGATGGGAGAACATAAACATAAAACAAAGGGGGGGGGGTAACGTCAAATCGCAATTACTAAATAGTCGTTGGGGGTGGAAAAAATAAATAAAAAGAACTAAACATTTCCACATATTTTATTACTTTTAAATCAGCACGTCTCTTCACAAAAGCCACAATAGACAATTTACCAACCCAGTTTACATCCGCGGGGATTTCTTTACATGCGGACGAGGGGCGTCAAAGCGGGAATAATAAATCCACTGTGCGATTTTGGCCCGTTCAGTACGGAGGAAGAGCAATCGTGACGATATCCTCCGTCGGTTCTAGAGATGCTGCCGCGGTCGTGCAGCTGAACGCAGCCCGAGGTGTTTCTAGTAGAGCTTCCTGTTGACTGGTTCTCTCGCTGCATTCCAATTGGTTAAAAGTAGGAACAACAATAGTGCAGAGTCTGATTGAAGTAAAACGCCAGGCCCAGCTCACATTCGTTTTCAAGTGAAAGCACAAAAGCTTTGTTGTGTTTTGTGTGTCTGTTTTACACGACGGTCGTGAAATTTTTTTTAAAATGACTCCCGAGGTGGAACTTTCCAAGAAACGCTCCAACCCTGTCGTTTCTGAAATGCTGCCACTTTAGGAAATCCATGTCGCACAGCGTAGCACGAGATTAACTTATGCGATTGTTAAAAACTGCAGAGTGTGGGAGCCCGAGGCGTGAACGCTACCTTAGGACTCTATCGGAGGCCTGGTTGGGCTTTGGGCCGTCGCAGGTCTGGTGCTTCTCCTGCGCTTTAGCCAGCTTCTCGGCTGCGGCGATGGGACATCCCGACAGGCTGAAACGACAAAGCCAAACTCCAGTTGTGCTGCGGGAAGCGACTGTTCGATGCACCGACTGCGGGGCGATCACACTGCAAGAACACCAACTGTACACCAGAAGCAGATGACAGATTCTCCTCGAGGACCGTCGCTTTAAGATCAATTCTAATACACGTCGTTAGGTACAGAACATTTTTCATTCTATTCTACTTTGGAGTAAAAAAAAACAAAAACAAAGAAATCTAAAATGTGAATGACAGTGGGAGAAACACACAATAAAGACACTGGCAGTTCTTTAACATTGAAGAGTGAAATCAAAACATAGAGAACAAAACAAAACAAAATTTAATCAAAACTGAATTAAATAAAAAGAAAAAGGTGCAAATAATAATAATAATAATAAAAAATAACAGTAATAATAATAATAATAATAATAATAATAATAATAATAATAATAATAATAATAATAATAATAATAATAATGTCTGCACTTCCTTCCTGTGTGGAGTTTGCATGTTCTCTCTGTGATTCGGCTTTTTAAAAGAATCTCTCGGACAGGTTTGCTCGATTGATTAACAAATGATCTGTGTGTGTGATGGTTTTTGTGTTCGCCCTGCGATAAACCGGCCGTTCTATTCCTTTGACCCTCAGCAGAGTCTGAGCTGTTCTCTAGTTTCTTGATTCTTCTCAGTCATCGCACGATTTTTATTTCCTGTGTTTTTGTTCTGTCGTTCGATAATGTAATGAATTGTATCTCACACCATTTGTCATGGAGTTACTCTGAAACGGGGTAATAACGGACCCGCATGCCGGGACCGGAAAGGGCGGAGCAACGTCAGTTGATAAATGTGTGTGATTTGATTTCGAAAGCATTCTTGAGAATGTGGCGGAAAACAATTGGCAGAGCACTCGTCAGAAAGAAAAACAAAAAAAACACGCACGGATCACACATCTGCCCGTCGGCCGTTAGCTCACAAACTCTCAGCGCAAAATGCCTAATTCATTAATTTCTATCTCCTTTCACGGGTTTGAAGGAGAACATGGTCACAAGCAGCTTGTGTGTTTCTGGTTTGACGGATGAAGATAAACACTCCATATGGACAAAAGTGCGTATTTATGTGCATTTCGCAGTTTGTTTCCTTCAAACACCTGCTGACCCGACTCCCACACACACACACACACACACACACACACACACACACACATTTGGGATGTACACTTAAATTATGTCGTCGACAGAACTTAACTCTGTAAAACTTCCTCCTGACAACTAACTGACCAAATATGACAAAAGTTCACGTTGTTATCCTTAACCCCCATTATTCTCCATCCGGTCTGTCAACTGGCGGCGTGTCGAGCAGGACTGGAGAAATGATCTGTGACAGTGGCCCGGAGCCAGTGTGGAGTTGTGTTCATGAGCACCTGCCATCAGATGTGCGCGTGTGCGCGGGGTGGTGGTGGTGGTGGTGGTTTACGGAGGTGGTTTATATCAGCTCTTTTTGGGTAAAAGTGGAAGTTTACTGTGTGGTGTGCCGGTGTGCCTATTTCTCGCCGCCATGGCGGCCGTGTCGCCGTGTCGCAGCACGGAGGCATTCAGGTCCTTTTTTCCCAGGTCTGCACCTCGCCTGTCACCCCAGCTGAGTGGCAGAAAGGTGCTAATGGCTGCTGCTATGCCCGACTCCCCGAGCATCTGCTGCGGGTGACACTCCTCTCTCACTGTCACCTCGCCCCATCTGACAGCGGCGGCGGCGGCGAGAGCGCCCCGCTATTTCTGCAACCTCCCTCCCAAACCCGCACCTGATGGATGCCACTTTCTGCCACCAGCTGATAAATGATGTATGCAGCGGCGCTTGCAGGATTCTAATCAGTGTGTGTGAAAATACGCCGTGAAACTGAAGCTGGAAAAGATGATGCAGGAGTTCCTGTGACATAATTGTGATTATTACTTAACTATTCCCCGCAAAAATAACCTCAATATCATGATTTCTTATCACGTGTGACCTCCTAGTTTCAAAATGGTGTATTGTAATGTGACTGTGTGTGAAGCATGTTGCTTTATTACCTGTAAACTGAAAACTTTAGAGTAATTAAACAGATTACGTCAGGACAACCTAATTTCTTTTAAACTAGATAACCATCCCATAAACGGATCCATCCATTTTACAAGGCGATTTACAAATACAATTAAATAGCATTGTTTTTAAGGTCACCCAATTTAACAAATTAAAAATAAATCTGGAAAAAATCTGATATACAATATACATACCGTCACCACAAAATAAATATCTTGGGTTTTTTTGTTGTATAAGTGTGTATGTCTTTCTTGCCTCTCTAGTTTTACTATTCTGATCTGTTTTATTTTTCTGTTTTTAGTGCCATAAAGCACCTTGTGATCTATATTTCATAAAGGTACTATATAAATAAATTACTTACTTACTTGTGAATAAATAATAAAAAAGTAAAGAAAAACAAAAAAACAACACACCATCAAACAACTTAAATAACCACACAGTTTGCACACAATAATAAATAAGGTACATTTACACTATGCGATACATATATACACAAAAATAAATGAAATAATTACATATGTACAAAATAACTTATTGGTATTATCATTTGTAGTAATATTAACTGGGTATTGCTTTACATTTGGATCAATGTGAGCTTTTCCATTTCAAGATTTAATAGTAATAATAATTTTTAATCTAATTAATTTAATTGCTTTCCCCCCACTCGATTCTGTGGCGCCCCCTGGAGGCTGCTGTAACCTCAGTATTTGCTTATGTCGTCTAATTTTCAGATTTTTAAATAAATAAATAAATAAATAGGCTTGCTATTCAAATTCTCATAGAGAAGAGTCATCGGGCCAATACTCATTCATTCAAAAACCCTAAAAATATATCTTGGAATCCTTTGAAATCTGATTAAGAAACTGTCAGAGGAGGTATCGTTTCACTGTCCTAATTTATTTTGCTTTAACATGAATATCAGAAACAATCGTATCACCATGAAGGAACAAGGTGTACATTTAAATGAAATCTGAAAAAAGTAATCTTATCTGATCGAATGCACAAAGAGAAACTACCAGTTACTTAAAATTTCTTTAGTTTACAACTTTGAGTGATTTTCTAATTAATGACGCTGATAATGTAACATTACTATTGGTTAACGTTTGTAATTGATGCAATTTTAACTTTTTTTAATTCTTAAAACGTGACGATTACATTCGAACCGCATTGTCATAAATCAATAAAAATATATGAAATAGCATAGCACTGAGCTTGGAATGGTATACATCTGGTAATGGTATACAATATCAAACTGAAAGTGAATCTGACCTGCTTTTATGTGGCAAAAGTAACATGAGATACTTCAATTTCAGCACATTTATTGGACTTTTGGTCAGTAGTATTTATAAGAATAATAAGAAAACAGACACACAGTAATAATAATATGTTGGAAAGTAAACAAAATGTGTTTACAGTGATGTAAAAAAAATAAATAAAACAAAAATGGATGTGAAAAATAATCCTCCCACAGTAAAAAAAAGAAAAAACTACACAAGTGAGCAGGGTTGGACATGGACAGTGCGAGTTCAATCCCGGCTGTGCTCTTACCTTCTGTGGGAGTTTCGGTTGCTATTGACATGGCCGCGTCCCGTGCAGCCGAGCGTAGGACACTTAAGAACATTCTCATACATTGCCACAACTTGGGACGGACAGAGAGAGAGGAGTAAAAGAGTGAAAGACAGGGAAGGTTAGGAGCCCCCTTCGCAATCACGCCCGAGCTCTATTAGTGTGTGAGGAGCTTGGCATTATAAACATCATTAAGAAATGAGCCTGCGTGAACCCAAATGACCTCTTCTTCATTTTAATGAACACTAGTTGGAAAGGGCAGGCGAGGTTTCCCACCATATTGCTTCCACTTATCCGGCTCTTTTAAATTAGTATTCATGGAATGGGGGACGGTCATGAATAAAAAGATGTCATTTGAGTTTAACAGGACAAAGCCAGCGAGATATATGGATGGAGGGAGGCCATTTTTTTGAATTTTTTTTTTTAGGAGAAGGGGGCATGCAGAGAGCAGAGCAACCAACAGCTGGATATCATGCCAAACACGAGGCTGGAAATCAATGCAACAAGCCGGTGGAGGGAAGGCGGCGCCTTGATAGAGTAGTGCTTTGTTATCACCGGGCGCGTTGTTAGGGTAGAGAGTGCAGTCTTCGATACCGTTTACCATTAAAACAGTCCATAACTGTCTCAGATCCCCCCGGCAACCAGCCAATTAGATTAATGATCTATGGATGTCCGAGAGCATCCGCCGGAGCGCCGTGGGCCGGGGCGGCCGTGGGGGGGAAAGGGTCGTCTCCGCACTGGTTGACGTGCGGGGCCGAACCCCGTCGGCATCAGCTTCATCATTATCACCCCCTTAAACTTTAACCCCTCATCATCCTCCTTCCCCTACATACTAATTGGAGTTGGGTGCAGGTAATTGGACAAAGCCTGCCACCTCAATGCGCCACAAGCCCAATACATTATGCATATTCCGGTGTCAACGTGCCCTTTGCTGAGAGACGGACTGAATGGCAAGAAATGAAGGAGCGGGGTCAAATTCAAGAGGGAGGTACAGGTGTTAACTTCGACGGAATGAATGAGGGAAGTTTGAAAGAAAAAAAACAAAAACGTTTATTACAAAGACAAGCCAATTTTAAGACAAAAATTTCCACAGAAAAGAGCGACAGTGGGCAAACAGGGAAAAGGAATAAATGAACTGAAGATCTAATTTAATCGTAATTTTTCTCAAAGAACAGTTGGGCTGCACTGTGTGATTTCCCAATTAAACGAAGCCACTGCATTAATAATGCATTGTCCATTCAGTAGGAAAAATGTGCTAATGGGGAGGGAGAGACTTACTCGTCTCCGAACGTGTCCTGCGGCCAGACATGCAAGTGATATGCGCCCATATTTACCTTTAAAAGGGAACCCACATGGTTTTTACACATATTCTGTGGATCGTGTTCCATATTGGGAGGTCCCAGCAGCTCGGGCTGCAGCTCCACCTGCACCCAGCATTAGCAAGGGGAGGCGGAGAAAACGGGGTGACGGATGCTGGAGGAGGGGCTTGGAGCGGCTGCACAGTGGCCACAACATCCAACACTCAGACGAGGTTTAACTTGACAATTCATGATTTGGGAATATGGAGGACCCTCAAGATCCTCCACACTCGGGGAGGTTTTCCAGTCTGGCCCCAACCTCATAAAAGCAAAGATTCAATTCTAAATTGGAATCTACGTGAGCAGCAGGATCATAAACAAGTTCTTTCTGCTTTGCATTTAGTTTGATGGCAAATCCCGATTAAAACATTTGAAAAAGAAGAAAGCAGAGTTTGCTCTCTTTGATATATACAAAAAAAATTTGTACTCAAAAGCCGTAAGCATATATTAAAAAAATGTACCCCCGTAAAGACAAAACTTCCTTCTTTTTTAGTGCATTAACGTGCTATAATATACCTAAAACTGTGCTACTCCAATCGCACAAGTACTGCAGAGTACCATGGATCGAGTACAAATTTTTGCAATCAATAAAAAAACAAAGTTTTTGCAAACCAAGCTTAACACCCCTCATGCTCATTATTTCCAATGCAGCTGCTAAAAACAACAATAACCTCACTGTAAAATCCATATCTAAGAACAGTGAAACTGCAGAATTTAGAAAACGAGTGTAAAATATTTAAAAAGTGGATCTTTGATGAATCAAATACTAATGGAAAGCCATTATGTCGGCTCTGCTATTGGCCCGAGTGATTTAAATGAGTGGGGGCACACGTAAAGAACAAACTGTCAAAGGGGGATTCATTACTGACAAAAGTGAAATCTCAAGCTGCAGTCAGGGAAGACGGCCTGAAGCCGCTATCTGTGCCGCATGAGAGGTACAGTATCACTTCCCCTGAGAAGCCAGTGAGGAACGGGAGGAGGAGACATCCAATTCCCCCAAAATCTCCAGTGACAATCAATTCAGGAGCATCCCAAATTCCTGCCGACGCTCCAGCCAAGGTCAGCCGCTCCCACTCACTTCCCATTTGCCGGTCTCGGGTCGGAGGCCTTTGTGCGGCCGAACAAGAGTCGCCGAACGACACTGCTGGTCTTTACAAGCCGAGCTTTAATGGGAACTAATTTCTTTGCCATTGTTAAAACCCTCTTTTCGCTTTGATTGCAGCCCGGGTCAAGGCAGATCATAACTTGATTTTCACGCCGCGGTTAATGAAACGTGTAAAAAAAAAAAAGGGGGGGGGGGGGGATTTTTATTGAGAAGTTTGCACAAGGACAATGAGACTAAATAGCCGGGATGAATTCTCTGCAGGGAAAAAAAAACACTCACTTTTCATTCAAGGCTAATGTTTATTGCCACTTCACTTGATCTGTGGCTCAGAGGTATGACACTGGTTTTTATTCAACAGGGACTTAATTGAGCAGGGAATACAAACAAATGAATGAATGGGGGTGGTGGTGGTGGTGGTGGGGGGGGGGGTGTCATGAGCGACATGAGCACACTTTGTGCTATCAAGGTCTGTAAGCATTCCCCGTGTTTGCTGAGCAAAACAAATAAGTGAACGCTAAAAAAGCAAAAGGAATGAAGCGAGGACGAGACAGACAGACAGACAGACAGACTCATGCTGTGAAGAAGCATGCAGAAAACGATGAGCTTATCACATCTTCCCGATCGCTCGCAGTCGATGCGGCTGATTGGAAAAGTCTCATGCACTCGAGCGGGTTGCTAATCGACGGGCTCTTTGACCGTCCTGCCGATCGCCGCTTCCCCATTGTTAGAGCGTCGCGGAGCATCACCGCACAAACACACACACACACACACACACACACACACACACACACACACACACACACACACACACACACACACCGCACACTCGGCAGGCTGCAGGCAAAGACAGAACCGCGGCCCCGCGCGAAAGATCGCGAGAGGAGTGCTGCTGCCGACGCCGAAAAAATATCAAACACAGTGGAACCGAGCACACGGCACACGCGGAGGCAGGCCACATGCACAGGAAACATGGCGAGCTGCTGAACGTCAAACGACATCAAGGACACAGGCAGGGTCACTCGTCTAAACGGGTGTCCAGTGGCGGCGAGTGATGCGCTTACTTTCTGGTGGCACCCTGTCTTTGTGCGGACAGCCGGAGAGGCTCCGGTGGTGCGGGTACAGGCCCGTTACGTGGCCCGTGCCGTCGCAGCCCGGCGTCGGACACCGACTTTCCTTCTTGTCCGCGCGGGAAGCGTCTGCGGGAACAACGGTACGTAAAGGTCAACCAGCAACAGAACGTAGAAACACTGAGCTGATGATTGTCTCACGCTTCTTTTTGTGACTGACGCCATCACATTTTACTTTCCTGCATGGTCGTCGCATTCTTATAAGTTACTGTATATTGAGAGGAATTTATTGAAGTCATGCCAATAGTTAGGAAAAGAAAACGCCCTCTAGTGGCCATAATAATCAAAACAAAAACAATGGACAGAATAAAGTCATTTCTTTATTTTCAAGCCATTTGGTGTTCTAAAACAGGTGAGATGAAGTCCCACAAGAAAAGATGGCGGCGGAAGAGCCTTAAAAACTAACCTATGGATGTGACATTAAAGTCGAGTAGGTGTGGTACAGTTGTGTGTTGTTTTTTTTGGCTGCTAATTTTATTTTAAAGTTACATAAAGCTCCAGTATCAAGTGGCAATGAGGTGACAATATACTACAGTAGGGTGTAAGAGCATTTCAAGCTCTAATTGTAAATATAATGTTCACGTCAAATCACATCACTATAAGCATATGTTCAAAAAAAGAAGATGTATCGTCGACAACAAACTACGTTGAAAAACCTCTGTCAATATATACAAACGCTAGAAAGAAAAAAAAAAAAAGCTTTAATCAGATTACAGAGTGCAACCTCTGATTTGAACAAAAAAAAAATTAATAAACGTTCTGGTTCAGTGGCTTTATTATCCTTTATTACCCCAAACCTGTGATTTCACTGAGGGTGTGAATGCAACCTTCAGTTGAACAAACTTGGACTAAATGAGTGTAAGAAGTAAATCATTTGTTGCAGGGCCTAAAAAAAAATGCATCCTACCTACCGGAGAGCCAGTTTGTAACGGATTAATTAAGGATGTGTAAGAGTTTTAAGATACTAATTTAACATTGAGGGCAAAGTGAAGATCTGTAAATTCATCTTATTGAATGCGTTTGAGTATTTTAACCTTATGCCTTGTCAGTTTCCTTTGAAAAATTATCTCAGGGTTTGCAAATGAAGCGGAAGTGGTGCTGCATGTGACGGCCGGTCGCACGAGTACATTTGTATGTGTGCCAACGGGGTCGTTTGCAAAGTGCAGGTTGGGTCTCCACTGGGAGGCGCCAGAGAGCTCGGGAAAACGTCAGGAAATGTAAATTCCAGACTCATTTGTTAAAATCCATATTTATAGAAGCAGAATTATTAAAAGTGCTACACATAAAGACTTAAAGAAGAGTCGGTGTGAACCGAGGCATTCTGGGTATGAGTCAAATTCTGCTATTTTCAGTATGTTCAAATGTAATTAATTACAGATGAAAACTAAAATCCTTGACCACTGAAACTAAATACATCTCAAGAGGAGTGACTCTCCATCCATCAGCAGGTCATCATTATTCATCCGAAGCAGAAAAGTGCGGACAAAGGACCCGATAATTGGCTTGGCGTCGGCGTATTTTGATAGTTTGTAGTATTGTCATGAAAATTGTGAAGATTTGTGAAAACTCTTGTGTTGGTGACCTTCAACAAAAAGTGATTTCTTCTTCCAGTTCAGACTTAAATAAAATCTTTTTCTTCCATCAAAGCCACTTTGTGACAGCTTGTTGAGCCAAAAGATGGCATTGAAGGTCCAAGAAGCGCGCACACAATGTGGATGCACACCTACACACACACACACACACACACACACACACACACACACACACACACACACACACACACACACACACACACACACACACCGCAGATGAGATTGTCTTTCCCTTCCCAAAAACTGCGTCTCCCATTTCTTCCACCCTCAGATCAGATATGGTTACCACCAAAAAGCAGCGGTGCCAGGGCGTGCCAACTGGTATCGTATCTGGAAATGCAACCGTCCAGCACAAGGTCAAGGATTCTATTGACTGTCAATACAAAGGCCTCCCTGACACGACTATCTTAAAAGAAAGAAAGAAAGAAAGAAAGAAAAGTCAGAAGCTATTTTCATAGCAGAACTTCAGGAGGTGAGAGATGTATCATATTATGGAATCAATGTGGAGAAACGTGGATGACGGACGCCTTCATCAAGAGAAGACGGGGCCGAGGCGAAGAGCGGACCACTGATTAAAGTTTAAAGAAGTCGCTCCAGCTGAGGTGGAAACACAGATGAGCCGAAATAAACCAATAAGTTGTGGAGAGAGCACAAAGAAAAGTCGAATCAAGGTCAAAGAGATTCTGAAACCACTGAATTATACACCACACTCAAACAAACACCTCATTGGTTGATCGTCCAACCTGCAGAAGTGGTCAGTATGTATACATGACCGTTCTCAAACCGGGGTCCTGATCACAAGGGTGCTTAAAGCTTTGCCTGCTCTGAAATGTCAAAATCACACATGTTGAAAACTATAAGACACTATAGCAGACGTCAGAAACTACCCATTGATTTTCCTTTAATTTGCTGGTCAGAGTCCGCCAGCATTTGGCTTCACCGGGATGTTTTGATGAGTCAGCGATGGGAGAGGAGGGCGCTTTTTCTTTAAGGCGATTTGTTTAGACTCCAAGGAACGCTGGTTGGCAGCTAGGGCTCTCCAGGGTGTGGTATCCACAGCAGTAATAGGAAGTTTTGCAGTGTAGTCGGCCAGCGTTTGGAGGAGGACGGGGTGGATGGATGGAATCAACTCAAATTCTCCGTCCGGCCTTTATTAAAAAGTTATCCTGCATTCATCCAAAAATTTCTTTTGATTTGATAAAAACCTACATTTTGCAGTCTTTTAAGTTGTGTGTGGTGTCAAGATGAACTTTAATGTGCAGGCTTCAGCAGGTATAAATAATAATAAGCCGCTAACAATAAACAGGGGTTTCAAAAACATTTTAGCTCGGGGGCCAGAAAAAGCCAAATTTCATCTTGAGCGAGCCGGACCAGTTAAATAGTGCCATAACAACCTCTAGATTTAAATATTTAAAGTTTTTCTTTGTTGCGGTTGGCCCACTGTGGTGCCTTTTAAAGTGCTTTATAATTAAAGTTGGTCGTTGGCATACGTGATGAAAATGTCTATATTTTCGTGGTCGCTGCTCTTCAGAAATGTCTTGAAAAAAAAAACCAGGAATGTTCCCTTTGAAATTTTTACAATTTGCTTGGTGGTTTGATTAGAGCGTCTTTCGAGCCGGTATGTTTGACACCTCTGCGAACGGCTTTTAACAAAGCAAAAAAACATGTTCAGCTCTAACAATGTCGGTGCTGCAGGGACCACATAGTGTAAGATAATGTATGGTATTCTGAGAAAGTACCCTGTATAACGGCAAAGAGGAATGACGTGCAAAAAAAAGTTAATTAGGCTACGTTCACGTTGCAGGCAAATGTGACCAAATTCCGATTTGCTGCTCAGAAGTGACTCATATTCGATCTGTTTCGATTCATCTTTGGAGAAGTTGCGAGTTTTTGTGTGAGCGAACGTCTGCTTGTATAATCCTCATAAACAGTTTATGTGTTGGAGTCAATTTATTCATATTATATTCACATGTCCCTTTTAAGCTTGGTCGTTTTGTTTTCCTTACAATATTTATATGCTGGTTTTTCCACCGCACGTTAATAAGACGTATAAATGTGTTTGTGGAACACAAAGGGCTTGTGCAATATCATCACTTAAACTACATTTGTGTAACTGCACGCATGAGAGAACTACTTTGCCATCAACAGTAAATTCTCATTCTCACTCTGAAATCAAACAATTTTTTCATTTCTATTTCGATGTGGGGACATGCTGTGAAATTTGATCAAATCTACGTAAAAATTAACAAGTAAGTCATAAAACCGAATCATGCGTCTTATTCATCCGGGGGAAATAAAAAACAAGTCATTATCAATAGTGGCTACCATCCGTCTATGTCACGTTAGGGCCATGTGAGTATGCTGCAATATTGCCATGTCATGTCTGGCTCTTCTGTCTGGCACCAGTGCAATAAAAAGCAGGACAATTTCATGTTGATAAGGAACTTTGTCTGCATGTACAGTCCGTTTTTTTTTCTTTTTTTTCGTAACATATAAATGACATCTTTTGGGGCACATTATTACTTTCACCGTTTGAAGAGTGCATTAGGAAATAAGTCTTTATTTCCATACACGTGCGTGTACACACGGACTCGCCACGCTTCTACTGCAGCGGGGCTGGAGGCAGCCGAGTGGAAGGCGCATTAGAAAGCAGGGGATATTGATTGTGGCTGGGGACGGTCTGCGCTTTGCATAGCAAATGGCCCCCATTACCATACCATCTCTGGATAATTAATGTGCAGTCAGTGTTCCTGTCGTTCGTTATCGGTCATTCTGATACTGTTCAATTTTCATCTCAACCTCATGCTTCTCTTTGAGAGCGGGGTTGGGGTGTGGGGGGCGGGGGTGTGGGGTGTGGGGGTGTGGGGGTCGCTCTTCTCCGAACATGCCCCTCCCTCGCCGGGCTCTGCTTTATAAAACACACACAAGAACCCTGGTCAACGAGTGTCTGCTACTATCTTGCCCGGGGAAAGATGTTATCGTGATGCCGCTGTCTTGCGTCCTCTCATTATTCCAACATTAGCCAGACACAAGGGGCCATGGAAGCCTCTCCAAATTAGCATTTGTCTGGCATTTACTTCACAATATCAACCTGCTGTGAATTGTGTGGCATTTAAGGTGTGATACCATCCTGCTGTGAATTAGGGTGCTCTTATTTGTTGCTCTCATCTGATATCTTCCTTATGGGAGGAAATTATTTAACCGAGTTAAGACGGTGCGGCCTCGTCGTAAAGGGTACGATGAGAGCAGAGTTAAAGAGGCAAACAAAGGAGTTCGCAAGGAGACACCTGTGAATGTCAATGCGATTCTCGCGACAATATTTGGCGTACTGATTGAGAACAGGAGTCGATGTTGTGAATAATTAGCTCTAAGTGTGCCTCTGTCCTTCCTCAATCTGAATGGTAAGTCATAAAAAAAAAAGCTTCCCTTTCTCCCCACAGAATGAATCCTTTCTACAGGCAGAAGGCCTCTATTTTGTAGTTTCATCTCCCAAGTGCTTGCACAGGTTTAAAAATAGGCGGCTTTACCCCAAGCTGCATCACAGGGATGAGATTTGCGGTCCTAACAGGCCGTGCAGATTGCCATTACTTATGCCTGACAAGCCTACCCTCTGATGTTTCCATGCTGGCCTATTTTAACAACATAAGCTGCTGCTGCCGCTCCCGCTGCTACCGAGATGCGAATTTCCAAATTGGCTGAAAAAGCTTGTCCTGGGGTTATAGTGAGGTTCCCAGAATGCATGTGGGCTGTCTCGTCTTCCAGTACAGGATAGATAAAATACAGAGGCAAACATTGGCAGACAAACATTTTTACCTGAGCTTGTTAAACGAGGTAAACGTGTCTACACTTGTGCAGATATGGTCTCCAATGGAATTTGGGTGTGTATCCGAGCGTGTCGGCTGTTCTGAAAGAGCCACTCACCTTTATGGTAGAAAGGTTTCTTCATACCGTCGTGGAGCCGGGCCTTACGTTCCACACCGTAGCCGTGCCGCGGGCCGTGGTCTTCGTGCGCGTACCTCACCCCTTCCCTTCTGGCAGCCTCGGCTGCCATCTTATCCCGCATCGCCTTGGCGCGTTCCGACTCTAGTGCAATGGCCTTCTCCAGCAGGGACAGATTCCCCTTCGTCATGTCAAACACTTCTTCTGACCGGTCCGACGTCACGGAGGCCGTGTCCTCGTCAAAGTCCCGGTGACTGGGGTGATACCGGTCGTCCTGCGCACAACTGGAGAAGGCCTTGGAGCGCGGGCTCAGCTGCTCCTCCAGCTTCATGAGATTGTCCATGTCGGAGTAGTTCCTGTCAAGTGTTCGTCGGTCGTCGTGGCTACCGTGATAGTCCCCATATCCGTGGTGCTGGGGCTGTTGATTGGAATCCCCGCAGGAGAAATGATTTTGCTGGGACGTACCGTTGCGCTCCACAGACTTGGTCTCGCTGAGTTTCCGAGCCAGGTCGAAGCATTGGTTCCGTAGGCACTCCAGACTGCTCAAACACACTTCCTCGTCACTGTTTTCTATTTGTCCATTACCGGTGGTCTTAATTTGTCCATTACCACCGATGTGTGCATTCCCTCCATTGTGGCAACAATCACTTTCGTCCCCGTTCAGAACGGCGCCGCCCTCAAAGTCTTGTCCGTCTAAATTGTCGGACAGCACCGCCCCGTGACCCTGCGCCAGCAGCTTGAGGGAGTCCACCGTCTCCCGAACAACGTCACTGTCAACGTCCAAACTCAGATCCCCCCGCTGCGTTTCATCCCCTTCCTCTTCTTCGTCCTCCTCCTCTTCCTCCTCTTCTTCCTCCTCCTCCTCCTCCTCATCCTCCTCGTCGTCCTCCTCCTCTTCCTCCTCCTCGTCCTCATCCTCTGCGCTGTTGGAGGAGTTGCTGTTCATCTCGGACTCCGTCATGGCGCGGTTGGCGGCGTCCTCTGCGATCTTGCCCAGGTTGAGGAGAGACTTGGCCACGAGTTCGTCGTAGTTCTCGTACTCGTCGTTGTTGTTGTCGTCCTTCTCCATCGTTAAGTCGGACTTGGCATTGCTGCCGCCACCTCCACCGTCGCCCTCACCCCCCTCGCCGCTGCTCATCTGATCGTCCTCTGTAGAAAAGAAAGAACAAACGTCTTGTAATTTCATTTCCGTCATTCTATTTTACTAGTAAATCAGATTTCTGGGGTTGGTCCATCTAAATTGGATAAGGAACTCTTTGCTTCCCCTAATAATTTACTTTGAGAGTCTTAACAGCAGCTTGTGTTCTGAATTGTGAATCAGCACAGGAAGTTAAATATAGCAGTTTGGGAAAGTTCCAGAGAAACATGCTCTGCTAAATGAGAATTTATGAAACCAGGGACTATATCTCTGGCAAGTCTCATTTTTACTCTAATTCCCTAGATTTCTCTAGAAAGAAAGTATTCCCTGGACTCACAATTCATATTACAACCAAATAATTGTGTAACGAGTAAATGAAAGAACATTTTATTTACTGTTCAGCAATGCAAAATCAAAACACTGCAAGATAATCTTTAAATTAGTGTCTTTCTTTTTGCGGGAGAGTCTAAACTCAGCGATGATATTCTGTTCTGTTATACGGTGTACCACGTCGGTAGCTATTCATCGTTTGCTTGTAAAGTTCTTCTTTTTTTTTTTTTTTCATTCAATCATCAGTATCTTTAGACTTCTTTTCAGTGCCTAATTGATTCTGACAGACTGCAAAAGGTTACTGAACCTCTTCTGTCAGTAATTTCAAGCACTCACTCCTGGAGCACTTCCAATCTCTCCTTTCACATTTCCGCCCTGAGCCGCCAAGAGCACATTGCTCACATCGGCGTCACATTTACCACTTACATTCCTGCAGAGAAAATGAGCCCAAAGGCCCACTGACACACACGTATGAACGAACACAAAAACACACACGCACGCACACACGCATTTGTAAAACATCACTCGTGGAGCCTACAGACATTATGTATTCTCTCGTCAGTTAACATAACTGAGAACCCTGCAAGTAGTGACGGCAAACCTTAACGGTGTAGTTAGTATGTCAGGCCACGAGTTGGCGCTGGCATACTAACTACAACAACAGACAACAATGTGCTATAAACATCAACAATGGCGAGTAGACGGACATTCATATGGACAGACGCCAAAGTTGGATGACGGGTGACTCAAATATAAAGCTGCCAAGTCCCAGGAGAAAATGTACTGGGAGTCATGACACTATGGAGGCCGCCATTGTTGTTATTGTCCATTTACTTGCACGGCGTTGATGCGCATGCGCAGTAGCAGCGCTGCCACCATGTACTTGGGACAGAGCCCGAGCGCTTCCAGAAAGTGTAGTTCTCGCCAGTCTACATGGTGACAGAACCCCGGTGTTTTCAAAAAGTTCCACCTTGGGAGCCAATTTCAAAAAGCTGTTTTATCAGTGGCACGTGTGGTTGTCGTGCAAACAGACACTCAAAAGGCAACCAAAGGTCAGTTTTCCCGTGTAAACGGGGCCTAAATCATCAAAAACATGTGAAACTGTTCAGGTGTGTTGAATGGAAACCAACTTTTTGGGTTTATTTTCAGGTTTTGGACCTGACAAAAACAATAAACACACAAGAATCATAAATGAGAGATCTTAATTTTGCCACAAAAACATGAAAACCAACTTCTGAAAAAATGCAGCAAATCCTTCGTAGAACAAATCATCCCAGCAGGGATTATAAATGAGCAAATCGTGCAAAGTATTGTATGACTTTTGTATAAATATACCCCCAGAAATCTGAATGCACAAAGACTCATGCAGACTTTCTTGCGCCATGCGCTCCAGTCTAATGAGAGCAACACAATATCGGTGCTCGGTGGGTGAGGGCTTTGGAGCGGGGAGAGGGAACAGTCACGAATGACCAGGCACATATTTCGACGCGGGACAGGGTTCTTACAGCAACCTCCTGCGCCAGGGGTTTAATTTCTGATGGAAGGAAAACATGACGCTTGGAAAGCAATTTGAAGAGCAATCAAGGTACACAAAGGAGGATATGGAAAGGAACCAGATTAACTGGAGGAACAGAGAGGCTGTCCCAGCCCGAGCTGTCGTGCTGCTGGATTAGCCACGGAAGACGTGCATGCCACTGAGGATTGGTTAGAAGCTCCACAATATCGCCTATGTTGGATTTTGCCGATTGAAATCTGCAAAGGGACCATGCAGTGCTGCATTGTTGGGGCGAATGGGCACCATGGTAATGGCGCGTATGGAAGGATCTCACAGTTTTTCTCTGAAGGGAATTGCAGCACGTCCTTCTATTCCCACAATCATTGCAGTGATTATAGAGCTCCTGCCATGAGGGGGGGAGGATTTGCAGAATTCATACTGGCAACAACAACTCACAGAGCACTTATCAGAAATACACAGTAATCAGCCACTACCCATAGAGGACGAGGCTGCTGACAGGCCGAGGAGACAGGGAGCAGCAGTCCACCGTCTCGGCGTAGAGGATAAGACCTCGGCTCTGGGCTCTAATGAACACCCGTCTGTAACGATGTTTTCACATGTCTGCAAGAAAATAGGCGCATTGCTGCCGAGATGCCACATCAACACTTTGGGTGGGTAGAGCTGCGCGCCAAACAGGGTTAACACACTCCTCTCTCTGAGCTTCACTCTTAATTGGACTTGAAGGCACTGTCAGGTCCAATCGTGATGCGGGGGTGCAAAGCAAGAATCTGCTGGAGAGAAACCTGCCAGATCTGGTGTTGGGCACGTCAGCGGCGGGGGGGTGGGGGTGGGGGTGGTGGGGGCTAACATATGGGGCAGGGGTTTCTTGGATCCCAGTCTCCACAGTGGGTGATATTTTTACATCATGTCTCCGGGAGAGGCATAATTAAACAAGTGATTTGATTAGCTCTGCTTTAATATTTCTATCATTATGAACCTGTCAAGGAACCAGTAAATTAGGATCTTTTGATTTCAAGAGAAGGAGAGACAAAGACGGTTCGGTTGCGTGCAGGAATAATCAGGGCTGCAGCTTCAGTAATTCACCACGATTTGGTCTTTTTTAGATTCTGACAAACATCTTTTGGAGGAGTAAAACAATATCAATGGGATATAATTGGAAAGACGAAACCATGCTGATTTTAGCCCTCAGTTTAGCCACTTCATTTGTAATTGTTGAAAAAAAATAAAGGTTTAATTTTCTTTTTTTAAATCTCTCTGAAATCAAAGTCACAATTTGTTGTGTACAAAACATTTAGTAGTTGGGCAATACTCTTCCAGAATAACACCAGTGATCAAGGATTATTGATGTATAATCATAGTCAGGAAAGAAAAAAAAACTAAACAAAACAGGCCGAACGCTGATATATGTTTCTTACAATTAGCACCAATGTCAAAGCTGTTGTCACATCTTTGGCAAAATAAATAAACTGGCTTTTCCATAAACTCTTCATTTTAATTTTCTTTATTTGTGTTCCTTCATGTAAAGCGTCTTTGCGGGCCCAAAAAAGTGCTATACTAGGTTGATGAATAAATCATTAATGATTCTGAAATAATTTGAGGAGCATGCACATGTTTAAGAGTCAGAGGTAGTTGGGCAGAGCACCACCGAACTGCTGATGATAGTAATTAGTCCTGTAATGCTCGGAGGTCAGGGAACTTCAAAACATTCAAATTCTTCAAAAAGACATTAGTGTTATGATTGCATGAGGTTATTGTGACGCCTCTTTGTGATGTGAAACGAATATTTATACACGTCTTTCACTGCTACATGAATACCTTTATATGTGTGCCATATAGTGTATGCAAATAATATTTTTGCATGAATAACAATAAGAGTACATTACACATTATTGGCTTTTTTGCCCCCCTTATTTTGATATAATATAATATTTTGCAATATCAAACACGGACACTACATAATAGCAATATATTAAATATATAGCATATAGAAGATGAATGGGTATTGTTAATACTCAAGTTTAATTCATTGTATATATATATATATATATATATATATATATATATATATATAACATGTCCTTTGATGAGAGATTTTGGTCCTATATGTTTTTCAGCTCCTTTGATTACCATTAAGGCAATAAATGTGTTTATCTGTGAAGTACCATGTTGTTCCTTCATCATTGTTTATGTGTTAAATAGCAGTTAATACGACATCAAAGAATTAGAGGTGCGAATCCTAATCGCACTTCACACCTTTAACCTGAGCTTATGGCTCATTCTAGATGAATTAACAGAGCTGTCAAGAGCCAGATGGGATGTAAAGACTCAGTTTAGTTGTACTTTCTCTCACTGTAAGTCAGCGCCTATCTGCCATGGCGGCGCCGGCCAGTAGCTTTGAGCGTTCGGTCTAGAGCGTATATATGTCTACTGTGTAATTTCTCAATGCCAACAACTGAAATACTTCATCCAATGCACAGTCCACACAACTATATAAGAAAAAACATCATCTCATCATCAAAAATAGAAGTGTTTTTAAGAGATAGATTAGAAATATGCTTGTTTTATTGGAACTTGTATGTAGTAAACACAGCAGGGAAGAGTCGAAAGGTCGACCTCACCCTCTGGTCTACACATTCTTCCTCTGAGTGCGAAATATTAACAGTGATCCCACAAACTTGACTTAACAGACCAGCTCAGAAAATATGAAATTACTGTCTTTCATATATAAGAAACACTGAGTTGTCAACTCTTGTGCACAAAGAGTGAAACTTGAGTGATTTACAGTTAAACTAACACTCAGACAGAATCTGCCTCGTACCAACACGTATATATGGGTTGATATCTGGTGCTTTTAAAGACACCTCACCCAAATAAATGACATTTGCTGGGAGATTTAAACTTTGAAAGTAACAGCAGTAACATTTATCACGGTCCTTCTTTTAAGTTTGGCTGCTGGACGTCAGACAAAATGGTGTCTCATGTGGTAAATCAACATTCACCCTCCTCTGATTTCATCACAAATCGCACTCTGCTGGTAAAATATGAAGCTACAACCTGAAAGCAAATTCGACACTGCCACTGTCGGGAGGATAAAACAACGGACCTGGTCAAACGTTTACACAGAAATGTAGTTTACGTGTAAGGCCACTAGCGGGTGCTGTTAGTTTGTTTTTGCATCTAAACCACACACACATGCGCGCCAGAGAACAACAGATTAACAAACATTAACAGACATCTGTGTGGACAGACGACCAGAGTTAGATTCTTATTACAGTGACTCAACTATAAAAACTACCAAGTCCCAGGAGAATATGGGCTGGAAAAAAAAAAAGATCGTTATTGTCCATCTACTCACATGTGCAGAAGAACGATTCATGTGGTGCACATGCGCAATAGCAGTGTTTCAGTAAAGTTTAATTTCCAACCATTTCCAACTTGGGAGCCATTTTCAAAAAGTTGCGTTTTCAGTGGCTCAGAGCGCCGTTGTCTTGTAAACAGACACACAAAACGCAACAAGAGTTTTCCGGTTATGCTTGAAAACGTTGTGTAAATAGGGCCTGAATCAGCCAATGTGAAAAATAACAAACAAAAAAAAAAAATCACCTCAACCTCAAAATCTGTACAATCAACACGTCCAACAATTAAGATGTAGTAGTTTGCAATATTTACAGATTAAAACTTTCTCCTTCAGACACAGAACTGGGAAAATAAGGTTTTTCAACTGCATGTTTCCTGTTTCCGCTGCAAAAACTACTTTTATCTATTGATATTTCAACAACGTGAGCACCAAGTTTAATCAACAAGCATGAAAGTAATGGCTGAAATAACATTGTCTTATCAATACTACAACTGACAAAAAAGCCTCAATATAGAAACTGAAATGAAAAAGCACATTTTGTAAACGTTCAGTGTCGAACCCACGACCAAATATTCCCACCAAATGGATACAACCTCTGAGAATTGATGGGAGCTTTTCTTCCTGGTAAAATCACATTGCAACAAAGGATCCATCACGTCTCCTTCTACACCTTTTGTTTTCAGATCTTGAGCTCAGACTGCTGATCGTGCTGTAATCAGGACTGTATAAAACTAAACCAAACTAGAATTGATTTTAAGGCCACGTGTCGGGCCGCTTCTTAGCGCCGTCGCCAACTGTGATGCAGCTCGCTGAGGAATCCTCAACGTTACTGCCACCATGTGGGAAAGAACACAGCGCGCAGCGATCCCGACGCGAAGCAGAGAGTTTTGCTTCTTTGTAAAGGCGGAACGTGATGTGACACGTTCCGCTCTGAGCTGATAGGTGGTTTGGTTTCCGCCAGACGGATTCAGGCTAGCAGTATTTGTTGGAACATGAGTGTACTGGCTGTCTTGCTGCAGACTTAAAAATTGCTGCTCAGACATGAGAATGGTTTCAATCTTTTTGTACTGTTGGAGGTTGTTTGGCTGTGAGTCAATAAAATATGAAGAGACCATGTCCTCACCTTGCCCTTGGTGCTGCTCTCCATCCTCCTCCTCCTCTGCGTCTTCGTAGTCCACTTCCTCTACTGCTCCCTCCTCCTCCTCCTCCTCCTCTTCCGTCTCCTCCACTCTCTCCTCGTCACCCGCCTCCTCTTCCTCTTCCTCCTGCTCCACCTCTACTTCCTCCTCCTCCTCCACCCGCTCTCCGTCGCTTCTCTCCACCTCCCCGTCCTCCTGCTCCATTTGTTCCACGTTGTAGTCCATGTAGCCTTCGACCTCCTCCTCTTCCTCCTCCACTTCCCCCACTTCCTCCTCCTCCTCCTCCTCCTCCTCTACAGGGCCTTCCTCCTCCTCTTCCTCCCTGTCGTCCATCTCCTCGGTCCCGTCGGTCTCGTAGCACTCCTCCATCGTGGAGTTGTCCATGTCATCCAGGTAAGTGCTCCTCTTGGGAGAGGTTTCCAGGGTTTGTCTGTCCAGGCTCTTCCTCTTCTTGGCCAGAGGGCAGCCGTACACACTGCAGTGGACAGATAAGGAGGCAGCTGTTAGCCATTAGCTGTTTGCTACACCAGCTTAGAAACGCTAATGATCATTTTGTACTCAGGCATCCTGATAGACGAGCGGTTAAAGCACACGGGAGGCCAGGTAACTTATGCTCAACTTCCCTTTAAATGTCCTTAATTAGACGCGTGTCCATTAACTGTTGAGCACTTCTAATTAGTCAAAGAAACCTTTCTGATGAAAAGTGTGTCGCGTCAGTGGCCGCTAAGCTAAACCGTCAAAGAACTAGAAGCACAATCTCTCCGCTCAGCCAATCACAAATCAGCAAAAAGAAAATAAGTGAAGGGTGTTGATCAAATTAAATGGCACTACTGTTCGAAATATACATAAAAATGGTAATGTCCGACATGACTCTATTCTTGTGGCTAAAGCTGGACGAGACCAAAATGTCTTCATTAATATTCAATATCAATGGATGCAGAGAAAAATATGGGCACGAAACAATCACATTCAAGAAGCTAATCAGGTCACTGTGATGAATACGGAAACTACTTCAACTTCACAGTGAGTTAGGCAGAATCGTGAAAGATGAATGTTGAATTAGTTCCAGAAGTCCTCAACTTCTTCTTCCCCAGATTGCTTCTCAGAAAGGCTGCTGACTTCAATCTCTGATCTCATGTCACGATGAGGCCAAACACCAGCAGACACAGACTCTTAACAACATGCGAAAGCAGGAACCATCGCCAGTTTTGGTCTAGAGTCTCGAAAGTGCTTTATTGTCATTGTCTTTGACTCTATAAATGTAATATTGACAACCTCGCAACAGGCAAAGACTAAGGTCCCGTTTACTCAACGTTGCATTTTCATTAAAGAAAAGTTTTGTGTTTGCACAGCAACATTTTCCAACGAAATGAAAGAAAAATATGTCGTTTTCATGTTGAGCCACTAGTGGGTGCTGTTGTTTGTCTTTGTAATAAAACCACTCAGACATGCATCGAGCAAAACGCTATGAAATGCAAAAATGGTGAGGAAACAAACTCACGTATGGACTGACGATGGATTGAGATTATAGGTTGGCAGTAGCAGCGTTTCATCCCCATCCGTTTGCATGCAGACGAAGTTTTCAGTGGCGTCAAGCACCGTTGTCGTGTAAAAACGGACAACCTAAACGCAACTAGATGTTTTCACTTGAAAACGTTGTCATGTAAACGAGGCCTCAGTCTGCACTGATAATCTCTCACGCCTGACCAAGTGACCCTCAAATCTGAAGCTCCGTCAGACAAAAACTAAACAAAAAAACTAATGATTGCTTAAAGACAGGTGATTTTCTTCTTCTTTCTATTTTGTGATTTTACATAGGTGGTCCTGAGGCGGCGAGGCAAGTAGGGCACGGGAGTAACCCAAGAGGAGGAATAATAAATGGAATAAACATGATGAATAGTCACAGTGCGCTTCAGCGCTCACGCAATGGCACACTAATAAAATGCTTCATTTCGTCCACAAAACAGCCACAAAGGAATCGAATCTCTATCTCTCGAATAAAGAAAAACATTCAACATCAATCTGTTCTACAGGCGAAAGGGCGATCACCGCGCGTGCCCCGCGGACACTCGGAGCCGAACCGAGGTGCCCTCGTGCGGAAGTGAGGCGAGCGCGGCGCAACACAATCGCCTGGCTGGAATTGAGTGCACGGGTGGGGAAGACAACCTGTAGCCTGATTAATTGAATCTAGCCGAGGCACCTCTGGCTTTAATGTATTCTCGGACTCCCCTCGGCAGCAGGGGGACACATCCTAATCTGATAATCTGATAATCTGTGTATTTGCTCAGGCTATTGATCACAGGGGCTTAATCCATTTGATTCATCAAACCCCTGAACTGCTACCTGCCTCCCCTCTTGTGTGAGTCTCGTACGTGTGACTATTTTATTTTTTTATTTTTTCCACAGTACGTGTGCAGCTGTTGTATATTTATGAGTGCCTGCATGTGTGGCTGTGTGCACACACTTGGCACGAGAGCACAAAAGCACCCACACAGTCAGAATGATGATGAGTTCTGCTGAGTGTTTTGGCCATCAAATAAACCCCCTGTCCAGGCTGGAGTGTAAGAGGGCTAAACACGCTTTGGGCATGTTCACTCGGCTGTGAAATATCCCTGGCTCCTATTTTTTACAACCTCTGGATGTTTCCCCGGTTCTGCACTACTTAGAGCGAGAGCTGATGTGAATGAATGGCACAAGGCTGTGTGTGGGATTTAAAAAGAAGGAAAGAAAAAAAAAAAAAAAAGGTCCTTGTTAGTCAGTGGCACCGGCTTTTGCGGTGGGTCGTAGATACTAATTCACAGGGTTAATACGTTAAAAAAACACAAAAGAAACTGTACTGGCCTGAGGAAAAGAACACGATCGTATCTTAATGGCAAACTTTAATAAAAGTGATTTTAATGCGTTTTTAACATTAAACTAAACTGAATGTAAAAACTAGCAATCTTTTGTATGGCTACATCCGACTTTGGGTCATGGGGGGGGCTGACGGGGTACGACCTGGACATGCCGACGGTCAATAAGAGGATTTCACACAGAACAACACAAACGCATTTTCAAGGTTTCAACACGCGAATGGATCCATTACCTGCACACAGGGACAACATGCAAACTCCAAACATGAGCCCAAACCACTTCACTACGCAGCAGGAACCCGTTGAAAAAACAAGGAATAAAGTCCAAATGGTGACAACCTCGCTACCTAGTTTAACTCTTTTAAATCTCATTTTAATCTTCCAATCCACTTTGAAACTTAAGTTTAAAAGCTGCAAACATCCCTTCAGCAAATGGCTTTCATTCTGCGTCCGTCAGGATGATGGATAACATGGTCTCGGTGTAGCCGTTGGGAGTTTTCAGTGAAAGCAAGCATGAGGTGCAAAACAATTGACCCCCCCCCCACACTTTCTTTTGAAAGTCGCAAACAAAGGATTGTCATTGTCCGACCAGGAACACACATGATGTGGCGGCGCCATCTCATGTATTTATTTTAAAATACTGTACATGAAGGGGTTAATCTAATAATCGAACTATCAAACTAAGTAAGTTAGTCTTGAGCTAATCTGGTGACCTTGTGCCTGATTCAGTTATCTTATGACAACAGTCTTATTAAGTTCAGTAATGTTAGCATTGTTTTTCCGAGTAAAACAATGAAGGTGGTGAAAGAATACGGCTGAAACGACACTGCTCCATATGAGGATGGTTTTTAATTTGAGGGTAAGCCTTTGTTTTTGGTTGCAAAGCTTATCAGTTTTCATTGAACAACATTGATAGAACCAAAATTATAACAGAGTTTTTATTGTTCGGACTAATAGTGAAGATGAAACAGGTATTGCAATAACATGTTATCTCTTCAGGCTTCATATTTGTATGCCGCATGATAATAACTACTGGGATGAGGACTTAACTATTAAGTAAAAAAAAATATGAACAACGACTAAATTCTAATTGATTTTGACCTTGAATAGTGTGTGGCCATTGTTTGCATGCTTGAAAAAATACATTTTGACAATGCGAATACAGCCAACAGAAAAATGTGATCTAATAAATGGCAAGAAAACTTTTTAAATCAGCTTGAAACACTGCGTTTGATCAATGTAAATGTGTTTAGCAACAGGAATAATCCCTGCAGAAATTCACTTTTATGTATTTGCATGAGGCAAAGTCCAAAGCGTGGTTCAGCTGATTGCAGCGGTTATTTGCCGATGGTCTTAGTAGATACCTGAATCCGTTTCCTTTTTTTTTACCTCGTGTCAGTGTGCACCACCGTCCAATATCCTATCCATTCTCCACTCTCCCTCCCTCGCCGTCTCCTCAGCCCCTCACGTCCATCAGTCAGTCAGGGTCCAGTCAGCTGGCAGGCTCAATCTCACCCGGCGCAGGGATTCCTTAATGGTCTGACCCCC
Organism: Lipophrys pholis; assembly: GCF_963383615.2. Lineage (NCBI taxonomy): Eukaryota > Metazoa > Chordata > Actinopteri > Blenniiformes > Blenniidae > Lipophrys > Lipophrys pholis. Next base: position 3,895,213 of record NC_137633.1, on the reverse strand, counting down.
TGCACCCCCCCGCAACCAGGGGCCTCATTTCATTAATCTAAGCCCACATGGAAACTCATTCCCTGCCTGACAACCTCTCCCCCAGGGCGGTGAGAGAGGTTCTGCGGGACAGTCGGGGAGTGTGTGTGTGTGTGTGTGTGTGTGTGCACGCAGCGTCACGGTGATCAATAGTGCTTGTGACCAAACATCTCAAAAGCACATTAAAATGCCACTCATCCCAGCCCCTCCGTTCCAGGCCCTCTCCAAATAAATCAAGGGCCGGTCCCAGCAGGTTAGCGGCTGCCAAGGCAGGCGGGCTGGCAGGAGAGGAGGATAGGTAAGTGAGAGGAGGTGGGGAGCGAGGGGGGCGTGCGAGAGGCAGATAGACACAGGTCTGCACCCTCTCTCTCTCTCTCTCTCTCTCTCTCTCTCTCTCTCTCTCTCTCTCTCTCTCTCTTTCTCTCTGACCACAGTTTCTACCTTCATCTTAACAATAAAGCGGTCTTAAGGCAGCGTTTCCTGTCTCGCCCGCCGACAGGTATTAATGTGACTACACCTGAATCGCTCGGAGAATCGTGTGGTGGTGGTGGTGGTGGTGGTGGTGGTGGTGGGGTTTGAATTGTGATAATCGCTATGCCACATCAGCTAATGGATAGCAAATAATAAATGCCAGGTTGTGTATTTTTTCATTGTGGTTTTAAAAGGAGTCAAACGCTCTCCGTGGCTCCAGGTCAGGATTGTACAAACAAAGACGCCTTTTAGCCGAGAGCGAACGCGCTTTCAAATCGGGCGAGGTTCAAAGTTCCGCCGGCGCTGTAAAGGAGAAGAAGAAGGAGCTTCAACTTGAGATCCTTTCAAACACGACCGAATATAAAAAGAACTGTTGACGACGGAAAGCTGCGCTACTTAAGTGGTTTGCGCATAAATGTAAGTTCTTTCAATATTACATTGGGGAGACAAAAGCTGAAGAAGTTTGCAGCAGGATTCCTCAACAAAACACAATGTGATTAACTTCACAAATGTTCTAACTAAATCTAGTTACAAACAATACAAAATATCCACAAAACAACTGAGTTGAACTGACATCTCGGATTGAAAGAAGTGAGTCAAATCTTTGGTTTGTGGAATTTATTGCAACATAAGAGTTAAAAGAGCTTTGAAATCTTCAAGTACAAGCTTCAAGCTGAAATACTTTGTCTGCAAAAATAAGCTTGTTTCAGGGCTTTGCGTCTCATGTATTTATTCTTTTGTAAATCTTATTAAATTAAATTCGGCTTGTCCGTCAATTAGCATCCGCGTATAGTATTTGGCTAAATTGTGCCAATGCTACCAGACAATTCAAGGTGAAAACGTAAAACTTTCGTTGTGTTTTGGGAGTCCGTTTACACAAAGATGGAGCTCAGAGTCACTGAAAACACAACTTTTTGGGGAAAACGCTCCAACTCCATCTCCATGGAAACGTGGAAAATTTTAACTTTTTTGGAAACGCTACTACTGCGCATGCGTCAGCACGGACGTAGTAAATAGTTCTTCTGCACATGCTCAAGTAGATAGACAATAACAACAATGGCGTCTTTCAGAGTGGCATGGGTCGCAGTTCATAGTCTCCTGTCACTGTAATAACAATCCAATATGGTCGTCTGTTCATACGAATGTCTGTGTACTCGCCATTGTTTATACCGTATTGCGTCCGTCTGTGCGTGTGTGTGTCTTCATTACAAAATCAAACAACAGCACCCACTAGTGGCCCAACATGAAAATTACACCCTTTTCAACTTTTCTGCCGTTTCTGTGTAAACAGACATTGTTTTGAAAACGTTGTCGTGTAAATGCCAGACTTTTACGAAACGAAAATACAAAAACACTTTTCACTTGAAACGTTGTTGTGGAAACGCAGCCTCAGTTCGTTAATCAATCGCCCACCTTTGGAATGATTGGCCGATGGGTAAATGGGCGGGGCTGAACTCTAACTTCAGTCATAAAAGATTTCAAGAATGCTGAGTAGGTTTTTTTTTTTTCCCCCCACATTTGAGGTTGACAGCAATCCCGGTCAATTTTTAAAGTCCATAGAACCTTAAAAGCCCAAGACATGGCATCCATGACAACAATGTAGGAGTACACAAAGAAACGACGTTTACTGATTTAGGAAAGATAAGGTAAGTAAAACTTCTTCTCTTCTTCTTTCTTTACAGTGTACAGTACACTGCAGCAGATATTCACAGTTCCTGCTTTCTGAGAGCAGCTGAGGAGAATCTCATGTAAATGACTTCTAATCGTGGCGGTGTCGAGAGGCGTTGTGCACAGCCCGAACAGCCCGGCGTCTCGGGCGTCCTCCCGTCCCTGAGCTGTCAGGTTGTTGTGACACCGCTGAAAAAGGTGCGTTCTCCCCGGCGCCTCTCCAACGCCTCCCCACGCCGCCGCGGTGACTAAGCCGCAGGAAGCCTCCACAGCCTGGCCGTCCCACGTTCCCTGGCTCGGGCGCCGTGTGACCTTGGCTTACGAGCGCTCGTCATCGCAGGCGCCGCGTCCCACACTCGCCGCTCTTGGCAAATTAAATTTCCAGAAATAATTAGGTGGCGTTTCAATTAAAAAGAAAAGAGAGAGAGAGAGAGAGAAGAAAATTGGGCAGTGAAAGAAAAAGGTGATGAGAAATTCCTGTGAATATTCTAAGTTTTCTTTGTCCCCTCCCCCCTACAGGCAGAATGGAGAGGCGGCAATCACAGAGGAAAAAAAGGCTTCAGATCACCAAAAAAAAAAAAGGCCACTTCATATTTTATGGAGTGGGCATCTTCGGCATTATAAGATGGAACAAATTCTATTACGGTGTGAACAAGTGGCCCCTTTAATACAGAAAAAAAAAAAAAAGCCTTCCACAAGCAGAGAGGGCCCGTTCCAGGAGAGGCAGAGCGCGAGGGAGGGAGAGGAGAATGCAGAGCTCCTGTTTGGCTAATTTTGGGCGACAGTTGAGCGACTGCTGGAATGCGACAGCGTTCCACGGTGCCTTTATTAGCAGTCATATTAGCGGCTGTTCGCAGCAGGGGCAAAAGCTTTAGCCAGTCATTAGCATCACATGCTATTTGTCTCCCTGACACGGGGATGAGGCTGCCGTTGCCTCCTCTCGCTGCTGCTTTTTACCCCCCCCCCCCCCCCCCCCAACACTCCTCCTCCAACACTCCTCTCAGCCTCGCCGTCTCCTCCTGTCACCCGGCGTTCTCGCCTCACATCCCTCATAACCTCATCTGCCTCCTCTCCCACCCATACGTCCATTTTCCCCCCACATATATCTCGCAGTCTCCCGTGCCAACCCCTCCACATATTTCCACCACTTTTTGCCCCTCGGCTCACTGCAGCCTCTCTCGTTCACCTCCCCCACCCCCACCTCCACCCCCAACCCCCTTTCGCTTCCCACAGACGGTAGACGGAGGGAATGCACCACCTCTGACTGTGCTCCCTATCCAGCAGCAGGATCTATAGACACGTGTGGCAGAGCCCCGTCTCCATGGTGATACCCTCCAGAAATCCATGAGGGATTCGCCATCCTCACAAGGCAGCCAGTGAGGGAAAAAAATCGAGAGGAACGGCAGAAGGGAGAGAAAATGAGGAGGTGGGGAGGCAGAAATTAGAGAGTATAGGAGCCAGACAGATAGAAGGGAGGATGTATGTTTTTTTGGGTGTCTGTGTGTGTGTGTGCATATTTGCATGTGTGTACATACTTCTTTTGTGTGTGCGATAAAAAGAAGAAGAAAAAACAACCACAACCTGGGCGATATACAGTAGTAGACTTGAAAAGTAGTGTGTGTGTGTGTGTGTGTGTGTGTGTGTGTGTGTGTGTGTGTGTGTGTGTGTGTGTGTGTGTGTGTGTGTGTGTGTGTGTGTGTGTGTGTGTGTGTGTGTGTGTGTGTGTGTGTGTGTGTGTGTGAGAGGAAGAGGAGAGAGGATCATTTCAGAGCTGTCAGAGCTTCTCCAGCGAGCAGGGGGAGAACAAAAGGCAGTGTCTTGGTGCAGGAGGCTCGGCTCGCGGCAGACGATGCAATTTTGGGGCGTTTTCTGGCGGCTCAGGCTGCAGCTTGCATATCAGCTGTGGCCCATTCGCACGCTCTCACACACACACACACACACACACACACACACACACACACACACACACACACACACACACACACACACACACACACACACACACACACACACACACACACACACACACACACACACACAGTGTGCGGCAGAATGACTGTCAGACCGTCCTACAACTCATGAAATATTACTTCACCAGCCGCGGTCTTGAAGTAATCCTCACCATCGGGGGAAACTTGCATGATCGTCGCGTGCAAAAGTGAATATTTCTGCACCGCGGTTACATGCACATTAACACAGAAGTCTTAATAATTTGTCCTGTTTGTTTCAGCAAAGCGGCGACATGCCTGGATTCAGCAATTCTTGACGGCACACTAATTAAAGGCAATGGAATGCTAAGAGGCAGAATGGCTTTTCAGCCTGTAAAACACACGTAGCCTGCAGATAATAAACTTTTAGTCAAATGACTTCAACAGCGACTGCCACTATTGCACTCCATTTCTGGATTTTATCAGCCATGCCGACGCGCGTGTCCTTACAGGCGACAGTCATGGACTCTCTTCTCTTTGTACCAGCGAGCCCAGCCTGCCCACGATACGGTACGCCATTCAGCACATCCCATACATATATTCTAACTCCACAAATTTTGTCCCGAGACCTTGGCCGCTCTGTTTTGCTCTTTTTTTTTTTCCACCTGCATGAGGATTGCCAGCTTCAACACATCCCCAGTCACACTTCCACTCTATTTAATATCGTACTGCCGTCTCATACAGGATAAATGCTGCTCAGTGCTAAGCTAACGGAAACACGTCAAAGCTGTGTTGTTTTTTGTTTTGTTTTTTACTTTTTCAGAGAGACGAAAAGTACTTCGTAATTCCCGATTTTAATGCATCTGGTGCTTCTGTTACCTCCCAGTCTGCTTTTTCTTTGCAGAAGTGTGCTCACGTCTCTCACACACTCTGCTACGGTTACTGTACTGGAGATTTCAGTCACTCCAGTCAAACTATCATCCATCCATTTGTCCCGTCCTCTTTCCTCTTTCGAGCCCGAACGTCTTGCTCGTTGCGTCAGCATCTTGCGTTGAATTATGGCTATACGGATTCTATTGTTGCCACGCATACCCTCAACATACAACCATATTTACATGACCAAACCTCAACAAGCTGAAGCTGAAGTTCATGAAAGATCTGACTTGTTTTAGGGTTCTGCTCAGCCTTGTAGCGCCGCATTATGTAAGAACAATATATAAGAATGTAATACATTTTCAACTCATTATGTAACAATTTTGTAATAATCTCCCACATTTTGAAATAAACTTTGCCACATTTTGTAATAACTTGTTACATATTGCAACATTTATTACAAAACGCGGGTTAAATGATTAAACATACTCAGTGGTACTTTACAATCTGTTTTTTTTCTCTCATTATTTAACATAGAACTATGTCTACGGATAAAGTCCAACATTTATATGACATAATGCATCAAATTACTACAGAATTTTTTATTTTTTTTTTATTACATAATGATTTGAAAATGTATTACATTATTATAATGCACCATTATTACATGATGCGGCGCTACAAGCCTTTAAATGTCCGTCACTAAACTCTGACACAACCGGACCCAAACAACTCATCAAGTAACTCTCATGATCATGACGATCGATTGTACGTATTAAGACACACAAGCAGGTCCATCACGGGATATCGCCAAGCATTTCTATGTTAACACTCGACAGATAGACTTTAAGGTTTGAGCTGGGGATCTAGTGGAATATTGATATGTGTGTCAAACAAGCTGCTTTGCATAATGCTAAAGTGGAAGTCGTGAGCAAGGGAGCTCATCGGGCAGCTCGTTCCCGGGCTGTAATGCAGCGATCTGTCATGCCGCAGCTAGAATCACTCTTGGATTAGCCAGGTAAGGAGTCTCTCCACCGAGGTAATGACTTCAATCAATCACAAACCCCCAACTCAGGAGACGCACAGAGAGAGAGGCCGGCTAGTTAGGCGCTAACCCATCAGCCATTTTGGGAGGAAAAAAGGAAATCCTCCTCCCGGCTTGTCCACGTGTCTGTGTGAGCCACGCCGGAGGCCGTCACAATAGCTGTTTATTTGGGTAAGCTGAGAGAGACGAGCCGAACACAAAGAAGAAGGTTAATTAGACTTCAAGCAGAGCTCAGATAAAACCTTTTCCCCTTCATCTTTGTAGCCAGAACTCAATAGTCGCCACTAACTGTATGGGAAACCACCTACATGGCTGAAATCCAGACTCAATTACTTTGATTAATATGGTTATTGACCGTCTAACAATGCCGCATATTGTCAAATCATGATTAACTTGTTTGCCTAACACACTGTCTCAAGAAAATATTGAAGAATGCCCGTCATGATTTGGGAAAAAGAGCAAGGCGACAACATCAAGCTGTCAGATCGATTGTGGGAACAATGTGCGAGCTCAACTGAAAACCCTCAGTTTTCCCAATAATTACACTTTGAATCTTTTTGAATAAATAATTCTGAATGAACAAATGTCAAGTCTCTCAAATAATGCTTCAATTTCTAGATTAGTCCTTTTTCTTTTTTCAGTACAAACAGCATGATTAGCTAGAAGCTGGATGAAGGGTCATTTGATGGGTTATTCTAATAATCCAGTCTCCCTCTAGAACAACTCTAGAACAACTCTTTAAGCTGGATGGATGCATTACTGAGGTGATTCGCAACCGTTTCCTTGAGGGACCCAAACTTTCACCATTGGAAATGTTTAAAAATTGGAGTTTGGTGACCTAAATTAATCAAATGCAGACTCACCTATTTTTAAAAGATAAATCAAAAAAGAAATAAAGATCACACCCCTAAAATCAAGAGCACTTGGTCCCCCCTGAATAAATCTTTAGCGCTTCTCTCTGGGTTCCACCCTCCCCTCCTTCTCTGTCTGCACAGAGCTGATGGAGCACAGGTGGAGCCGGCTGGTGAAGCCAGGGAACCTAAGGAGGCGAGAAACTCATCACGAGCGGGGCATTTGGCAGCTTCTAGGTCATTTGCTGCTAAACACCTGAGGTGTTGTGCACTAGAAACTGCTCCGTTTAAAAATACATAAAAATGTGGTTGTGGTGGTTTAATCTTGACTGTGTTCTTTGTCTTGATTTTTTTTTTGCTGCTATGCGTCTTCTACATTTCTCTGGAGTCTAATTTCACCTTTTTCCTCTGTACTCTCAGCACAAGGGGTTTTCCCACGGTTTCTTTTGGTTAATGGCGGCTTCCAGAGCGGCATGTTCACAGTCCATATTCTCCTGGGATTGGTAGTTTTATAGTTGACAGTGGTCCCGGAATACCAATCCAACTTCATTGTCCGTCCATACGGACGTCCCTTTACTCGCTATTGTTAATGTTTACAGTGTATTGTTCTCTGCGAGCATGTACGTGTGGTTTCATTATGAAAACAACCAACAGCACCCTCTTGTGGCCCTTCATCATTTTCAGTGTTTCTGCCATTTCTGTGTATTCAGTGCATTTCTGGACATCGTTTACAAAACATTTACACGCTGTGTAAACCTTGATGAATGGATGGATGGACGGATGGATATTTTTTTCATACTGACACTTTTGAGCATAAAAGAATTTATGTAATTTGGACATGCAGTATTCTCTACCTCCAAGTTCTCTGTTATTGTAACTGCTGAATTTTCGAACCCTATATTCAGAAAAAAAAAGTTTGAATTTGTCACCTTTTCCTTTCAGGAAATTGACAAGTTTGACGCCTAATCACTCGGCGTGATGCTTAACATCTTAGTCTCAGTCCTTCAAAATAGTCGTGAATGTGGAACGATTGTGGGGAAATTTTGACAAATTACCAATCTTGTAGAATTTGATTCAATTTTAATTATAGCGATTGCCAGGGTGAAGTTTCCAGCAGGCACTGAATATTACCAACACCTTTGTCAAGCTTTCAGAAGTCATTTAAATGACCGTGTGAGCCTGACTGATATCTCATGTTAGTTAATGATGATTGATTATGAACTACCGGAAAAGACACATTTGACTTATTTTCTTGGAACATCGGTAGACCTCAGTCAACTTTATGGAAACCATCAACGAACTGATAAAAGGTGGGCTATGTACTGTAAACACTTCTTCTTGATTCGATTGGATCCGTCCAGTTTAAATTACAATGTGAATGGAGAAAGTGTTGTAAGTTCTGTTTATCACAGTTTCATTCAAACGGGACATTGGATTGCTTGATTGTTGGAGATTTGTGTTTATGGTTACGTTGCGCTTCAGGCACGACGCTTGCGTTGGATGGCGGACACCATGCTGCTCTTGAACATATCATCTCTTCCTGATCTGAACCAGGAGACGAATCAGCTGCAGCTGGATTAGTCGAGCTAACAAATCCATCTTCAGTCGTCGGACCTGGTGGGTTAAAGCTGGATGCGGGACAAATGGCCAAATTCACAAAGCAATATATTATTAAAGGGACGATATTACTGGTGCACATAATCCTGCACATTAGATCTTTTTTTTTTCACCTTTTATGTAAGAATACAATCTGAATTCTTAAAATAAAAAAGACCGTATAGACACAGCTATTGCTCCCCCCCAAAAAAAAAAAAAAAAAAAGCATCATGAAGCTATTTTAGAAGATTTCTAACATTAAAAATGAACCATCTTTTTAAGCATCATTTGGGTGACTCATAGACACACAGCTGCTTTTGGTCTTTTCATGGGATCTGATGAAAATGACAAAATAAAAAAAATGAATTGTGCATACAGGACCAAGTTTTTGTGTCGCATTGTGATACCCGCTCTCGTGTCATGTTTATGAGCCCCATCTCTCCGACAGACGAGGAAGAGGAGGAGGAGGAAGAGGAAGAGGAAGAGGAGGAGGTCTTTTTGACATTGATGTAATTTAGTTGGCAGCTGCTCTGAGAGGAGGGCTGGCCGGAGGTGGGAGGGGAGGGGTGAAGGAGAGGGGGGGGATGTTGCGTAGGGGTTCAGAGGTCAGAGGTCAGGATGCGCCCGGGCCTCGAGCTGGCCCTGAGCAGCTGCCCGCTCCCCCCCCACCCCCCTCTTCATGCCCATGTCCCTCTGGCACGCTCCGCGCTCACTGCACATGATCTGTTATTCCCTTTGATGCCTTTCCTCGGGGAGGCAGTTCTTTAAAAAAAAAAAAAAAAAAAAAAAAAAAAAAGGACAGCGAGGAAAAAAAAAGAGAATAGAAAAATAAAAAAACCCTCATAAACACCACCTGTTTATCTGACGCCGGGTTGTGTCAGAAAGGGAGTTCACAGGCTTGTGGGAGGTAAATAAAGGGGAGAGACTACAAAGGCATGCATGGGGGTTGGAATAAACAATTGACATTGGAAACGGAGTTGCATGTGGATGTCAGTGTAAATTTTGCGTCTGGCGGTATGGAGACGCTTTCAGAGCGTGCTTCTGAAGGCGTCAGAGGTTCACGCGAGGACAGGCTGTGCAGCGGCATAATGGCACTATTACTTTTAATGTGCTAAAAAATGGCAGGCGCTGATGTGGAAAAGACAATACAGCATTGTTACAATTAGGAACGGTTACCAGTTTACTGGTGAAATGCTGTAAAATTTCACAATGTGACTGCTACAATTACACATTTTAATTATCATTAAACGCCTGTTTATTAGCCAAGTTTGAAGAGGTAAACACTACCAAAGATCAACCGAACTCAGCAACGATGTCCAAATGCAACATCAGCCGGTTTTAAATCTGTAAAAATTATGCAAAATACAATCTGAGAGATTTTTTTTTTTTTTTTGCGTTCCATGAGGTTTTTTTGCTAATATATTTAATCCTAATATGAACATTTCACCCCTGCACAGTGCGACCAATAGGCCACACGGCATTTACAGTACTTGTCATTTTCCCCCCACTGCTTGGATTTTGTGGGCTCTTCAAATCTGCTGCTGACACAGCAAAAACAAAGATCCTTTATTCTTTCTTTTTTTTTTTATCTCCATTAGCAGGACTTCTATCTCTGAACTGTAAAGTCGTTCGTCTTTGATGCCATTTCTGTGAGTGAACTCTCCCTGACAAGTGTGGGAGCTCGTGAATCCTCATCTTGAATAATTGGGGCGTTACGCACAAGTGGAGTGCCTCATGTTTACGAGGGCTTAAAGACACGGGCCAACTGTTGCAGTACCGCTGGGAGTCGCGGGGGGGCAGTGCTGAGATTGGAATACAAATGGTGCAAGTGTAACCATATTCACAATTGGCCTTCGATTACCGTTAAAAAACAAAAAAACATTTCCCTAATTCTGACATTTTCAACTTGTTTGTTGAAAAAAATCCAAGAAGCTTTTGAACACATTTAACACATTTCTGCACTAACGCCAATAACGAACACAAGTGTGAGGAGGGGAAAGAAACAGTTATTTTCTAATGCAGCGCTCCTACAATAGTCATTGTAGTCGTACGAGACGAGGAGCGATCTTTGTCCGGCTCCGTGACAATGCTGCAGAGATAACAAACGTATCAGAGCCAAACTGAAATGAACCCCGGGGCTCGGCACGCAGTCGAAAAGTGTACGAGCTAATGACAGAGCTGACAGAACCAACCAACTCTGTTCCTTTCACCCTCAGCCCACACTGCCTTTTTGGCGATATAAAGCTTTCCCATTAAATATGGAAATTTCTGTTTCGGTGACAGATACTTCACAGAGGGGGGTTGATGGCATAGACGGTGTTTTTTTGGAAGGGGAAGTGGCAGATTTTGATTAATGCGACCTTATCTGGTTCTGCACATGGAGGCAAGAGGGGTTCCTGAGCTTGGCGGGGGTGGATGGCTGTACGTTCCCCTCTTCTTCTCCTTCTTCTTTCTATCTGCTCCACGTCGTCGCTCCGTTCTGTCCCCTCACTTGCAGCTCTAATGCTTTATCTTTCCTTTAATGTCTTGTACTCGGACCGTTCCTTTTGCTTCACATGGCCCTCTCATAATTCCGTCTGATTTGTTCGCTCGCCCTCTGCCCCCTCTTCACCTTTTCAGTCTCTTCATCCCCCGCTTGCTCCCCTGTCCCGTTTCGCATTTGCCTGTTTCCGCCAAAGCTGCTGGTCTCGTCTCGGCTACATTCTATCTACAATTTCCATATCCTTCACTTATACCTCCCCCTCCTCTCCTGCCAGGCGAAGAGTCGAGGTGCAGCAGTGCCTCTTCCTCCTGTCGCTCCATCACCACCTGGCCCAGTTCCAATGCTTTTAGTGAGAGCTATCTGTCAAGCTATGAATAATACAGGCCCAAGGCTGGCGCTAGCTTGCTAGCTAGCTATGTGGAATCCAAATGAGGTCTACAGCAGGAAGAGAGCACTTGACTTTTAGCTCGCTGCCACGCTCTCCCTACCAAGACAGGCAATTACTCAGCCCACAGCCCCAGCTGCATTCATGGCAATCATAAACGTGACCCCCCCCCCCCCCCCGCGCGCGCGCGCGCGCGTTGCCGCCACTGCCGCCGCCCTGTTCACGTCTGCACACCCACACGAATACACACTTTGCATGTATAAGCAGTAAAACACGCTCCGTCTCCTGATCCCAACAGCACCAAAATCGTCTGCGCAGAGACACAAAGTCCATACGGCTTTGTTGCCACGCGTGACAGAAAATCCATAGTACTATCTTCTCTGGCGGGGAAAAGAAAAAGAAAAAAAACTAACAAAACAAAAAAAACCAGTGAACATTCAGAAAATTTTCCACAAAGTACAGGGTAACAAATGAAAAGCTCAAAACAGTTTTGACAGTGTTTTCATGGAGGATAATGATGAAATCATAGCATCGATTGTTGGTGGAATACTCAAAGCCATCTACAGGAGAAATGGCACGTCGCTAAAGAAACAAATCAGCAGACAGAAGAAGTTGCACTTGTTTTGTTTTTTGTTTTTTTGGGGGGGGGGGGGGTTCTCCCAGAGACACAAAGCACAGATTTCAGTTTAAATGTTTGATGATGCAAACTTGAAGCCAAATGACTTTCTACTTGAAAAAACTCGCCCAGAAAACCTTTATTTAAATGAACGTATTGGCCTGAGAAGGAGATGTGTGAGTAAATATGAGTTCTACTGACATGAATTGACAACTTTCAATGTTAAAACCGAACTTTCCTGACGATGCCTTTAATCTGGAAAATGCATCAGGTTTACGATAAAAGCTGATCCACTACTTGAATCAATGTAATTCAAGCTAACTTGAACCCAAAAACCTACACCAATTCATTAAATTATTATAAAAAAAAATTTTTAATTGGACTCAATAAATAAACTAAATTCAAAATATTTGAATGAAGGAACAACACAGGAACAAAAAACATATTTATTTTTCAAAGTGAACCTACCTACCATTGGAAAGAAAGCAAGGTGATTAATAAGTGGGATTTTTTCTTATTAAAGCGTGCAGTTTTTAAATATTTGAGAGGAATAATATTACTCCAAAAATTACCTTTGTCTTATATTTATGACTGTTCCCGATGTTAATATGTGACGATATCTTTAATGTTTAACTGCCAAATCACTGCATTGTGTTGTTATCGACTCCTGAACCTTCAGGATATGCTGAATGAATGTACCAGCACTGGCAGAGATCCACTAACATCTGTGGTTTCTGCCTCATTACAGCAAAGCCAACACTTTTATCTTTGCTGTGTTTATCAGGAAAATGTTGTTTTTAGATTTTGTATAGTAGGGTACTGTATACACCCCCATAAATTAAATTGTGTCACAATGCAGAATACACGTTCTTCTTTATGGAGACGTATAAACATTTAGATAAACATTCTTCAATATATATACGTTTTTCAAACTCCAATTTTACAAAAAAGGTCAACTCAAAAATTAGGTAACGGATTTTCATCTTCAACTTTGCTTGTGATCGCAAAAGAAAACTGTCAAAACTTTCGGTCAGTGTAATTCTACCACAAATTGGTGGAAACTCAAGAGACGTGCATTTGTAATAAACGTTAAAAACAAACGAGGAAGTAAAATAAATGGTAATATTTGTATGCAAATCGATGCCGCATCTGTGTGACTTCAATCATTTCAAAGATTTTATCAACAAAATTGGCAAATGCGTCCATTTCCTGTTCAAATAGCAGCAGCGTGGGGCTCCTCCAAGCCGAGTCTCCGCTCAGACCGCACAATAAACATGGAGTCTTTAGTGAAAAACAGTGAGAAAGCAAAAGACACTTTCACATACTGACTTTCTGCAGAAAAAGTGATGTATTTAACATATGTTGATGAGATAGCATTGTTGATTTTTCAATGAACTGCAATAAAAGAAAACAAAAAAACATGGAGTGTGATACTGCACACTTTCACGTCAACTTGGGACAGACCCCGTTTCCATGGAGATGGATAATTTTTGAAAAGATGCATTTTCAGCTTTCCTGACGGTGTAATTGAGTTATCATTTATAAAGTCAATTATCAGAAGATGGATATTTTTTTGTATAAAATCATAAATTTCCAGTCGTCTTGTGTCAGCAAATCAAAAATGGAATTTTTTTTCCAATAAGACAGAATGTGTCTCATAAAAATCCAAATTGATACAGGACCTCACTTATATGTTTGCACAGAATTTCGTTGGGATATGTAACCCTTCCAAAAATTGTGTGGAAACGGGGACCTAAATGATCAGCTTCAGATGTTTAAATCCGACTCACATAGACCTTCAACAAACTCTGCACATGTTTTAGAATATTGGTATTTACTCATTTACTAGAAAACACCGCCAACTGTTTTTTTTTTTGGGTTGGCCAGGACTGTGAAGGAACTCTCCCCGTCAATCTGGGTGTCTATATTTAAGACATTACCGAGCCACAAAGGCCTATTAATCAACCGCTGAGTTACTTCATCATGCCTTATCTGTTGATTAGCAGGAGACACCACGTCCACCTTTATCGCACTTGTTCCGCAGTTATGGCAGCTGAGGGCTATCACATGCATCAGGTATATGACACATGTATGGTCGTATAATTAGCTTTGCACCGAGGCATCCTTAAGGTGACGGTGTTAACCCATCCATCATTGCTTCTAATCATTCGTCGGTGGAGTGTGGGATGTAATTACAGTGTGCTAGGCAACGACAGGCTTCACAGGTAAAAATAGTCGTGCAGAATGAGAGACTCCTGCATGTGTTTCGCATGTGGGGTGTGTGCGAAAGGTGTGTGTGTTTGTGTGTGTGTGTGTGTGTGTGTGTGTGTGTGTGTGTGTGTGTGTGTGTGTGTGTGTGTGTGTGGGTGGGTGGGAAGATGTGTGTGTCTGTGCGAGTGCGGCTGTGGGTGTATGCATGCCTGCAAGTACTGAGGTAATGAGATCTAGTTAGCGATGCTCCAGAGTGTCTTATTAACAAATAATAACAGCACTCCTTTGTTTTTTACCTCTCCTCCCATCTATTATTCACACCTCACAGATTCACTCATGATTCATTTATAGGAGCATCTTGTGCAACCTAGAAACTAAATGTCACCCAAAAACATCACTGTCAGACATTGCTGTGCGTGTTTGTGTCCATGAGCATGCCTCCGTGCGTGAAATCTATCGAAGCGGGCATTTTTTTGTCGTTCACTCTCAAATACGAAGGTCCGTCCGCCCATAAATATGTCCCGCCTCAGATAACCAGTGTTGACAACAACAGCCCAACACTGCTGTAACAAGATTGTGAAAACGGGGACTTCTGCAGTCCGGCGCCACTTGTATAAGCGCGCACAAGTGCAAATGATAGAGTGCCATTGAAATAGATGAGTCGGATCTTGCAGGATCAGTAACGAGGGCTGTAGTGAGGCCATTCTGCCATTCAACCCCCCTGTTGTGAAATCAGCATGACGCCCTGTGTACTTTAGCTGGATTCTCTTTCCGCTGAAATTGCCAGGTTGGAGAGAGGCACTCAGCTGGGAATGCTGCTCTACATGTGAAGTAGGTTGTGTGTGTATGAGGGCTCAGGAGGTGTGTGTGTGTGTGTGTGTGTGTGTGTGTGTGTGTGTGTGTGTGTGTGTGTGTGTGTGTGTGTGTGGGGCTTGTATGTCTGCATTTGTGTCAGCGCACATTACGAGAGCCCGGGGAGGTGTGAATGTACTGTACGTGTGAATGCGATGTGTGTCGGTGCGCTGCCCTTTGTCTCCACCCCCCCTCCTCTTCCTCCAGGTGAAGAGCCTGTTCTGAAGCCTCTGCTCCATTCGAGGGCCCTTGAAGCCGGGCTTGGTAGCACTTTGCCCAGATGGAGGTACACCTACAGCACACCGTCTTTCTTCGAGGCTAACGCTTAATGGGCGATCAGGCAGAAGACACAAGTGGTTTGGCACGAGCCGCCTGCAACGCCCTGAAATGCAGAGAACATATATAGATTCACAATAACAATAGTATATACCGGCTCCCTCTTTTCACTTGTAAAATATAACTTGGCTCGAGAAGCAACTGCAAAAGAATTTGCCAGGCTGGTGACAAAAATCACAGGATGAATATTCAAACTATAATGACGTCCAATATAAAGAAGAGGTTTGGTAATTTAGAACTTAAGTATTATCGACCAATCTAATAAAGAGAATACCAACACGGATACACGGATAACCAGCACATTGGAGGACCATGCAAGAAGAAAGACAATTTATGCTCATCCTTGTACTCAAGGTTTGATGTCAATGCTACATCCAGTGATAAATGCAGCTTCCAAGGTCTGTGTACTTGTGTACCAACCACGAGGCTGTTCATCAAATTATCAAGAAATACAAATATTCACAGAAGCAACACAAAGCAGGAAAGCATTACGACCTACGACCTGCCGGTCACCAAATCGATGCTCCGGTCAATTGAAAACAGAATCTATAATAAAGAGGATTAGATATCGCAATTTCCGGACGACAGGTTTTCACACGCTTTGAAAACTCTGGCTTAAACAGTGACGCGGCTATTTTGTGTATTTTTACAGGTTGACGAGCTTCTTGCTGCCGATCCATGGGTGATGCGTTCAGGTGCATCACGTAACTCCGACCGTTCTTTCTTTCCTTTTTAAATTCGGTTGGTGCGGCTTATATTCAGGTGCGCTCAAAATCCAGAAATTGCGGTAATCATTATTTCACCCAAAACATATTGATTTGAAGTTACAGGTTTTGGGCTGCAAAATGCTCCAACTTCATCAATCGATGAGCGATTTGGGTAAGAGAAGGTATATCTATAAGTCCTGAGACATTTAGTAACTATTAAACAAATGGTATGTTTTCCTTAGTTATTGCATAATCAACCAACCAATGGAGGACCATCGTAAGTCAGGAAACATTCACCAACTGATGGGATACTTGATAAATCACAAGACATTAAGACCAACAAACGGAAAACTTTCCTCAGCCATGAGACATTCAATCAACCATTTCCATACTCTAATAATTCATGAGACTCTCAAACGACCTCCTGCATAAAATCCTCACTTTAATCAGTTGTGACATTAGCAGGATCAGTGATATAACTTCTACTGGTCAGCCTAGAAACCTAGAAGCTTATTAGTCTGCGTTATGATGTAATAGGGTGAGTGCATCATTCAGTCGTGTGACATATTACGGATCAATGACACGGAGTAACTCGAATCCCAATTAGTGTCCGTACATTTCTGTAACATTTGTGGTTGTGGGGTGACGATGTAACAACCTGCAACACAAGCTCGGTACGTTGCTAAAATTAGCTGAGCACGATGGGAACAAAGAAAGCTCTACAGGTATCTGTTTGGGAAAACGTGCAAGAAGCCAACTTTTAACTTGTGTTTTGCTCTTTTCATGCGCGTGTTGACAGCAGTGGAACTACGGTATACTTCCCGACCGACGCCTCGGGACTAAATACGGATTGATAAAGGGAGCAGTTTCTGTGGAGTGACCACAGCCGATGCTGTCCATTTGCTTCAGATCTGCCACTCTTCTCATCCACATCCTGCTGTTGTTACGCTCTTTCACCGTAGATACCCTAAGACTCATTGTACCACTCTGCTGCTTGCTCGCTGCTCTCATATCAGTCTGAGTGCTTTGAGAGCATGGCATAGTAGAGGGAGCGGAGAGGACTCACACTGTGTGTGTGTGTGTGTGTGTGTGTGTGTGTGTGTGTGTGTGTGTGTGTGTGTGTGTGTGTGTGTGTGTGTGTGTGTGTGTGTGTGTGTGTGTGTGTGTGTGTGTGTGTGTGTGTGTGTGTGAGGGAGTAAATAGCATCCCA
Source organism: Lipophrys pholis (assembly GCF_963383615.2). Taxonomy (NCBI): domain Eukaryota; kingdom Metazoa; phylum Chordata; class Actinopteri; order Blenniiformes; family Blenniidae; genus Lipophrys; species Lipophrys pholis. The sequence goes on along the minus strand of NC_137633.1, from coordinate 3,877,964 downwards.
ACTGCAGAGATGGCATTTAAGTGTCTCTCCCTTTGCACTCCAATAGTACTGCAGACCCATTACCTCAGTGCTCGCCTTTGTGTGTCTACCAGCATGTGTGTGTGTGTGTGTGTGTGTGTGTGTGTGTGTGTGTGTGTGTGTGTGCTTGCTTGTGTAGGGGCTACAAATGTATTTCCGAGCTATTCCCCCAATCATCTCCATGCTCCCACGCGGCTCACCCCTCTACCTTTCCGTTCTGATCTTTTTCTCATTCATCATGCTTTCCTTCCTGTCCTCTTGCCAGAGGTCTCTGCTAAGGTGTAATTTAGCTCCTGCTGTTCTCTAATTTCTGCCTTAGTCAGTAGGGGCGTGGCTGGCCCCCCTGACACCATGGATACAATCTGTCAATCATCTCGCACAGCCAGGAAATTGCGTTCAAAGTGAGAGTAATTATTAAGTCTGCCCTGTGTGGGTTGAATTGAACACCCTCTCAGTTCGGCACAGAGAGAAATGTGGCGAGGTTGGATTTGTGGGGCTTTGGAAGTTGGTAAAGCACAAGTAGGAGGGCTCTCCTCATCTCACCTTTTGTCTCATCTAATCTCTTTGGCTTCCTTTTGCTTTAGTCCTTTTTCTTCAATCATCATTATCAAACCGTGCCGTGTCAGACCAGCCGAGCCCAGTTCTGTTCCGTCCTATCGACATTGGACATACGGAATGAAAGGAGAGAAAAAATCTTTATACTCTATATTTTAGGTGTCGTTATGATAATGTAACTTAATGGCACATGTGCAAGGAGCTACAGAAGGAGAAATCAGTGGAGGTAAAAGCAGGAGACTGTTCAGCGAGACATCTGTTTGAATTACTATTTGTCAAAGTCCTTGAAAGGCTAAAATCAACACTGGTGAAGAAGGATGTGGTAACAGTTCCTCTCGCCTTCACTATCCTGGCTGACTTACTGAAAACTACTTTAGAAAACACTCGAGCCCCTGGTTACCTTTCTGTACTGCTGCAAAACAATTTTTTTGATTTATTTTCCAAGTTTCCTTCTCTCGTTCCCGGAACCACATACCTCTGTTTGCCGGCACGCTGCTGAATAAATGTTTGAATTACGTGGATTGTGTCATTTCCACGCAGACAAACACACATCACAAAGTTTAAATAGCATCAAGGACGTCAAATCCCAGGATGCCTTGTACCGACGTTTGCTCGTAAATTCGCCTGCCATTTTTGATTAACATCAGCTGCAATGCATGAGCTTAGCCATCGTAGTCAATCACCTGAGTAAAGAATGACAAATCCACAATGCACAGGCATTGATCACGAGCACATATGTTTGAAGATCCAAAATACACTGAGTGCACATTATAGTATGGACGCTTAAAGGTATCTGAGGACGCAGTTTCCCTTTAATTTTCCCCGCCAAGTTAATGTTGCCAGACGTACATGTGCAGTTATCATGTGTTTGGTGGGAAATTGTTGGAAGCAGTTTGTAAAGTTTTTTTTTTTTTTTTTTTTTTAAACCAAAACTGTAGACATTGTTCACGTTAAGCACTAATTCCCTAAAAGAGCATGCACTCTTTTAGGGTGTGCTTCTCCTTTGACCTCCTCATGAGGCGCCTCTCCCATCCGCTTTGTATGTGACATTTTTTCACAGTTTTTTGTGAGTTTTTCTCGGAAACGGTAAGCCGCATGTTTTCATGTGCTTTCTTGTGTCCGTGTTCCCAGCGGTGCGGGACTAGTTACGCGTCAATAAAAAGGCAGAGAAACGATAATAAAATTAAACGGCCGCCTAGGATAGCAATCTTTGCACCTTGCCACTAAGTCGGGCACAAGAATAATCTCACTAGTGTGACGGTGGGAGTCGTCTGTTAGCTGTTGTAATGATGACCGGAACAAAAATTTAAAAAAATGTTGCAACGCAAATATTCATTCATTTTCTTCCGCTTATCCGTTTCCGGGTCGCGGGGGTGACAGTCTGAGCACTGTCACCCAGATCACAATGCACCATTTAAGAACCTTCCTGCAGGTGGTGAGCCCACGGGAAGGTGGCACCCGGCGTGGGACACGAACCCACTACCCTGAGATTGTGAGTCTCATGCTCTACCAACTGAGCTAGCCGGGGGACCAACTGAGCTAGCCGGGGGGCGCAATTAACGCAATTAACGCAAATAATTTGCACAAATGGCCCAATAGTAAACAGGTCACTACTGCGGGTCCCTGACCAACACCCTCGACCCCATCAGCTCCCCGGAGTGTCTTAAAGTTCAGAAATCCTAGGATTTTTTCCAAGTGGATTAATAAACAATACTTTCTTTTTTCTTTTACTGTCCTAAAGCTTCATTTGGGAGAGCCAATGAATGAATATCGTGTTTTCCCATCATGTCCAATGGAAACTCCATGAATGAGCTCTAAACAAACACCACAGTTCAGAAAAAAAGAGCAGAAACTTGGACCATATTTCACATTTGATCACATCCTGAATTACCTGGATTTCAACCATGAAACTGGAATTAATGCCTCAATGCTTTTGACGCTCTGCCAACATTACTCATGTTAATCCAACTTCCCCAGTACGAACTGATGCGCTTTCAATGTCCAGAGCCTTGGCATTCAACGCTACACATTTCTGACACAAGGCATGTTGACCGTCAACGGCAGCCTATACATGTGAGGCATACCGCAACCACATCACAGGTATTATAGCGACTCTCGGGTTTGGTGTTGGAAGGACGGGAAATGAGAACATCACCAACGTTGACATTGCTCAAGCATTGCTTTGACATGTCGAGATATCCAAAGCTTGACGGGCTTGTCATGCTTTGTTACAGAAGCTCAGGCAATTATAGGACAATATGTGCTCAATTGTGCAACCAGATCATGTCGCGGCACTACAATTTCATTGGGAAAAGGTACAAATGCTGGTAATGCAAGACCACAGATGTGAAAATTGTCGGGATCACATGAAGTGCAGACACGCACAATAGATATCTGTAAACCTACCCTAACCCCCATATGTGGGTGTCTACAGGGTCTTACGGCATTTACCAGGCCTGGGAGGATATTCAAACATTCAAAGCCTGATTGCGAAGCGCTGAGAGGTGGAGGATATATGGATGGCGCACAGACGTCGAAAGGCGTGAGGAAGAAAAAGGATGGAGGAAGAAGGGGGGTGGTGGCGGTGAAGGCTAATTAACATATTAATGACCCCACCTTCCTACAGCTTCTGTCGGATAGTCCAAACACTTTGATAAGTATGCAAATGAGAGCCGCGCCATCTGAAGAGGGAATTAGCTCTGCCAGAGACAGCAGAAAGAGAGAGAGAGGGAGGGAGAGGGAGATGGGGGAAGAGAAAGGAGAGAGGGAAGGAACAGAGTGTTAGGAGGGAAAGGGGAAGCAAAAAAAAAAAAAAGGAGACAGGAAGAAGCAGCAAGGAGGAATGTCAAGAAGAAGAAAGAGGAGGAAGGAAGGAAAGAAGAGACCAAAGGCAGAAAGACTAAACAGAACGGAGTCTCAGGCGTGCTGATGAACTGATATCTTCATGTTTGTTTTAGTTGTCTTTAATTACCCGACGCACTCTGCGGGCAAGCGCGTGTAGAATTAGATGGAGCCTGTGATGGAGAATTTTAAATGAAAGGACTTAAATTCTGGTGCTCGCCGGCTCTTAGATCGATTCGACAGTGCCCGTCACAACCCCTGCAGCGATGTGCAGAGCGGCTTGCGGGGGCTCGAGCCTGGTGGGCAACGCAGGCGCGGCAGTGAAGGCTGAGGTGGACAGCTCGGAGTAATGACCCCGAGCAGACAAGGGCAAGTAATTATAACACAGACTGATCTCACTCGTTCCATCACCGAAGAGAATGGCGCGTAATAAGGATGAGGGAGAGCACCGTGGGCGAGCGAGTGTTCACATGTGGGTGAGACGGAGGCAACGAGAGGCGGGAGGATGTGATTGGTTGCGCGTCGGGCGAACGAGCAGGCCGGGGATTTACGGGCAAGCTCGTCACGTTCCACTATAATATTGAATCATTTCATTACCTCGATCTGCTCGGCCATGTTTCAGCTCTGAGGCCGACAATTAAAGCCGACACACCTCCCTCATTAGGCCACTTGGTAGCTACATTTACAAGAGCGCTGATATCCTGGTGAAAATCTGTTTATAAAACCCAGATATAATAGACATTTACGTAGTGTTTTGAAAAAAAAAAAAAAAATCAATTTTGAAAAACAATCAAAAGAGGAAACCACACTTTGTAAACTTATAGTGTGAGGGAATGTACACAGACGTAGATCCAACATCTGTACATTCAATACTTTCTTTTTATGTCGACCACAACATTTTTTGTGAAAGACCAGAAAAATGATTTGTAATCTTGATTTCTTCATGCTTCACTATCCCTTTGTTATTCAGTGCTGAACTTCCTATAATCAAATGTCACATTTCTTCCTCTTAAATATAAAATTCAAACAGTTTTCCCAATTTTCAAAGTGCAAAACCTAGACACAACAAGTAATGAAAACCTGTTTATTTTCCTTTTAAATGATTCCACATTTGCATTGGTTATGCATTTGTGGGATGAGAAGCGGTATAGGTATATGGGTCGTCCGTTCAAAAAGGATTTTCATATCTTCCCCGCCAAATGTAAAAACGGCTCGTCTTTTCTTTCCTTTTCATTGCCACACACAGTCCCAACAGTCTGGCACCCCCACCTAATGGTGGTCAACAGTCTGCTCAAGCTCCGCTGTGGGATGGAATCCCATTCCAACTGGCATTTGTCTCAAGTCAGCCAACATGGCTGTGTTGGTCACTCTGGCATGGACAGCATGCCCGAGCTCACCCCCCCCCTCCAAGTGTCCAATGGGGGTGAGAGGTCAGGACTGTTGGAAGGGCTCTCCACCACATACAGTAATTCTGGAGATGGTCTCTGTGGGTCCCAGGAAAAGTTATTCAGCTACACCTCGCTGTATTGATTGATTTTTACAGTAAGACAAGACACCCCTCCACAACATCAAGCTACCTTCACCAAAAAGATGGGACTCCCAAGCCAGACCATTCCGCACACGTCGACTCCACCAGCCAAGTGAAGAATCTGGACTTATCGCTGAACACCACGCAGGAAATCAGCTGTCTGACTGGATTTGACAAATTTTGTCTTGGTCGAAACCCACAGCTCTTCTGCTCATCTCGTAAATTCATGTTCCTTGTAAAAGTGACACAACTCAGGCTTAACCGATGGCGTAACAAATATTTCTAAGTGGTCGTGAATGCCACAGTGCCATGCCATATGTGTAAATGTCTCCGAGAACTACATGCACGGATTGAAACCATAATTTAGATGTTTTGAAATGAGAGATACACAAACAAACCAAAGAAAAAGACTTGAGCCAGACCAACTGTTTTCCTCTTATGATTGATGATCTGTTGGCATGAAATGCAGTCATGTTTTAGTTTGGATCAAAACAACTTATAATTGCTATTTGTATCTACATGATGTATATATAAGAACTGTCCGGATGCTGGGATTTGTCACTTTTGCATGTTTGCGCAGATGTTCCAATTAGAGGTGTCAGCAGGCGTGAAAATCAGAACTGGTCACACGTAGAGCAGAAAGCCAGAAAAAGGTCACATGTGTAGGTTGTAGAAATCCTTCATGTGTACTTCTGTGGCCTCATCAATATTCTGAGTCAAAAAAAAGCAAGATTAGGTTTAAATGCCTGGAGAACAGTATTCAGTTCTAACAGAACATCCAAATTAATTTTCCCATACGACCAAGGTTACAGTATCAGGTTATTTTACCAGTCATAATCCAACCAAGTTGTAGAGGCCAAACCGAAGCTTTAAACCCCTGAGATGCTCCACCAGGATCTTAATTGATGTGCTGCCTGCTGGAACGTCAGATGAATACAGTCATTATCTCCAATTAAACATCTTTCTTTTTTATTCATATCCAAAACTTGCAGTATCTATTCAACTCACACTTATCTTTTCCAAACATCCATCCATCAAAAACACCAACACCGTGACACCAACACACCATGTGCCATAGATAAACGAATGTCCATTCTGCTCCTACACAAGTATTGCCAAAGTACTTTCATTGGCCGAATCTAACCAAAGTGTTGGAGGAGCTGTGGGCTGCCACAGTGCAGGGACTTGGCTCAGGGACCAATAGTGGGGAACCCCAAAGGGATTCAAACCTGTGAACCTCGGGGCCTGCTTCTCTAACATCTCGGCCAGCACGGCCCCAGAAAGTTGAGAGTTGGGTCCAAGTCTGTGTGGCAGGGTCGGAGTGTACATTACAAAAGAACCGAGAGTTTGAAAGCAACGGACCAGCCACCTGGTATACTGAAAAGAACATGTTCTTAAACTAACACAACCAGCTTTCATTGGAAAATTCTAATTTTTTGCATTTAATGAAACACACAATCAAAACGTTATACTATCGATACCAATTCCACAATCTTATACCAGTATTGGATCGTACTCATAAAGGATCCTGATACAACCCGGCGAGTATTATGTCACTTAATCCGTCAGGAACGTCAGCAGCAGGTAGGCAAGACAGGACAAGCGATGTTAGTGGTTTGGGGATTCTTAAATATCGATGAGAATGACGAAATGCACGGCAAACGCGCTGCAGAGTTTGGATCAGAACTGTAAACGTGGGTTTCACCACAATGTATAAAAGTTATTGCACTTCACCGAACCAACAATTTAATCGACAATTGATTTTCCAGTATAAGCAAATCATTTTGTTGCCTAAAACTAAACTAACCAAGAGGCCTGAAACTAAATAAATATTTTTCAAATACTAAAGCTAAGTAAAGTTTTTTATGATAACCTTTCTGACAAAAGTCGTACATTTCTGATGTGTGTAGTTTAGGTTTCGTCATTAAAGAGCTGATGCAGCCATTTCTGTTGTGTGGCGGTCACAACACGCCCCGATCAGAATGAATACAATCAGAAAATGAGAGCAAAGTCCTCAGTAACAGCAGCAGAGGACAACTCTGTGTCTCCTTTACGAAGGCAGAACTCGGAGAAATGAGAGGCTTTCCAACTTATCCCCCATACTTAACTGTTCTCAACACTTCAGCTCTAAAGCACACAGTCCCCGACAATCAAATCTATGCGTTCAAGGTGAAATTTTGCAAATCTGTATTGGATTTCCTTGAATTTTATTTTATTTTTTCTTGATTTATGCAAAAATGGAGTGAAGTGTTTACCTCAGCCAGGTAGCCCAAGGCGCCCAGACCTACACACCTTGAAAATCTTTCCATGGTTACAGTTAATGTACATTTTGTACGTCACATTCATTTCTTAGGTCACACCAAGACGCAGAGATCCATCAACTTGTGTGATGGATTCAGGGCTATTTTTGGATGTGGTACTGTCAGAACGACACTTCCCCAATAACACTAAAATATCTGCTCGAATCTTGGCCTTTGTTTGAAATCTGGGGAATTCGTCAGTGTGCATTAACACCATAATTAGCAAAAGCCTGCGCTGTCCTAGTTATGTAAGAGGGCTCTTTTTGTCTTTTGAAATTGGATTACCGCAGGAAGAACCATTTATTCCCAGAAACGGGGGGTGGGTGGGGGGGAGGGTATATTTGAGGGGCATTTTTCATCCTGGCGTCTCCACCATCCAGTCACCGGCACAAAGCTCTCCTTCCCCACTGAGCTCATGCGCAGTGCTTATACACCCCAATAAACATGATTAGCATGGCAGACTGTAAATATGCAAATGACACAGGAGATGTGGAGGGAATGTTTATGCTGTGAGCTCTCAGTCTCGCGTTCCCTCCCTCCCTCCCTCCCTCCCTCCCTCCCTCCCTCCCTCCCTCCTCCACTCCACCCATAGAACGAAAACCATGATGGGGTTTTATTGAGACGGGGGTCTCTCTTAAAGCTACCTTCACTTTTTTTTTTCTTTCATAAAGGAAATTCATCCATGTAATTGGAGCTTTCGGAGGGATGTCTTCACCGGTGATGTCTTTGCTGCTTTTTTTCCATTACGCACAGACGAAGGCAGCTGCAGTGACACACGGCCACATGCTGAACGCGTCGCCTCTAAATGGCTCCACGACGCATTAAAAACAAACCCGTACCGATACCTGGATTTTTGCTTGAAGGGACAATCTGTAGTGTTTTTTGTTGATTTCAAATAGATCGGTGTAGCGAAAGTAGACATCTGATCTGAGAGACGACGCTCATATGTTTGTATTGAGGCACAAGATCCAATTAATGCATCCGCTCGCTGAAACACCAGAATTGTCCCATTCTCATCAATCTGTTGTCTATACGCGCTTTATCCAACTGTGTGGGAGGCTGTAGCCAAATGGGCGGTCCATCACTGGAGCCAGACAGCGAGACAACACTCACACACATTAACACCTATTCAGAGACTCCAATTAACCTACAGTCTTTGTGGTGTGAGAGGAAACTGGAATACACAGGAAAACACCCCCATACACATGTGAGAAGAACATGCAAACTCCTGGAAGCAAATGGTAAAAGCCATTGAGTCGTGCCACCATGCGTAATTCATTTACCTCACTTCACTTCAAATGTGGACTTTATTCTTTTTTTAATTAAATGGCAGCATTGCGTTCTTCTTTCAGATGAATTTATGATCTTCAACGCCACATTGTGCTTAATAGATCCTCAATAATCACCTGATTGAGGTGTATTAATCAGAGTTTTGAGGCTTATTGAACTTCAAATTTGTCAAATTAGATTTTCTCATTGCTTATTATCCCACACGTTTCAGAATGTTCGTTTTTTCTTCTTCTTCTTTTTCTGTAGATATGCAGCAGTAGCAGTAGAAGCAGGCTTGTAGTCTACTTCCTAAATGAATAATACGTGTTGCAGAGTTGAAAAAAGACGAGTTTGGTGAAGCATATTAATGAGCATCATCTGATTTACATCAGATCACCCTGAGAGCCAAACAGCTTAGCGAAGTAATAAAGTAAAAATTCAGGCTAGAAAATTGTCAATATCACAAAATAAACTGGAATTTGACCCAATTAACATAACTTTTCATTCATTTCCATTGCAATTTGCTTGTTGATGCCCAAAATCTGGAAACATTCTGCATCGTTTACATTCTGCTAGGAGCTTATTCACTGATTATGTTTTTCAATGGTTTATAAGTAGACTAGACTTTCCCATCTTACACTGAAACCAACAGAAAACGAGGTCAAGGGAACTAAATCATTTAACTATATTGAGGAAATAATTTGGGCACACTTATTCCGGACATATAGAAATATCAATAGTATCATAGTAAAAAAAATAAACAAATCAGTCTGAAGTGGTTAATATTTGAAAAACCAGCACTTTTGGCTGTAACTTGTCATTTAGCTATATTAGGTGTGTTTAGGTGTTTGTGGACATTGTGGTTGTTCCAACGATCTGATAGTGTGTGAATGTGACGATCCACTTAAAATAGTGCAGGAGCTACTGTTGCCCAACACATATATGTTCACATTCATTTCAAAAGTATATTTAGTACATAAATTACGGCTGTTTGTGAAAAAGTTTGCTACACAGTGTTTAAGACTCGCTCAGTGAGGATATCCTGCGTTGATACGGGAGGCTTTTGTGGTTAACTTGTGTTATTTCCTGTAGGGGTGAATATGAGAGTGTGTGTTTTCCCCTGTGAATAGACTGGTGATCTGTTCAGGGTGTACACTGCATTTATCCACAGCTGGGATCGGCTGCTGCCGCCTGTGAGCCAAAGACGAACAAATCTATATCGGAAATGGATATTTGGAATTGAAAATGTCCCCGACATGAGCAGGTTTCGGATCCGCCTGCAGCCACTGACCAATCCTTATAAGTCAAATATATGTACGTCCTCAAATGCTGCGACTTCATATTTCCATTGTCGTAGTGGAAACTTTCAATCGCACATGCTTGCCGTTCAGTCTTTGATCAGTTTGTCGTGAGTTTTTGTTATTTCCCACCGCCACCTCGTGCATGGTTACGTGGGGGTCACATGCAATAAAGTGCGCACACGCGAACGCACCGACACAAGCGCAAGACGTGTGCGGACCCCGTCCGAGCTGCTCTGCTGCTCTATGCAAAGTCAAGCGTGTTCGCCCCGGAGACTATCAGCTCTCCGGGGAGAGAGGCCATCGAGCGGCATTATCGACATTATAGACGCCTCAGCCCGGAGATAGGCTCCACATCGATCCACTGATTAATTACTATCTGCAGGCAGCAGCAGCACAGTAAGAGAGAGAGAGAGAGGGAGACTGGATGGGGTGGGGGGGGGGGGGGGGTGAAAGAGGCCAAAGAGTGAAAGTGGAGGAGAGCGGAGGATTGGGAGATGAGAGAGGGAGAAATGGGAGAGAGAGAGAGAGAGAGAGAGAGAGTACACCTTGTACTATCTATGGATATCAGCTAAAGGCAACACAGTAATCTTCCAGGTGGAATATTATTTATTGATATATAGGTAGGCAAGGACCCTTATCTTAGCTCCAACCACCCCCGAACACACAGCCAAGGACAAAATGAAATTCACATATTACCGAGGTGGAAACAACTCGCAAAGACAAGTAGAGGACACTGAAATACCCACCCTTGAATTTCCAAACAGTTCATACTCAACACTGTAAATATCCGTGAAAATACTGGAGCTTCTGCGGCATATGCAAAGTAAAGTTTGGAATTAAAATAGTTATCTTGGACTGTGTGTCCTGCGCAGCACGAGTAAAACGGCTTCAGATGGTAAAGCAACATTTTGGATGTTTGAATTAGAAGCACAACAAATTTGGCAAAATAATTAAAATGGTGACAATGCGTTGAGTGAACGTTCTGAAGCAGGGGTGATAAATATGAGGCCAGTGGGCCAAAACCACCAAGCAAATTGCAAAAACTTCAAAGAAAGCATATATATATATATATAAAAAAAAAAAAAAGAAGAACAAATCTCTTAAGAGTAGTGGACACAACACAACTCTGATACTTGAGCTGAGACGTGACCTGAAATGTGTTTCATATAACAAATGGAAGGTTTTGGGAGGTTCGTAGACTCTGTACTGGCACTTCCTGTTCCTGTTGGTCTCAGCTGGACCTTGACTCAATTGCAAACGTGATCATATAGAAATCAGTTAGGAATTCACCAGAAAGCAAAAAACAAAAAAAAAAGATCAATATTTTCCCAAAAATTGTGACGTTATTACCCAGATCTTGATGATGATGACGCAAGAGGAATCTCATTTAGGATTTATCCATCGACCAGATTATAACTGCCTGTTTAACGTTTACAGAGCTACACGTCATTTGTCAAGGTCATTTCAGAAATGAGCGCGGTTGTCAATGGATGCCTATACTATTGACTGAGCGAGCATCTTTACTCAAGCTATTCTGGATCAATGGATCAATAGATCCCAGTTAATCACTTTCATCAAGGTCAACTCATCAACACCCGTCCAGAGCTTGTGTTGCTGAGGGATTTATAAATGATCCTGAAGCTTGTGTGGGGCTCGGTTGGTGGAGTGGTCATCGCTCACTGGGAAGGTTGGGTTGTACGTTTATCAGAAACCTTTGCCAAACCGATCCCAGCTCTTGTTCGGCCCGGCTGTACGTTACTTCTTGAGGTCATTCTATGATGTATTGAGGAAGCATTCACAAGAGGGACCTTTTTAAGTTGTCTGGACAGGTCGTGTCTGGTGAATCGTTCTGACCATTTGTTCATTTAACAAGCGAGTGGACGTTTGTATTATGGACTCATAAAATGTCTTAATTCATTTCAGATGACGGCCTGACCCACTGGTCGTAGTATCTGCTGGTTCTGGACATCTATGCACATTTGTAGGTGAGAATAAAAAATAAAAAACTTAAAAAGACGACGTCCTTACTGGAGCTCCTTGAGTTGAACACAATCGAGCACCTGAAACTTAAATCCTTTCGTAATGGATTGGCACTTTAAATAAATGACAATAGCTCTCCAGCACAAACTAAGAGGCAACTTTTTTCTCGTGACAAAGAAAATCCTTCAAATTTGAAGTAATGCTGCATTCTACCTTCCACCCACTCGACTCACCCAACAAGAACTTTGGAGCTGTAGGCGTAAAGGGAGAGAGAGGAAGTTGTGCTGCTTGGGTAATAAATTGATAATTGACTATCGCGCTAAATATCATCAAGTACATGAACCAAAAACAGAATTATTTAGTTCCTCTATTTGGATGATTAAAAGTGGAGAAACCCTCTTATTTAATATTTCATATGGGTAGAGACTGGATTACCGATAGGGAAGATGGAGTTTGGCGCTTTCTGTTCTGCCGTTATCGTCTTTTGCGATGTTTAATATGTCCAACGGATGAAAGAACGGGTGAGAAGGGTAAAGCGAGGGGTACAGAGAGAGAGAGAATAATAATCTGAAGTATCTCTCTGCGGCTGGAGAAATGAATGAATGGAGTGGAAAAGAGGGGAAGAAGAAAAAGGGACGTGAAAGCAGCAAGGTGGGAATGTGAAAGCACAAAGTGAGAGTTTGACTTTCTTTATTCTGGAAATAAGAAACACGACAATATGCTAATTGTGTGTGTGTGTGTGTGTGTGTGTGTGTGTGTGTGTGTGTGTGTGTGTGTGTGTGTGTGTGTGTGTGTGTGTGTGTGTGTATGTGTTTTCCGCCTGTCTGTGCATTTGCATTAATGCTGTTTTGTGTGTTTAGCCTCTGAAGTGCACTTTTTCAATTTCACTGACCTGAAAAGCTCCGTTAATGCTGGATCCACAGGCACTGAGAGAGAGAGAGAGACAGAGACAGAGAGAGAGAGTTAGCGACAGAGAGAGAGAGAGAGAAAGAGAGAGAGAGATTATGATTACAATTATGTAACATGACTGACTTCAGGATGCTGTATGTACAACACTGGGGATGCACCGATACCGATACCGATATTGACACCAGTATCGGACTCGATACTGCATGGATTACGTTACGAAAAAAAAGTCATTACACCTTTTATATTACTAATTGAACAAATGTGGGGTTACACTTAGAAGATCAGCAGATTTATGATGTGGATATACAATATAACTTCATCTTCATTGCAGGAGCCGTTCTATTTTATTGTTCCTGAGCTTTTGCCCTTTCGATTGCTGGCTTCCTTCGACTACATGACACCTATACTAATATTTGTTTTGTCTTTTTTTGGCGGTGACTTCTTTAATTTCCTAAGTGTTGAACAAATCAACTCGATCTGAAAAGAGTTCATTATTACCTTCACACCACACGAGGGCCAAGATCTCCTCCAGTCATCACCAACAGCAATGCAACTGAATTGAAGACGAATGGTCACTATGTAGTGTTGTATATTCAGTTTCGATGCATTTTCTAAGCAAATAACTTGAAAGGCTGTTAAACTATACACAGACTAATATGCCTTGGCAGCGCTTTTTTTTATATTCAGACTCCTGCAAATCCAACCTAAAAATTTATTTCAATCTTTAACACAAGGTTAGGCTTAATCCTCATACATATTTTAGGCACACTTTGAAAGCATGAAATAGAAACAAATAACATGAGCATGCATGTATAACCTGTCTGATAATAATAAATGGATGATTTAGGAATAACAACCATTTGTTATGACAAGATAGCATTTACGGTTATAGATTATGTATGAAAACTTAACAGCAAATTGCCAAAGTTGACAGAGAAAACCCAAAACAGACTAAAATATACATTTTCAAAAATAAAATTTGTGTATCTGAGGTCATTTAAGCAAAAGTCACCAGGCAAAACACTATATATATATATATATATATATATATATATATATATATATATATATATATATATATATATATATATATAAAAAGGGTATTTTTAATGCTGTCAAAAGCCAAAATAACCAAATTTTTAACTGAACAGTACATAATTTAAAAACTAAATCTGCATGGGATTATTATTTGTTGTGTTGGTTATTATTATGGCTGCTTGAGGAGGAAACTCTGTTTAACGTCAGAGTTTGCCTGGATAACAAAACGCACACCACTCTATCCAGTTTAAAGAAGTCTGGCTTTGCTGTTCCACCACAGTGTGAGCGTCAGAGCAGCTCAGTGACAGCGGTGCGCGATATGATTCCAGACAAGGCTTTAGAGATGACTTCCATCTTCAGCTCGTCACTGTCCGGAATCAGAGGACTTCCGGACCTCAATCAAGACGTGATCGTCACCTCCGTTACTCAGCTCATAGTCTGTTTGATCCACCAGATGTCGGAACAATGGTCATCACATCTTTCCTTGTTTGGGCAAAGACGTGCGGAACTTTCTGATCAAATATAAATCAAGGCGTTCCTTTGATGGGCACCTTGTGTTAGATGTGACAAGACAGAGCTGACCGGGGCTAATGAACAAGTTTCAGCTTTGGATTCAGGTTCCAAGTGACCAAGCTGGGAAGACTTGTACTACAGTGTTTTTTATTTTCATTTTTTAGGATGAGACGTCAAGGCGGGGGATATTTCTTTTCCAACAAAGCTCCTAAAACGTGAATTTTAGCATTCCTGCGAGATACATATGCGATGCAGGATGGAGGGGTAACTGGAGTGTGACATTTTGAGATTTGTTCAGTGGTGTGTGTGTGTGTGTGTGTGTGTGTGTGTGTGTGTGTGTGTGTGTGTGTGTGTGTGTGTTAAGGGGAATGAAGGTCACCCTGAATGGCGGCGCCTGCCAATGCGTGCACGTGTATAGGCGTGCGGATACCTTTGGATCGTGTGCGATGGCGCTTATCGTCTGCATCAACCTCCATCTGCAGGGAAACACAAACAAGCTGTTAACCACACAACAGGCAGCGTGGCAAAAATTTACTTTAATTTGGATACGTGTCCTTTCGGGTTCAGCGTAGGTTGTTTTATTTTTTGTTGTCCCTCCACGTCCGGCTCATTAAACATTTCGATTCACACGTGGTGAATGCAGTCGGCGTACTCGCAGCGTTTAAATAATGTGAGCCTTCAAGTGTGGACTAAGCTGTATATGGTAGAAACGTACCATTAGAGCCAGGTTTTCAGATATCGTGGATCATTGCCTGGTTCATCTACAAGTCAAGTAGTTGTCATATAGAATTTAGCAGGTCAAGAGTAGAAAATTGCCCATTTTTGCAATTTCGCCACGTCTCGTTTTAGCCTGGGGATAAAAGCGAAAACAAATTATTTGCTTTTGAAACCGAAAAGCTTTTAACACCCAACTCACTGTCTTGGATGGAAGTTCCCGCATGTGAGCCATCCATCCACCCCATCCTCCTCCCAACGAGGACGTTTCACCAGATTGGAGCCTTTTGTGAACCATTTCTCGCCCACAGGCTTTATATTTGAAACCCCTGCAATAAGGAATGAAATTTGAATAATAATGTAGAGGGCGATTGACAGCCCTCGTCCATATTATAAATGTTTGTGTTTGTGTGTGATTTTAGTCCGTCAATCCGTCTGTGGAGCTGTCCAAGTGCTGAAGCGCTCATTCATGAATGCGCGAGCGCCCATTCAGTAATTCTGCAGGAGACGTCTTCCTCCCCGGTACTCAGACCTTTCAAGCTTTTCACATGCCAGCGAGAGCATTATCCCGTCTTTCACCTCCCTTTCATGTATGTCAGACCTGCAGTCCACGTCCCTCCAGAGGCGGGTTTATCCCCTCAACAAGGCATCATAAATTGTTGAAGCGTGTGAACACCTCTGAACGCTTTCTGTGTTATTTCCAGATGTCCCTAAATATTCATCCTCGCTGGGGTTTGCACCGTGATGAAGGAGGGAGGTGGGGGGGGGATCCTGTTTGGATGTCTCTTTTTATTAAGCATGATTTATGAACACCATACTTACTTTACTGTGGAGCCCCTCAGCCTTAATGGTGTGTTTCTTTATGAAAGCCCATAAATGTTTCAACAGGAGAAAAATAAAATGATGAAAAGCGAGGATACCTTGTAAATCTTATTAGCGTAGCAAGGCGGGACCGACTCGGCGGATTTTGGGGAGGCAGAGGGTATTGTCTGGGCATGTGTGCGAGACTGAAAAAAAAATACAACCCGACATATATATTACATGGAAGATAACTGTGGTCCATGGCAATGGAAAAGACATCATTCCTTAAGAAGTTATCAGTCTGTTCACTCCCCTCTCAGGCACTCATGCGGAAAGAGACTGTGTGTAACCGTGTGTGTGTGTGTGTGTGTGTGTGTGTGTGTGTGTGTGTGTGTGTGTGTTCCTGAAGTAGTCATGTGAGCAGAGTGGAGTTGCCCCCCCCCCCCCATCTCTCAGTGAGCGGACTCAACATTGTTCTTCTTCTTCTTTTTTTATTTTTATCAAAGCGTCCCTGGAACAATCTGTACAACGAGCAGGAGTGATAGCGTCCCCTCAACATGTGGAATCCACTTCAAAGTGGAACAGAACTCGCGTTGCATACGTTCAAATTTCTTAGCGCGCGGTGGCTCTTTTATGTCTAAACAATGGGGAGCGGGCATTATAGCGATGTCTTTGTTCCTCGATGCGGCGGCTGACTGCACCCTCGGAGGCAGGAGCCCGCTTCTGTCCTGCGACTGACGCACCACCTACAGCTCATTACAACACAATGGCTCGTTGGGAAAGAAAAGTTGGGACGGGGTATATTCACTACTGACACCACCTTCAGCGTGTCTTCAAACCACGCTGTACCAGATCAGCATTTCTTCACGTTTTCTTTCATATTGGATCCAAAGAAGTACTTGCTCAGTACTACCTCTACGTCACTTTCGCGAAATGCGATACGAGTCGTCCAGCCTGCGCAGGACGGTTTCCTCTGCCCAGGCCGCCATAAGGCTCGGACCCCCGGGCAAGGACGTCCATGTTCTTTTCCATAGTTTCTTTGCAAAGTTGGGAAGGCTTCCTAACTGAGATTGGTGTATTTCCTTCGACAAAAAACACGGCGTGCCCAGATGGCGTTTACGCATTACAGATGATGTATTTTCCTGTGACGCCGCCATCTTAAGACACATGACTGTTCACATTACAAAGCCGTTGTGGCGTCATTCTTTGCCTCACACGTTAATCCAGCTGGGCTTTAACATCTTGTACCTCTGCTTCGCCACAGCAGGGCGCAGCAGCAGTGCTTCTTCGAAACATTTTCATGATATAATTCACTACAGACATTAAAACATCAGCATTTCTTTGCTGTTATTGATCACATCTTTATTCCGTTGCCCACCGTTGTTTCAGATCGGTAAACTCCATCTACCAAAATCCCTAATCATGTTACCGACCTGCTTCTGTTACGCTAATCAACTCGATGCGCCATCGTCGGTTTTTCAAGCCTTGGTTGCATTTCCTGCAGCGTCGGTCACAACGTTTAGGTGCTAAAATTGTGTCCAGGGGTTTATTATTTATTGAATATTTAAAAATTTGAAACCGTCTTTCAGGTTCGAGATGTTAATGGTCTGTGCTTTGTTTGTTGAAAACCTGGTTCCTCAAGGGTCTGCACAGCGCCAGATTCAGTTGATTTTATTTTCATTTGACAGCATTTCCCCCACTACAAATAATAATCTTTGATCATATACACTGTCCTTTGAGTTTCAAGAAAATAACAAAAACCTCAGAACCCCCCCCCCCCCCCCTCCCGCTCCGAGGGAAAGCTGTAAGGTGATTCATTCCTTCAACTTTAAGGTCATTTGTTTGCTGATTACTTCACTACATGTTCCGCCACTGAAACTCAGAGCAGCCCCCAGTCACACCGTGTGAGGGCTGATGTGCTGTTTTTATGTCCATTTTGAAGTTTGGGGCTCTGTAGGTGGTGCTCTTTCTTTTTTTTTTTTTTTTTTTCTTTTTCATTTGACAAGCTCCGTCATTGAAAGCTGCGCTCCTCTTTTTCCACTCGCTCCTTTTCAACATATGCAGCTGCTGGAGACGTGAGACGCATGGAGCAGCTGCAGCAGAACCAACATTTGCATTAAACTGAGAAATGCAAGAAGCTTTGGAATTACTGTTTGTCGGGTTATTTGACAGTGGCGCGGCTAAGTAGCATTAATTAAAGCACAAGAAATAGATGGCTGGCGAATTGAAAATATTGGAATGTGGAAAAGAAGAAATTAAATGCCCACCTGATTGCAGGAAGTTATATTTCTGAGCTCAAACAGACGCCATTCGCTCCATACATACTAATGCAGGCGTGTCACTCTGAGGGTTATGGCCGTACTGGAGGCCGAGCGGAGCTCAAACAGCAGCAGCAGCAGCAGAAGACGCCTCGTCGCCTCTGTTTCCTCCACGTTCCTCGTGAGAGTTGCACCCAGGAAGCAACGCACGCCTCTGCGTCTCGCCATATGTTGCAGAGCCCTTCATGTTCTGCCTGTGTTTTTTTTCTCCCTCTTCTCTCTCTCTCTCTCTCTCTATCTCTCTCCATCTCTCTCTCTCCATCTCTCTCTCTCAGCTCCCCCTGGGAAAATGTCACGGCTGTAATGAAGGTTAGCCTGCTTATTGAGGATTAGGAGGAGGCCCACTCCTTCTCTGTCTGTGTCTCAATTAGACCCCAGATCAATGGCATTATATGCCCACATGAATAATCACAGCATCGCGTTGATCCGGGCTTCCAAAAGTTTAGGCGAGCATGTAGCAACGAAAGCCCAGGAGAAGGAGGAGAAGCTGCTGCATACTGTCGCCACAAATGTATTTCTATTTATTTAACATTTTGCAAGGGAAACTGAATCAACCTACCTACACTGTAAAAACATAAATCACCTCAACTAAAGGGTTTCATGAATAATACAAATGACCTGCAAGCAACTCATCAGATCAAGGGTGAGAAACATAAAGTCTGTGGGCCAAAACCGGCCGGTAAGAGGCTCCAATCCATCCAAACCACCGGTTTTTAAACATGGACAAAACAAAACACAAAGACCCGAGCTGAGATATCAGAGATGCTGTCATAAAGAGAATTAAATGCATTATATGCCTAAATAAAATCTCAAAGCCATGCTGTCAGGGTGAGTTTGTAAAAACAAGTATAATGCAAGTTTTTTTTTTTTTTTTTTACACATTTCACTTTATTTTGCAGCATAATGTTTAATCAAAATCGTCACTTTTGGTAGTAATTGCTTGAGTATGCAAAACTATAGACATTTGCACCACAACAACAACACAAAAAATGACTTTAAAGTTTAAATTTAAATGTTATTATGGCACTGTTTTACCAGTCGAATGCGCTTGAGATGAAATTGGGCTGCATGTGGCCCCTGGTCTAAAATGAGTTCGACACTCCTGGATTACATGAATTATTTCAATATTAATCCTATAAAGAAACATCGATAAACAGAAACATCCTTCAGCAGTAATCATGCGCAGTCACTGCCAGAAATTAAGTTTTTACAACTTTATTAAAATAAAACAAAATTCAACTTGAAAAGAGGCATCCATCACTTCATGGAAACTTCCATGCAAAGTGGTGACATTTTGCCAAACTAAACATTTAAGTAGTTAAATCTGGTTCAAGGCTGCACGGTGGAGAAGTGGTTAGCACTCTCGCCTCATGGCGAAAAGGTCGTGGGATCAAATATCAGCCGGGCCTTTCTGTGTGGAGTTTGCATGTTCCATAATCTGGTTTCTTCCCACAGTCCAAAAACATGACCTATGAGATCAGCTGGTGATCCTAAATTGCCCCGAGGTGTGAAGGTGAGAGTGTGTAGTCGTCACTCTCTGTGTTTGAAAAAGACAGAAAACCAACCTTTCTTCATTCCCAACAATGAGATCTGTCAGCTATAACACAGCATCTGACAATAAACACACTGTACTGATAAATACACATTCCACTTACACAATTTCCATGGATCGTGACAAAAAAAAAAAAATCGAGTCTCATTTCCAGCGATTGCTTCGCCGCGCGGCTGCAACACCGGGAGTGCTCGCGCACTCAGAAGGTACTTAACTTGTGTCGCAGTAATTCACAGATTCATTTCACACATGACCTCCGCTCGGGTTCATTTGATACGTTCGACGGCAAACCGGGCACGAACCGGGAGGTAATTACACAAAAACCCTGTTGCGCTTTACATTCTGACTCACATCCCCGCCGCCTTGAAAATCCATGTGACACACGTTTGTTTGCATATTTTCAAATTTGCATCCGTGGATTTCAATCCCGTGAGGGAGCAGAGTGGATGAGTGTGTACTCTTGACCTTACATAAGTTCTGCTGTTACACCCTGTTGAAAACATGCTTGTTTCTTCCACTGGCTTTAATTTCCTTGGTTGATTATCTTGTGTCAGGGTTGTAAAGCTTGTATGTTCTCTCCATATGTGGGCTTTCTTCAGGTATTCCTGTTTCCTCCCCGGGTCCAAAAACGCTCTTTTATTTGACATGAACTGGTGACCTCTCCAAGTTATACCAAAGAATTCATGTGTGGTCAGCTGGGATTGGCTCCGGCGCCCTGTGACCGTGGTACAGAAGGCAGATCTTTATCTTTTATCAATACAAGTCTCCAAAGACCGATAATTACTTTGAATATACAGTTTAACTACTTCCCACGATAGCCGAGGTCATCGTTTCTGCTGTTAGTTTCTTTGGTTATCGTTGAGGCATGAACAAACATGTTGTACGTGCATTTCTATAAAAAATAAATAAATAAAATGTATATTGTGGAAATTGTTGGAAAACTACTTTTAACACTGATATGAAAACCTGGATCAGGACTTACATTCATACTCATTTTAAGACAATTATATTAATTTCATGGGTTTAGAGTTCGACACCTGCGCTTTGGGACTAGAGACGCACCGATACCGATACCAGTATTGATTATTGGGTTCGATACTGGACAGAGTACTAGTACTCGTAAAAAGATCCCTGATACAACCGGGCACGAGGTAGGATGTAAACTACGTTCTACCAAAATACCAAGAGTATTAAAGAGTATTTAATAAGTACTCGTATCGGTACTCTGGATCGGCAAGAAGCTAAAGGTTACTACTTTTAAAAAAAGTGGTACTGATGCGTCCCTATAAATACGAAATAAATACAGCTTAGAAATGATGGCATGTGCGCTGCCACCCTCTCCACCTCGGTGCAGCAGTAGGTTTGACGGCTCCGAATCACTAATGTGAAGAAAACTTCTCATCTATCTTCTGAATGTTTAGAGCGTATAGTACATATGTGCGTCTTTTACACAAATGAAGAATCGGTACCACTGTGAGCCTGTGAAGCTTTGGGTCTGCATGAGTATCAAGAATCCAAAACTCACTGACTCCATCATAACTAACCCTCCAAACCGTTCCCTGCTCTTTGCCACTATCTTACTGACGTCTTCATATTTTTTTCTATGCCCTCACAGCTGCAGGCTTCGAATCAGTGCATTGTGGCTTCTTTATAAATAAAGACAATTAATAATTATTCTCTTCTCTTAACTAAATTCCGATGGTTGGATTTTGTGATATTCTGAGTCTTTAGGAAGTGCCGGCAATGAAATCTGTCTGTATGACTTGAAGGCTGCGTCCTATTTTACAAAGACCACGGCGTGGAAGGATATCGTCTTTAGAAAACACACAACGTTCTATTCAGACGCACATTAAAGTAACGGCAGCTCTCCAAATGCCACCGGTGTTTGTGTCGATCACAGAGTTGCCATCGATATGAAAATGAAATGTAAATTCTTCCTCTTTGGGAAATCAGAAGTGACTCTTTCAGTTATTAGTGTGTCTTAGTGGTTAGTCGGGACGGGGGGAACGTCGTTAGACGCACACAAATAGCAATAAAAAACAACAACAACAAGGTTTTGCTTTGTTTTGGAATGTTTGATAGAGGAGAATCAGTGTATTACTGGGAATGAAATATGATAAGAAGTGCAGTGATTATAGTAATATGCACCGAGACTGAGCAAGTGCGTGCGTGTGTGTGTGTGCGTGCGTGCGTGCGTGCGTGCGTGCGTGCGTGCGTGCGTGCGTGCGTGTGTGTGTGTGTGTGTGTGTGTGTGTTTATCATCTCGCTGGTTGGTGGTGGTGGTGGGTGGAGGATGGGGGTGCTCAGACATCTGTCACAACAATTCACATCGTTATCAGTTTCCCTTTGTTTTCACCTTGGAAGTTTTGGGAGAATGCTTTTCAGGCATATGGCGCCCAACTCCACCCTCCACCCTCCACCCTCTGCCACACACACACACACACACACACACACACACACACACACACACACACACACACACACACACACACACACACACACACACACACACACACACACACACACACACACACACAGGACCACTTCCTCACATTGGTATTCAGTGCGGTGTGGCAGCGGGGAGCCACCAAAACTCGCGCTGGCGTTATCGAATTTCACTGCAAATAGGTATTTACGCCGTGCATCATCTAGTGACAGTAAACATGTGTGCCAAACCGATGCTAAGTGCATGTGAATTAGTGTGAAGGGCTGCCGAGATAGCATCTGAGTGGGCGCTGATCGAGAGGGAGCGGGGAAGAGAGCGGATGGAGAGATCGAGACGGACAGACAGGAAAGGCAGACTCTGGCATCTGGGGAGCGATTTCCTAACTGGTGTGGAGAACGGCTGTGGTGGGTGACAGCAGCTGTACAAGACCCCAAACGACTGGAGTGAGCAAAGCTGTGATCTGAATACAACGGGGGGCATTTATCAGACGCTCCCGCCGGTGACGGAGAACCCTCAATGGAAAGGTTCTGATGTAAAAAAAAAGATTTCTATGCAATTTTTTCTCAATGTCAAATCTCGATTCTTTTCTTGCTAATGTTTAAAATCCCCCCCCCAAAAAATTTCAAAATCTATGGAAAACCAAATACATGGAGGGAAACAAAAGAAATGGAATTTCTATTGGAAATCAGTCGAGTGTCTTTGTATTGGCTCATGTTTGAACTTTGGTTTTTAACATGTTCAACATAATTGATCAGGAAGGAAACATCCTGGAATACAAGGTTTCACTATCTAACTTAATTTACTTAGATTAACAATAATTATCATTAAAAAAAGAATTTTAATTCGGCAGCCCAATTTCATCCTCATGTGGGCCAAACCAGTTAAATAGTGCCGAACTAACCTTTAAATATAAACTTTAAAAGTTTTTCTTTGTTGTGGCGCAGAGTATATACATGTTGAAAATGTCTGTTTTTTTTTACAAAACAACTATGACTAAATACGACCACAATCTCAACATAAAGCCCATTTTAATGAAGCCTTCCGGTGCAAAATATAGTGAAATGATTAAATGTTTTCATCTTTCATGGCAGCATCACCGACATGTCAGCTCGGGTCTCAGTGTTGTGTCAAAAATCAATATTTCCTTTTTTCCCCCTCCAATCCTAAAACAGGTGGCTTCTCAGAAAGGCTGCAGACCCTCTCTTCAATCTCGGATTTGCTGAAACGTTCCAGTGGAGCCAACAGACACACCTTCTCATTAACCAGCAGGAGCTTTTGAAATAAAAACTAATCAGCAGATCTGCTCTGAACTGTTGTTACCGAGTACAATTCAAGCAACGTCACCACGGTTTTAAAACATCAACCCGCAACCAAACGCCGACCGGTTTCAGCTCACTGCATTATCCGATGTACGAGTCTCGGAGGCAGAACGACTGTCCTCAATTAAAACCTTAATACTTTGCCCCATTTCATGCATTAGTGCTTGTGGAAGTGCAATTCTGAAGATGTAGACGTGCTGCAGCGGCGACAGAAAGAAGCCACGTTGTGAGCTTGACTTCAAACAAAGAGTCTGTCTGACATTGTTTCTTGATTCGACCCGATTCAAGGGAACGTATACAGTCAGGGGTAAATTGCACAAATTGCTTGGATTGAATGGAAGTCATTTGACTATGTTTGTTTAAGGAAGCAGGATATTGTCTCATCAGTTCTCGTCCCAAACTGACCTTTTGCGTCGGATCATCTGTTTTCTACCTTCTCTGAGTGACCGATGCCGCCTGAACCTCCGATCAACATCCATTTCATCCCTTTTGCACGGCTTCCTGCTTTGTAGTCCCAGAAACCATTCACCCATCAGCACAGGAAATCCACCAGCAAAACGAGAAGACGTGAACTCTCCTTAATCCCACGAGCTCTTAACCCTCTACATTCCAACCCTGGTAATTTCTACCCCGCAGTGTAATGAAAGGATTAAAGAAGTCAAGTCAGTGTGGATAAACCGAGTGGAAAATCAGGGATTCCACCTTAAAAGTCGTCTGAATTGGAAAATTTGCTCAATATATTTCTGTAACAGGTTGTCAAAACACTTTGGATTACCTCAGTGAGATAAGTTATTGTAGGTTTCGCATAAAAAAAGCGGCTTAAATCTGATGATCATACAGTCACAAGCACTACTTTAATGTGTACAGTATTTCTGAATACAGATATTTTTAAAAGGATTCTGATGCTAAATCCTGGCCTCAAAATGTGAACCGACTGTTTAGCGTGACTTAATAAAATCAGAAGCAAAAGTTTAACGTATCAACAATGGCCATTGAGCTTTAAAGGGTTAAACTCCCACGAAAAACGCCTGAATGAAGATCCGAGGCTTTATTAACGTGTTTATTCGTCACTTTGTTCAGTACCTGAGCACCCTGACGTCGTTAGCTGGGTTAAAATTGATGCAATTCAGGATCAAACTGCTGAAAACTGAGCAGGAGAGATGCCTTATTACTACTTAAACGTCTCGTCCATCAACCAGTGAGCGCATGTATGTATAAGATCACAAACAATCGCTTCTATATACATTTCTTATGTCATAATTTGAGTTATTTTGCGAAGATTTTGTTCAATATTTACTCCCTGAAGCGTTAAAAGTAGACAGAAACAGCAGATGGGAGGGACGTGACTGAAACGCCGCTGCGCGGCCCGTGATCTCTACCTGAAGTGTCTGGGGCTTGGGACAGCTCTGTGGTCCACTCCTCCGCTTTCCACCGTGACCTACTGACGTTCAGCTGGAGAGGAACGGCTCACCGCGTCTCCTCCAAACTCATTTTCTACACAGAGGGGAGAGAGGAAGGAGAGCATGCATCATTAAAATCATTTGCAGAAACAATCACATCCACACGCACACGGCCACGACGCGATGCAAAATCCCCCCCCCCCCCCCCCCCCCCCCCTCATCTGACTCGGGGCTCATGAATAGTCATATAGCATCAGCTATGCGGCGCACACCAAAGCGAACACTGATTTCCGCCGTAACGACGGGCGCTTGGCGTGCGCGATAGGCTAGGCAACATGGGGTAATTAGCTAGATCTATCATCTGCTGCAGGAAGTGGGGACAAATATAGCTAATGATCCGTGCCTGCCTCCATGATTTCTCTCCCCGGCTCTCCATCCTTCGCCGAGCTGGAGGGAGCGGAGGGGAGGGGAGGGGGGAGAGGACTGAGGGAAGGGGTCGACGTCCTGCTCCGTGGCGAAGAAGGAGAAGAAAAGAATAAAAAAACTAGGAGATGGAGGTGTGAGTGAACATGTGCGCTCAGAACGCCGACACGCTGCCTGTCGTCGTTTCTTCCCATCCGCCGCTGCTAATTGAGAGAATGTATGGGGGAGAACAGATGAGGTGTTGATGGTGTATAGGGACCATCACAAAGAGTGAAGGCCCCCATAGGGAGCCCACCAGACGGCCCATAACACACACACACACACACACACACACACACACACACACACACACACACACACACACACACACACACACACACACACACACACACACACACACACACACACACACACACACACACACACACACTCTAACAGCAGTGATTCCCCACCTATATCTCAAAGCAGCTTAAATCAAAACAAAAGCTGGTCCCTCAGGACCGACGGCGCCACAGGCGTACAGTGAGTCCTCCATGTGTTATGTAAAGGGAGCCGCGGTGCTTACGTGCATAAGCGGACTTTACTTTGAACCAGCAGGGGGTCTCTGCCTACCCTTCATCACACAAACATATGCAAGCACACACAACTCTACTTTTTTTTTTGGGGTATACTCCCTTTGTAGTGCAAGTAATAACGGCGGAAGCGGCGTGAGTGGGCCGTGAGCGGAAACCGCAAACAACTTTGAAAATGGCTAATAACGGGGAACCCTAATGTGAAACAATGGGGCACTCAAACTGTGTTTTTGTTTTACGACTACGGCCCTGCTGTCTTGGCTTTGATGAAAGCTGCGTCGAAGGCCGAGCTTCTTGATTACAGCCACCGGAGCACCCCCTGAAGCGTTCTCTCTACAAAAGTATATTGCAATAAAATTAAATCAAAGCGCGTTTGGTCGCGAGGAGCCGCTGTGTGGTGTATAGAAAAATAACTAACTTACAATACGCAAATGGAGCCCACGCTGGCGTCGTGATTGTTCCCATTGGTTGAAGCAAAAGGGCACCCTCTAGTGGTCGTTGTAATTAAGTAAAAAGCAACGTAGAAAATCACAATGGTATTGAGAGACATTGAGAGTCATGCATTTCACTGTATTTTGCACCAGAAGGTTTCACTAAAATTGGTTACATGTTTGGTTCTATCATCACATATAATAAAGAAAAAAAGCTATAAAGTTCAAATTTCAAGGTCATTATGGCACTATTTTACTAATTCAGCCCACTCAAGGTGATTTTGGGTCGTATGTAGAACGTGAACAGAAATATGTTTGACCCCCCCTGAACTAGAGTACATGAGTATCTGAACATGCTTTGTTCAATAAATGCTGACTAACAATATGTCGAGGGGTTGTCACAACCAAAGAGATGCAAACATATTTAACCTCAGGAAAGGAACTCAAAAATGTTTCTTCATATTAGTGATGCATCTCAAAATATATACATTTTTACACATATTTTCCCTAAATTTAATAAAAACAACATTAATGCAGTATCCCAATATATTAGCCAATCATAAACAGGAAGCATATTTATCATAATTAAAGGTGAAAAATGCTTTCAGCTTAAGTCTTATGAGTGAAGAAATAACATTTGTCAATATATTTCTTCCTCCAAATGCACAGAGACGTGCCACTATTCATGTCATTATATAGAAATACAGTAAATCTGTACTTTGAATTGAAGGTTTTACTTGTTCAACTTGGAAAAACTGCAACTTTTACGTGGGAAATTCCAGACGGGCTACTAAAACATTGAACTACAACAACTCAGCAGTTGTATGCTTTTTTTTTTCTTGTTTCATTTTGACAGACTGATTATAAAACGTTCTTACTTCTAATCACTTTCCTGATACCTGCAGTGTCAAAACAGCGGAAAATTGTTCATTGAGGCACTAAGAGACATTGCATATTAAAGCAGTTAAGATTGTGAAGCTTTATCGCTCCCCTAACCTACACAACATAGACAAAACATTGAGTTTCTTCTTGCTGGACAGTAGTTGTTTGTACATTATAACATGTACAGCTGCTTCAAATAGACATAGGAAACATAATTTTCCTTCAGAAACATGCTTGTGTTTTGTAGAATACGTACAATACCAGGTTTTTTGGGGGTTTTTTTCCACAGATGACTGGTTTGTCCTAAATTCTGAGACACTTTAGTGAGCGAGTTCCGGCGAATTTCTGGACGTAATTTCACTCACTTCTGCTCCATAAAGTACAAGCATCCCCTGAACGCGCATAAAAAAAAAATGCACAGACGCTCATCCCTGGCCCCTTGGTCTTTATAATCAGAGTGTAAGTGATGGGTCTGTCCTCTGATGAAGGTCTTCATGTGGAGGCTGATGACAAATCACAGCTCTCTGACTCTTCATCAGGACACAGCCCACATTCCCATCGTACAAGTGTGCGTGAGTGAGTGTGAGAGAGAGAGAGAGAGAGAGAGAGAGAGAGAGAGAGAGAGAGAGAGAGAGTGAGAGAGAGAGAGAGAAAAAAAAGTGTGGGGAGGTGAAAAAAAAAAAAAAAAACAAGACAGAAGTGAGAGGAAGACGAAAGGAAAAGCACAAAAGTGCGGTAAGACAACGGGACGACAGAAAAAGATTCCTTAATGCAGAGTAAAATATGTGTCTGCTATGGTTTTCTTTATGTTTAAGTTATTCCAGTCATGCAGTTTCAAGTCTGCAAGTTTCAGCACCAAGGACAGCGACGGACGGACGGAGCACAGAGGCAATGGAGTCCTCCGCTCGCTCAGTACACAGTAGTATTTTGTGATCCTGCATATTTCAACGACAAAATACTGTACATGTAATTTAAAAAGTTCCCCATGAAATATGCTCGACTTTTATGCAGATTTAATTGATTTTGTTATTTTATTAAATCTAAAGGTTTAGAGTAAAAATCCTATTCTCTGACGTGGGACTTTGTGATGATCAAACCCAAACTTAAAAAAAAATGTTTTATTAAAGTTTTGAATGAAGTTCTTATGCTGATTTATCATTTTGTCTTTAGGATATTTGCTGTAAAGCTATAATTTGCTTCTTTCAAACCTAGTAAGGATGCATACTTTTTGAAGTGTGTCTATGGAACTGCATGTTTTCCACGTACTGTGGGTACATTTGACATTGCTCTCTTTACTTGTTTTAACCCGATAACTTCTCTTCTATCGCCGCTGACAGAATGTCGAGCGCACACTAAACCAAAACTCCTCGACTATTCATGCAGAGCAGAAAAGTCTAAAACTACCAGAAAGCAAAGAAACTAAGCTATCCACCAATATACTAGTTGATAAACGACTATACTACGATAAAAGACTCACACATTTCTAACTATGAACTTTTAAACCAAATCAATGAAGAAAAGTCAGCTATTGATAGTAGAAAATATCTTGGAAATGGGAGCAGAAACTATGAATTAACTAAGATTTATATAAAACAATAGAAATGATTTTGCTGTGTCAAGCTGCAGAACTATGGATACAAATGGGTGATTAAGAAAGCAGGACGAGTATCACTGCCATCATTCAACACCGTTTGTTTTTAATAATTAAAAAAAAATACCAAACCATCTTGACAAAGATTTACTTCAAAAACAGTATTCAGATTCTATTGCGAAGATATTTTATAACTGTTATTGGAAAAATGCATCGTAATTGATAGGTGTATACACACACACACACACACACACACACACACACACACACACACACACACACACACTCACACACACACTGTGTTCCACAGAGAAATGGGGGGGGGGGGGGGGGGGGGGTGCCTGGCCTTTACTAGGACCCTATATCTATCAACGCCAGGAAACACACTGTAAATAGCCCAAGAACACACACAAAAATAGTGATGGAACCCTGTTGTATGGATATGTACACTGCAGTAAGGAAAGCAGGCTGAGATAAAACATGAAAGCACACACACACACACACACACACACACACACACACACACACACACACACACACACACATACACGCACACACACACACACACAGAGCAGTTGGAAAAATAAATCAAGCCAATTGTATAAAGAAATACACATATGGCACATGAGGACAAGAGGCCACACACAAATAAGTACATATTACAAGAAGGAAACGCGCTTTATTCATGTGTACACACACACACACACACACACACACACACACACACACACACACACACACACACACACACACACACACACACACACACACACACACACACACACACACACACACACACACACACACACACACACACACACACACACACACACACACACACACACACACACACACACACACACAGCGAGCAATCTCCTTCTTCCAGGCTCTGAGAGTGACTGGGGCTGCCTGACCTACATTCAAGCAGATATGTATACAGGCAGCGAGGAGATGAAATCTCTTGCTCTCTCCCTCTCTCTGTTCCACATCCTGTGTTCTTTTCGGAGCCTGTTCATCGCCTCTTGGAGACGCACCCCTCTCCGGCATGAATGTCCTCACGCGGCGGATGAACCGGGAATCGTCGGGAGTGTTTGATGATCCCAGACGGAGGTGACACTCGGGGTCAGTGCACAGTAAACTCAGGAAACACACGCAGTTATCCAGGTTGCTTAAGTGTTACAGTTGTCAGTTGTACTGTATGGAAAGTATCTGAGGACGATTACACAAGAACAAGCTGAAAAAAAAACCCAAACTGTTTTGTGCTGGATTATAAAAACTAACTCTTCTACTGGTTCCAACCTCTTCGTTCTTTTAGTAACTCACACTCACCCTACAAAGAAAGATTATATAGGTAGACAACCTGTTCCTTTATGTAAATAGCCCGTTTGATTTTACTTCACTATCAATACTGACTTTCTTTCATTTTACTTCTTAAAAAAAATAAAATGATGTTAAACTGTTTATAAAACAGAGTAACTTCAGACTAAATAGATAATGTGGACAAAGTCTACATTACAGAATCCTAATGGTTATAACAATATAATATGACAGCAGGTAATATATAATACATTTTGAATAATTGATGCTGCTTAAAATATATTTCACTTTGTAATTGGTGAGGTTTAATGAATAAAATTAGTCTAATGTATTGATTTATTAATCTTTTTTTATTTTTTTTTAAACCTGGGAAGACCCATTGAGGGTCCATGCTGTGGTTCTCTCTTCATTTCGAGGGCTTGCTATGTAACGATGGCACACAGATGAATTTAGATTTTAGGAATGTTGAACATTGTATTTTGTTTCTGTTGTATCCCAGTATACTGTACCAAGTAATATTGTACTGATACTTTCCTCCACCGTGAAGAACCCTTGTGCATTTTGTGTGGGAAAAAACCAGCTGTTCACATTTTTCTCCAAACAAAGACAAACATCAGTGATTTCAAAACTTAAAAAAAGACCCAAACATCTCCTAATACGCTGCTCTTTATTTGTGCAACAGGCCAGATCTGCTGCCTTGGTTTATACCCACATTGTTAGATTTTCTGGGGGGGAAGTGGGGGCGGTTATATTAGGGGCACAGGCCACTCTGTGCAGAGAGGGTTCCTGTGTTGACACAGACAGCATGAAGGTTAGTAATTCAAAAGATTCAACCTATAAAAAAAAAAAAAAAGAGCTGATCCGCTATATCCCTAAACTAAACCAGCAAAAAGCCTGTAAATCCCAGTGAGGCATTACACTGACCACACTGTCAAAAACAGTGATACAGCAGGAAGTGAAGGGAAGAAATCCCATGACCCTGCATCCGCACAACTTTAATAATACAGGATTTCTGTTCGGGCCAACAAATCCTTTCCCAGGTAGCGAGACGGGCGCAGAGAGGAAAGTGTTCGCTTTCAGGAATTTTTTTGCGGTGGCATTTTTGGCCTCATTGTCCATGAACAGGGATTCAGAAGCGAAAAATAACAAACAAAAAAAAACTACAACCGGGGATTAAAATACACAAAAATTTAATTAAAATGAAATAATCAAATAAAATAATCAAATAATAATCAAATAAAAATAAAATAATCAAATCAGATCAAATAATAAAACAAAAATTAAATAATTAAATTAAAATAAATTAAATAAAAATAATACAAAAATTTAATAAAAACAAAACAAAAATTCCTTTTTTGTAATATGAATTAGCAGCATTGAAATGTAAATTGACAGACAGTATGTTGTCATTATTAAATCACTCAGTTGAAAAGAAACTGCATTTAACCTTGACATCCCGCTGACAGACATTAAACGCAGTCGTTTCTTCATGTCAACTGTGCAAATAAGGAGCTACTTCAACCTATAGGTTGATCACACCATGGATGTGTTTATGAAACACTCTTGATTGGTCCCATCAGAAGAGACTCTTCAATCTTTGATTTGACTCAACGTTACAGCAAACTCACTCTCACACGCTCCCCAATTTGGGTCCTGGAGCCAAAAAGAGAGAACTATTGGAATTGACAATGATGTAAACAAACAAGCAGTGTAGTATTTAGCTAAAAAAATAAATAAATAAAAACCTCAGCAATTCAAAATAACACAGTTTGATCAACCACATTTCTGCAAGTTCAAGGAAATGATCGAATCATCCACTAAATTTGCCGGATTACTTAAAGAATATTAAATTAAACAGCTCTCAGTGATTCATATCATGATATCTCAGAATTTCCCCACAAAGCCAACTAGACTTTTCTTTTTTTTTCTTTCAAGTTTTGAAGGTGAAAACTTTTGAAACATCATGAGAAACTTCAGTTGGCATCACAGCAAAATCAAATGACTCAGAATGAAACGTGATGAAAGTGGAGGACTGTCATGATGAGTGGATTTCTTTCAGATGAAGGACACTAATAAGTATCTGCACCAGGTATCAAGCAAAACAACAACACTGATCATGTCTACGACATAGAGATGGATGGCACCATGCCAACAATCCATTTATTCAGCCTCTGACTCATATCAGATATATGCTTGGCATATTTTAGACAAGATGAACAATTAACTTGATAAAAGATTTTGCGATTATTTTTTATTTTATTTAATCTAAGAAACAATAGCTGCATTATGAAAATGCAGCTCATGCACTGAAATGTCTGCTGTCTTCTTTTTTATTAATTTCTTTTATTCATTCATTTCAGGCATGTGACATTTAAACATTTTAGTGCAATCGCATATATTACCAATATACCTTTATACACAGACCCGTATCCCAAAATATATACACCATTTGACTATAATAAATAAATGATAGCTTACGAAAAATAGTTACACAAAATATGTAATTCTATGTTTAAGTATACCCATACATACTTGTCAACATGCACACGCACACGCGCGCGCGCGCGCGCACACACACACACACACGCACACGCACACTCCTTATATATTTGATTGACATGCCTGAAAAGGGGTAGGAAGAAGGAAACTTATAGAATCCTACCCCTTCTCCAATATCTAATAATTATCTTTCTGCATCAAGAATAGTTAGAATTATATATGTATATATATAATATATGTTATCGAATATAGACTTATATATATACATACACACATACACACAAATGTTTATGTTCATATACATTCATTCAGACAGCGCTCCACTCCCCAATATGCCTGTTCACACCCAAACCCTATATAAACACATACCTACTTCATAGCCACTAATCTTATTGAGGGCTGCGGGCTGGAACCGGCTCAAACAAGTTCCTGACCACACAGTCACCTGCATTAAATCCACACCGATCACATTTTAACTGCTGGCCGATCTCCTCTTACGACAGGGGAAAGAAAAAAAAAAAAAAAAAGTCAGTCTGCAGGTCTGAAACTCTCCCAGAAAACTATCTGTGGCCGTGGCGGTGTTGTCTGAGTCACCGAGGTTCAAGGGTGAGCGAAGCTGCCAGGCGGTGAAGTGGACTGGCTCTTTATGACTTTCCTGCTCCTATCAAAGAGGAAGAGTGAGCCGAGGTAAAAGCCGCTTCTCTGACCCACTTTTCTCTTCAAGGACGCCAGAGATGGAACTGACCGCGCCGCGTGACCTGCCCGGGCTTCACCGCGCTCGCAAACATAAACACCCGACAGCCGGCGGCCAATCGGAGGAAAGAGAAAGAGAAGGGAGAGAGGGAAAGTGTGCAGGCTAATGTGTAGCATGGCTCTCGCCACATATATGTTGTTAAAAACCTCCCGCAACCCCCACCTGATCCCTCTTTCTCACGGGAGGTGTCTCCCACTGTAAGGGCAGACAGTGGGGGGCGGGGGGTGGGGGGTGGGGGAGGTGGATAACATCGGGCGAGCAGCCGCCGCAATTACCCACAGAGGGGTAATCACCAGCACAATGCACTATGGGTTGGCTGCCTGGGAGAGCGAGAGAAATACTCAGGTGAGGAAAGAAGCCAGACAGCAATCAGCCCAGCAGGAGGAGGAGGATGGAGAGAGAGAGAGAGCGAGAGAGAGAGCGAGAGAGAGAGAGCGAGAGAGAGAGAGAGCAAAGGGCCATTCCTTTAATTTCCAAGGGAGAGCCAGGGCCTTAATTACTTGATGAGTCTCCTTCTTGCTCGCTCACTCTCTCTCTCTTTGCTCTGTGGCTGTAAAAGGGTGTGTGTGTGTGTGTGTGTGTGTGTGTGTGTGTGTGTGTGTGTGTGTGTGTGTGTGTGTGTGTGTGTGGCCCATTATCAGACCAGGAAGACTCCAATCACCTCTCAGCACAGATAGCAAGTGAAGAGAACAACATTTGAGTGAGGGAGAGGGAAAGTGTGTGTGTGTGTGTGTGTGTGTGTGTGTGGGGGTGGGGGTATAGTGGGGGAGGAAGAGGAGGAGGAGGGGAGGGAAGGCTTGTCGGAGGGAGAGGGAGAGGTGATTTACGCCTTTAGAAGTGTTAACACCATCTCTCATCCCCAGCAGCTATAGAACACCAAGGTCGAGGAGTGAGACAGCCAAGACTTGAAATAGCCACGGGGAGAAGAAAAAAACAAAAAAAACCACGATGCCGTGCCGAAGCCACCTCTGCCTATAGAAAATGACACCATTCACAATCTTGGGTACACACAATGCAGGGGTGGAAACGCTGGAGAATTCTCGGGAAATTCACTCAAAACTGAGTTTCTGTCCCACGTCTGAACAACAACAGCGAAGCGTCGACACGATGGACAATCTAATCCTGGGCAAACCATTGAAAACTAATACGGGCTATTTGACGTCAGAGCAGGGGAGTCAAACTTGTTTCTGTGAGCAACCGAGTTTGATGCCACTAAATACAGCCGGGGAAATTGCAGTTAATTAATTTTTTTCCACGGTGTGTAACGTCACCTCGCTGGCAGTTTGAGCTGGAAACTTCTCAACACTGCTGAAGGGCATTGAGGTCCCTGCAGATCTATTTAAAGTTTAAACATAATAAACTAATGAATTAGGGAGGCATTAAGCTGACCGGGGCCCAGAACTTGGTGGCGGTTGGAGAAAACCGACCACAACTTGAAGAGTGTGGGAAAAAGTTACAACGTTGAAACTAAAGTCAGTTTTATTTCTTCTTCTACTTTTTATGCATATTGACGCCATTTAGGATACTTATGCCAACAGTGCCAAACACATGATGAAGAGTAAACGCGGTGAAAATGTCTATATTTTCGCAAAACTAAACAATATGACCAAAAATGACCACAATCTCAACGTAACGCCAGTTTAAATGAAACCTTCTGCTGAAACGTGCAGTGACATTTCCAGAAAACTCCTACAACTGATAGATTATGGGTGTTTTTACAAAACTGTCATGGCAGCATACTGTCATCGAAGAAAAAAAATCTGTGTTTTCTTTTGAATTTTTACAATTTGCGGCCGGATTGAAGCCTCCTGCAGGCCACTTACGTTTGATGCCCCTGATTTATGCACTATGCAATATATTTTTCCATAAACTGCCACAGTGCTATTGAAAAATATTCTTAAATATTCATTTTCTTTAGTTGACTGTATTATCAATCCCAAAAAAGAAGTCCAACGTGTGTGAAGAGACGCACTTCTGCAGGTCATGGAAGGAGGTTTTGTGTTGTTTAAAGTCTTCAAGATAAAAAAAAAAAATGCATCAATTAGAAAAGAAAAAAAAAAGTTCAATAAAAGAATCGTAACTTTCTCCAGCACCCAGTGACACTTCGGCGAGATGTATAAGACAACATCATCTCAACTTTAGCTGATTTGTGTCTCGTTATAGACAAATTTAATTAACAGTTTATTTTCTAAACTTGGAAAAAAAAAAAGTTTAAAACAAAGCATTGCAACAATTTTTATATAAAGCAACTCACTTAAAATGATGTTATAGAGCCTCTGATCTGTAACTGCTGTATTACTAACATCATAAACGCTTAACGTTTTAATACAGATGCATTTTGTTTGGCAGCCAATTCAAAAGTTGTTTGACCAGTAAAATCGCCGCGTTGTGTTTTTATTACTGTCATAAATTGAGGGTGTTGAGTTTACATCAGCTGATTGTCAATACCAACGAAAAGGCTTTGTAACATTGGGACTTAACAATGAAATAAAAAAATTATTTGATGCTTCATATATGCAGGCAACAGTGCGCCAGAGCTGAATTTACAATTAACCGAAATGGTAAATATAAACAACTTCTTCATGCGTCAAAAAAAACGCTTCACGCTGCCATCTTGAAGACTAAATTTGGTAAAACAACCTTAAGGAGGCGGATGTTTTATTACTTCCATTCCGCCGCAGTGCAAACCAAGGCAAGTGGAAGCCGTGTTAACACCCACTGGAGCCAAAAGGTCAAAATGATCTGTCATCGCTGACAGTTTTACCAATCAAGCGTTAAAATAAAAAAAGACAAAGTCGAAACTTTAAACTTAAACTTTGAGGTTGTTTTTGCTCTAAAAGATACTCGGTAAACTATTGCAACACGTAGTTAGTATAGCTATTGATAACCAAAAAGTTGATTGATGGAGTGAAACCGAAAAAAGTTTAGTTTATTTTCCATGTAGCTTCAGAATTTTACGCCAGATATAAGAAACATTGGTTTCCTTAATGCAAGACTGTCATCTGTTATTTATTGTTTGGCTGAAATCTCCAACGTGCCCGGCCAGACTGACACTATAAATCCAGAGGTTTGCAATGTTAATCAGAAATAGAGACGCTTTTGCCACTTTCAGCCTTTAAAATGAGGATAACTCATCTCATATAGTTGGTAGGCATACCAAGAGTGACTTTCTTTTTAAATCTGTTTTTTGTATTTTAACTGTTTAAGCTGTTTAGCCATTTTGGTTCTTTAAGTTTTTTTTAACAGTTTTAGCTGTTTTTAGACCTTTTAACTATATTACCTGTTTT